>NW_025111192.1:642637-1285274 GCF_015476425.1 Leptopilina heterotoma | reverse complement strand
AAATTCAAACCTTGGTATCTTTGTCAATTTTTAATAAAATTAATTTTTCTTTTTTGTTCCTTAATTTTCAAACAAAAACAAACAACTTTTCCTTTAGACACTTTTCTCTAAAACAAAAATCAAAAAAGTTATCAAGTTTAGTCCCTAAAGTACGAAAAATTCAGAATTATCAACCATGGAAATTTCAAACCTTGGTATCTTTGTCAATTTTTAATAAAATTATTTTTTCTTTTTGTTCCTTAATTTTCAAACAAAAACAAACAACTTTTCCTTTAGACACTTTTCTCTAAAACAAAAATCAAAAAAGTTATCAAGTTGTAGTCCCTAAAAGTATGAAAAATTCAGATTTATCAACCATGGAAATTTCAAACCTTGGTATCTTTGTCAATTTTTAATAAAATTATTTTTTCTTTTTTGTTCCTTAATTTTCAAACAAAAACAAACAACTTTTCCTTTAGACACTTTCTCTAAAACAAAAATCAAAAAAGTTATCAAGTTGTGTCCCTAAAAGTATGAAAAATTCAGGTTTATCAACCATGGAAATTTCAAACCTTGGTATCTTTGTCAATTTTTAATAAAATTATTTTTCTTTTTTGTTCCTTAATTTTCAAACAAAAACAAACAACTTTTCCTTTAGACACTTTTCTCTAAAACAAAAATCAAAAAAGTTATCAAGTTTAGTCCCTAAAGGTACGAAAAATTCAGGTTTATCAACCATGGAAATTTCAAACCTTGGTATCTTTGTCAATTTTTAATAAAATTATTTTTTCTTTTTTGTTCCTTAATTTTCAAACAAAAACAAACAACTTTTCCTTTAGACACTTTTCTCTAAAACAAAAATCAAAAAAGTTATCAAGTTGTGTCCCTAAAAGTATGAAAAATTCAGGATTTATCAACCATGGAAATTTCAAACCTTGGTATCTTTGTCAATTTTTAATAAAATTATTTTTTCTTTTTTGTTCCTTAATTTTCAAACAAAAACAAACAACTTTTCCTTTAGACACTTTTCTCTAAAACAAAAATCAAAAAAGTTATCAAGTTGTGTCCCTAAAAGTATGAAAAATTCAGGTTTATCAACCATGGAAATTTCAAACCTTGGTATCTTTGTCAATTTTTAATAAAATTATTTTTTCTTTTTTGTTCCTTAATTTTCAAACAAAAACAAACAACTTTTCCTTTAGACACTTTTCTCTAAAACAAAAATCAAAAAAGTTATCAAGTTTAGTCCCTAAAGGTACGAAAAATTCAGAATTATCAACCATGGAAATTTCAAACCTTGGTATCTTTGTCAATTTTCAATAAAAATAATTTTTCTTTTTTGTCCCTTAATTTTCAAACAAAAACAAACAACTTTTCCTTTAGACACTTTTCTCTAAAACAAAAATAAAAAAAGTTATCAAGTTGTGTCCCTAAAAGTACGAAAAATTCAGAATTATCAACCATGGAAATTTCAAACCTTGGTATCTTTGTCAATTTTTAATAAAATTATTTTTTCTTTTTTGTTCCTTAATTTTCAAACAAAAACAAACAACTTTTCCTTTAGACACTTTTCTCTAAAACAAAAATCAAAAAAGTTATCAAGTTTAGTCCCTAAAAGTATGAAAAATTCAGAATTATCAACCATGGAAATTTCAAACCTTGGTATCTTTGTCAATTTTTAATAAAATTATTTTTTCTTTTTTGTTCCTTAATTTTCAAACAAAAACAAACAACTTTTCCTTTAGACACTTTTCTCTAAAACAAAAATCAAAAAAGTTATCAAGTTGTGTCCCTAAAAGTACTGAAAAATTCAGGAATTATCAACCATGGAAATTTCAAACCTTGGTATCTTTGTCAATTTTTAATAAAATTATTTTTTCTTTTTTGTTCCTTAATTTTCAAACAAAAACAAACAACTTTTCCTTTAGACACTTTTCTCTAAAACAAAAATCAAAAAAGTTATCAAGTTTTGTCCCTAAAAGTATGAAAAATTCAGGATTATCAACCATGGAAATTTCAAACCTTGGTATCTTTGTCAATTTTTAATAAAATTATTTTTTCTTTTTTGTTCCTTAATTTTCAAACAAAAACAAACAACTTTTCCTTTAGACACTTTTCTCTAAAACAAAAATCAAAAAAGTTATCAAGTTTAGTCCCTAAAAGTATGAAAAATTCAGAATTATCAACCATGGAAATTTCAAACCTTGGTATCTTTGTCAATTTTTAATAAAATTATTTTTTCTTTTTTGTTCCTTAATTTTCAAACAAAAACAAACAACTTTTCCTTTAGACACTTTTCTCTAAAACAAAAATCAAAAAAGTTATCAAGTTTAGTCCCTAAAGGTACGAAAAATTCAGAATTATCAACCATGGAAATTTCAAACCTTGGTATCTTTGTCAATTTTTAATAAAATTATTTTTTCTTTTTTGTTCCTTAATTTTCAAACAAAAACAAACAACTTTTCCTTTAGACACTTTTCTCTAAAACAAAAATAAAAAAAGTTATCAAGTTGTGTCCCTAAAAGTATGAAAAATTCAGGTTTATCAACCATGGAAATTCTCAAACCTTGGTATCTTTGTGCAATTTTCTTATAAAATTAATTTTTCTTTTTTGTTCCTTAATTTTCAAACAAAAACAAACAACTTTTCCTTTAGACACATTTCTCTAAAACAAAAATCAAAAAAGTTATCAAGTTTAGTCCCTAAAGGTACGAAAAATTCAGAATTATCAACCATGGAAATTTCAAACCTTGGTATCTTTGTCAATTTTTAATAAAATTATTTTTTCTTTTTTGTTCCTTAATTTTCAAACAAAAACAAACAACTTTTCCTTTAGACACTTTTCTCTAAAACAAAAATAAAAAAAGTTATCAAGTTGTGTCCCTAAAAGTATGAAAAATTCAGATTTATCAACCATGGAAATTTCAAACCTTGGTATCTTTGTCAATTTTTAATAAAATTATTTTTTCTTTTTTGTTTCTTAATTTTCAAACAAAAACAAACAACTTTTCCTTTAGACACTTTTCTCTAAAACAAAAATCAAAAAAGTTATCAAGTTGTGTCCCTAAAAGTATGAAAAATTCAGGTTTATCAACCATGGAAATTTCAAACCTTGGTATCTTTGTCAATTTTTAATAAAATTATTTTTTCTTTTTTGTTCCTTAATTTTCAAACAAAAACAAACAACTTTTCCTTTAGACACTTTTCTCTAAAACAAAAATAAAAAAAGTTATCAAGTTGTGTCCCTAAAAGTATGAAAAATTCAGGTTTATCAACCATGGAAATTTCAAACCTTGGTATCTTTGTCAATTTTTAATAAAATTATTTTTTCTTTTTTGTTCCTTAATTTTCAAACAAAAACAAACAACTTTTCCTTTAGACACTTTTCTCTAAAGCAAAAATCAAAAAAGTTATCAAGTTTAGTCCCTAAAGGTACGAAAAATTCAGAATTATCAACCATGGAAATTTCAAACCTTGGTATCTTTGTCAATTTTTAATAAAATTATTTTTTCTTTTTTGTTCCTTAATTTTCAAACAAAAACAAACAACTTTTCCTTTAGACACTTTTCTCTAAAACAAAAATAAAAAAAGTTATCAAGTTGTGTCCCTAAAAGTATGAAAAATTCAGGTTTATCAACCATGGAAATTTTAAACCTTGGTATCTTTGTCAATTTTTAATAAAATTATTTTTTCTTTTTTGTTTCTTAATTTTCAAACAAAAACAAACAATTTTTCCTTTAGACACTTTTCTCTAAAACAAAAATCAAAAAAGTTATCAAGTTGTGTCCCTAAAAGTATGAAAAATTCAGGTTTATCAACCATGGAAATTTCAACCCTTGGAATCTTTGTCAATTTTTTATAAAATTATTTTTTCTTTTTTGTTCCTTAATTTTCAAACAAAAACAAACAACTTTTCCTTTAGACACTTTTCTCTAAAACAAAAATAAAAAAAGTTATCAAGTTGTGTCCCTAAAAGTATGAAAAATTCAGGTTTATCAACCATGGAAATTTCAAACCTTGGTATCTTTGTCAATTTTTAATAAAATTATTTTTTCTTTTTTGTTTCTTAATTTTCAAACAAAAACAAACAACTTTTCCTTTAGACACTTTTCTCTAAAACAAAAATCAAAAAAGTTATCAAGTTGTGTCCCTAAAAGTATGAAAAATTCAGGTTTATCAACCATGGAAATCTCAAACCTTGGTATCTTTGTGAATTTTCTTTAAAATTAAATTTTCTTTTTTGTTCCTTAATTTTCAAACAAAAACAAACAACTTTTCCTTTAGACACTTTTCTCTAAAAAAAAATAAAAAAAGTTATCAAGTTGTGTCCCTAAAAGTATGAAAAATTCAGGTTTATCAACCATGGAAATCTCAAACCTTGGTATCTTTGTGAATTTTCTTTAAAATTAATTTTTCTTTTTTGTTCCTTAATTTTCAAACAAAAACAAACAACTTTTCCTTTAGACACATTTCTCTAAAACAAAAATCAAAAAAGTTATCAAGTTTAGTCCCTAAAGGTACGAAAAATTCAGAATTATCAACCATGGAAATTTCAAACCTTGGTATCTTTGTCAATTTTTAATAAAATTATTTTTTCTTTTTTGTTCCTTAATTTTCAAACAAAAACAAACAACTTTTCCTTTAGACACTTTTCTCTAAAACAAAAATAAAAAAAGTTATCAAGTTGTGTCCCTAAAAGTATGAAAAATTCAGGTTTATCAACCATGGAAATTTCAAACCTTGGTATCTTTGTCAATTTTTAATAAAATTATTTTTTCTTTTTTGTTTCTTAATTTTTAAACAAAAACAAACAACTTTTCCTTTAGACACTTTTCTCTAAAACAAAAATCAAAAAAGTTATCAAGTTGTGTACCTAGAAGATTAAAAAATTCAGGTTTATCAACCATGGAAATTTCAAACCTTGGTATCTTTGTGAATTTTTAATAAAATTATTTTTTCTTTTTTGTTCCTTAATTTTCAAACAAAAACAAACAACTTTTCCTTTATACACTTTTCTCTAAAACAAAAATCAAAAAAGTTATCAAGTTGTGTCCCTAAAAGTATGAAAAATTCAGGTTTATCAACCATGGAAATTTCAAACCTTGGTATCTTTGTCAATTTTTAATAAAACTATTTTTTCTTTTTTGTTCCTTAATTTTCAAACAAAAACAAACAACTTTTCCTTTAGACACTTTTCTCTAAAACAAAAATAAAAAAAGTTATCAAGTTGTGTCCCTAAAAGTATGAAAAATTCAGGTTTATCAACCATGGAAATTTCAAACCTTGGTATCTTTGTCAATTTTTAATAAAATTATTTTTTCTTTTTTGTTTCTTAATTTTCAAACAAAAACAAACAACTTTTCCTTTAGACACTTTTCTCTAAAACAAAAATCAAAAAAGTTATCAAGTTGTGTCCCTAAAAGTATGAAAAATTCAGGTTTATCAACCATGGAAATCTCAAACCTTGGTATCTTTGTGAATTTTCTTTAAAATTAATTTTTCTTTTTTGTTCCTTAATTTTCAAACAAAAACAAACAACTTTTGCTTTAGACACTTTTCTCTAAAACAAAAATAAAAAAAGTTATCAAGTTGTGTCCCTAAAAGTATGAAAAATTCAGGTTTATCAACCATGGAAATTTCAAACCTTGGTATCTTTGTCAATTTTTAATAAAATTATTTTTTCTTTTTTGTTCCTTAATTTTCAAACAAAAACAAACAACTTTTCCTTTAGACACATTTCTCTAAAACAAAAATCAAAAAAGTTATCAAGTTTAGTCCCTAAAGGTACGAAAAATTCAGAATTATCAACCATGAAAATTTCAAACCTTGGTATCTTTGTCAATTTTTAATAAAATTATTTTTTCTTTTTTGTTCCTTAATTTTCAAACAAAAACAAACAACTTTTCCTTTAGACACTTTTCTCTAAACAAAAATAAAAAAAGTTATCAAGTTGTGTCCCTAAAAGTATGAAAAATTCAGGTTTATCAACCATGGAAATTTCAAACCTTGGTATCTTTGTCAATTTTTAATAAAATTATTTTTTCTTTTTTGTTCCTTAATTTTCAAACAAAAACAAACAACTTTTCCTTTAGACACTTTTCTCTAAAACAAAAATAAAAAAAGTTATCAAGTTGTGTCCCTAAAAGTATGAAAAATTCAGGTTTATCAACCATGGAAATTTCAAACCTTGGTATCTTTGTCAATTTTTAATAAAATTAATTTTTCTTTTTTGTTCCTTAATTTTCAAACAAAAACAAACAACTTTTGCTTTAGACACTTTTCTCTAAAACAAAAATCAAAAAAGTTATCAAGTTGTGTCCCTAGAAGATTGAAAAATTCAGGTTTATCAACCATGGAAATTTCAAACCTTGGTATCTTTGTCAATTTTTAATAAAATTAATTTTTCTTTTTTGTTCCTTAATTTTCAAACAAAAACAAACAACTTTTGCTTTAGACACTTTTCTCTAAAACAAAAATAAAAAAAGTTATCAAGTTGTGTCCCTAGAAGATTGAAAAATTCAGGTTTATCAACCATGGAAATTTCAAACCTTGGTATCTTTGTCAATTTTTAATAAAATTATTTTTTCTTTTTTGTTCCTTAATTTTCAAACAAAAACAAACAACTTTTGCTTTAGACACTTTTCTCTAAAACAAAAATAAAAAAAGTTATCAAGTTGTGTCCCTAGAAGATTGAAAAATTCAGGTTTATCAACCATGGAAATTTCAAACCTTGGTATCTTTGTCAATTTTTAATAAAATTATTTTTTCTTTTTTGTTCCTTAATTTTCAAACAAAAACAAACAACTTTTCCTTTAGACACTTTTCTCTAAAACAAAAATCAAAAAAGTTATCAAGTTGTGTCCCTAGAAGATTGAAAAATTCAGGTTTATCAACCATGGAAATTTCAAACCTTGGTATCTTTGTCAATTTTTAATAAAATTAATTTTTCTTTTTTGTTCCTTAATTTTCAAACAAAAACAAACAACTTTTGCTTTAGACACTTTTCTCTAAAACAAAAATAAAAAAAGTTATCAAGTTGTGTCCCTAAAAGTATGAAAAATTCAGGTTTATCAACCATGGAAATTTCAAACCTTGGTATCTTTGTCAATTTTTAATAAAATTATTTTTTCTTTTTTGTTCCTTAATTTTCAAACAAAAACAAACAACTTTTCCTTTAGACAATTTTCTCTAAAACAAAAATCAAAAAAGTTATCAAGTTGTGTCCCTAAAAGTATGAAAAATTCAGGTTTATCAACCATGGAAATCTTAAACCTTGGTATCTTTGTGAATTTTCTTTAAAATTAATTTTTCTTTTTTGTTGCCTAATTTTCAAACAATAACAAACAACTTTTCCTTTAGACACATTTCTCTAAAACAAAAATCAAAAAAGTTATCAAGTTTAGTCCCTAAAGGTACGAAAAATTCAGAATTATCAACCATGGAAATTTCAAACCTTGGTATCTTTGTCAATTTTTAATAAAATTATTTTTTCTTTTTTGTTCCTTAATTTTCAAACAAAAACAAACAACTTTTCCTTTAGACACTTTTCTCTAAAACAAAAATAAAAAAAGTTATCAAGTTGTGTCCCTAAAAGTATGAAAAATTCAGGTTTATCAACCATGGAAATTTTAAACCTTGGTATCTTTGTCAATTTTTAATAAAATTATTTTTTCTTTTTTGTTTCTTAATTTTCAAACAAAAACAAACAACTTTTGCTTTAGACACTTTTCTCTAAAACAGAAATCAAAAAAGTTATTAAGTTGTGTCCCTAAAAGTATGAAAAATTCAGGTTTATCAACCATGGAAATTTCAACCCTTGGAATCTTTGTCAATTTTTTATAAAATTATTTTTTCTTTTTTGTTCCTTAATTTTCAAACAAAAACAAACAACTTTTCCTTTAGACACTTTTCTCTAAAACAAAAATAAAAAAAGTTATCAAGTTGTGTCCCTAAAAGTATGAAAAATTCAGGTTTATCAACCATGGAAATTTCAAACCTTGGTATCTTTGTCAATTTTTAATAAAATTATTTTTTCTTTTTTGTTTCTTAATTTTCAAACAAAAACAAACAACTTTTCCTTTAGACACTTTTCTCTAAAACAAAAATCAAAAAAGTTATCAAGTTGTGTCCCTAAAAGTATGAAAAATTCAGGTTTATCAACCATGGAAATCTCAAACCTTGGTATCTTTGTGAATTTTCTTTAAAATTAAATTTTCTTTTTTGTTCCTTAATTTTCAAACAAAAACAAACAACTTTTCCTTTAGACACTTTTCTCTAAAAAAAAATAAAAAAAGTTATCAAGTTGTGTCCCTAAAAGTATGAAAAATTCAGGTTTATCAACCATGGAAATCTCAAACCTTGGTATCTTTGTGAATTTTCTTTAAAATTAATTTTTCTTTTTTGTTCCTTAATTTTCAAACAAAAACAAACAACTTTTCCTTTAGACACATTTCTCTAAAACAAAAATCAAAAAAGTTATCAAGTTTAGTCCCTAAAGGTACGAAAAATTCAGAATTATCAACCATGGAAATTTCAAACCTTGGTATCTTTGTCAATTTTTAATAAAATTATTTTTTCTTTTTTGTTCCTTAATTTTCAAACAAAAACAAACAACTTTTCCTTTAGACACTTTTCTCTAAAACAAAAATAAAAAAAGTTATCAAGTTGTGTCCCTAAAAGTATGAAAAATTCAGGTTTATCAACCATGGAAATTTCAAACCTTGGTATCTTTGTCAATTTTTAATAAAATTATTTTTTCTTTTTTGTTTCTTAATTTTTAAACAAAAACAAACAACTTTTCCTTTAGACACTTTTCTCTAAAACAAAAATCAAAAAAGTTATCAAGTTGTGTACCTAGAAGATTAAAAAATTCAGGTTTATCAACCATGGAAATTTTAAACCTTGGTATCTTTGTGAATTTTTAATAAAATTATTTTTTCTTTTTTGTTCCTTAATTTTCAAACAAAAACAAACAACTTTTCCTTTAGACACTTTTCTCTAAAACAAAAATCAAAAAAGTTATCAAGTTGTGTCCCTAAAAGTATGAAAAATTCAGGTTTATCAACCATGGAAATCTCAAACCTTGGTATCTTTGTGAATTTTCTTTAAAATTAATTTTTCTTTTTTGTCCCTTAATTTTCAAACAAAAACAAACAACTTTTCCTTTAGACACTTTTCTCTAAAACAAAAATAAAAAAAGTTATCAAGTTGTGTCCCTAAAAGTATGAAAAATTCAGGTTTATCAACCATGGAAATTTCAAACCTTGGTATCTTTGTCAATTTTTAATAAAACTATTTTTTCTTTTTTGTTCCTTAATTTTCAAACAAAAACAAACAACTTTTCCTTTAGACACTTTTCTCTAAAACAAAAATAAAAAAAGTTATCAAGTTGTGTCCCTAAAAGTATGAAAAATTCAGGTTTATCAACCATGGAAATTTCAAACCTTGGTATCTTTGTCAATTTTTAATAAAATTATTTTTTCTTTTTTGTTTCTTAATTTTCAAACAAAAACAAACAACTTTTCCTTTAGACACTTTTCTCTAAAACAAAAATCAAAAAAGTTATCAAGTTGTGTCCCTAAAAGTATGAAAAATTCAGGTTTATCAACCATGGAAATCTCAAACCTTGGTATCTTTGTGAATTTTCTTTAAAATTAATTTTTCTTTTTTGTTCCTTAATTTTCAAACAAAAACAAACAACTTTTGCTTTAGACACTTTTCTCTAAAACAAAAATAAAAAAAGTTATCAAGTTGTGTCCCTAAAAGTATGAAAAATTCAGGTTTATCAACCATGGAAATTTCAAACCTTGGTATCTTTGTCAATTTTTAATAAAATTATTTTTTCTTTTTTGTTCCTTAATTTTCAAACAAAAACAAACAACTTTTCCTTTAGACACATTTCTCTAAAACAAAAATCAAAAAAGTTATCAAGTTTAGTCCCTAAAGGTACGAAAAATTCAGAATTATCAACCATGAAAATTTCAAACCTTGGTATCTTTGTCAATTTTTAATAAAATTATTTTTTCTTTTTTGTTCCTTAATTTTCAAACAAAAACAAACAACTTTTCCTTTAGACACTTTTCTCTAAACAAAAATAAAAAAAGTTATCAAGTTGTGTCCCTAAAAGTATGAAAAATTCAGGTTTATCAACCATGGAAATTTCAAACCTTGGTATCTTTGTCAATTTTTAATAAAATTATTTTTTCTTTTTTGTTTCTTAATTTTCAAACAAAAACAAACAACTTTTCCTTTAGACACTTTTCTCTAAAACAAAAATCAAAAAAGTTATCAAGTTTAGTCCCTAAAGGTACGAAAAATTCAGAATTATCAACCATGGAAATTTCAAACCTTGGTATCTTTGTCAATTTTTAATAAAATTATTTTTTCTTTTTTGTTCCTTAATTTTCAAACAAAAACAAACAACTTTTCCTTTAGACACTTTTCTCTAAAACAAAAATAAAAAAAGTTATCAAGTTGTGTCCCTAAAAGTATGAAAAATTCAGGTTTATCAACCATGGAAATTTCAAACCTTGGTATCTTTGTCAATTTTTAATAAAATTAATTTTTCTTTTTTGTTCCTTAATTTTCAAACAAAAACAAACAACTTTTGCTTTAGACACTTTTCTCTAAAACAAAAATCAAAAAAGTTATCAAGTTGTGTCCCTAGAAGATTGAAAAATTCAGGTTTATCAACCATGGAAATTTCAAACCTTGGTATCTTTGTCAATTTTTAATAAAATTAATTTTTCTTTTTTGTTTCTTAATTTTCAAACAAAAACAAACAACTTTTGCTTTAGACACTTTTCTCTAAAACAAAAATAAAAAAAGTTATCAAGTTGTGTCCCTAGAAGATTGAAAAATTCAGGTTTATCAACCATGGAAATTTCAAACCTTGGTATCTTTGTCAATTTTTAATAAAATTAATTTTTCTTTTTTGTTCCTTAATTTTCAAACAAAAACAAACAACTTTTGCTTTAGACACTTTTCTCTAAAACAAAAATAAAAAAAGTTATCAAGTTGTGTCCCTAAAAGTATGAAAAATTCAGGTTTATCAACCATGGAAATTTCAAACCTTGGTATCTTTGTCAATTTTTAATAAAATTATTTTTTCTTTTTTGTTCCTTAATTTTCAAACAAAAACAAACAACTTTTCCTTTAGACACTTTTCTCTAAAACAAAAATCAAAAAAGTTATCAAGTTGTGTCCCTAAAAGTATGAAAAATTCAGGTTTATCAACCATGGAAATTTCAAACCTTGGTATCTTTGTCTATTTTCAATGAAATTAATTTTTCTTTTTTGTTCCTTAATTTTTGTACAAACAGAAATAACTCTTTTAGACACTTTTCTGTAGAACAAAATACTAAAAAGTTATAAAGATATGTGGATAAAAGTACTGTTGCATTTTTTAAAAGTTATTTAATTTTAGAATTTAAATTCGAATTTTTAAAAAAATTTGAATAAATAATCATACTGAAATGTTGTTTTTATTAATTTTATTAGTAATGAATACACTTGATACATCTAATTTTCCAAAAAATAAAAAAAAAAAAAATCAAAAAAAAAATCATAAAATATCTTTAAAAAAAAAAATAAAAAATATATTATATATTATATAATAATATATAAAAAATAATAATATAATAATAATAATAATAATAATATATTTATTAATTTATTTTTGTTTATATTATTATTATTATTATTATATTATATTATATATTATATCTTTTAATATCTTTAAATCATGATTTGTAATAAAAAATAAATTCGAGTGATTAAGTACTCTTCATTTACTTTCCACTCTACTTGACTGCTAATTAGACTTGGAAAAGTAATTAATGTTCTCTATGTAAAGAAATGTGATAATGATTTTCTTTTTTTAAAAAATGGAGTAAATCATTAATTGACCAATTGATTAAGATATTTTTTTTTCTTTTTTTTCGTTTTTGAAAAATTTTTGTTAAAACTTTTTTGTTAGAAAATATTTTTAGTTTCGTTAAACTATCCCTCAACCGTTCAATTATGTGACAATTACTGAAGGGGTCTTTGTAATTACTCTGTAATTGCCATAGTTATACATAAAGACGGGGGTAAATTTAATTTCGAAGCAATTCCACAAAAAGTTACTTTTAAATTAGTTTCATTCTTATTATTTTATCATTTTCAAGAAGTAATTATGAAATTATGTTATAGAAAATTTGCAAACTTTACTTTATAGCTCTTTGAAAATTAAAAATCTTTTTCATAAGACATTAAGGAATTAAAAAGTTTGTGTAATCCTTTTGTGCGAGCGTACATTAATTTCTGCTAAATGTGAGAATTCCAAAGTAATTGGAAATTAAAAATTTTTGCATTCAATTTTACTATGAGAACGATGCAATTTAATGTTGTGATTTTTCATTAATAGAATACTTTTTTTCTCCATCGTAATTATGTAATTGCATTTATGGTTTTAATTTACAACGTATCGTATTGATAAAATTGAACTTTAATTAAAAGCTTGACGAGAAATATATCATTAGATTATTAAGGGGAAATTTTTCTAATTTTTGCTTTTGATAATTTTACTTTTGAAAAGTTTTGAATTTTAAAAATTATAAAAACCTATATTAATTTCATGTTTTGAAGATAAAATAGTATGAAAAATTAAGAGAACAAAATTTTTTGGAATGCTAAGAAGGATAATTCATTTTGTAAATTAAATTCAACAGTCTTTCAAATCTTAAAATTTATTGCTATTTATATTTAAATTTCAGTAGTAAAATTTACTTTTAGTCAGACTAGAAAAATAAATAAAATAAATATAATTCTTGCACTGTACTGTTATAAAATTTGCAATTAATTTTTTTTTAATTTCGAAATAAATTAAATTTAGAAACAAGCTTTACGTTTATAAATTTATTAATATGGACGGCAACTCATGAAACTATTACTGGAATTTACGTGAAATTTACGATATGTTTATGGTTGTCAATTTATTTTCTAACATTACCGGAGGATATAAACTGAAGCTACATAATGAAAATGCAGAAACAAAATTTATCACTCAACAAATTTTGTCAGAATTTATTTGCTATTGTTATAAAATATATTTTCATATTTTATAATTAGACGTATCATTTTATTTTCATATTTTAATTTTTAATCTATTTTTTAAATTTAACAATTTCGTTTGATTCAATTTGTTCAGGCGATGAAAATGAAAATTTCATAAATATGATAGGAAATATTTTTAGAACTAAAGGAAAAATTTGTCTCATCGAAAAAGTATAACGATACTTAGAGTTTATTAAATTTGTAGGTAATACGAAAAAAATGAAAAAAAAAATTCTCCTTCCACAATTTTTATTATTATTTATCGACATTTTCCCCATTATTTGGTATAATCAATAGAAAGCTGAAAATGTTCATTTTTTCATAAAATGCAAATTCTACAATGAAAAACAAAATTTTTTATATTATTTTATATTTTTATATTTTTTTAATATTTTTAATATTTTTTGTTTATGTGAAAAATTCTAGAAACAAAATTGACATCTTTGGACCTTAATTTCGATGAGGTAAAATTTTACTCTCATATGTTTCTATTTCTAAATAATTTATTCCATGAAATGAATAAAATTAAGTGAACTATAAATTTTAAATAAGCAAAAATTGAGAAAGAAAAAATTTTAAAAACATCTGTTCAACCACCTTGAGTCTGTTGAATTCTAAAATCCCATCATCTCATTATCTGTTTATTCCGTAACATTTGCTTGACACAGAAAAGTGTTGTAAATGAATAAGAAATGCAAGTGAATACAAATTGTGTTATTAAGAGGAACTTTAGCTCTTTATTTGATAATCAGTGGGGTTGTTGCCTCCGCTCTCTCACTCTCTCACTCTCATCCTTTGCTATCATATTTTCCAGCATTATATTATAGACAAAATGGGTTAAGTGCACGACGTCAAAAGGAGTGCAGTTAACTCGAGACTGTTTAGCGATATATACCTTTCTTATACCCCTAGTCTAAACGTTCTAGGTATGCTATTATTTCTTTTTTTTAAATAGATTTCCAATTTAATGAATTTTTTTTTTAATTTTTAATTAAAAAAATATTTTTTTTTTAAGAAAAAAAGAAAAAAATACATTTTTCCTCTTTTTTTTACTATTTTTTGAAATTAAAAAAAATATATTTTTCTTTTTTTTTGAAAAAAAGAGGAAAATATATTTTAAAAAAAAATATTCCTCTTTTTTTGAAAAAAAGAGGAAAATATATTTTTTCAATTAAAAATTATTTTTTACTGCTCTAGAGTTTTGCTTCATTTAAAAAAAAGGGTTTTTTTTCTGCTTACATTACGAAACAGAGAATTACCGGCAAACGTAAAAGAGGAGTTGAAACAAGTTGAATTAACGACGTTTCCGGAAGTTCGAACTGCACTTCCGCTTTGTAAAACCAAGTCTATATTTTACAATGTGCCGCGGTTTGTAGAAATGAAATCACGAAAATTGTACAACCAAATTTGGTTCTATTGTGAATCGTTATAAATTAAATGAACAAGGCAAATGTCAATTTAAGCTCAGAAGTTGTCCTATAAATAATGAAGTGTCCGCTTTTCATTATATGTTAGTGAAAAAAAGTTTATTTTTTTTATATTTTACTTTTTATTTTTTTTTTCAAGCTTTGCATTCAATAATTAATTTTAAAAAAGTCGAATAATGTAGTTTTAAGGCTGAAAAGAAGTAGTAAAAGACAGTAGCTATTAAAGAATTAAATTTGATGAGTAAAAAAACTAGTTTTCAAGTAGTAGAAAATATTTTTCGTCAGGCAAATTTGCTGAAATTATTTTTAAATTTTAATTAGAAAAAATTCTGTAGGTATGTTATTGCAAATTTTATTTATCACTAAAGTGAAAAACCATTTGCATAAGATAAATATGATATTTTTTTATTTTAATTGAGTATAATATTTTCTCAGTGCGGTATTGCAAAAAATAAAAGTTAGTAAATTGCGAGAAAAAAAGGTACAATTTTTAGAAAGGAAATCTAAACGGAATTTTTTTTTTTTTTATGTAGAAAATTATTCAGTTATAAAGTGGTTGAACATCCCAATCAGAAATTGAGATAATTCAGGGTTCGACGCTTCGTTCTCTCATTGCGAACCGGAAATTACCAAGACGGAGGCTTTCGAGAGTTTTTCTTTTCCCTTGATAGCGCAGCCAATGACGCGAGATCTTGGTAGACGCTGGACCGGAAGGAAAGGTAAGAAAAAGAAAGAAAGAAAAAAAAGAAAAAAAATGAAAGAAAAAAAATGAAGGAAAAGAATGAAAGAAAGAAGTAAAGAAGGGATGATGCCTTCAGGAGGAGGATGAGGTGAAGAGGAATCGGGCTCTTTTACATTTACAAGGTCGGGCTGAGGAAAATCCCTGACTAATGTCGAGATAAATGTGATTCTGCGGGATGCGGGTGTGTGCAAGAAGAAAAATATTGTTTGCGGTGAAAACTGGGGCGCATATCCACATCCTGCAAGGCATGGAGAACGAAAATCGTAGACGAGAGAGAGAGAGAGAAAAAAAAAACAAGCAGTAGGATATCTGGCTTGCCAAAATTTTCTAAACTTCTCGACCAACCTTCGCACCCCTTAAAAACTTTCTCAAAACTCATATACAATTCGCCACTTGAGAAGGAAGGCTACTGACTTTCAAAGGGGAAACGAACTTTTAAACTTAATGAAATTTTCAAGCGGCAACAACGTCAAAGCGGCAAAGCAACATAACTGTATATCTGCAACTTTTTTATATTTTAAACTTGGCACCGAGTAAAAAGCTCCGCCAGATTTATTCGTTAATCAATCACCTTACAAGACTCAACATTTTTTTCTTCTTTTTAATAATTTCATCTTCTGATGGCTTTACAACTCGTCTATATTTATTCGAGGGAAATAAAAACGCAAGATGCTATTGGTAAATATTTCCCTTCGAATGTTGCAATAAACTGATCAAAGTGGCTAATTAAATTAGAGCACGAAAACTTGAAAAAAAGAAATGTTAAAACGTAAAAAAAAAATGTACAAAATAAAAAAGTAAAATTTATTAAATAAAAAGGAAAATTAAAAAATTAAAAATAAAAAGTAAAATAAAATATTTAAAACCCCCCAAAAAAAATAACCAAAAAAATTGAAACTATAAAATACAAAGTAAAAATTGAGAAGAAAAATAAAAACTAAAAAGGCAACAAATTTAACATATTTTTTTGTGACACTAAAAGATACTTTTTTTATTATATTGAGATTTTTCTCTACTTTGAATCCCTCGAAGAAAATTAGAAAAAGTAGAAAATTTAATTAATTAATTTTAAGTTAAAAAAAATATTCTCAAAAATGTTAATAAATATAGAAACGATACAATTATTTTCAAAACCAAAAATTTGTTCGCTAGTATTGAATTATTTTCGAGCAATTAATTAAAATTCTTCGCTGAAATTCAATTACTTTCTATCTTCTATATTCTAATAAAATTTCTCAAAATAATTAACTTACTTTTAAACAAATTTAAAACAATTTTTCGCAACAATTCATTTATTTTCACGAATAATAGAATCCCAATGGGAAATTTACAACTGGCGTAGTACTGCGCCAGCACTGGCAGCACTGGCGGCAAGGCTGAGAGCCAGCACTGGCATGGCACTGGGATGATAACGCCGTCTGGCGCTGCCGAAGTACTGTCTGTCAGTGCTGCCAGACAGCACTGGACCAGTGCTGGCTGAGAATATTGCCGCAATAAATGCCGTATTGTTATTAATTAGTCGTAAATTCATAATTATAAATAATTTAACAACAAAATGGTAAATAATATTAATAAATAGTTATTATTCATAAAATATTTCTCTTCTTAAAGAAATTGTATTAAAGATGGAGACTAACAATGGATATAGTAAATGAAGTAGAAAAAAATTGTTTATAACATTTAAAAATTAAATAATAAACAATTACAGTAAGTGTTCATTAGATTTTCATATTTTAGTACCTAACGATTGGAATCTAGAAATATCGCAAACCTATGAAAATAAACAAAATTGCTGACGAGGGGAATCGAACCTACGACCTACGGACTAACAGACTAACGCTCTAACCACTATGCTAACGACACATGTGTACAGTAAAGTATTAATATCTCAGTATCATTCAGACATACAATTATTGAGTCAAAGATGAGAAAAAAATTGGGACACGTTAGAAATAATAAATTGAAATAAAATAAATTAAACTAAATTTTTAATAATTAAATTATATTACTTTTCTTATTGCATTTAACATTTTACGTAATTCTTAAATTACGTGGTAATTTTTTAACAATTTTTTATTCATAGTAAGAAGTATAATAGTATTTTAATAGGAACCAAATTATTATTGAGATTAAAGTTTAAATTTTGTTTATAATTTTAATTTGTTTAAATAATTTATTATTTACAAAATTAGACAATTGTGTTAAATTGTTATTATTAAATTTAATAAGAATAAAAAATGAACAACTGAAAAGTAAAATATTAATTTTTTTCAATAAATTTATATTTATAAACATTCATAAACTTTTTTATAATTTTTTTCAAGTTTATGTCAAAAAAGCAATGTTGGCAAAGAGCGTTGTGAACAATTTTTCTATACTCAGCCAGCACTTGCCGCCGAGCCTTGTCCAAGCTTTGGCGAAACAAAAATTCTGTACTGCGCCAGCACTAATTGTCGAGGCTCGGCTAGACTACGCCGAACAATCGTCTGAGTACTAAGCCAGTGGTGAACATCGGCACTACACTGGCATTTCCCATTGGGATTCTTCACAGGAATTCATTTACAATACAATTCTTTCTAAATTCCTCTAAAGAATTCAATTATTAAAAAAATATTTAATATTAAATATTTGAAAAAAATATTCAATTATTTTCAAAAATTTTCGTCAGATTACAATTACTGTAAATTTTTTAATGAAATTTCTCGATGGAATTTAATTTTTTTTCATAAAGTTTTAAAAAATTCGGAGAAATTCAATTATTATTGAAAAAATTTGTATTAAAATTCTTTACAAGAAATTAATTATTTTCATAAATAATAATATTTTTCTCTGGAATTCAATTATTTGCATTAATAAAATTCTTCAGAGGAATTCAATTCTTTAAATAATTGAATTCTCCAAAAATTGTTTAAAAAAATTGTCAAAAACAGGGTCGTCTTTTTGAAAAAAAAATGTTTTTCATGCTACTTCATCTGTTAGTAGTGAAACAAGAGATTTAGTCAGACAAATTTGACAAAATCCTATTTATTGAGAAAGAAATAGAATTTCAGCTTTGTCTGACTAAAAATAGTTTCTAAAAAAATATTTCTAAAAACCATATCGCTTTTTTTTATTCTTTTTAAATAATTTTATTCATTTTTTTAGTAGTATTTTTCTGAGAAAAAAATTGATATGCTTAACAATAAACAAAAATTGAAAATATTTCGACTAATTAAAAGAATTTTAGTAGTACAAGCAAAATAAAAAGTGCAATAAATATAAAAATATTGTCTGACTACAAAATTCTTCTACTACTGAATCGCAATTTATCAGATTAAATACATTTTTACAACAAAGTTACGAATAAAAATTGCAATAAATATAAAAAAAAATTGTCTGACTATAAATTACTTGTACTACTGATTCGAAAATTAAAATATTAAATACATTTGTATTTGACAAAAATTTAAACCGTTTCATCTAACTAAAATTGAGTTGTACTACTTAATTTTTAAATCTCAATGCTTTTTTGTGATTTTATAGTTTAAAATGTACTTTACAACTGAAATGCATGTTCAAAGAGCTAAAAATTTGCTTTACTGATTTTTTACTGCATAAGTAGTAAAAATTATTAACAGTCAGATAAGATCAGATAAACTCTTGTCGCCTTTTAGTAAACAATAAGACACTCAGTATTTAGATCAGTTGATTTTAATTTTTACGATATATGCCAGTAGTAAACGATGTGATGTTTTCAGTCAGACAAATATGCTAAAATCATGTTTATTTCAAAATAAGTAGTAAATATCAATTTTTGTCAGACATATGCATTATTTGATAGAATAGAATATAATACGTTCTGTTTACGTTCGTATCAGTAGTAGAAGTAATTTATAGTCAGACAATGTTTTTACATTTTTTGCAATTTGTATATATTTCAGTAGTAAAATTTATTTGTTTTCAGCCAAATTAAAAAAATTTTTTTTACTTGTTAAGAAGTGTTTTAGTCAAACTACTACTATTCTTGTAATTTAAAAATAAGTAGTATATATATAGCTTATTTCAAATCAGACAATGTGCTGCACAATCTTGTATCATTTACATCAGTAATAAAGTATTTTTTACAGTCTTGACAATTTGTGTCAGTTGTAAATAATATTTTTAGTCGGACAAAGTAGCTGAAGTGATGGCAATGTAAAAATAAGAAGTGAAATCCATCTTCAAAAGAACGTAATTTACTTGTACTACTGATGATAGGGTCGTGAAACATTTTGCCTGACCAAAAATTTGTTATACTACTTTTTTTTGAGTTATTACTTTATATTTCAATTTACATTTCAACCACTATTCCGGAATGCACTTTTTTTTCTTGCCGTCTGACTAAAACTATTTTTTCCACTTGGAATATGGCTGATAGTTCAGAAACATTGTCTCCTATATAAAGAATTCTTATCCCTTGCATTCAAATATTGTATAACATACATAATACTTTGAAAATATAAATCCAGCATCCATTGACCTACATTTTCTATAGGTCGAGAAGGGGAGTTTCTTATAAATAAGTTGTCTGCGACATCTTCTATTATCAGCGAAGATGGCTTTCAGATTGTATGAGTTTTGCTGAGGGCGTGGATAGGAATAATGAAAAGCGAGCTTTGAAGTGAAATGAAAAGAAGATTATAAGGGTGATCTATATATTTTGAAATAAAAAAAAAGCTTTCGTAAACTTTTTCCAATAGCATAACTTTACACCCATCCAGCAACATTATAAAAATTGTTTTCTCCAAAAAGAAATTTAGTGATCATTGCTGTTGAATCTGTATATTTAAATTGAAACTATATGTATATATTGATAAATGTAAATGTTTCAATTGTTTATTTATATTGTCCTGAAGGCGCGTAACAATTGTAATTCAGAAAGCCCCCTAGCGAACAATGGAAATACTGCTGGTAACTCTCGTTTCCACATTTCTGCTTCGAGTCAATTTCCCACGAGAATCACCAGAAACTCGTTACCAGAAAAAAAACAAAAGAAGTGCAGGGTCTAAAACACGTCACTGTTTCTTCCAACTTTCGAACACGTACTCTACGATCACCACTTTCATTGCTTTCTTTCCCACGAATCCATATACTTATTGGAGAGAGAGAGAAGTTCGACCACTTTTATAAAATCGCGCTCGATGAGCAAAACATCTACATAACGATTGGAAGTGCCAAATAAATTTCCAACCTTTTAAAATGAAAAATGAATAAAATAATATTTAGAGAAAAGTTACTTTTTATGAATTTCTTTCGAAATGTAAATTTACTCTTTAGTAAATTGGGTGGAAACGAAGAAGCGAAGACGAAGATGAAGATGAAGAAGAAAAGCGAATAATTGATTACCAAGATTTTTGATGCTAAACGATATATCATTTCTGTATAATAGTTCTTATTCAAGACTGTGTTTACCGCATTTAGATTAATATAATTTGACAACCACTTTAAAATTTTCAGAAAAGAGACTAGAAAACTGTCAATCCAGAGAAATTATTACTATCTTATTATAATTATTAATTATAATTTTTTATATTTTAATTATTTCTTTTTAAATTTTTTGTCTACAAATAAATTTAACCACTGAAATATATACAAATTTTAAAAAAATTTTAAAAAAAATTATTTGTCTATAAATTACTTGTACTACTGATTCGAAAGTAACGAGATATTCTATTCTATCAAATTAGTCTGACCAAAATTGTTCTTTACTACTTATTTCGAAATAAAGACGATTTTAGCAAATTTGTCTGACTAAAAATATCGTTTACTACTGGCATATAAAGTAAAAATTCAAATCTTCCTATCTAAATGCTGTCTTATTGTAAATTTACTACTTATTTATACATAAATAAGATTTTTTTAAATTTGTCTGACTAAAAATATACTTTACTACTTAAACCTGATAGAAATTGAAAGCATTTTGAATGACTAAAAATAAATTTTTCTACTGCAAGAAAAATAAATATGCAATAAACGTAAAAAAAATGTTTGACTATAAATGACTAGTACTACTGATTCGACAGTAATTTATAATTATATATTTATTTATTTATATTCTTTTTTCTCAAATAATACCTATGTCTGATAAAAATTGTTTCTAACTACTTATATTGAAGTAAATAAAATTTTACCAAAGTTGTCTGACTAAAAATATCGTTTACTACTATTTTTGCTACTTATGAAGTAAAATAAGTAGTAAAACAATTTTTTAGTCAGGCAAATTTGTAAATATTTCTATTTATTATTACTACTTATTATTTTGTCTCATAAAAATTAAAATTAATTAAAAACTAAAGGACAATTTGACTGAAAAAGTTAATCTCGTAATTTTTGAATCAGTAGTACAAGTAATTTATAATCAGACAATTTTTTTACATTTATTGACATTTTTCTTTATATTGCAATAAAAAAATTAATTTGAAGTCAGTCAGTAGTAGAAGATATTTTTAGCCAGACAAATATTCTAAAATCTTTTTATTTATAAACAAGTAGTTACGATTTGTTTCATTAGTAGAAATTATTTTTAGTCAGACAAATTTGCTATAGTCTTTCATTTGATTATAGAACAGTAGTAAAGTACAGTTTTGGTCAGACAAAGTATTTAATCTCGTAATTTTCGAATCAGTAGTACAAGTAATTTATAGTCAGACATTTGTTTTATATTTATTGACATTTTTCTTTTTATTGAAGTAGAAAAATTAATTTGAAGTCAGTCAGTAGTAGAATATATTTTAAGTCAGACAAATTTGCTAAAATCTAAATTCAGTAGTAAAATATATTTTTAGTCAGACAAATTTTCTTAACTCTTATTAATTTTTATGTAAGTAGTAAGGAACAATTGTAGTCGGACACATTTATTTAATCTCATAACTTTCGAGTAAGTAGTAAAATTAATATCGAGTTAGACATTTTACATTAATAATTAATTATTCTGTTTGTTATTCTAATTATTGTCACTTTATTGTTACTAGCAGAAAGTACATAAATTAGAAAAAATTCTACAATAAAAATAAGTTAGTTGAAATATTATTTTATATTTTAGTAGTAAAAGACATTTTTAGTCAGACAAATATTCTAAAATCTTTTTATTTATAAACAAGTAGTGAAGAACAATTTTTAGTCTATCAAATGTATTTAATCTTATCACTTTCCAATCAGTAGTAAAATTAATTTGGAGTTTGACAATTCTTTTACATTTATTGCAAATTGGATTAGTATTTCAGTTGTAAAATTTATGTTCTGACAGGCGAAAAGATTTGAGTTTGCGTTTTAGTTACGAATGTTTATTTTTTTCTTAAAAAAGAGCAATACAAGAACAAAATATAGAGAAAAAATACAAATTAAGTTTCAGTAAAAAAAATAAATTTTTTATCAGGCTATTTTATTAATCTTATTTACTTAAAAATAAGTAGTATAGAAAATTTTTAGTCAGACAAGTGTGCAATTGAATAGAATTAGAATATCTCAAAACTTCAGAATCAGTAGTACAAGTAATTTATAGTCAGACTATTCTACTAATAATAAACTTACAAAAATTTAATCGTACTGTCTGACTAAAACTGTGTTGTACTTCTTAATTTCAAATCTTAAAATTAATGTCGATTTAGATTTGAATTTCTGTAGTAAAATTTATTTTCAGTCAGACAAAATACATTCATTTTGTATTTATTGTTAAGAATGTTTATTTTCTTGTTAGGGAAGAATAGTTAGAAAAATTAGTTAAGTAAAAAAGAAATATTTTCTATTTTTTATTTTTTATTTTATTTTCTATTTTTAATTTGTCTGACTAAAAATAAATTTTACTACTGAAATGTAAATACAAATTGCAAAAAATGTAAAAGGATTGTCTGACTAAAAATTACTTGCACTCATGATTTAAACGTAAAGAGCACGTATTATATTCTATTATATTAAATAATACATGTCTGACCAAAATTGCTCTTTACTACTTATTTAAAAAAAAAACAATCGCCTCCGTTAAAGAGGAATTTGTATTATTTTTTTTCATTCTAAAATAAATTTGTAGTAAAACAATAAGATTATGAAGAATTAACTGTGGGATTATTTCAGAGGTATTATTCAAGTGACTTATATAGGTTACAGCAGACTTCATCAAATTATAAACAATAAGTGGTGTACGCTCGCTCCACCGGGAAATGATTCACTTTTTGTCTACCCAACAGGATTAAAACTTCACCTCTGTTTCATGGCCTTCATGCATGATCTAAGTAGCTCAACTATCTTCCCTTTTGCGTAAAGCTTTTTGGATTAGCATGGTTTTTGACTTTCTACACTTTTGACGCAAGCTTTAGTCGTTTAAAATTCAAAACGGATTTTCGTTGCACATATTCAGTATAAGTGAGCTTTCAACCTCTCTAGTGAAAAATTTTTACCCAATCTCTGAAACGCCGCGTTTTTTCAAAATTAAAATGAAAATTAATATTTATTAATAATTTAATATATTTAGTAGTTGGTTATTATTAATTTTTTTTATTGTTCATTTACTCTCTAAATTTAAATTAGTAACAATGTTTAGTAATTCAGATTAATGAATTACTTTTTGCTTTTAAATTAGTAAATTTTACTAATAAATAGTAATTTTTACTAATTTACTATTAATTAAATTAATTTACTATTAGTTATTTACTATTAATTTAAAATTAGTAAATTTTACTATTAAATAGTAATTTCTACTAGCTTACTAGTAAAATTTACTAATAAAAAAATTGATAACAATTTTTACTAATTACTAGTAAAATCTACTACTTTAAAATTAGTAAACTTTACTATTAAAAAATAATTTTTACTAATTTACTAGTAAAATTTACTACTTCAAAATTACTAAACTTGACTATTAAATAGTAATTTCTACTAAAATACTAATGAAATATACTAATTCAAAAGCAAAAATCAGTCACTAATTCAAATTAGTAAACACTTTTACTAATTCAAATTAAGAAAGTAATAAATTTTTTAGAAGCATGAATTAAGAAAAAGTATGAAAACTATGACGCTAAAAATTATTTCATTATTTATTTAACTTTTAATAATTCTTAATTTATTTCATAAATATAAATATGAATTAAAATTTCCTTCGAAGAAAGATTTAAAACATTTCTGAGAAAACGCTTTCCAAATAAATTTTCTCGTTTTTTCGACATTCTTTTCAAAAAGTAAAGTAGATCGCAGAATTTATGAATTTGAATTTTGTTGTATCCACTTTAAAATATTGTTTTCCCATGATTCATTTTCATTTTCTCTGCAAGCACTTTTTTTGCGCTTACTTACTTTTTTTAAAAGTATAATTTCACACAAAGCTCAATTGAAAACAGCTGCACGAATATGTATGTCAATGCTCAAGTCAATGCTATTGCAACATCGATCAGAGCGACCTCATTGTGTCTTTAATCGTCTTTTATATCCGAAATGGTTTCCATGCTCCCTTTTTGAAATTTAGCACTCCGTCCCTTTGGTGCTGCCACTATATTACTTTATTGCACATACATTCATATTTATCTTACAGAAACTTGATATGTTATCAATGTCCGAGATAAAAATATTTAAATAGTAATTCGATTCAATTCAATAATTATTAAAAGATGAGAAAATTGAAAAAATAAGTTGTAAAGAAATATTTCGTCAAATTAATTTTACTACTTATTAAGAAATAAATAGAGTTTCAGCAAATTAGTCTGACTAAAAATATTTTCTACTACTGAAAACTATATTTTTTTTAATTAATTTATTTTTCGAACAATTTTTCTCTAACAAGAAAATGAACATTCTTAACAATAAATACAAAATTAATGTAATTTGTCTGACTAAAAATAAATTTTACTACTGGAATTCAAATATAAATAGAAAATTATTTTAAGATTTAAAATTAAGTAGTACAACACAGTTTTAGTCAGACAGTACGATTGAATTTTTGTAAGTTTATTATTAACAGAATAGTCTGACTACATATTACTTGTACTACTGATTCTGAAGTTTTGAGATATTCTAATTCTACTCAATTGCACACTTGTCTGACTAAAAATTTTCTATACTACTTATTTTTAAGTAAATAAGATTAACAAAATAGCCTGATAAAAAATTTATTTTTTTTACTGAAACTTAATTTGTATTTTTTCTCTATATTTTGTTCTTGTATTGTTCTTTTTTAAGAAGAAAATGAACATTCGTAACTAAAACGCAAACTCAAATCTTTTCGCCTGTCAGAACATAAATTTTACAACTGAAATACTAATCCAATTTGCAATAAATGTAAAAGAATTGTCAAACTGAAAATTAATTTTACTACTGATTGGAAAGTGATAAGATTAAGTACATTTGATAGACTAAAAATAGTTCTTCACTACTTGTTTATAAATAAAAAGATTTTAGAATATTTGTCTGACTGAAAATGTCTTTTACTACTAAAATATAAAATAATATTTCAACTAACTTATTTTTATTGTAGAATTTTTTCTAATTTATGTACATTCTGCTAGTAACAATAAAGTGACAATAATTAGAATAACAAACAGAATAATTAATTATTAATGTAAAATGTCTAACTCGATATTAATTTTAATACTAACTCGAAAGTTATGAGATTAAATACATGTGTCCAATTACAATTGTTCCTTACTACTTACCTAGAAATTAATAAGATTGAAGAAAATTTGTCGGACTAAAAATATATTTTACTACTGAATTTAGATTTTAGCAAATTTGTCTGACTAAAAATATATTCTACTAGCGACTGACTTCAAATTAATTTTTCTACTGCAATAAAAAAAATGTCAATAAATATAAAACAAATGTCTGACTATAAATTACTTGTACTACTGATTCGAAAATTACGAGATTAAATACTTTGTCTTACCAAAACTGTACTTTACTACTGTTTTATAATCAAATAAAAGATTATAGCAAATTTGTCTGACTAAAAATAATTTCTACTAATGAAACAAATCGTAACTACTTGTTTATAAATAAAAAGATTTTAGAATATTTGTCTGACTAAAAATATCTTCTACTACTGACTGACTTCAATTTAATTTTTTTATTGCAATATAAAGAAAAATGTCAATAAATGTAAAAAAAAATTGTCTGATTATAAATTACTTGTACTACTGATTCAAAAATTACGAGATTAACTTTTTCAGTCAAATTGTCATTTAATTCTTAATTAATTTTAATTTTTATGAGACTGAATAGTAAGTAGTAATAATAAATAGAAATATTTACAAATTTGCCTGACTAAAAAATTGTTTTACTACTTATTTTACTTCATAAGTAGCAAAAACAGTAGTAAACGATATTTTTAGTCAGACAACTTTGGTAAAATTTTATTTACTTCAAAATAAGTTGTAACGAACAATTTTTGCCAGACATAGGTATTATTTGAGAAAAAAGAATATCTCATTACTTTCAAATCAGTAGAACGAGTAATTTATAGTCAGACAATTCTTCTATATTTACAAAAATTTGTATTTGTTACTAAGTAGTAAATTTTACGTTTAGTCAGTCGAAAGGCTTTCAACTAAAAAAAAAAATAAATAAAAATACGATATAGTTTTCAGTAGTAGAAAATATTTTTAGTCAGACAAATTGTCTAAAATGCTGTTTATTTAGAAATAAGTAGTCAAGAATAACTTTGATCATACAAGTGTGTTTAATCTCGTAATTATCGAATCAGTAGTACAGGTAATTTATAGTCAGACAATTATTTCATTATCATAATAAATTTATTTATTTCTTTATTTATTGCAATTTCTATTCGTAAAGAAAATCGATTTTTTTCAAAAGTGGGTCCCTTTTAGAAGAATCACCGATATACATTTCCACTCGATAAAAGTTGTAGAATTTAAAAATATTTCCCTTTTAAATATTCACAGTCCTTGACAAATAAAAAAAAATATATAAAATATTCCTCGAATAAGATTTGTAAGAAGGACGCAAAAATGTATAAAAGCTTTGTTAGTTTATAGGGAAAAATGTACGTCCGCAGAAAAAGTACAGTGCAACAAAAGAAGTGAAGCGATTGAATGGACCTAGAATATTATCTGCGAAATATAATGTTTGCCGTATTGGAAATGGAAGTAGTTTGTAAAACGTTTGAATGCTGATATGTATATATTTTAGTTCAAGGTCCACGAGAGACGACTGTCGACCTCTGCTTCACGAACAATGGCAGCGATGAGTCTCGGTTTCATCGTCATGGTCACCCCATGGACCATCCAGGAAGTTGTGGTCGCATGTACCGGAAGTAAGCCACCACCGTTCCTCGAATTTCTAGCAACGTGGCTTGCTCTCTCCAACAGCTTTTGGAATCCTTTTCTTTATTGGTTACTCAACAATCACTTTCGACGAATTTCGAAGGAAATTTTCTACACGAAGGTAGGTGATTTATTTAAAAAAAAATATGGAAACAAATTTACTAGCAAATGTTATTATATAGCGAAATGTGTTATTCAGTTTGTTATCATTATAAAAATTATAAATTTTTTTTATTATTAATTATAAATTACAAGATTTGAATAACTTTAGATTCAAAATTTCAAAAATTAACTTATTAAGTACATTATCAATTATTATTGTTTGTTATTTTCAAAAAATGTAATAACATTCGTCGCAAGAATTGAATTTTTTCCATTATACTTATAAAATTCTTCAGAGAAATTCAATTATTTTCGTTACAATTTTAATAAAATTTTTCTATAATGAATGTAATTATTTTGAAAAGTTAATTTTTGTAAATAATTTGAAAAATTAAACATAATTTTCTAATCTTTAAACGAATTAAATTATTTTCAATAAAATTTTTATTAAATTCTTTAAATCGATTTAATATTACTTTTGTAAGTAAAAAATAAATTTTCCTAAAAAATTAAATTATTTTCAATACAATTTTAAAAAAATTTCTCTAAAGAATTCAATTATTTTGAAAAGTCCTCAAACAACATAATTTTCAAATAATTAAATTAAATAATTAAAAATAATTCTTCAATTATTTCCAATGCAATTCTAATCGAAAATTCCAAAAGAATTCAATTATTTTTTTAAATTTTAATAAAATGTTTTGAAAGAATTCAATTATTACAAAAAATTTTGATAAAATTTTGTACATGAATTCAATTACTTTCAATACAATTTTAATAAAATTTATCGAATCGATTCAATTACTTGTGTAATAAATGAAATTTGTCACAGAAATTCAATTATTTTCGATACACTTTCAATAAAATTTAATAATCAAATTTTTAAATAAAATTATTATTAACAGACACGATTATTTTTGAAAGTTGCAAAAAATTTTTTCTTAATTCAATTATTTTTAAAATTTTCAATTAAAAAAATTTTTAAAAAAACTACACTATTTTCAAAACGACTAAAAAATTCTATAAAGAAGTTTAATTATTTACAAAAACGAATAAAATTGTCCAAAAGAATTTGATTTTCTTTATAAATAATTTTAATAAAATTTAATAGTAAAATTATTAATTGCAATTATTAACAAAATCGGTTATCTTAAAAAAATTAAAGAAATCTTTTTTGAAAGAATTCCAAAAATTGTATTGTTTTTATAAAACAAATTTAATTATTGCGAAGAATTTTAATTAAATTTTTAGAAAATAATTCAATTCTTTTGAAGAATAAATACTATAAAAGTTTATTACAATAAATGAATTAGTTCAAAAAATTTCTTTACTTTTTTTAATATCATCCATTTCGTAAACAATTGTAATGAATAATTTTACTAATAAATTTTTTTTATAAATTGTTAATAAAAAAATTTAATTTATTTGACCAATTATATCAAAGTTTCTGTAAATAATTAAACAATTTTATAGAATTTCTTAAAGTTTTTTGAAAATAATGTAGTTTTTTTTAATAATTTTAATTGAAAATTTAGAAAATAATTGAATCTCTGCAGAAAAATTGTATTACTTATAAAAGTAATTGAATCGTTTTGAAGAACTTAATTAAAATTTTATTAAAAATAATATGTAAGATGTAGACTATCGATCACTCCGAGTCAAATTAGAAATAAAATATAGATGGTTTTTACGTTTCGACAGCGCAGCTGTCCTCTTCAGAACGCAATTACTCAATAAAAATATTTAACATAATTTAAAAAAAAAAAAAAAAAAAAAAAAAAAAAAAATATATATATATATAAGGACAGTTCCATGAGGAACGTCTTCGTCGTAGTGATAACAATTTGACACTTTATTAATTTGACCAAGTGATAAAATCAAGAATTCTATTTTATTAAAAATAATTAAAATCATTTAATGAATTTTATAAAAATTTTTGAAAATAATTTAATTGTTTCAAGAATTTTTATTAAAATTGTTAAAAATAATTTAAATTCTATTAAAAAATTTTATGGAAATTGTATTAAAAATAATTAAATTTCTGCAAAAAATTGTATTACTTACAAGAGTAATTGAATCGTTTCGAAGAATTTAATTAAAATTTTGTTAAAAATAATTGAAATCATTTAATGCATTTTATAAAAAATTTTGAAAATAATTTAATTTTTGTGAAAAATTGTATCAATTACAAAAGAAATGGAATTTTTTCGAGGAATTTAATTGAAATGGTATTGAAAATAATGGAAGTCATTTAAAGAATTTTTTCAAAATTTTTGAAAATAATTGAATTCCTGTGGAAAGTTTTTTTACTTACAAAAGTAATTAAATTTTTTCGAGGAATTGAATTGAAATTGTATTGAAAATAATTGAATTCCTGTAAAAAGTTTTAATACTTACAAAAGAAATGGAATTTTTTGGAGGAATTTAATTAAAATTGTTTTAAAAATAATTGAATTCATATAAAGAATTTTATAAAAATTTCAAAGCTTTTCTAAGGATATAAAATTTCGCCATAAAAACGAATTGAATTCTTTCGAAGAAATTGATTAAAATTGTTAAAAAATAATTCAATTCCGTTTGAGAAATTTTATATAAATCTCCATTTTGAAAGTAATTGTAGAATTCAATTAGAAAATTATGTTGATTTACGACTTTTAAAAATAATTCCATTCTTTAGAAAAATCTTGATATCCTCAGAAAAACTTTGCTAGTTTTATTATTTTCTCTATTTCAATTTTCTTTTTTTTTAATTGTATATTTTATTAGACATGAAAGTCCACATTTTTTTATTAGCATGGATTTTCACTTTTGTGCGAGAAATGAAAAATAATTTTCCTAAACTCATAATCTTCGTGGTGAAATCAATTTCTCTCTGTGAGGCTTTTTCAATATTACATTAGAATTTGATGATTTCCAAAGAGTCTCTCTCTTCCTTTATTCCTTTATTATTTCTATTTAATTTCGCCTCCTGATGTATAGAGTTCTTCTTGACTTTCTCGATCCTCTTATAGCCGTCGATGAAAGGAGAGTGTTGAAAAAAAAAAAAAATATCGAGTGTAACCACTGCGCCTTACAGCCATGGTGACGACGAGCTATGGGCAAAATCTCGTTTTAGCCTTGTAACGATGTTCTCACACAAAAAGAGTGCATTAGTCTATATGAAATCCTTTCTAAAAATCCTCTCAACATCATCTTTAAAATTGCTCTTTTTTTTCGTCTAAAAAGTTTTTAAAGACCTTTTACCCCCCATCGAGACCTAATAATAAGAGCGAACCTTTCAATATATATGACTAGAATTTTTATCGGAAAAAAAACTTTTCCTTTATAAAGAGTTCATTTCTTTTAAAAAAATATATATTTTTTTTACTATTATATTTGTGTTTCGAATTTTCTTTACGAATCAGACTTTATAACGTTTCAACTATACACTCTTTATTTGGAAAGATTTTTACGAGAGGATAAAAGAAGAAAAGAAGTGAGCACTGTTAAAGGATTTAATCTTTTAGTTGGGTACTCAGGAGATGTTCTTTTTTCTTTGAAAATTACTTCAATTTCCAAAGGATTCTTGAAAGATTCTTTGCGAATTCTTGAGAAAAAAAAAAAGAAATTTAAAAATTTCTTTTAAAATACTTTTTCTCACTTTCATTTTTTATCTTGTTTTCAGATTTTATGCAGATCAAAACCTCTTGGGCCAAAACAACATTGCTGTGCTACCAGTACAGGTGGTTTGGATGTCTGCAGTATTGGCGGTCTTGATTTATCAGGTGAAAAAATGCACAATAAATATAAATATTTTCCTTTATTAAAAGGAATTTTTCAATATGAAATATTTTTTATGTATCAAAAATATTTTTCAAAATATTTTTCGTTTATTTTTTTATAAAGAGATGAAGTTCTTTCTAAAAGGTCTTTTATCGTTTTAAAAATATTTTCACATATGAAAATATTTTTGATACAATTTATTGAACATTCTAACCTATTTATTTAGGCCTTTTATTATAAACAAGAATTTAAAAAAGTTGTTTTAACAAAAATGGGCTTCGCACTCATTTACTAAAACCTATTATTTACTCCTTTTTTTATGTTTTGATACTATTTGGGTACTTTTTAGATTTCAGTCACTAAAAGCTACTGATTTTTTTTTTTTAATTTTCACTACTTTAAATTCCCTAATACTAGAAATCAAAAGACTATTCTCAAAAATTATAATCAAATTCTTTAAAACAATTCAATTATTTTCAAAAAATATTCAAAATAATTAAATTATTCCCAATATCCAGTATTTTCATAAAATTTCGCAAAAGAAATCAATTATTTAAAAAAAAAGTTGATAAGATTCAGCCAAAATTCAATTATTTTCATAAATCATAAAATTTTCACAGGAATTCAATTAATTCACAATAGTAATTAATTAGCAATTAATTCACAATAATTCAATTTCTTTCACTAATAATAACATTTTTCATGGAAATTCAATTTTTTAAAAAATGTTGGATTAAATTAAAAGCAAGAATTCAATTATTTTCATAAGTAATAAATCTCATCGAAGAATTTCAATTATTTTTAATACTACATATATTTTTAATCAATTAATCAAAAATTCAATTAATATATTTGCAAACAAAATTTTTCCACAAGAATTCAATTATTTTAATAAAATTTTCATAATATTTACTATATTTCGAAAAAATTAATTATTTAAAACAATGTTTATAAAATTCTTATGAAAAATTCAATTCTTTTTAAACATTTCAACAAAATTTTTCACAGAAATTCAATTCTTTTTAAACATTTCAATAAAATTTTTCGCAATAATTCAATTCTTTTCATAAAAAATAAAATTCATCTCAGGAATTCAATTATTTTTGAAAATTCTTTGCAATTGTACCAATAAATCAAAAAATTTAATTATTATACCAAATAAAGTTTTCCACAATAATTCAATTATTTAAAATAAAATTTTCATAATATTTACTATATTTCGAAAAAACTAATTATTTAAAACAATGTTTATAAAATTCTTATGAAAAATTCAATTATTTTCAAAAATAACAAAATTTTTCACAGAAATTCGATTTTTTTTAAACATTCTAATAACATTTTTCGCAATAATTCAGTTATTTACAAAAATATTAGAATTTTTCACAGGAATTCAATTATTTTCAAATATTTTAATAAAATTAGTAGAAAGAAATCAATTAATTTGAAATACAATTGTAATTAAATTTTTTTTTAATAATTCAAATATTCTTTTAGATTTTAATAAAATTCTTTCCAAGAATTCAATTATTTACATAAATAATTCTTCAAAAGAATTCAATTATGTCGATGAATAACAAAATTATTCCTGAAAATTTAATTATTTTGAGGCATTTTAATAAAATTCTTTTCAAAATTCAATTAATTCCATAAATAACAATTAATTCAATTATTATTATAACAGTAATAAATTTCTTCTTGGATATTCAATTATTTAAAAAAATTCTAATAAAATTGTTCGCAAGAATTTAATTATTTTCATAAATAATAAAATGCTTTTTTAGGAATTCAATTATTTTCAAATAGTTTTAAAAAATTGTTCGAAAAAATCAATTATTTTAAATACATTTTAATTACATTTTTTTAAATAATTTAATTATTCTTTTAGATTTTAATAAAATTCTTCCCAAGAATTCAATTATTTACTTTAATAATTCTTCGAAAGAATTCAATTATGTCTAAAAAAACAAAATTATTTCTAAAAATTTAATTATTTTGAGGCATTTTAATAAAATTCTTTTCAAAATTCAATTATTTTCATAAATAACAATGTACATCACAAGAATTCAATTATTATTATAACAGTAATAAATTTCTTCTTGGATATTAAATTACTTAAAAAAATTATAATAAAATCGTTCGCAAGAATTCAATTATTTTGATAAATAATAAAATCCTTTTTAGGAATTCAATTATTTTCAAAAAAAATTTAATAAAATACCACAGAGACATTCAATTATTGTCAAAAATTTTAATAGAACTCTTTTTAAAATTTAATTATTTTTAAAAAATTTTAGCAAATTAAATGATTTTCAATATCTACTATTTTCATAAAATTTCCAAACAGAAGTCAATTATTTAAAAATTTTTTTTGTGAAAATCTTCGTGAGAATTCAATTTTTTTCATGAATATAAAAAATTTCTCAGCTTTTTAAATGATTTAAATTAGAATTTGCATAAAATTAGTCGAAATTAATATTTCGACTAAATATTATTTTTAAATAATTACAATTTTAGCAAATTTGTCCGACTAAAAATATCTTTTTACTACTGAAAACTATATCAGAAGAATATAAGGAAAAAGTGAAATGCTCCAATACTGAAAATGACTTTTACTACTTATATCAATGTTACAGGAGATTAAATTTATTTGTCTGACCAAAATGCTCTTTTACTACTTATTTCTAATCACAAGAGTTTTTAATTCTTTAGTCTGATTAAAGCGGACTTTTACTACTTATTATGAGATTAAAAAAAAAATTTAACAGCTTTGTCTGACATAAAATCGTTTTTTCCGCTTATAAAAGAAAATCGTTAAAACCAAAAAAGTTCTTTTGTTAATAAACTTTCAGGTTTATGAATTATATTTTATTTAAATCTGCCAAAAGTTATTTAAATTTTTCATAAATTTAGTCTTTTCATAATTTCGTTAAATTTATTTACATTTACTGAGTTATTTAAATTTTTTGTTAAATTTATTTTGAATTTTGAAAAGTATGACAAGATTGAAATTTATTTTTTCTTACTGTTGACATTTACTGAAGAATTTGAAATGTCTGACTATAACTTAATTATACCACTTAGAGTGGAATTTGACGAGTATTCAAACTCACATTTCTCGCATATAATTCATTATGAAAAATATTTACATTTATACTATTAATATATAGAAATATTAACAGTGTAAATATTTTTTATAGGAATAAAAATTTAATTTCTCCCATCAAACGGTATGTAGTTAATAAACCTCTATCGATTACTATTGTTATTTCTTTAACACTAGCGTGACTTTTGAATTTTTTTTTCTTCCCTGATTTATTAATTGCTTGAATTTGAAAGCTTTGTTTCGTTAATAGCTTTATAAAATGAAATGATTTGTGGGCCACAGTGGATTCGAATATGAATGCATATATATGAAAAGGAGATGACGATTTACTAGAATATTCACGCGCCGCTTAATGACACTGATTATTAGTGTTCATTGTAAATCGTTAGTTATGAACGGTACACTAGAGAAACGTTTAACGATCAATAATGCAAACCAACGAAAAGCTAGTACCTATTGCTCGTTAGTACCAAAGTCTGATCACGTGAAAACACAATTTTGTTTTAATGAACCACCCTCACTCTTAGTAACCTTCTTCTTCTTCATTTTCCTTTCTTCTTTCCCTTCTTTTTCTTTTTCAAAAATTTTCCATTTTTTTTTGCCGTAATTGATAATTTTCGATTTTAAAACGAAATCTAAAAAAAACCTTTAATCTAATCTTTAATTTTTTTAATCTTCAATATAATAACTTTGTTATTATAGTTTTTCTGATGATATCGAATTGAGACAAAAAACGAATCAAAAGTGTTGCGAAGCAACATTTCTCAATTTGATACCTGCAGAAAAACTGTGATTATATTAAATATATGTTAATGTTTTAATGTTGTTTTTTTCAATTTTCAATATTTTCTTTTTGAAGACTTCACACTCGATAATTAATTTTAAAAAAGTAGCAAAAACCAGCTTTTAAACAAATTTCCCCTATTTTCATCAAATTTTTGTGGGTTATTTTCATTTTTTTTAATGTCAAAAAAAAAACGAAAAAAAACTCGTTTTATTCACTTCACAAAATTGACAAAAATTCCATTCCATATTTTTTATTTTCCTGACTTTTTCCTAATTTTCATCAAAAATATTTACTTTTTTCTCATCCTTTCAATAAATTGAATTCCTGCAACGAATTTTATTATTCATCAAAGAATTTTAATATTTATAAAAATTGAATTGAATTCTTACGAAAATTTTTACAAACCATTTTTTAAATAATTGAATTCTGTTTGGAAATTTTATGATAATAGTAGATATTGAAAATCATTGAATTGCCAAAAGTTTTTAATGATAATTAAATTTTACAAAGAATTCTATTAAAAAATTTGTCAATAATTGAATGTTTGGAAATTTTATTAAACTTTTTTGAAAATAATTGAATTCTTGTGAACGATTTATTAGAATTTTTTTTAAAATAATGTAATTCCAAGAAGAAAATTATTATTTTTAAAAATAATTGAATTATTGTGATGAATATTCTTATTTATGAAAATAATTGAATTCTGAAAAGAATTTTATTAAAATACCTCAAAATAATTGCATTTTCGGGAGTAATGTTCTTATTTATCGACATAATTGAATTCTTAGAAAAAATATTGTTAAAATTTTTAAAAATAATTGAATTATTTAATTAAAATTGTATTTAAAACAATTAATTTCTTTCGAACAATTTTATTAAATTTTTTAAAATAATTATTCAATCCTTCCAAAAAATATTAAAAAAACATTTTTTTAAATAATAGATTTTTTCGTGGAATTGAAATTAAGTTTTTAAAAATAATTACTGTAAAATTGTATTAAAAATAATTGAAATCCTGCTATGAATTTTATTATTTATGAAAATAATTGAATAGTTGCTAAGAATTTTATTATAATTCTCAAAAATAATTAAATTTCATAGAAGAATTTTATTATTTTTGAAAATAATTGAATTATTGCGGAAAAGTTTATTAAAATGTTTAAAAAGAATTGAATTTCTGTAAAAAAAATTTATTATTTTTTAAAGTAATTGAATTCTTCATAAGAATTTTATGAACATTGTTTTAAGTAATTAATTTTTTCAAAATATAATAAATATTATGAAAATTTTATTAGTTTAAATAATTGAATTCTAGTGGAAAACTTTATTTGTGAAAATAACTGAATTTTTCGATTATTAATTTAAAATAGTATTAAAAATAATTGAAATCATTTGATAAGTTTTATTATTTATGAAAAGAATTAGATTCATGTTTAGAATTTAATCAAAAATTTTTTTAAAAATTGAATTATCATGAAAAATTTTATTATTAGTGAAAATTAATTATTTAATTATCACTTAAATTAAAATTACTTGAAATTGTTTACAATAAACAGTGCAATATAACATTCCCGCGCGCTTGCGCGCGGATAATTTGGCTAGTTTTTAAATAATTAAATTCTTTTGACAAATTTTAATAAAAATTTTAAGAATAATTATTTTGATTCGAATTCGATTAAAATTGTATAAAAAATAATTAAAATTCTGCGATGAGTTTTATTATTTATGAAAATAATTAAAATTTTCCCAAGAATTTTATTAAAATTTTTCTAAAATAATTGAATTTCAGAGAAGAATTTTATTAAATTTCTAAAAATACTTGAAATTTTGACAAGAATTATTTTTTTTTTGAATTTTGAACATAATTGAATTTCTGCGAAGAATTTTATTAACTTTTGAAAATAATTTAATTCTTCAAACGAATTTTATTCAAGTTTATAAAAATAACTAAATTTCTGTGATAAATTTTAGTATTTATAATATTTTTATATAAATAATTGAATTCTTGCAACAAATTTTATCCAAGTTTATAAAAAATAATTGAATTTCGGTGAAGAATTTTATTTATAAAAATAATTGAATTATTGAAAAGAACTTTGTTAAATTCTTTTTTAAATAATTGAATTCTTGCGACGAATTTTATAAAAATCTTTTTAAATAATTGATAATTTTACGAGAATTTTTTTTTTTTTTTTTTAATTTTCGAACATATATGTAATTGAAATTCTGCGAAGAATTTTTATAACTTTTGAATAATAAATGAATATAAAATAAATAATCATAATAAAAAAAGTAATTTTTGTAAATTTCCCCAGGTTTAGATCGATGTTCCATCGATCATTGTTCCATGGTAAGATGTTCGACATCGTCACTGGCCCTCACACCCCCACCTCTGCCATGGGAAGCAAGACACATTTGCAATGAAGAAAAAATGATTACGTGAGGAATGGATGCTGCCACGCAAACTGAATATTCCGATTCCCCGGAACACAGCAGTTAGTATTGCGTGGCAGCAGGATAAAAGTTATAAATATTAAAAAACTTTTTATAGTGAACACATCAAAAAATTTATAAACTATATAGTTCTTATAATATTTGGTCGAGAATACCAAATATAAAAAAAATGTTATTTGCTTAACAAAATGAAAGCAAATCAATATATAGTGAAATAAAAATAATTGCAAGCTTTTCATAATATATTTGATCTTTTAAAATAAATTTTTGTAATTTTGGTAAGATTTATAAAATTTTTCTTTCTTTCCAATTGAAGTAAATATTTTTTTGTTTTTCGACAATTTTAAAGACAAACGCCGAACAAAAACTGCTTAATAAATTTCTACGAGTAGTTTAATAAATTATAAGAGTAGTTTAAGATTCTATTGCTATAAAATTCTTTTATCGGAATTTTTTTCTACTATTAAAAAAATCATTCCAACATCCCTTCAATATACAGTATTATTAATTAAAATTATACAGAAATGCTTGCATTAAAGTAAATTACAATTTAATTATCTAATTTCTAATTTAAAATTGAATTTTGAATTTCTAATTCAGAATTAAAATTATATTTTGAATTTCTAATTCATAATTTAGATTAATTGAATTTATAATTTACAATTAAAATTAAATTTTGAACTTCTAATTCATAATTAAAATTTAATTTTGGATTTCTAATTAAAATTCATAATTCTATCATTTTTAAGCTAATATACAAAAATTTAAGATCTCTTTTTGTAAAAGAGAGCCTTGAAATAAAGAAAAAAGGATTTTATTAATTTTATATAGCTCTAGAATAAAAAACAAATGCAGTTTCGCTAAAAACTGCGTCAATAAGTAAAATATTGTTGAAAAAAGAGAAATGTACAGAAAATATTTAAAATCGTTTTCACTGCCCATCTAATAATTAAAATTTTTGTGCAGAATGAAAGTTGATAAAAATAAAAATATTAAAAATAATATAAAAAAAAATTAAAACGCACAGGGCTTCAATTATCATAATACTAATAAAATAATACGAAATAAGTAATGTCGAAAATCCAAGGGAATAAAAATTTTTTAGTTTCATAAGATTTAATTAAAACAAAAATTTTTATATTATACAAAATTATATTTTATAATCTGTATATAATTAAAAATAGCGAGAATTAAAAATTTGTTCAAAAATATGCTAAAAAAAACTTTTCTTATTTAATAAAAATAGGAAAATCGTCGACTCAACAAAATACTACTTTAAATTATATATATTATAAAAAATAATCTAACAAAGAAATTGAAAAAAAACTATTTCATTGTTAAAAAAAGAAAAATTATAAAAATAAATATTAGACAAATATCTCGATAATGCGCAGCACAAATATAGATAATATAGAGACGCAAATTTGTATATGAAATATAAATTAAAATTTATAGATTCCAAATAATGTCGGTAAAAAGTTTTTTGAGAAAAAAACGTGTAAAAGAAATAAAATATATTAAAATATTAATTATTAATTATTAATTCTGTAAGAATATATAATTAATAAGTATGTAATAAAATTGTAATTTTATCTAAATTGTAAACAAACCAAAAATTCATGTTGTATTCTAAAATAAAAAATTTTATGATCATATGAAAGTTAACAAAGACTTTATGAAAAGAAAATCTCTGTTTCCAAACATTTATTTACATAGAGTGTAATAAATTTAGGACAAAAAAAAGACGTCGCACATAAATTAAAATAAGTCTACGATGGATAATAAATGAAAAAAAGGAACTCTCATACGTTTAAACTTTGTAACACAAAATTGTAAGTTGTTTAAAGAAAATGTAATCATTGATTATTAAAATAATTGATTCGTAAAATTTTACCTTTGTTTTACCTTAGAAAAAAACTATTTTTAAAATTGATCTACAAAGTCATCAAATATTTTTCAAATTATTTATTTCATTTAATTTACTTTTATTTCTTTTCCAATAATTACTATAAAATATTTCTTTTCGTATGATGTTAAAAAATTGAAACAAAAATAAAATTTTACATTTTATTTTTTTTCTATTTTTGCAATAATAGAAAAATAAATTATTTTTTCTTGAATAAATAAATTATTTTTATTATATTAACTGAAAATTAATTAAGAGAATAAAAAATCGGTAAAGTGACGATGAAAAAAAAGAAATAGAGAAGTATTCACAGAGAAGTATTTTTATATATTCTTCAGTTTTACATCGACAACTATTTTTTAGCATTAAAAAAAATCAATGAATCTTCAGTGCTTCTTCATTGATGTTTACAATTATTTTTATTAAAATTGCGGTAGTTTTAATATAAAATAAATGCGTTCGTTTTCACAAAAAGTAGATAAATATTCTTTTAGAAAGCAGATTTTTTTAATCCCTCACTGCGGAAAGAAGATATGAAATTTTTATCTTTAAAATTTAGTATTTTAATTTAATTAAAACTTTAATTCTAGTATTACATTATTTTCAAATTGTAATATAATACAATAAAATGATAATTTTTACAGGGAATTATATTACAAGAAAAATTTTACAGTTAAAAATTTTCCCTGACTTTTTAAATTCGAAGAATAAAAATAGAATTTCGTTTTATCAGCTTATTAAAATTTCTCTATTTAAATAAAAATTATTTATTTGATTTAAATTATTTATTTAATTCAAATAAATAATTTTAATAAAAAATATATTTTTTAAATATTTAAAATATTCATTATTGTGAATATTATTATTCACATTTATTTTTAAAAGTTCCAAAAATTTTAAAAAACGATAAATCTAAAACAATTCGCAGTTTGGGATTTTATCAACGTTTCGCAATTTCGACGGTAAAATGTTTACTTTTACAAATTTTAAAAATTGTTTTCAAACATTTGAAGAAAACGTTAACGAGGTAAATAAAATTTCGAAAAAGTAACATCGGATTAATTAACAAAACCAAGTTAATTTTGTTAATTAACTGAATGTCTTACTTTATGAAAAAAGACAAATTTGTCATAAACTGTATTATATAGTTTTTAGAGATTCTTATATTTTTTTCCCATAAGTTTGTAAAATTTTTCATTAAAAGCTTAAAATTCTAATTGATATTACATTCTCACTTTGAAAAAATTCGCAGACTACTTAATGACTTGAATAATTATAAACTCGATTTTTTCATAATTGCAATTAAATTAATTATTACAATATTTAAATGTATAACGAGTCATTTGTTCATATTCTCATATTTATTATATATAATCTCTCACATTCTAGAAAAAAGTATCATTTTCTTATCTCACTTAAATTATTATAGATACAAATTAGAGAAAGGCTTCCTATAAAAAACTTGTTAACAGAGAAGCTTTCTGTACTTTTTACAAATACCTTAATTTAAATAATTCTAGAAGCTTTAGCGAAAAGAATTCTTTACACTTTTTTTTTTCTTTTAAAAAAAACAATAATTGGTTTTGTCTAATTATAATTTTAAATTATAATTTAATACTTATTTCTTTAACGTTAATGTGTATAAAAAAAGTAATACTTTTAAAATATTTACAGTTAAATTCAGCACCTCTATTTGTTGTAATAATTATTTTCATTTACAGGCGTAATAAAATTATTATAATAAAATTATTAATTTTGTGTCACTGGAATTTGTGTAATGAATTTTTCTAACAAAAGGAAGACAAAAAACTAAAAAAAGACAATAAAAAGAACTAAAAAAGAAACTAAAAAACTGAAAAATATTTTTCTAATAAAAGAAAGACAAAAAAAACACTAAAAAAATACAAAAAGAGCTATGAACTAAAAAATATTTTTCTAAACTGCAGAATTCTTTTTAAAAAATGTACTTATTTTTTCGCTAGAGCTTAGAACCACTAGATATGTATTATAAGTTTATTCTTACATTTCTAATCATTGTTCGTCATTAATATAATTAAAAATGTTTATCTATTTTTTGTTTGTCTGTATTTTAATGGTAGGAAAAAGTTATTTTTCTAAATATTTTAATACTAATTAAATATATCAAGCAATTCGTTCGATCGTGATAAAATCGATAGTTTAAAAAAAAATCTTCTACATTGAAATACGAGACAAAATTGTTGAGACAATTTTTCGAAATAATTTTTCAAGATAATTTTTTGAAATAATTTTTCAAGATAAATTTTTTGAAATAATTTTTCAAGACAATAGTTTCGACAATATTTCCATTAAATGAATCATACATTTAAAGCATGTCAAGTCTTAAAAAATAGATTACACAAAAATTGGAAATGAAATTTACATTATTAATAAGAGTAATACTTTAGTAAAGTAGTTTTCAAGGAATGTTAATTACTCGTTAAATACTGATAGCAATTTTCAAAAGAAAAAAAAATTAACCAGTCATTTTGTAATTTCTCTCTCAAGTTAATACACGTTCGATAACAAATAAACAAAAAAATATCTATACAATGAATAACTTTGTTCGTTATAATATCATTCATAAATCACAATGTTTAATTAAAACTCTTCAATAAAGTTTTCTTTTTCTGTCAACGTGCTTAAGTCTTTGCTTCTTCGCAAAGTGTCATTAATATTATTGTTCAAGTTTATATATTTTCTATTATTAACCAAGACGATCCTGATAATTTCAATGCGATGTTATTAATAATTATTGAACAATAATATTAATAAGCTTTAAAAAATAATTCATTTCGCATGGAGCATTTAGGCTGAAGCTCGCTTGATACGTTTCTTGATGAAAATACAATGTTAATACGTCGATCTACATTTAAAGTTTTCTCTTTCTTTTAAACAATTAACATAAACTATAATTTACATTAGATCATCTGGCGATCAGTAGGAAAATATTGACAATATATACAAATATATTCAGACTGATGATTTTGGAAGATCCGCAATGAAGATCGTCCCTTGGATAAAATGTTGCTGGAGGATGTTCATCCCCTGCTTTGCACCATTCTCCTTGTGCTTTTAATTCCGCCTAAGGAACAAAATTATTATATTTATTTTTTATTTTTAATACATTTTTTATTTTTCATATTTTTATTTTAAATTTTTTATATTTTTCTGTTATTTTATTTTTATATTTGAACAAATATTAAATTCATCTTAAATCTCCCTCAAGTTCTGAACGTTCGAATGAATTAAAATTGTTTTTATTTTTAATTTTCAAAAAATTATTCTACGAGATGAGAAAAATGTAAATTATAAATTTACTTACTTAAGATTACGTGATATTCAATTTCACATTATTATGCAAATTACAAAATTTTTTATTTTCAAATATGAATTTTTGAATAATTTTAGATGCAAACTTTAAACAAATTCAATTATTAATTAATTTACTAAATAATTATTCGCGTTTATTAATTTCAAAAATTTTAATGAAATTCTTCGCAAGAATTCAATTATTTTTAAAAAATAATAACATTCTTCGTAAGAATTCAATTATTTTTATAAATATAGTAACATTTTTTGCAAAAATTCAATTGTTTTTAAACAAAATTTTAAGAACATTTCACGAACAAATATACAATTATTTTCTAAAATTTTAATAAATCCTTCGAAACAATTCAATTATTTTTTAAAATAGTGAAATCTTTGCAAAAATTCAATTATTTTCAAAACAATTTGACGAAGAAATTCAATTTTTTTTCTTAATTCGTTATAAAATATTTCAAAAAAATTCAATTATTTTCTTAAATTTTTATAAATCCTTGAAACAATTCAATTATTTTTATAAAAACTAAAATTCTTTGCAAAAGTTCAATTCTCTTCAAAAAAATTTCACGAAAGTATTCAATTTTTTTCTAAACTTTTAATAAATCCTTTGAAACAATTATTAAATTATTATTTTTAATACAATTTTTATAAAATTTTTCAAAAGAATTTAATTATTTTTTAAAATTTTTAAATTTTAATAAAATTCAATATTAAATGTTTAATTTCAATAATAAACAAAAACGATTATTTTAAGAACTTGAAAGAAATTGTTCATAAAATTCAATTATTATCAAAATTGTTAATTGAAATTATTAAAAGAACTCCATTATTTAAAAAAAAAATTCAAAGAAATTCTTCAAAAAGAATTTAATTGGAATTTTGAAATATTTTAACTATTCTTTACGAGAATTCAATTATTTTCCTAAATAATAAAATTCTTCGAGAAATTCTTCAAAAAGAATTTAATTGGAATTTTGAAATATTTTAACTATTCTTTACGAGAATTCAATTTTTTTCCTAAATAATAAAATTCTTCGAGGGAATTCAATTATTTGCAAATTTTTTTATAAAATTCTTTGCAACAATTCGATGATTGAACAATAATTTTAAAAATGAAAATACGTATTTAAAAAGAAAAATTATTAAAAGTGTTAAGAAACAAAAAAGCAAACAACAACTAACTTTAAACTGCGAACAGATTACCGGAATACAACGATTATTAATATAGATTTTTATATTTGGTTTATATTTTGTATTTTTTATATATTTATTTAATATTTTTCATATTTTTTTATTTTATATTTATATTTATAATTATTTTATCAAATATTATAATATTTATTCAAAATTTCCCTCAAGTTCAAATGAATGAAATTTTTGTTCTTTTTAAATATTTTCAAAAAATTATTCAACGAAGAAATGAAAACTTATGCAAATTAATCATTAACTCATTTAATTAATTATTTTACATTTTTGTATTTATTTAAAATTTTTATCAAATATTATATTTATTTAAAGTTTCTCTCAAGTTTTGAATATTCAAATGAATAAAAAAAATTTTTTTCAAAGATTTTCAAAAAATATTCTACCAAATAAAAAATTATTTAATTTAAACATTTACCTACTCAATAATTATTTTCTTTTAATATACAAAATAATTTTTTTAATAAAATACAAATTAAAAAGGAATAAAAAAAATTATCGTTCATTTGAATCCTAGAAACTTTAGGAAAATTAATTAAAATAAAAACAACTGTTTTATAGATTTTCTTATTCTTCTAGAGTTTTCTTTACCTGGCAAATATCCTTACAAGGTGGACACTTGAGGGCCCCTTTGTGCAGCCATTCATTTTGCATAATTCTGATTGCAATTTCTTGTCCTGCGTGATAGCAAGTGTAGGTATAATTTGCAACCTGAAAAAATATTAATTTGCATTAATTAAAATAATTAAAATATTAATTTAAATAATTTAAATAATTAAAATATTAATTTAAATAGTTTAAATAATGAAAATATTAATTTAAATAGTTTAAATAATTTTTCTTTTTTATCCAATGTTTATGGAATATTATTATTTAAGAGAAAATATGCTCACTATTATGTGAAGTCTTCCAGTTTCACATTTATATTGATAGCAACCAGAACCCCAGTGTTGCCATTCTCTAGCTTGTTTACAAGTTTTTTCCACCCACATTTGATTTGTATGATCGAAACATCTAGAGTGCGTTCCATATTTTTCCAGAGCGAAATTCTTTTCAGGAACTAAAAAAGAAAGAATGCAAAAAAATATTAGCATTTTCAATTCTCTGCACAATTCTTGTTATTCACCGTTGGGTTTCTCGAGAAAAATTTTTTCGAAACGTTCTTTCAAATTGCATGAATAAAATTATAGGAAAAATTTATTAGAATAGATTTATTATTAATTATTTATTATTTATTATTATAGATTTATTACAATCGATTTATTATTAAATTATTATAGATTTATTAATATTTATTATTATAGAGAAATATTATTATTATAGAAAAGCGTATTTTAGTGAATAGTAAATTTTCAAATAAAATACAAATTCTTCTCTAGAAAAGAAGTGTAGTGTAGAAAATTTTTTGAAAAGAAGTTTTCTTTGTGAAAAGAAAAATTCGACTTTTTTTACTCACGTGGATTGTTTTCTTCATATAAACAATGTGAGCCCCTTACGACAATATTCTTGGACCGCCAGGTAAATTCTTGAGTATACGGACAATAATCTGCTAAAGATACCGAACCACCGTAGAACTTTTCCTTTCCCGGAGTAACGTACGGAATTGAATCAAAATTCTAGAACAGAAATATTCTTTCATTACGAAACTGAAGTTACCAACATTTTTGTCGACGCAAAAAAAGGAAACAAAAATTTCTTAAGACCAAAAAGCAAATAATTTTCGATAAAAAGTAGATAATTATTACTTCCATTGTATAATACTTCCATTGTATTTAATAAAAATTCAATTATTTTCAACAATTTCGATCAAAAATTCCTCGAATCAATTCAATTCTTTTTATAAATTGTAAAATTCTTGGCAAGAAATCAAATATTTTCATAAATAATAAAATGTTTCGGAGAAATTCAATTATTTTCAATGTAATTTTAATAAAATTTCTAGGAAAAAATTCAATTATATTCAAGATAATTTTAATAAAATTTCTTTAACAGGTTCAATTATTTTTAAAAATTGGAATAAAATTGTTCTAAACAATTCAATTCTTAACACTATCAATTCAATTCAGTTCTCAAAAGTTTTAATAAAATTCTTGGTAAATTTCAATTATTTTCAAAATTTTTAATTAAAATTACTTTCAAAAATTACATTATTTTTACGAAATTTAATGAAATTCTTAAAAAAATAGAAAATGTAATTATTTACAAAAATACTAATAAAATTGTTTAAAAGAATTTAATTTTCTATAAATAATTTTAATACAATTTAATAGGAAAATCGTTAATTACAATAAATAAGAACCACGATTATTTTAAAAACCTAAAAGAAATTCTTCTTAAAATTCAATTATTTTCAAAGTTTTCAGTAAAACTTATTTTAAGAAAAATTCTTTTATTTCCAAGAAAATTGAAGTAAATTCTTCAAAACAATTCAATTATTTTTTAAAGAATTTTAATAAAATTTTGTGTCAAGAATTAAATTATTTTCAATACTAATTTTAATGACCTTTTTCTCGAAAGAATTCAATTAATGAAAAAAATGTTGATAAAATTCTTGAAATGAATTCAATTATTTTCAAATTTTTTTTATAAATACTTTACAAGATTTTAATGATTTTCAGTACATCGACAATTTAATTATTTCTGAAAATAATTGAATTCTTGAATAGAATTTTATTAAAACTTTTTTAAATAATTGAATCACTGGGAAAAAATTTATTATTTTAACAAATAATTGAATTTTGCAAAATTTTAAAAAGTAAGTGATTTTTTGACAAGGATTTTATTAAAATTTTATTTAAAATAATTGAATTCCTGTGAAAAATTTACTATTTATTATTATATTTGAATTCTTTCGATGAATTTAAAAAACGTGTTTACAAATAATTTAATTCAATTAAAATTGTATTTAAAATAATTTAATTCCAGGGAAAATTTCATTATTTTTAAAAATAATTGAATTTTTTAATTGAATTTTATTAAAAGTTTTTTAAATAATTGAATCCCTGCAAAAAAATTTACTATTTATTAATATAATTGAATTCTTTCGATGAATTTAAAAAACGTGTTTAAAAATAATTGAATTCAATTAAAATTGTATTTAAAATAATTGAATTCCAGTGAAAATTTCATTATTTTTAAAAATAATTGAATTCTTGAATTGAATTTTATTAAAAGTTTTTTTAAATAATTGAACTCTTGTGAAAAATTCAATTATTTTTTAAATTAATTGAATTTTCTCGAAAAATTTTTACAATATTTTAAAAAATAATTGAAATTTTGCGAAGAAATCGATTTAAATTTTAAACATTTAAAAAGAAAAATTATTTAAAAACTTAGGAAACAAAAAAGCAAATAGTAACTAATTTTCGTGACTAAATTGAATAAAGAAAATTAAGACGATGTACCTGATATTTCCTTGGTAGTGGCTGAGGATGTTCTACTAAATTACACAAAGCTACAGAACTACGATCATCAGTACATTCCGTTTGTAGTGGATCTTGCTTCACTTTGTTACAAAATGGATGAATCAGCTTGCCTCTGAAAATTAATTACCAATCAAATTAAACAAATTGAACTCAAATCAAGTGAAAGGAACTTTTTAATTAAAACTAATTAAATTTTATACAAAATTTGCAAAGGGAAATATAAAATTTATATCATTATTTCCTAACAGGAATGAATAAATAGTTTAACTTACTTTTGTTCTCTGTATTTTCAAATATGCAGCATGTTAATAGAAAATTTTATTACTCTCATAATCAACTTTTCAGAAAAATACCACATTCCACAAAAGAAAAAATGTGTTTTTATAAAATTACAATATTCATTTCGAGAAATAATATAAAATATAAAACAGAGAAAATTTATTTTATCAACGAGTTTCAAATTTAAAAATTAAATCAACTTTCAATTAAATTTTATTAAAATTCTTGGAATTTGAAGCATCTCTCTGTTATTAAAAAAACATTTTCAATTTTAATTACCATAAATCTGATCGTAAAAATTTAAAATATAATCTCCTCTATTTTTACTTTATCGAGAGAATTATATTAGTTTCGTCATTAATGCAGTAAAATTTTCACTTTAGATATAATTTAATTTCGATGTCAAGGCATAATATTTCATCGTATATAATAATGCCAAAATTAATAATTAATATTTAATATTCTCTAGAGGATTAATTTTATAGTGAGGCATTAAATTTGTGAAAATACTGACGAGAAACGAGACGATCTTGTTGAAATCCATTCTTTACATGACTTCATGGCAAAATCGCATCCCAAGTTTTTGCCCCAGCCAAGTTCCTGAGCCATCGAATAATTTGCGCTGTACCAGCCAGTATCTTCCATGAGTGCTAGCGTAATCCTCGAGTAAACTGGATTTTGTGTGTGTGTTCCCGTCATTGCTTCGTTCTACGCAGAAAAACAATTTTCGCTTCATTTATTTATTTATTTATTTATTAAATAAATATTACTAAATATTTAGTAAAATATAAGAATAAAAAAAATAATAAAAATATTATTTTCCTCTCGTATTTTTTTTATTTAATTTTATATTTTCTTCTATTTTGTTGTCTTCTTCTTTAATTTCTTTTTTCTTGTGATTTTACTTTATATCAAAATTTTTAAGATCGTTAGTATTTTTTTTTCTTTGAAAAATTTCAATGATGTCAAAATTGTTTATTATTATATTACATGTATTATATTAAAATTCGGGATTTTTATTTTTCTTTGACGAAATTATACCTCAAAAACTCGTTTCTCCCAATGAGTTAATGCGGTTCCCTCCTCGCCTTGATCCTCTAATTCCGCACCCTCCAACATTTTGCAATTGAAGTGTGCACGAACTTCCTCTTGAACACGGGGTGTTACAATCATTTGCATAGGCCTTTCCACAGTAGTGCCACGCACTTGCCAATTTCGTCTGATCACTGTCTTTATTGTATTTTCACTCCATTGATGAGTTTGCAATCTGTAAAAGAATAGAGAAAATAAATAAAAGAAATTCACACAAATACGGGAAATAAATAAACAAAATCCCCACAAATACAGAAAATAAATAAAAGAAAGTCCTACAAATGCAGAAAATGAATAAAATAAATTTCTACAAATGCAGAAAATGAATAAAATAAATTCCCATAAATGCAGAAATTAAATCATTCACGCAAATGTGTCAAATAAATAAAATAAATTCCAACAAAAAACGAAAAATAAATAAAAGAAATTCCCACAAAAACAGGAAATGAATGAATGAAGAAATAAATGCAAAAATTAAATCAGATAAATTCACGCAAATATGGCAAATAAATAAAATAAATTCCAACAAAAAACGAAAAATAAATAAAAGAAATTACCACAAATACAGGAAATGAATGAACAAAATTCCCACAAATACGGAAAATAAATAAAAAAAAATTTCTACAAATACAGAAAATGAATAAAATAAATTCCAATAAATGCAGAAATAAAATCAAATAGATTTCCACAAATAATGAATAAAATAAATTCCCAAAAATACGGAAAATAAATAAAAAAGATTCCTACAAATACAGAAAAAGAATAAAATAAATTCCCACAAATACGAAAAATAAATAAAATAAATTCCTACAAATACGAAAAATAAATAAAATAAAGGCATATAAATGCAGAAAATAAATTAAATAAATGCACAAAAAATGCAGTAAATAAATTAAATAAATGCCTATATAACAGGGTTGCCAAAAAAATTTGATTTTGCTTTTCCTTAATTTTTCCGGCGTTTCAAACAAAATTTTGTCCTTTTCCCTGAGTCTAAAAAATATTCTAATTTACTCTATCAAAAATTTTTAAGAATCTTTAATTAAAATTCTTCTCTAAATCAACTATTTTCAATAACTTTTTAGAAAGTTTTTTAAGAATTCAATTATTATTCAAAGAAAAAAAGAAAATTCACTAAAAATAATACACTTGCTTTCAATTTAGTTTTATGAAATTACGATTATTCGAAAATTTTTCAATTATAAATATATTTTCCAAAAAATTCGAATGAAAATTGTTTAAAAAACGAACATCTTCAAAATTTATATTTAAAATTATTTAAATTACTAATTTTTCTGAAATTTCAATTTTTGAAATCCTTTGAAAGTCAATTATTTATAAAAATTGTAAAAGCAACTATTGTAGAATTCAATTATTTATTATTTTAGGAATTTTTAAACAAAATTATTCATTAAATAATTTGTAAGTAATAATTTTAATTATAGAAATTATAGAAAGTGAATTCAAATTATTTAGAAAAAAAATTCAATTATTTAGAAAATAAAAAAGTTCACCTAAAATAATTCTTTACAATTTAATTTTACAAAATTTCAATTATTCGGATTTTTTTCAAATATAAATTTTAAAAAATTTGAATGAAAATTTTTCAAACACAAACTTCTTAAGAATTTTCAATTAAGATTATTTAAAATTCAAGTTTTCTAAAATTTCAATTTTTTTTTGGAGATTTTTAAGTAAAATTATTCATTAAATACTTTATAAATAATAATTTTATGACAGTTCTTCAAAAATTAAATTATTATTTTAAATAAATTCAATTTTATATTCTCTAAAGTTCAATTATTGTCAGAAAATAAAAAAAATTTATGATTTTTTATATTAAAATTCGTGGTAATTGCAAATTTTATAAGTCAAACGAAAAGAAATTTAAGAAGAATTAAATCTTTATAATATTTTTAAAAATTTCTGAACACCAAAATCTGTAATTTTTTCATGAATATAATATTTTCTCAGTGCATTTGAAAAAATGACCAATTTTTCTTTTTCTGAGTTTCCCTTGAATTTTCCGAATTCCCTGATTTGTGGCAACCCTGAAAAATTATAGAAAATAAATAAAATAAATGCACATAAATACAAAAAATTGACAAAATAAATTACTGTAAATAGAATAAAAGCCGACAAATACAGAAAATAAATAAAATAATTGCCCATAACTATACAGAAAATTGATAGAATATAAATAAAATATTCCGTTTTCAAAAATTTTATTCCCCACAGATATTAAAGAATAAAATTTGAATTTCAAAGATCCGTAATTTTCCGACAATATTATTAGGTACATTCTTTGGAAGTTTGTAAGCGATGCAGTGGAATTTTCCAATTTTAGAGTCAAACACACTGAAGTTGGCATTTTAATAGACGAAAATCGAAATTAAAGTTTAGAAATAAAATCTAAATAAGATAAAAATTAACAATTAGTAAAAATAATTGAATAATTAATAATAATCATTGTAATTTAATAATTTATCCTATATATTAAAAGAAAGAAGGGAAGAAAAAATATTGAACGTACTTTTCATTGAGAGGAGGTTTTCCAGTTTCACTTCTTCGCGGTGTTCTGGGATTACCATTTTCGTCTCGGTAGAAAGCATATAGACTCACTGAAAAGCCCAGGGCGTGTAAAATTTCATGTTTCACTGTGCTCAGTAATGTTTCTAATTCTTGAGGTTTTGTGCCTATACTGCCAGGACACAGATTAGCATGTCCAGCAATGGGTCTGTAACAGAGTTAATAATTATTTAATTTCATTTCATTTCATTTCATTCAATTTTAATATTTTTTTTTTAAGAAAATTATTTCTGAATCGTATAAATTTCTCTATTATTTTTTAATATTTTTTATGTAAGCAAGAAAATTATTTCTGAATCGTATAAATTTCTCTATTTTTTTGTATATTTTTTATGTAAGCAAGAAAATTATTTCTGAATCGTATAACAAAAATCTTAAATTGCAAAGTATATACACTGAAAAAAAAATTTATTTGAATCAAATAATTATTTATTATCAAATAAAAAATTTACTTGAATTAAACAATTTTTATTTTTCAATTTTATTTTCAGAATCGAATAAATTTTATTTGGACCAATAAATTCAGTACTTGAAGAAAATACCATTTAATTGATAAAAGTAAAATTATCATTTGCCAATGAATAAAAAATACAAAAAAGAATTTGATATTATTAGGTATCAAATTTATTTGATAATAATTTTTTTTATTTAAATAAAATTTAGTACAAAATAATTATTATTTTGTATCAAATTAATTTTTTCCAGTGTATAAATTTTTTTTTGAAAAATACAATTTAGATAAAAAATTATACAAACGAAAATTTAATAATAGACCAGTAAATGTTTATTTGTTTTAAGTAAATAATTTTTCTAGCATACAGAAATATTTTTGAAAAATACGATTTGAATACAAATTATTTTACACTAATAAATAAAAATTTATACAAGAAAAATTTGATAATAGACAAGTAAATGTTCATTTGTATTAAATAAATATTTTTCTAGTGTATAAAAATATTTTTAAAAAATACAATTTAAATAATTAAATTCAAATAAAAATTATTTTATACAAAGAAAAAAATTTATACGAAAGAAAATATTTAGGCAAAAAAAATTAATAATAAACAAGTCAATGTTTAATTTATTGTACAAACTAAATTTTTTTCTAGTAATTGAGAAATATTTCTGAAAAATACAATTTAAATAAAAATTATTTTATATAAATAAAACAAAAATTTATATAAAAAAAATATTTATGCAAAAAAAAATTTGATGATGAACAAGTAAATGTTCATTTATATCAAATAATCAAATAAAAAATCAAATAATAAAAAAATAATCAAAATAATGAAAAATTTAATTAAAAATAATTAAATTTAATTTAATTAATTAAATTTAATTTAAAAATTTAATTTAGTACGATTTAAATGAAAATTATTTTATACAAAGAAATAAAAATTTATTACTAAAAAATTTTGAAAACAGACAGGTAAACATTTAGTTGAATCAAATAAATTTTTCCTGTCGGTGTATAAAAATATTTTTTATTTATTTTCTTGTTTATTTATTTATTATTTATTTACCGGTCCAGGGCAGCTTCCTGTTGGCAGTGAGCGGCATAAGCGACTGTCAAACCTTTATTGCAACGTTCGGTTTGCATTGCAGAAACGTAAAATATGAAATCTGCATCATTAATTCCTTCGCCGGCAACACTTCCCTCAACCACTCCACATTTATGTCCAGTGGCGTTGCAAGTTCTACAAACCTGTCAAATAAAATTAATTAATTAATTAATTAATTACTGATTATAATAATAATAATTTTGTTTCTATAAATCTAATGAAAACTATTTGCCCATAAATGCGGGGATTTCTATGTTTAAGTACCTAATATAATTCAAAGGCTCTGACTACTCCTTTGAATTATGTTTCCCTTTATCTGTTTGACTGACATTCCAAACTTTCCGCAGTAATTATAATTAGAATTTAGAACTCAGAGTTTCATGAGCATAAGTCGTATATTATGGTCCGTTATGGAGTTAACAAAATTCTATAATTGTACTTAATAAATAAATAAACATTTATTTTATTCATTATTTTTATTATTATTATTTTTCAAATTATCCCCTAATTATTCAAAAACAAACGAAAATTATTTCCCAATTTTTTCCTAGTTTTAATTTTCCAAATTATTATTATTATTATTATTATTATTATTATTATTATTATTATTATTATTATTATTATTATTGCTTCCTTATTATTTTATAATACTTGTCTATTACTAAATAAATTTTATTTTATTTGTTAACTTTTATTTCAGTTAATTAAATGGAATTTTCTTCAAACACTGAAATTATAGCTTATACAATTTTTATAAAAATTGCATAATTAATAAATAAATATTTTAGGAATAAATTTTGTATTTTAATATTTCAATTTAACAATTTTTCTTATAAATTAATTTTTTAATTTTCTTTTCTTAAAAATTAATTTCATTTTTTTTTTCTATAAAAAAAATATTAAGATTTTAATTATTTAAATGTTAATTGATGTTTTTTTTTTTAACTCCAACATTTCTTTGAATGAACATCCTTGGAGAAAAAAAATTATTAATTGTGTTTTTTTTAGAAATTTATCATAATATTTATTGTTATAATTAAAAAATTACTTACGTCAAGATGTGCGTCAGGTACAACTACTTCACCACACATAGTTACAGATCGACAAGTGTCTATGCAATGTGTATGATGATCCTTAACAAAAACTTGGCTGCTTTCGCATTTCCTGCAGAAAAAAAAAATTTCTTCTTACTTAAAATAATAAGATTTTTTTATAAATTTAATAAGACTTTTTATTAAAAAAAAATATTTACTAAAATTATTACAAATTATTACAGCGCACTTTCTTTCGAACAGAAAAATAATTATTTTATTCAAACAACCGAATATTGTCGCAAATAAATATTTACTTGAACCAAAAATTGTTTACTTAAATTAAATAAATTGAATTTCAATAATTTCTTGCAGATATCATTTAATTGAGTTGAAGAGAAATTATTTTATACAAATAAATATTTATCTGAGGGGAATAAATATTTATTTGCACAAAGTGCTACAAATAAATATTTATTCGATACGCAAATAAAATATTTATTCGATGGACAAATAAATTTGATAGTAGAAAAATATGTTATTATTATTATTATGTATTATTAATAATTTTTAAAAAAATGTGAGAAAACATCCGAGTAGAATTTTCTTTAATAATTCAGTCGAATTAGTGTCTTGAAATGTATCCCTTTTTTAAAAACAGGTTAAGACTGAGTCTCAGGCTTCCCAGGATGAAGTGAAACAAGTGAAGGCTCTAAATAATGGTAAAAGCGTGTCACTGTATGAAGCCGCACTAAGAGTATTATGTGATTCAATTAAGTGCACAGGAGGAAACTTTCTAAAAGTACCCTACACTTGAACCTTATTTAATTCACATTACGAAGCTCGTCATCTGTCTCTTTTTAGTATTTTTTTATAAGCAAAATGATTCTAGTAGGAAAAAAATTACTATTTTTCTTTTTCTTTTATTTTTATTTATTCTTTTCAATTTTTAACCTACTTTCAGTATTTTTTAATAAGCAAAAAGATTCTAGTAGGTAAAAAATTACTATTTTAATTTTTCTACTACTTTTTTGTTTATTTTTATGAATTTTTGTACTATTTTTAATATTTTTTATAAGCAAATAATTCTAGAAGGTAGAAAATTACCATTTTAATTTCTCCACTATGTTTTTCTATTTCTTTGAATTTTTCTACTATTTTTAGTATTTTTATTTTTTTATAAGCAAAATCTACATTAATATAATCGTTGTATTCCGGTAATCTGTTCGCAGTTTGAAATTAATTGTTGTTTGCTTTTTTTGTTTCCTAACTTTTTGAAATATTTTTTCTTTCTAAATGTTTAAAATTTAAAAATTAATCTACTGAAAATCATTGAATTCTTGTAAAATATTTATAAAAAATTTAAACATAATTTAATTCATTTCAAAAATTTTATCAACTTTTTTTTCCACAATTGAATTCTTTCATTAAAAAAATATTTTTAAAATTGAAAATAATTTGTATTGAAAATAATTCAATTCATGGCGAGATTTTTATTAAAATTCTTTAAAATAATTTAATTGTTTTTAAGAATTTATTTCAATGTTCTTGAAAAATAGTCGAATTTTTTTTAATAATTTTAACTGAAAATTTTTAAAGTAATATTGAATTTTATGAACAATTTAATTATTTTCAATAATTATAAATTTATAATAAAATTCTTTGCAAAAAGTAAATTTATAAATAATAAAAATCTTCGTAAAAAATTTAATTATTTTTATATAAATTATAAAATTCTTATTAGAATCCTTTTGAGAAAATGTAATTAAAATTGTATTGAAAATAATTTAATTCTTAGCATTATTTTATATTAAAATTCTTTAAATCAATGAACTTTTTTAAAATAATTTTTACTGAAAATTTTGAAAATAATTCAATTTTATGAAGAATTTCTTTCAAGTTTTTAAAATAATCGTGTTTATTATTAATTGTAGTTAACAATTTTCCTATTAAATTATATTAAAATTTTTCGTTAGACAAATTTTATTTAAATTGTCATGAAAATAATTACATTTTTTTCCTATAAAAATTTTATTAATATTTTATTAAAAATAATTGAATTTCTCAGACGAATTTTGTTATTTGCAAAAATAATTGAATTTTTGCCAAGAATTTTACAAATTTATAAAAATAATATTGAATTGTTTCGCTGAATTTTTTATCAGAATTGTTGAAAATAATTGAATTTTTATTAAAACACTTGAAAATAATTGAATTTAAATAATATCATTAATAATAATTATATTCTTTCGAGAATTTTTATTAAAATTAAATTTTTTATTAAAAATTATTTTTTTTTCATTTTTTATTAATATTATATTGAAAATAATTGAATTCCCCCGAAACATTTCATTATTTACGAAAATAATTGAATTTCTTTGAAGGATTTTATTATTTACAAAAATATTCTAATTCTTGTGAAGAATTTTCTTATTTATAAAAATAATTGAATTGTTTCGAACAATTTTATCTGAATTTTTGAAAATAATTGATTTTTTTGAAAGGATTTTATTAAAAATTTAGAAAATAATGATTTTTTTAAAAGAATTTCATCAAAATTGTTTAAAATAATTGAATTTATATTAAAATTCTTGAAAATAAAATACATTTTTTAGTTTACAAAATAATAATAAATGGAATACTATTTTTTTATCTTTTTCAAATTTTTCTTTCTGTACTATTTTTAGTATTTTTTATTTTAACAAAAATACAATTTTAAAGTAATTAAAAATAATTATAGGTTTATTCTCGTTTTATGTTATTTTTAGTTTTTTGTTTCCGCTACAATACAATATAGAAATACATTTTTTTTCTGTAAAAATAATAATCAACTTTCGATTTTCCTCACGGTTATTATTATTTTCTAACTATACCATTATTTTCAAATAATAAAAAAAAAAAAAAGAAAAGAAAATCAAGTATAAATTTTTCTAGTTTATATTGGGAAATAAGTATATTTTTTTTTATCAACAGCAATAATTTGCTCTAAGAAGTTTATTAAATTTCAAGAAAATGAGAAAACCCTACGAGTTCCTTTCCCCATGGGGCTTTGGCTAAGGAGTATCAAGTTCTTTCTTTCAAGTGAATTTCTTCCGCCTTTTTTCATCCTTTTCGCCCCCGTTTTACTCAAGTAAAAAGTCTTTTTGAAATAGTACAAACAGATATTTATCTTCTCTATCCAATTTATCGCAAAATAACATTTTATATAGCCATCTTTGAAATAAACTGCAGCATTTTTCATATTTTTTCTCATAGAAGAAGCAATATATATATAGACACACACTGACCACTCTAGTTGCAGGTCGTAATGAACACAAATCTTTTAACAAAGAAAGACTTCAAGGAGTTTATTTTATCTCTTATTTTCCTTTCCGCTCTTTTAATTGAATTTTTTTCGTTCAAAATTATCAATCACTAACTAATTTCAAAATATTAATTTTTAATTAACTTAAAATTAATAATTATTGATTGATTCAAAATTATTCATTATTATTTGTCCCAAAATTATTATTTAATTCAAAATTATTATTTAACTTAAAATTATTATTCAACTCAAAATTATTATTTAACTCAAAATAATTAATTATCTTAAAATTGTTACTTAACTCAAAATTATAAATTTTCACAAAATTATTATTTAACTGAAAATTATTAATTATCTCAAACATTATTAATAAACTCAAAATTATTAATTATAAATTTAAAAAATTCTCTAGAATTTTACTGAAATGATTCTACACAAAACCGAGTGAACATTCTATACAATTTTATAGTCTTTTATATTATTTTATTATTATTTAAATAGATTTTTATATTATTTGAAAGATTATATTTAGGATAATATTATTTATTTAGAGAATTTATAAAAATAATATTATAAATTACAATAAAAAAGTTTTAAAATAATTCTCCTTAAGGGCATTTGAACCTTGATGACGTTACACGTTGTGCAAAGCATGTGTGACGTCATCAAGGTTCAAATGCCCTTAATGGATAAAATTAGAGAAAAGATTATATTTAGGATAATATTATTTATTTAGAGAATTTATAAAAATAATATTATAAATTACAATAAAAAAGTTTTAAAATAATTCTCCTTAATGGATAAAATTAGAGAAAATTGCAGCAGGGGAAAAATATTATTTTATTTATATTCTAAATTGTATAAAATATTTTCAATTTAATAATTAATTATTTAATTGTTAAGAGAAATGTCCCATTCAACATGAACGTAATTTCAGGATTATTCGTCGATTCTAAATAAAGTATTTAAACTCTTTGAGTGAATGCATAAAATCAAAGTAGAGATTAAAAAAAAAATTTGTCAAAGTTTTAAAGATTTCCAATAGTTTCAAGTACTTAGCTAAAGGATGCAAAGCTTAGTTTTGTGAATAAGTAAGATTGCAACTTTAAACATTTAATACTGCAAAATTCAACTCTGTGGTGAATAATTTATGTTCTGATTTCAGACTTTCCGGCACCAGGAGTTTTTGCCTCTTTCGTCCACTTACGGAGTGCGAGAAGCACAATTATTATTATTATTATTATTATTTTTCATTTAATTCAAAAAACTTTTTATTAATCTAAAAAATTTATTTTTAGATTAATTTTTATTTTTAATTTTACTTTTCTTTTGCGATAAAGCTTTTAGCTTTGAAATAAGGTAAAAGGTACAAATTATAGGTACATCAAATTATAAACACTCGTAAAATAGAAATTCAGGAAATTAAATAAAACTTTAAACATATATATAAATTCTGTTTTTTTTTTAAAGAAAATACCTAATTGGCAGTATTTCTATCTATCAATTACAATTTTTTAAACAAAATCCAAAGTTTTTTTTGGGAAATAGAAGAAAAAAATTTCTTTTTGATCAGTTTTAAGTTTCTTTTGGTAGAAAAGAAAAAAAATTTCCAGAATTTCTATTTGTTATTCAAGAGTTTTAAGAAAATTACTTTTTTTTAGAAATAAACCAAAAAAAATTTTTTTCTTTGCTTTTTTTGCTAAGTTTTAAGTTTCTTTTGGAAGAAAAGGAAAAAAATTTCTATAATTTCTATTTGTTATTCACGATTTTTAACGAAATTATAATTTTTTTTTAGAAATAAACCAAAAAAAAAAATTACATAATTTCTATTTCTTAATCACAATTTTTGTATAAAATTCTCAGTTATTTCTTTTTGAAAAAAGGGAATAAATTTGTATCATTTATATTTCTCTGTCGCAATGTTTGAACAACACTTACAGTTTTTTTTTTGAAAAAAAAATTGCATAGTTTCTATTTCTTCATCACAATTATTCAACAAAATCTCAAGTATATTCTTTTTAAAAAAGTTAAAAAATTTGCATAATTCCTCTGTTTTAATGACGATTTTTGAACAAAATTCTATTTTCTTTGAATAAATGGAAAAATTTGCATAATTTCTGTTTTATATTCACTACAATTTTTATATATAATTTTCTGTTACTTTTTTTCGGGGAAAAAATTTAAATTATTTCTCGTGATTCGTGACCAAAATACTTTGAAATAGTTTTCAATTACATATTTTACTCAAAATATGTTTTCAATTATTTTACTGGAAGTAGGTTTCAATTACTTTACTCTAAATAGTTTCAAATCCCTTTACTTAAAATAGTTTTCAATTATTCTACTGAAAATAATTTTCAATTCCTTTATTCAAGGTAGTTTTCAATTATTTTTCTTTAAATAGTTATCAATTATTTTACTGAAAATTATTTTTAATTACTTTACTCAAGCTACTTTTTAATTATTTTACTTAAAATAGTTTTTCAATTATTTTACTTAAAATAGTTTTTCAATTATTTTCCTTAAAATAGTTTTTCAATTATTTTACTTAAAATAGTTTTCAATTATTCTACCGAAAATAATTTCCAATTCCTTCACTCAAGGAAGTTTTCAATTATTTTACTTAAAATAATTTTCAATTATTCTACTGAAAATAATTTTCAATTCCTTTACTCAAGATAGTTTTCAATTATTTTATTTAAAATAGTTATCGATTATTTTACTGAAAATTATTTTCAATTACTTTACTCGGGGTAGTTTTCAATTATTCTACTTAAAATAGTTTTTCAATTATTTTAATTAAAATAGTTTTTCAATTATTTTAGTTAAAATAGTTTTCAATTATTCTACCGAAAATAATTTCCAATTCCTTCACTCAAGGAAGTTTTCAATTATTTTAATTAAAATAGTTTTCAAATATTCTACTGAAAATAATTTTCAATTCCTTTACTCAAGATTATTTTACTGAAAATTATTTTCAATTACTTTACTCAAAGTACTGTTCAATTATTTTACTTAAAATAGTTTTCTGATAAGTCATATTTTCCTCATTTTTACTTTTTCCCCATTGTATATTTTTACCGATGTTCGCTTTTTTACAAGTTCCATTCAAATCATGCACTGCATAACATACACATTTATCAGTCGAGTCAAAGGGCAAACTTGCATTTATAAGCTCGCACATGAGAGTATTGTTAAAATATATGAGGCAATCGTTACTAATATATCAAAAACGAATTTCGTGCCCCAGTTAGTAACCTAAAAAGAGTTTGTAAAGTTGTCAAAAAGCTTGTACCGTATCTTCTTTCTTTAATATAAAATGTGTAATGTACCGCATATATTCCTGTACCTTCAGTATTATATATAAAATACTTTGATCTATTCCCCGCTTTATGAAAAAGTTTCCTTTCCAATTTTTCCTAATAAGCATATATTCACGAAAAATACATATTTAAAGAACTAATCCTCCAATAATTACTTCTTATCCTATATGGTAAAAAAAAATATAAAGGAAATTGTCTCCAATATTTAATTTTTCATTTATTAATAATTTAATATTCTATTTTTTAACCAAAAAATTATTTTCGTTTATTTTTATTTTCTACACTAAAAATAATTTCAGTATATTTTTCCTATTTGTTTTTTCATTCTGAAAATTATTTGTGTATATTTTTATTATTTTGCTTTCTATTCCAAAAATGATTCTCGTTTATTTTTATTTTTAATTTTATTATTTTAATTTTCATTCTAAAAATGATTCGCGTATAGTTTTATTGTTCTACTTTCTGTTATAAAAATGATTTTCGTATATTTTTTATTGTTCCATTTTCTATTATAAAAATGATTCTCCTATATTTTTATTATTTTATTTTCTATTCTGAAAAAGAATTTGCGAATATTTTTATTATTTCAATTTCTATTCTAAAGAAGATTTATTTCTCTTTTAAATAATCCGCATAAATATGAACGTGGGATTAAAATATTAAATAATAGACTTAATTAAAAAAATATTTAATATGAAGTATGGAAATATTACACTTTTTAAAACCTATTTAAAAATTAAAATATATATTTATAAGATCGTAACCTACTACTGTTACAATTTATTTCCAATATTATATCTCTCAATTATGAATAATAATTGAATGAATAATTTCCCATCTAGAAAAATATTCATTGCCTTATAAAATTTATATCATCAACCAAAATATTCATTACCTTATAAAATTTTCACGAGACAAATTTTATTATGCGCCACTTCATCTCAGTTTATGTAAAATTCTTATAATCAAAGTTAGTCAAGTAGAAAACGAATCTTGCCCAATATCGTCACTTCTTAAGTTAACTAAGTACCAAATCAAATTTCAAGCACGATAATCTTTAATACTATCTCTCTCTAATAAATATCATCTCAACGCTTTTAAATTTGATATTAAAAATTATTCAAATTTCTAATATTTCTGAAAATTTCTAAAAATTCAAATTTTATGAAAAAATGGTAATTTTTATAATTTTAGAGACATAATAAATTTCATTTAGTTTATATGCAACATTATATTATAAATACAATAGTTTAATACTATTACTAGCAAATAACGATATTTCATTTCTTATTATTATACAAATTATAAAATTTTTTTAATTCAAAAATAAAGTTTTCAAAAAAATTCAAAATAAAAATTTTTAAAATTCATTTATTAAGTACATATTTAATTATTATTGTTTATTTTTCCAAAATATTAATATAATTCTTCGCAAGAATTCAATTAGTTTTATAAATAATAACATTCTTCGGAAGAATTCAATTATTATTTTTAATACAATTTTTTAAACATTTCATAAAAGAGTTCAATTTTTTGAAAATTTTTAAAAAAATTTAACGAAATAATTCAATTATTTTAAAATGTTTTAATAAATCCTTCGAAACGATTCAATTATTTTTTCAAATAGTAAAATAGTTGCAAAAATTCAATTATTTTCAATATAATTTCACGAAAAAATTCAATTTTCTTTCTAAATCGTTATAAAATTTTTCAAAAGAATTTAATTATTTTTAAATACCATTTAAGAAAATTCTTCGAAAGAATTGAATTATTTTTTATAAATGCCAAAATTCATCATGGGAATTCAATAATTTTTTAATTTAATTTTAATAATATTTTTCAAAAAAATTCAATTATTTTCTTCAATTTTAATTTAATAAATCATTCGAAACAATTCAATTTCTTAAAATTTTTAATAAAATCTTTGCAAAAAATTTAATTATTCTCTATATTTTAATACAATTTCTTCAATGAATTAAATTATTTTAGAAAATAGTAATAAAATTCTAAAGAGAATTTAATTATTTTCTAAAAATTTTAATAAAATTCAATATTTAAATTGTTTAATTTACATTATTGAGATATACGATTATTTTAAAAAATGGAAAAAAATTTTTCATAAAATTTAATTTCTTTCAAAATATATATTAAAATATATAAAATATATAAAATCTATATTAAAAAATTTAATTAATTTCAGAAGAATTTTAGTTTTAAATTTTTTTTTAAATCTAAGTTTGTTTATATTTCTAATTAAATTCATTTAAAATTGAAATTTTACAAAATTTTAAATCAAAATCTTTTGAAGTTCATCTACTGATGAAAATTGTAAATGCAATTCTTTTAAAATTGAATTATATAATTGAAATATTTTAGTGAAATTAAACTTCAAGAATAAACACAATAACTTTAGAAAACAACAATTTTCCAGGTTTACGATTAAAATTCCCTGACTTTTTCAGGTTTTCCAGGTTTGGAAAAAATGGGACTAACTCTGATCCCTGTTATTAAAAGGCATTATTATTATTATTGTTTATTTTTTGTTATTAAAAAAAAAAAAAAAAGTTTATTGAAAGTTTTATGGAACATAAACTAAAGTTGAAAATAAACCTTTCACACGTTATGAGAATTTAGTACTACGCCCTGTTTGAAGAATAAGTTGACTCACATTAATTTCAGTTATACGCTCATGTGCTATCTTCACATAGTGTAATCAGTGCAGAAATAAAAAACGAAGATACAAACATTTGCACTAGTATTCGTCCTGTAATGTACACTCGTAAATAACAGTTTCTTGGCTTTCAAACTACTACTGAATTTATAATATGATGATGCACAACCACCTATCAGACAATAAATCAAATAGGAAAACAATGCAAATCAATATCACGACTATTCGTCAAAACGGTTCAATTATGTAATGCAAATTAACTAGACGACTGATTATTACAAAAAATCTTAATATTAACTCATTCATTATTTTTAATGAGTTCATTTAATGAATAAAATTTCAGGAGTTAATATTAATATTCTTTTGTATATTTTTATTTTTTTTGTATATTTTTTGTAATAAAGTGTGTGATTAATTAACAAGAAGTTAACTTAATTATAAATAAGCGGTGTATTAATAATTATTAATTAATTTATAAATAATTATTATAAACGTTACAAACGTTCAAATGAACGATAAAATTTTTGTTATGCGGCCTTTAATTTGTATTTTATCAACAACAAAAAAATTGTTTTGCACAATAAGAAAATTAATTTTTAACTAAGTTAAATATTTCGTTTACATTATTTTCCGTTTCAGTAATTTTTGAAAATAGTCAAACAGAAAATAAATTTTTGTTCATTCAAACGTTAAAATTTTGAGAGTAATTAATAATTATTCATGCATACAATCTAGAAATAACAAAACATTACCTATTCAGTCGAATGGTGTTTCTTGTCGCTCGCACCATAAGAGCTCTCTCCCAAAAATGCACAGCTTCAGGCAGAATTGTATTCTAAAGGCAAATAATTTAATTTATAATCTTATTTCTATCATTTTTTAATATTCTATTATATTACAGATACTTTCACCGGAGAAAATTAATAATATTTTTAATAATTTTTTATTCATTACAAAGCAAAATATGAATAGAATACAAAAAATGTATAATTTAATTAAATTTTTATTAAAAAAAACAACATTTTTTTTTCCTTTAGAGGTTTTATTCATTTTCAATTCAATATTGAAAAAAAGCAAATGGAAAAAAGTAAAAGGTCTGGCAAAAAAATGATTTCAATCATTTTTTCAATTTATATTTCAATATTAATATCTGTAAATTATAAAAGAGAAATAAATTTTTTAAAAAAGAAATTTTTAATTTTACTTCTCCAGAGTAAATTTTATATTTATAACATCCGAAGTAAATTTTAATAGAAATTAGCAAAATATTCTTTCAACTTCAACTTATTAAAATTTATTCTCTAAATAGTAAAAGTAGGTAATTAGTAAAAGAATAGTAAAAGTTTCCTGGAAATTCCAAATTTTTTCATAATCTACTACAATTTCTTTAAATTTTGAATCAAAATTTGTGATGAAACACTATACTTTAGTTTTAATATTCCATGAATTTTACTATATCCGAAGTAAATTTCAGTAAAAGTTAGTAAAAAAATTACTTCCGCCTTGGTAAAAATTTACCCCCGAATATAGTAAAAATTACTATTAAAAATGATTTTTTCCAGAATAACTTTTACTATTTCCGAACAAAATTTCTTTATGAAAATTAGTAAAATTTAAATCAGAAGTAGTAAAATTTACCCTGTAAATAATAATATTTAATAACAAATTGTATTACACTGAAAGAAAATTTAAAAAACTTTTATACAAAAAATAAATGTGCAAAATGTTAAATTTATTGCTATATAAAAATCGTTATTTGTTATTTCCACAGTAAGCTTGATATAACAGCCAAAGTAAATTTTAATAAAAATTAGTAAAAATACTTTAAAACCAAGCAAAAATTATTCTCGAAAAACAAAATTCTTTTTACAAAATAAATAAGAAAGTTTACGGATAATGAGTAAAATTGATGAATTTTAATAATTTCTAAAAGTTATAATTGGTATCCTACGTGAATTCAATTATTTTCTACAATTTTCAACTAAACTTCATTTCTAAATCAATTAATTTAAATAATATTCCGAAAGTCCTTCTAGAATTCAATTATTTAAATACAAAAACTCAATTTTTTATGAAGATAATAGTTTTTTAATTATATGCAATTAAAAAATTTCCAAACAATTGAAATATGGTAAAATCTTTTAAAAATGATTCAATTTTTGAAAAATATGAATAAAAATAATCAAATTTTTAAAGAATTTCATTTATAAATATTTATAATTTTTTAATAAGTCTAAAAAAGTAAATTTTTATAAATTTTTATTCACTTCGTTGGAAGATAATTGAATCAAAAAAATTTGATAAAACAATTCTAAGAATTAGTTTTAAAAAACATTTTAATGAAATTTTTTGAAAATAATTGAATTTCTTAAAAGAATTTTTGTATAATTTAAAAAGACTAATATTAATTTTTTGATGAATTTTAATTAAAAATTTTTAACAAGATTTTTTCTCCAAAGTGTTAAAAATGATTCTAAAATATTATTTTTTGTGCGTATTTGAATTTTCGAAAATATGTAATTGAAAATATTGAAAATATTGAATGTTAAAAAATTGGAAACTAATTTTCCTTTTATTTTCATTTTTAAATTTTACATTTGAAGATTATTCTTTAACATTTTTGATAATTCAATTATTGTCGAAATTTGCAATTAAAATTCTTCAAAAGTTGATTTTCCAAAATTGTAACAAAATACTTGAAAAAAATTAATTATTAAAATTTATTTTCAATTAAATTTTAGAAAATTTCAATTATTAAACAAAATTTTTATTACAGATATAGTTGAAAAATTTAATTATATCTTAAAAAAGTGATTCAAAAATAATTTTCGAAAGAATTGTTCATAGTTATTTTTCGCATTTTAAAAATCGATATAAGTTGCATTTTCTACTAAAAAAAAAATGTAGTATTTTGTTGCAATCAATATTGTGAAGAAAAGTCGAAATAGTAGCAATTTTTGAAAATAAGTCGAAAAAAGTTTTAATTTCCTTAATTTCCCTGACAAACAATTTTTTTCCACTATTTATTTTTAATTTCAAGTTGCCATCTTCTCAAAAATAAAGGTTGATAAGCAATAAAAAAAATTACAAGAACTTAAGAGTAAAATATTTTCTTTTCCAATAAAGAGAAAAAAGTAATTTACTAAAAAAAAAAAAAAAAAAAAAAAAAAAACTGCTTCGTGCATTTGAAATACGTAAATATAAACTACCGGAAGATGCTTCATGAAATTATCCTCTACTTTGCTAAAGAGCAAAGCATGTGCTATGAATAAAATGCTACTTATCGAGATCGTAAATTTGAAAGAGCGCAAGCGAAGCAGTTAACTTGTCCAAAGTGGAAACCTAGTATTCGCGTTCATTCAAGTTCAGCTGCGGCTCTTGATTTATTCACAACAGGAAATATTCAGTTTACACCCTCCAAATAATTGCCATTCTATACTTAAAACTCTAAATGAATCTATTATTGCGCCCTAAATTTTATTACAATTAATTATTCAAAAAAAACGAACACAATCCCACAAATAAAATACAATTCCACTCAATTTGTATAAAAAGCTCTCTTTCAATCTCTTCAGTTATTGTTATTTATAGTATAATTTTATATTCCCCGAATTTTCGAACATTCAGATTACTTCAATTAATTAGCATTTAAAAAAAATTGTTTTTTTTCAGTAAAATATTTATCAAGTATTCAAAATTGAGATTTTTTATTTCAGAATTTTGAAAATAATATTTAAAAAATAATTAGTAATTTATATACTATTTTTAAAAAATTGCTTTTTAATTTAACAGAAAAATAATTGTCAAGTGTTCAATATTGTTTATTTTTCATGTCGGAATTTTGAAAATATTGGAAAAATATTAATTTAAATATTGGAAAAAATATGTTTTTTTTTAAATTCCATAGTTATTTTGCGATGAACAGAAACAATTAATTTAATTGCAAACAATTGAGATAACTATATAAATTCGAAAAGAAGGTCTTTTTAATTAAAAAATCTTTAGAACTTTCATATACAATAGAAATAATACAAAAGAGTAAAAGTTTATAAAAAGAACTTTTTTGCATTGCCAAACATTCTAAAAATACTTTGTTCAAAGAAAAAATGTACACTTTATAAACTGCACGAAATTTAATACAATTTTCTATCGCAAATAAAGTAGGTGTACTTGAAGTAATTTTTATTTCGAAAAAACAAAAACAAAAAAAAAACTTGAAAGAAAATATTTGAACGCGTATATAAAAGTTTGTATTTATAAATAAAGAGAAGTATTTTAGCACAAAAATTAGATATTTAATTAACAAAAATTAAAATTTATGAAAATAAAGATTAATTAAAATTAAAATTAATTAACATTGAAATTAATTAAAAATAAAATTTAATTAACATTAAAATTAATTAAAATTAAAATTAATTTGAACTAAAGAAAATTACTTACATTAATGAGCTCGAATTTTTCATTGTCCAGCCTGTAACAAAAATAAAATTAGAATAATTAATGGTCAGAAAAAATTTTCGTGATATATTTAAACTACTTAATAGTAGTAGTTAAAAGATTAAATTTAAATTATAGAGAGAGAGAGTAAAATAAAAAAAGAAAAATGTAGAAAATTGTACGAGTATAAAGAGTTGTAAATTCTCGCAACATCTGTTGCTTCTTTGCAAAAGACTCTTTGAAGTAATTAGTTAACATTTTAATTGTCAAGCCGCACGCCTCAACAAAGCAAAAAGTATAAATTTGAAAGTAACTTTAAACGCCCCGTGCTATTGGGAAATTAGTCGAAATCTATCATCACTAATTTCGATTTGACCTTTTGCCAAAAGGGTTCTTTTAAATTTACTACTACTACAATTTAGAAATTCTATTTTACAGTGGTAGTAAAATTTTTTACATTTCCTAATTGCATCCATTTTAGAATAATAGATTCTTTATTTATTTGGAAATTTATTTTTTTTTAAATTTATTTACAAAATGTATTTTATAACTGATCTTTTTAAATTTATTTACAAAAATTATTTGACAACTGATCTTTTTAAATTTATTTACAATATTTATTTTACAAATGATCTTGTCAAATTTATTTACAAAATTTATTTTATAAATGCTCTTTTCAAATTTATTTAGAAAATTTATTTTATAAACGATCTTTTTAAATTTATTTACAAAATTTTCTTTTTAAAACGTATTTTTTAAAATTAATTTTTTTACAATTTTTTTGAGACAATAAATTAAATTAAATTATTTTTATAATAATTAAAGATAACCGAGTGATAAAATAATTTACAATTCAATTATTATTTACAAGAATTTTGAACTACTTCTTTAAATCGTTTATTTTTAATAATTTTCGAAAAAGTTCTTTGACAATTTTCAAATTCATTTTGTTTACAATATTCAATTTTACGAAATTTCAATTATTCGTAAATTCTTCAATTAAATAAATATTAGAAAATAAAAACTTAAAATAATATTTAAAAAATTCAATTAAACTTTTTCAAAAAAATTAATTTTAAAATTCAATTATCTTTAAAAATTCACGCTATATTACTTTTAAAATTCAATTATTATCTAAAATTTTAACTGAAATTAATTTTTAAATAAATTTTTATTAGAAAATTCTTCTAGAATTCAATTATTTAATTTAAACACAAATAAAATGCAAATAAATAATTTATTGAAGAATTGAATGTTTCTTGAAATTGAATTCCCATAAAGAATCGTTATCAACAAATTTACAAATAATTGAATTCTCTATCAACAAATTTTAATAAAATTTTTAAGAAAAATTACATTTTTCAAGAAATTTGATTAAAATTGTATTAAAAAAAATTGAAATTCTGCAATGAGTTTTATTATTTGTAAAAATAATTGAATCCCTAAGAAGAATGTTATTACTTTTAAACAACATTTAATCTATGCGAAGAATATTATTACTCTTGAAAATAATTGAATTTTTGCAATAATTTGTAACTTTTACAAAATTGAATTTTTTTTTTCGTGTTTTTAACTAAACATCTTGTATAAATCCATTATTTTTAAAATTTTTTAAAAAAATTCTTTAAGAATTTTCAAATTCATTTGTTTACAATTGAATATTACAAAATTTCAATTATTCGTAAATTCTTTAATTAAATATATGTTAGAAAATAAAAACTTTAAATAATTTCAAAAAAAAATCCGCAATGAAAGTTTCTCAAAAAAAATTAATTCCACAGAATTGTTAGTTAAAAATATGAAAAATTCAAATTTACAAAGATTTTAATCTGAAACCTTTTCAAAATTCAATTATTTCTAAAATTTTACGCTCTAATGCTTTTAATATTCAATTATTATATAAAATTTTAACTGAAATACATTTTTAAATCAATGTTTATAAAATTCTACTAGAATTCAATTATTAAAATACAAAAATAACAATTAATTGAATAATTGCATTAAAATTAAATTCTCATAAAGAATTTTATCTATAAATTTTTAAATAACTGAATTCTTTGGACGAATTTAAAAAAAAATTTTAAGAATTTTTTCGAGGAATTCGATTAAAAAAATTTAAAATTGTATTAAAATTTAAAAATAATTAATATTCTGCAATGAGTTTTATTATTTATGAAAATAAATAAATGATTGCGCAGAAATTAATAAAAAAAATTTCTAAATAATGAAATTTCTGTGGAATTTTTATTATTTTTTGAAAACAATTAAAAGTTTGTGTAGAATTTTATTAAATTTTTTTTTTTTAAATAATTAAATTCTTTTGGAAAATTTTAGTAGAATAGTAGATAGTTATTAAAAATCATTGAATTGAGGAGAATTTTTGAATATAATTGAAATCTTGCCAAAAATTTTATTAAAATTTTTTTGAAAATAATTGAATTTCGAAGAAGATGTTGAAATTATACCTTCATGCAAAATTAAATACAACAAAAGAAATTGACCACAAACGAAGGTCTCGACGAAAACCAAATTTTATTATTTTATTGTTTGTGAGCAGGTATACTGTAATGACCTCGGATTGTCATATTGTTAATTTGTAAATACGAGAACTCTCATCTTTTCTGTTAGTTAAAATTACGACGTTATACAAGTCACACGTATAGTGTATAAATAAAGTGTTCATTAATATTATATTATTCTTTATTAAAAATCATCATTCTCCCATAAAAATAATAAAAGAATTTAATTATTTTTATAAAAATAATTGAATTTTTGAAAATTTTTGAACATAATTGAATTTCTACGAAGAATTTTATTACTTTTGAAAATAATTGAATTTCTGCAAACATTTGTAATTTCTCTAAAATTCTCCAAATTATATCGTACAGTTTACAAATTTTTCATCCTTTTTGAATCAAATTACGGACTTTACGGACCTTTTTTTAAAAAAAAAACGGTCTTTTACGGACTTCAAGCAAAGTTACGTCTTTTTTCGGACCTGGTTCGAGCCTTGCTTAATTTTTTTAGTTAATTAATTAATTAAAATTAATTGAAAATTAAATTACTACAATTTTATTAAAAATTATTTACAGGGTAAATTTGACTACTTCTGACTCTGAGGTAAATTCTTCTAAAGATAAAGAAATTTTTTTTTTTGAATAGTAAATTTATTCTGGAAGTGATAATTTTTAGTAGTAAATTTGACTAAATTATCGAGTACATTTTCCAAGTTCAAAGTAAATGTTTACTAATTTTTACTAAAATTTACTTCAAATATAGTAAAATTCGTATTTTTCTATCTCGCAATACTTGGAATAAATTATTCTTTAAGTAGAAAAGTGTTGTTTAGGTCAGACATGAGTTAATTTCATTCCATGCGACTATTAATCTCACTTTTTCATTAAGAATTATAAATGAATCTCTACATTTAATTTTTAAAATGTAAATTATTCATTCAAGTGAACATTATACACATTTTAGTGAAGCCGCAGTTTGCCTATTATACTACTTGTTTAACGGTAAAAGTTGCCAAGAAAATTTCAAAACTTTTCTAAAGTCGGAGTGTACTATCTTCTGAAGAAGTAATAAATGTTGAAAACCATGAAACTTTGGTCCTTTTCTCCCAGGTTTTTCTTTTTTTTTTTTTTTGGCAGACGTATCAACCGGAAGTTTTGTTGTGAGCGATATCAACAAAACGTCTGCTTTATGGTAAATCAGTTTCGATTCGATAAATATCAATTTAGATAGAAAAATTATAAATACAGTCATCTCTGGATAATTAAACTGTCTGTAAATTGAATTTTTTGGTGATTTGAGGCTAAAAAAGTAGATATTAAAGAAAATACTAAAAAAATACTAAAAAAATTCTAAAAAATACTAAAAAGATACTAAAAATATATACTAAAAAAGACACTAAAGAATACTAAAAAATATTTTGATAAATAAAACCCTCGATAATTTGAATTTCTTCCCTATCCTTTGAGATTCATTTTATCGAGATTCGACTGTACTAAAAATATTCTCTGAATATTTCCATAATTTGAATTTTCTTATGTCCCTCAAAATTTAATTTGTCAAGATATTTGTAATTCAAATAATAATTTCCAACTCTGACAAATTGTATAAATAGATGTAAATTCATTACACACATTATACAGTGAGAATGTCTGACCGAAGTGTGTTCGTACTACTTAAATCGTAATATTTCAACCTCAATTGCAACGAGCTTGACAGACGCGCGTATTATTAATTTCACTTCGAAAGCAATTCCAGTTTTTTTAAATGAATAGAAATATATATATGTATGTGTTACACTTTTGTGTCTAAATCGATTTTTCCTACCGACTTTTGTTCTTCTCTTTTGCAACTACTCTTTTGCTGCCTTCTTTCTTTCTCTTTGTATGCTTGAGAAATAAGAAAGAAAAGAGAGAATGTCTTTAAACTTGAAGGCTTTTACAATTTTAAAGCTTCGTCAGTCGTGAGATATTTGAATTTTATGAAAAATACACTTTCAATTCAATTAAATGAAAATGCAATTTCAATCATTTTTTACAATTTATATTTTAATACCTATTGATGGTTGTAATTTTTAAAAGAGAAATGAATTTTTTACAAAAATAAATTTTTAATTTTAATTTTACTTTTTCAGAGACTAACTCTGATCCCTTCAATAATTATTTCGTTCATAAATTTTATAAATTTTATAAATTTTTCTGTTTAAATCTCATGACAAAAAATGTTTTCGAAAAATGTTTCAAAACAAAATTTCGACTTTAAAAATATTTTTTCTTTAAAACCGTTGAAACCTGCATTTCAACTTTTGAAAATGCGAGTTTAGAAACTTTAAAGTATTTGCAACAAAAGTAGATCGAGATTTTCTTTTGATAAACAAGAGAGTGAAGGAAATTTTCATAATAGAAGTGGAAACACTTCATAAAGTGGAAATTCTGCCACGTAGTGGAACGAAGCTTTTGAATAAGATAATTGAGATTCCCAACATGCACTAAATAGATTTGGTGCTGCCAAGGCAGTTTAAGTGTTTGGCGGTTGCATTTCAACCATATCAAAACGCGGATGAAATTTAGGAAGAGTTATGAGACGTGCATGACTTTGAGGAACATTCTTTGTGACATAATGCTCTTATTTCCATTTCTATTTCATTCGTGATGCAAAAAAAGAAAAAAGAAATATACAATGTATAAATTATCCTATACTATATTTGAAATATTATATCGTTGATTTATTATTAAAGATGGCGAGTCATTTTCGTTTGAAAAAAAGATACATTTTATATTTTTCTCTGTAATGAATTTACATATTCTCTGTATAAAAAAAATATCAGGCTTCGCACTCATCTACTAAAACCTACTATTTACTACCCTTTTTTACGTTATGCTACTATTTGGGTACTTTTTTTAGATTTCAGCCCCTAAAAGCTACTATTTCTGTTTCTTTTAGAATTTCCATTACATTAAATTATATCTAAAACTAGAAATAAAAAAACTATTCTCAAAAATTATAATCAAATTCTTTAAAACGATTCAATTATTTTCAAAAAATATCCGAAATTCAATTATTTTCAATATCTACAGTATTTTCAAAGAATTTCGCAAAAGAATTCAATTATTTAAAAAAAATGATAAAATTCATCAAAAATTTAATTATTTTCATAAATAATAAAATTGCCACAGGAATTGCCACTATAATAATAACATTTTTCATAGAAATTCAATTTTTTAAAAACAATTTTGTTAAAATTCTAAGCAAGAATTTAATTATTAACATAAATAATAAAACTCATCGAAGAATTTCAATTATTTTTAATACTAGTTTAAATTAATTTATCGAAAAATTCAATTATTTTCACAAATAAAGTTTTCCACAAGAAATCAATTATTTGAATAAAATTTTCATATTTATTATATTTCGAAAAAATGAATTATTTAAAACAATTTTTATAAAAATTTTCAATTATTTCAAATTCAATTATTTTCAAAAATAACAAAAATTTTTTACAGAAATTCAATTTCTTTTAAACATTTTAATACAATTTTTTGTGAAATAGTTCAATTATTTTTATAAATAATAAAATTCTTCTCAGGAATTCAATTATTTTTGAAAATATTAATAAAATTCTGAGCTGCAATTCAATTATTTTCATAAATAATAAAATTCATCGCAGGATTTCAATTATTTTTAATAAAATTTTTACAGGAATTGATCAAAAAATGTAATTATTTTTAAAAAATTAATTTCAAATCCTCGTAAAAATGAATTATTTAAAAAAAATGTTTTTTTCTTTAAATTCTTTGGAATAATTCAATTATTTACAAAAATATTTGAATTTTTCACGCAGAAATTTGATTTTTTTCAAACATTTTAATAACATTTTTCACAATAAGTCAATTATTTTTATAATAAAATTCTTCACTGGAATTCAATTACTTTTGAAAATTTTAATAAAATTCTTAGCAACAATTCAATTATTTTCATAAATAATAAAATTCATTGCAGGATTTCAATTATTTTTAATACGATTTTACATAGGAATTGCTCGAAAAATATGATTATTCTTAAAAATTTAATTTCAATTCTTCGAAAAAATTAATTATTTAAAACAATGTTTATAAAATTCTTATGAAGAATTCAATTATTTTCAAAAATATCAAATTTTTTTACAGAAATTCAATTCTTTTAACCATTTTAATATAATTTTTCACAATAATTCAATTATTTAATTTAATTTTAATTTAATTATTTTCATAAATAATAATATTCATCGCAGGAATTCAATTATTTTAAAATATTTTAATAAAATTGTTGTAAAGAAATTTATTATTTTAAATACAATTTTATTTAAATTTTTTTGAAATATTTCAATTATTCTTTTAGATTTTAATAAAATTCTTCCCGAGAATTCAATTATTAAAGATAAATAACAAAATTATTCCCGAAAATCCAATTATTTTGAGGCATTTTAATAATTTCTTTCCAAACTTCAATTATTTTTAAAAGTAATAAATTTCTTCTTGGAAATTCAATTATTTTAAAAAACTCTAAGAAAATCGTTCGCAATAATTCAATTATTTTCATAAATAAGAAAATTCTTTTTAGGAATTCAATTATTTTCAAATATTTTAACAAAATTTTTCGAAAGAAATCAATTATTTTAAATACAATTTTAATTAAATTTTTTTTTTTTGAAATAATTCAATTATTCTTTTAGATTTTAATAAAATTCTTCCCAAGAATTCAATTATTTACATAAATAACTCTTCGAAAGAATTTAATTATTTCGATAAATAACAAAATTACTCCCGAAAATCCAATTATTTTCAGTCATTTTAATAAAATTGTTTGCAAAATTCAATTATTTTCAAAAAAATTTAATTAAATACCACACAGACATTCAATTATTGTCAAAAATTTTAATTGAATCCTTTGTAAAATTTAATTATTTTAAAAAACTTTTCGCAATTCAATGATTTTTAATATCTACTATTTTCATAAAATTTCCAAACAGAATTCAATTATTTAAAAGTTTTTTTTATAAAAAATCTTCGTAAGAATTCAATTATTTTCATGAATAATAAAATTTTCTCAGAAACGCAATTATTGAAATTAGAATTTGCAGAAAATTAGTCGAAAGATGTCAATTATTTAAAAATGTTTTTAAAATTCTTCGCAAGAATTACAATTAAATTATTTTTATAAATATTTAAATTCTTTCACGAATTATAAAATTTGTTGCAGAAATTCAATTTATTAGCAGGATAAGAAAGAAGTAAAAATTTTAGATGAAAATTAGGAAAAAGGCAGGAAAATATAATTGAGAATGAAATTTTTGTCAGTTTTGTATGAAGTGTCTAAAACTCGTTTTTTTGGTTGTCAAGTTTAATTTTTCGATAGCTACTTTTTTTACTACATTTTTTAGTTTGAAAGCTACTTTTTCCTACTTTTTTAAAATTAATTATCAAGTGCGAAGTCTGAAATATTTAAAATATTTTATTCAAAAATATTCTTTTCTCAATGTATCGTAATTAATAAGTGAATACCATAATTAATAACAAAGTCAACAATTATAATTATAGTTGTTAGTTCAACAATTAAAACTGTTAATAATTAATTTCTCTATAGTTTCGAATGTTCAAATGAACAACAACATTTGAGTTGAATTAATTCCTTTATTTCATTCTTTCTCTTTCTGAATAGTAAATTTCTTTTCACTATTCGAATTTTTTGCCCCACTTTTCCCTTAATCTCACAATTTTTCATTTTCGTTTTTTAAAAAACACTGCAGTCTTTCAGTCTTATTCATAATTAAAGAATGACCTTTGAAAAAAGTCAATATTTTAAAATTAGAACAAATTTTTCGTATTTATAATTAAAAAACTTTGTAAATTACAGTTTTATGTAATTTAGAATGTAAGTTAACTGCAGAAGAGTTTTAATGTTATAATTGCTTAAATTTTCAAATTTATTAACTGATACAATAGGTTAATGAGCATTTCAATCTGAGTGCAAACTACATATAACAGTTTAGAACTTCTTTGCTATATTTAACAACTTTGTTAAAATTATACATTAGTTCCACTGAAATAGAACAAACGATATAGTTGTGTTTGTGACAAGAGGAAATTCGTATAATAAAATTTATTGTCGTATAATATAATTTCTTATCATATTCTCTAAATAAATAAATTTATCATCAACTTGATGCTCAAAAAGAACTTTTATTATTTATTAAAGAGACCCATTCAATATGAAACTATTCATCTTGAGAAAAATTTCAAATATTGTTATACAAAATCTGAAGTTTTTCTCAATATTTGTGTTCATCTTCTTCTTTATATGATTAAATTTGAAAAATGCAATAAATTGACGTTTTTACGGTCCAACGATATAAGAGTTAGTAAAGCTCATTTTTCATTCTATTTATCCCGCAGTCGCTTCAAAATAATCCCACCATGACTCTTGCAAGTATTTTCCTTAATTGAGTTCTCCCAGTTTTTGTTCAAAAATAAAATTTATTTTCCATATGAAAATTTCAGTATATTTCATTTTTAATAAAAGATTCTTTCTTTTGTATATTCATTGTTTATTTTTCTTTTTATCATTTATTTTTTTATTATTTTTTTTATATATTACTGTTTTTTATGATAAAAAATGTGAAGTTTAAATAAAAGAGTTTCAAGAGTAGATATTTCATGAAAAAAAAAAAAAATGGGACGAAACAAAAAATCTCCCATTGTTATAAATTGACATTTATTCAAAGTTGTTTTTTTAACAGGAAAAATTTTGCTTTTTACAAATCGTAGCGTTAATTTAAAAATTTGAATTTCGTTTGTTTTTTCAACAATAATAAATTGTTTTATTACGTTTACGTGGAGTTTTATTTGAAATTGAATAGATTTTTTTTTATTTGTTTTTAATGGGTGTTCATTTAACCGAGAAGCGTGCACGTATACTGTTTGTGTAGCCGCAATCAGTATATACTGAATTCGAGACTTTTTTCATTCATTTATTTTTTTTCTCTCTTTTTTTTCTCTACGAAGACGGAATAAAAGAAACTGTGTCTCCTTCGTTCCTATTTTCTCCACTTGAAGATTGAAATCCTAATGGTAGCTTCGTAAAAAAAAAACAAAAAAAGTAATTGAGTAGAAAAGCAGATATATATTCAACCCTTCAACTGGACATCACATTCATTTTGTCTTTCAATGTGATTTGGAATAATTAGATTTTTGGCGATGATATCAAGCTTCGTACTCAGCAATTAATTTAAAAAAAAGCTTATTTCAAATTCCCTCACTTTTCCAGGTTTTCCAGATTAAAAAATGGAATTTTTCCAGGTTTTTAAAACTACATTTATATTTTACAAAATTAAATAATTAGTCATTATAATTTTTCCATAAGAATTAAAATTCTTCAAAAGATTCAAATTCAAACCTTTTTGAAATTAAACAATTTATAAAAAATTGTTATAAAACATGAAGAAATCGATCACTCCGAGTCTTCGACTCGGAGCAATTGATATCTTCATGTTTTATAATAATTAATTAATTATTAAAGATAAAATTATTATTTTATATTATAAGAATATTGTTACTCTAACTTATTCAAAATTACTTTCATCACTTCAATTCAATTAATGTTTTCCAGAATTTTTAACTTCTTCTTTAAATTAATTATTTCAATTTTTGAGAAATTTCTTTAAAAATTTTCAAATCCTGTTTACAATTCAATTTTACAAAATATCATCGATTATTCGGAAATTCTTCAATAAAATATATATTAGACAATTAAATGTATCGAATAACTTTAAAAAAATTCAATTAAACTTTTTCAAAAAAATTAAATCTACACAATTTTTAGTTAAAAGTGTGAAAAATTCAAACGTTCAAAGATTATAATTTGAAAACTTTTCAAAATTCAATATTATTTCTAAAAATTCAGCTATAATACTTTCTCTCTAAATTTAAATTAGTAAAAATTTTTACTAATTGGAATTAGTCACTGACCTTTTGCTTATGAATTAGTAAATTTTACTATTAAATTAGTAGAAACGACTATTTATAAGTAAAAGCTGTTAATTCAAATTTCAAAAGCAAAAAGTCAGTCACTAATTCAAATTAGAAAACATTTTTACTAATTCAAATTTAAAGAGTTTAATATTCAATTATTATTTAAATTTTTAACTGAAATTCATATTTGAATCATTTACTATTACAAAATTCTACGAGAATTTAATTATTTAAATAGAAAAATAAATAATTTATTGAAGAATTGAATGCTTTTTAAAATTGAACTCTCACACAGAATTTTATGAACAAATTTTTAAATAAGCAATTAAAAATCTTTTGATGAATAATTTTAAATTTCGAGAAATTATACAAAAATGGTATTAAAAATAAATAAATAATTCAATCACTGTAAAAAATTTGATTGAATTGAGAAAAGTTTTTAAAAATAATTGAAATTTTGACAAGAATTTTATTAAAATTTTTGAAAATAATTGAATTTTGGAGAAGAATTTTATTATTTATAAAGATAATTGAAATTTTTAAGAGAATTATTTTTAAAATTTTTGAAAATAATTGAATTTTTGCGAAGAATTCTATTTATTCTGAAAATAATTGAATTCTTGAGACGAATTTAATTAGATTTTTTTAAAAATAATTGAATTCCTAAAAACATTTTATTATTTTTGACAATAATTGAATTATTGCTAACGATTTTCTTAGAATTTTTTTAAATAATTGAATTTACAAGAAGAAATTTATTACTTTTAAAACTAATTAAATTCTTGTGATGAATATTGTTATTTATAAAAATAATTGAATTTTGCAAAGAATTTTATTAAAATCTAAAAGAATAAAAAAAAATTTAATTAAAATTGGATTTAAAATAATTTGATTTCTTTCGAACAATTTTATTAAATTTTTGAAAAATAATAAAATTCTTGTGATGAATATTGATATTTATAAAAATAATTGAATTTTGCACAGAATTTTATTAAAATGACTCAAAATAATTGAATTTTCGGGAATAATTTTGTTATTTATCGAAATAATTGAATTATTTCGAAGAATTATTAATGAAAATAATTGAATTCTTGAATTAAATTCTTGGGTAAAATTTTATTAAAATCTAAAAGAACAATTGAATTCCGGTGAAAAATTCAAATATTGTTGTAAATACTTAAATTCTTCAGAAGAATTTTAAAAACACATTTTTTTAAATAATTAAATTTTCGAGGAACAGATATTGAATTTTTAAAAATAATTGCATTGTTTGAGCAATTTCTGTATAATTGTACGATTCAAAATAATTGAAATTTTGTAATGAATTTTTATTATTTATTAAAATATATAAATAGTTGCTAAGAATTTTATTAAAATTTTCAAAAATAATTGAATTTCTGAGAAGAATTTTATTATTTATGAAAATAATTAAATTATTGCGAAAAATGTTATTAAAATGTTAAAAAAGAATTGAATTTTAGTGAAAAATTTTGACATTTTTGAAAATAATTGAATTAATCAAAAGAATTTTATAAACATTCTTTTAAATAATTAATTTTTTCGAAATATAATAAATATTATGGAAATTTTAGTTTAATTAATTGAATTCTTGTGGAAAATTTTATTTTTTGTAAATAATTGAATTTTTCGATTAATTAATTTAAAATAGTATTAAAAATAATTGAAATTCTTCGATGTGTTTTATTATTTATGAAAATAATTGAATTATTGCGAAAAATTTGATTTAAGTGTTTAAAAAGAATTGAATTTCTGTGAAAAATTTTGTTATTTTTGAAAATAATTGAATCTTTTTAAAAAATTTGATTATTTATCGAAAATAATTGAATTATTTTGTAAATAATAGAAATCCTGTGAAATTTTTTTTATTTAATTAATTCATTCAAAATTGAAATTTTACAAAATTTTAAATCAAAATCTTTTGAAGTTCACCTACTTATGAAAATTGTAAACGCAATTCTTTTAAAAATTTAATTAATTTTGAAATATTTAAGTAAAATTAGATTTCAAGAATAAGCACAATTAGAAAACTATAATTTTCCAGGATTTCGATCAAAATTTCCTAATTTTTCAGGTTTTTTTCAAGGTTTAAAAAATTCCCTAACTTTTCTAGGTTTTCCAGGTTGCGTGGTAATCCAGAAGTAGCAAAAAGTAGCTTTAAGACCGAAAAAAGTGGTAAAAAAGTAGCTATAGAAAAAAAATAAATTTGACGACTAAAATATAAAAAAGAAAATAGAAACTCATTCAAGGAAAATTTATTGAAGAAAATAAAAAAATAGTACTCAACGTTCTGTGTGGATTTATTAATTCTACAAATACTTGGATAGTCGTTTAGTTTTTGCAGACAACAGTCGTGATAAATTCACGCATAGACAGATAAACTATTACGGTCTCGTGGATTTTTAATCTCTCTTTCGAAAGCCCTAAAGCTCTAGAGCTTTTCTCTACACTACTGGTTTCCACATCATTGAAACTTGTATTAAGATTTCCTCTCACATTTTTTCTATTTCTCTCTTTTATAAAACCGAATATTACAATATCACAATTTTATTTATTTATTTTCAATAATAAATACTTTATTTATTGTCAATATTTATAAATACATTACATATTTATTGTCAATATAAATGCATTACTTATTTATTGTCAATATAAATCCATTATTTATTTATTTTCAGTTATAAATACATTATTTATTTATTTTCAATATAAATTGCATTATTTATTTATCTACAATTTTTTATTTATTAGCCATTATTTTCAACAATAGCTTTCAATTTTTTTATATTTACTATATATCCAAGATAAAGCGATGAGTTTTCACCATATAAAGTATCTCCGTTGCAATTTCACACGATCATCAATTACAAGTTGGAAAAAAACGGATATATAGAAGTAGATGTACAGAAATCGTGATAGAAGAGTTTAAAAAACAGCATTATTTTAGAAAATAATAAGATAGAAATATGTTGTTCTTAAGAGAACTGTGTATATAATGGATTTTTCAAAAGATAATATGATTATTCTTTCGCATTGTAGTTCTGACACTGTTTCTACGATTATTGCCAACCGAGAGAGCTCTACGGCTACAAGTTACACGTACTCGACATGCATCTCCCACATTCTGGTATATACATAAAGTGGCAGCAATTATTTTCTCTACTTAGACAAACAATCACAGAATACAATTATTCATTGTTTGAAATTTCTACTTGACATTATTTCACTGATAATTCACGATGAATATCATTTGTTAATTCAGAATAATTATACTTTCAATGATTCTTTTATTTTGCAAAAAGTATAAAACAAAAATTTTATTTTATTTCTCCCTAATTACCAGAAACAATTTTTACTTATTCCTTGACCATAAAGAATATTTTTATTCACTCTAACAATTATTAGATACTAAAAAAAAAATGTTCCATTACAGTTAATTACAAATTTTTTAATTGTAAAATTATTCAAAGACACAGATTTCACACTCGATAATTAATTTTAAAAAAATAGCAAAAAGTAGCTTTCAAACAAAAAATAGTATCAAAAAAAGAAGCTATCGAAAAATTAAACTTGACGACCAAAAAAACTCGTTTTAGATACCTTCACAAAAATAACAAAAATTCTCATATTTTTTATTTCCCTGACTATTTCATGAAAAGAATTGAATTCTTACGAAGATTTTTTACAAAAAATTTTTAAATAATTGAATTCTGTTTAGAAATTTTATAAAAATAGTAGATATTGAAAATCACTTAATTACGAAAAGTTTTTTTAAAAAAATTAAATTTTACAAAGTATTCAATTAAATACTTGGACAATAATTGAATTCTTGCGAACGATTTTATTATAATTTTTTTAAATAATTGAATTTAAACGAAAAAATCCATTACTTTTAAAAATAATTAAATTCTTGTGATGAATATTGTTATTTATGAAAATAATTGAATTTTGCAAAGAATTTTATTAAAGAAACCTCAAAATAATTGGATTTTCAGGAATAATTTTGTTATTTATTGAGATAATTGAATTCATTCAAAAAATTATTCATGTAAATAATTGGATTCTTGAGAAGAATTTTATTATTTATGAGAGTAATTCAATTCTTACAAAATTTTTTGGCGAATTTAATTAAAATTTTCCTGAAAATAATTAAATTCTTATTCCATTAGTTAAAAGTTTATTAAAATTTTTAAAAATAATTGAATTCATGTCAAAAATTTTAAAATTTTTGTAAATAATTGCATTCTTCTGACAAATTTAAAAAAAATATTATTTTAAATAATTGATTTTTTGGAGGAATTGAAATTAAATTTTTAAGAATAATTAAATTTTTTTTAGCAACTCCTGTAAAACTTTATTAAAAATAATTGAAATTTTATTTCAAGAATAAGAATTTTATTATTTATGAAAATAATTGAATTATTGCGAAAAATGTTATTAAAATTTTTGTTATTTTTGAAAATAATTCCATTCTTCATAAGAATTTTATAAACATTTTTTTAAATATTTTTCGAAATATAATAAATATTATAAAAATTTTATTTTAATTAATTGAATTCTTATGGAAAACTTTATTTGTGAAAATAATTGAACTTTTCGATTAATTAATTTAAAATAGTATTAAGAATAATTCAAATTATTCGATGGGTTTTATTATTTATAAAAATAATTAAATTTAGGATGAATTTTATCAATTTTTCTTTTAAATAATTGAATTCTTTCGACTAATTTGATGCAAATTCTAATTGAAATAATTGAATTCCTGAGAAATTTTTCTAATTCATGAAAAGAATTGAATACTTAGAAAGATTTTTACAACAATTTTTTTAAATAATTGAATTTTATTTGGAAATTTTATGAAAATAGTAGATATTGCAAATCATTGAATTGCAAAAAGTTTTTAAAAATAATTAAATTTTACAAAGAATTCTATTCAATTTTTTGTCAATAATTAAATTCTTCCGAACGATTTTCTTAGAATATTTTAAAATAATTGAATTTACAAGAAGAAATTTATTACTTTTAAAAATAATTAAATTCTTGTGATGAATATTGTTATTTATGAAAATAATTGGATTTTGCAAAGAATTTTATTAAAATGCCTCAAAATAATTGAATTTTCAGGAATTATTATGAAAATTTTATTTTTTAAATAATTGAATTCTTGCGGAAAACTTTATTTATGAAAATAATTGAATTTTTTGAATAATTAATTTAAAATAGTATTAAAAATAATTGAAATTCTTCGATGAGTTTTATTATTTATGAAAATAATTGAATTCTTGCTTAGAATTTTATCAAAAAATTTTAAAAAATTTGAATTTCCATTAAAAATTTTATTATTTGTGAAAGTAATTGAATTATTGAGAAGAATTGAATAAAAACTTTATTAAATAATTGATTTTTTTCGAAAACACTATTCCAAATTAATTGAATTCCTGTAAAAAATTGGTTATTTATGAAAATAATTGAATTTTATATGAATTTTATCAATTTTTTTCAAATAATTGAATTATTTTGCAAAATTTCATGAAAATATTAGATATTTGAAAATAATTGAATTTCGAATATTTTTTGAAAATAATTGAATCGTTTTAAAGAATTTGATTATAAGTTTTGGGCATAGTTTTTTGATTTCTAGTATTAGCGAATTTAAAGTACTATAAATTCTAAAAAAAAAACAGAAATAATAACTTTTAGTGGCTGGAATTTAAAAAAAGTGCCCAAATAGTAGTATAACGTAAAAAAAGTAGTAAATAGTAGGTTTTTGTAGATGAAAAAGGGGAAAAGAGCTAAAAAAAGAGGATTGGATAAAAAAGTGACTGTGATCTTTCCAGTTTGTAACGATATGTAATTCAAAAATATAATTTAAAACTATGACCTTTAAACAAAAAGTCACTGCAACAAAAAGAATTTATCTCGATTAGAAAGGAAATTTAAATTTGAGAGAACATCAATAGCAATAAAGTATGAATGATTATGGACTACAATGAAACTTTTATACTCGATTCACACACTTTTAATATTCAGCTCGCAATATTGGAAGAAGTAACATGAACTTTGAAACTACATTTATATATGTTTCTTATTAAAAATTACAACATTTTTATAAAAAAAAAAAGAAAAGAATAGTTCCACGCAATTGACAATCATTAATAATAATTTTTTTTTTCTTCAAAGGCGACTATGACACTGGAAGTAATTTTAGAACTCACTTTAAATCGATCAAAGTCGCGGAACAATAGTGATTGAACACTGTTCATTGTCTATATAGTGAAAGGAAAGGCGTGTGTGCGAAAGTCAAGTTGAATATCATGAGAATCAACTGATGTGTTAGAGAACACGTAATAGCGTCTTGTCAGAGGAATGGCACGTGCCGGGAGATAAAAGTTAAACATTCCCTATCTTCAAAACTATTCTAATTTAGATTTAATTCGACTTTCACATAAATACAATACGAGAATATAATAAACACGTTTGCCATGAAAATTTGATTTTGTATTTTAATTTTTAATTACTTTTCTTTTTGAGTCACGAATAGATTTTACTTTTTTCCTTAAAATTACAAAATATTATTTGATATTTAATAATTTTTTTTAGTATTATTCAAGAGTCTAAAGTTTTGAATAAAGAACTTATTATTACCCTAGGGCAATAATTGTTACTTTACTTCTCCAAAGAAAAAGAAAAATAAAGTGACAATTATTGCCCTAGGGTAGTAATCAGACACTTTATTGACCGCTGGACTAATTTTGCACTCATATCCCTTTTGACCTGTAGCAACACTGATAAAGGAACTGAATAATCAATAAGAGAATTACATAAATTTGCCATAATTCACTGCCTGCGACTAAATTATAAAACGATTATCACTAAATATGCGGTTTATTCTTAATTTATTCAGTGCGACTAAAGATATATTTAAAAGTTGAATTACTTGTTTCACAAGTCGTCTAAAAGCAAATATCTTTGTAGGACGTGGTGAACATTACGATTGCGAGTGTGAAAATTCCATGAATAACAGAGACAACTATTGTATTGATATTCGTTGCGCGAAACGCATGATGGAGCAAATCATTGAATCGCATTAACCGCGAATGTCGCATAACTGTAACTGAACACGTATTACGCGGAAAGTGAAACTCTCAAAACCTCTGATACCATAAATGTTCCATCCCTTTCTAAACCAGTCATTTCTTATTGCCGCGCACTCGTCAATGAATAATTAACGCTAAAGAAATTCCTCAACATTTTCATTCGAAAAAAAAAAATAAAAATAAAATAAATATCGACTCTAATGGAACGCATCAATTTCCAATTCAAAAATTATATTAATAACAGACTTCGAAATCGATAATTAATTTTAAGAAAGTAGCAAAAAGTAGCTTTCAAACTAAAAAAAAGGAGTAAAAAACTGGAGGTTAAAGTTTTGAACGTTCAAATGAACGAAATTTATTTATTTCTTCTTCAAATTAAATTTTTATTACTATAATTTTGCGTCACTATTAAGCAAATTAATTATAATGTTTCTAAATGTAAAATTTGAGTTTTTAATTTGAATTGTAATCAATAATCTATGAAAATATTTTTAACAAAAAATATTTCGTTCATTTGAACGTACAAAACTTTTTGTTCATTAAAAAACGTAGCTATCGAAAAATTAAACTTGACAACCAAAAAAAAACGAGTTTTAGACACTTTACAATACTGAAAAAAAATTCCATTCTATATTTTATTTTCCTGACTTTTTCCTAATTTTCATCAAAAATATTTACTTCTTTCTTATCCTGCTAATAAATTTAATTCCTGCAACGAATTTTATTATTCATGAAAGAATTTAAATATTTATAAAAATAATTTAATTCTTACGAAGAATTATATACAAAATTTTTAAATAATTGATTTCTTTCGACTAATTTTATGCAAATTCTAATTTAAATAATTGGATTCCTGAGAAATTTTTATTATTTATGAAATAATTTAAAATAAATAAAATTTAAAAATAATTGATTTCTTTAGAACAATTTTATTAAAATATTTGAAAATAATTGAGTTCCTGTGAAAATTCTAATATTGTTGTAAATAATTGAATTCTTCCAAAGAATTTTAAAGAACATTTTTTTTAAGAATTGATTTTCTCGAGGAATTGAAATTAATTTTTTAAGAATAATTACATTTTTTGAGCAATTCCTGTAAAATTGTATTAAAAATAATTGAAATCTTACGATGAATTTTTTTTATTTATGAAAATAATTGAATAGTTACAAAGAATTTTATTAAAATTTTCAAAAATAATTGAATTCTAATATTTACGAAAATAATTATTTTCGTAAATATTAAAATGGCTACTAAAAATTTATTAAAATTTTCAAAAATAATTGAATTTCTGAGAAGAATTTCATTTTTTATGAAAATAATTGAAATACCCATTGCGAAAAATTTTGTTAAAATGTTCAAATAGAATTGAATTTCTGTGAGAAATCTTGTTATTTTTGAAAATAATTGAATTCTTCATAAGAATTTTATAAACATTGTTGTAAATAATTAATTTTTTCTAAATATAATAAATATTATGAAAATTTTATTTTAAATAATTGAATTCTTGTGGAAAACTTTAACTGTGAAAATAATTGAATTTTTCTATTAATTAATGTAAAATAGTATAAAAAAAATTGAAATTCTTGTGATGAATGTTATTATTTATGAAAATAATTGAATTTTGTAAAGAATTTGATTAAAATGCCTCAAAATAATTGGATTTTCAGGAATAATTTTGTTATTTATCTTTAATAATTGAATTCTTGGAAACAATTTTATTAACATCTAAAGGAATAATTGAATATTATTTTAAAAAAGAATGTAATTCAAATTGTACTTAAAGTAATTGATGTCTTTCGAACAATTTTATTAAAATATTTGAAAATAATTGAATTCCTGTGAAGATTCTAATACTGTTGTAAATAATTGAATTCTTCCAAAGAATTTAAAAAAAAACAGTTTTTTAAAAAATTGATATTTTCGAAGAATTGAAATTCAATTTTTAAGAATAATTACATTTTGTAAGCAATTTCTGTAAAATTGTAGACAATAAAAATAATTGAAATCTTGATATGAATATTATTATTTATGAAAATAATTGAATGGCTGTTAAGAATTTATTAAAATTTTCAAAAATAATTGAATTTCTGAGAAGAATTTCATTATTTATAAAAATAATAGAATTACCTATTGCAAAAAATTTTGTTAAAATGTTCAAAAAAAAAATTGAATTTCTGTGAAAAATTTTGTTATATTTAAAAATAATTGAATTATTTATAAGAATTTTATAAACATTGGTTTAAAAAATTAATTTTTTTGAAATATAATAAATATTATAAAAACTTTATTTTAAATAATAGAATTGTTTGATTAATTAATTTAAAATTAAAATAGTACCTATTAAAAACAATTGAAATTTTTCGATGAGTTTTATAATTCATAAAAATAATTGAATTCTTTCTTAGAATTGTATCAAGAAATTTTTATTCAAAAATTGAATTTCCATGAAAAATGTTATTATTAATGAAAGTATTTGAATTATTGTGAAGAATTGTATAAAAATTTTGATTAAATAATTGATTTTTTCGAAATTTTTTTGAAAATGCTATTCTAAATTAATTGAATGCCTGTGGGAATTTTATTATTTCTAAAAATAATTGAATTTTGGACGAAGTTTTATTAATTTTTTTAAAATAATGTAATTCTTTTGCGAAATTTTCTAAAAATACTGTAGATATTGAAAATAATTGAATTTCGAATATTTTTTGAAAATAATTGAATCGTTTTAAAGAATTTGATTATAATTTTTGAGAATAGTTTTTTGATTTCTAGTATTAACGAATTTAAAGTAGTGGAAATTTTCAAAAACAGCAGTAATATTTGCTTTTAATGGCTGAAATCGTAAAAAAGTACCCAAATAGTAGCTAGAACATAGGTAGGTAGGTAAATAGTATAGTAGGTAGTATACTATAGTAGGTTTTAGTAAATGAGTACGAGGCCTGTAATAGCTCGCTAATTTCTAAGAATAATAAAAACATGCATGACTTTTAAAAAGAAGATAATTATTTAAAATACAAATAATAATCTAAAGTTTAATCATAATAATAAATAATATAAAGATATACATTTTACAAGTATGTATTTGAATATGATATCGAGAAATCAATTAACATAATAAGCCGTGCAAATTGAAAGAGGTTCTTTGACCTATCTTCAATAATGTTTAACAGTACATATATGACTGCATACATACGTTTGTTTCATTGGAAAGGTATAATAATTGCATAAATTGCAAATGGTTCACACAGATCGTCAATTGTTGCTTGATGGAAGCAACCTGTACTTTCGCACACGCTAAAAGTGCAACCTTGTAATACTTATGGAGTTGTAATAGCGTTCATTCACTTCCCTAACATAGTTAATGTTGTCTTTCTCGCGTAGGTGGACGACCTTTTCTCACGTCAATGATAAAATGGTGTTCGATTATTATTATATGCAGAAGGTCACGATAACGTCTGCCATCGCTAAGCATCGCGAAAACGAACCCAGTCACGAGCGTGTACATATTCCTTGAAATCTTTCCCCATAATTAACTAAAGGAATTCAAAATTTCACTCAAATTTTCAATTCCTTTAGCCTTTATAGTTAATTATCCATAAAAATAATTGAATGCTTGCAAAGAACTTTATATAAAAACTTTTTTTAAATAATTGAATTCTTTTGGCAAATTTTTAAATTAAAATAGTAGGTATTGAAAATAATTAAATTTTGAAAATGTTTTGACAGAATAATCAGAGCTCGAACCAGTGAGAGTATTTAAAAATACGGACTCTACGGACCAAAAATGAAAAATTACGGACCAATTACTGACAAAAAAATATAACCAGTCCTAGTCAAATAAGAGAACATTTTATTTAAAAAATATAAATTAAATTTTTCACAACTATAAAACATGAAGATAGTTTTAGTAGGTTTTAGTAGATTTTTTTTACTACGAATACACGACATTATTATAAGAAAAATAAATATTACAAGAATTCACGGTGAAATGCGTTTGCTAGCGAGGAGCAATTCTGAAAATTACAAAAGTAAATTACTATCAGACATATATAGAAAGATGAAGAAAAAAAAACTTGGCAATCGTAATATGCGAATTTCATGAAATGTAGAATTACAGTGGAGAATGACACGAAGCATCATAAAAAGTCGTTCTCGTTGTAGCATGCCAAAATTTCAAAGTGTTTTTACTGAATGGTGAATCACCCAAAAACGGTTAAACTTTAATGCAATGAGCAATTGTGCAAGGGTTGCAAAGTGTTTGTAATAGCAGAAAGTGGTGATTCAGGCATTTCTCTGACTGAGAGCAGCGGACTTTACATTTTAGCTAGACAATACCACTTATTTTCCTAATTTCTCAATGACCTATAACGAAACTACTCTCGAAATTTGAATTAATGAAAGTTCCCATAACGAAACGAGATGAAATCCTGCTCCAAATGATTTAGTAATAATTTTACTTTATTAATTCTCTGAAATTTTATACTAATTGTCAGTGGAATTTATTTCCCTCTATTTTCTAAAGTTTCACAAAGTTTCCTAAAGTTTTCTAAAATCCCTAAAGTTTTGAACAATATCAGATGAATAGAAACTTTTTCCAATCAAATTAAAATTAACTTTTGTTAATAAAAATAAAATTAACTTTTGTTAATGAAAATAGAATTAACTTTTGTTAATGAAAATAAAATTAAATTTTGTTAATAAAAATAAAATTAACTTTTATTAATAAAAATAAAATTAACTTTTGTTAATGAAAATAAAATTAACTATTGTTAATGAAAATAAAATTAACTTTTATTAATAAAAATAAAATTAACTATTGTTAATAAAAGTAAAATTAACTTTCGTTAATTTTAATTTAATTAATTTAATTTTTTTAATTAAAGCCCATGAAAATAAATGACAATTTTAGTCACAGCATTATTTCTACTCGCAGTAATTCCGATTTAGAGAGACGAGTTTATCTCTCTAAATCATCAAATAATCACCGTAATCAATAATCATCAAATAATAATTAGCGGTTAGGCATTTTATCAATAGTAAAAAAGTCTTTAGACTTTTTAATTTTTTTTTATAAAATTTACATATTTTAATAGAAAAAAAAATACTTGGAAGCATCATTAGCAAACTTTGACTAATTAACCAGAAAAAAGGATTGAAATTAGAAAGAAGAAATCAAATATTTATTCAATGGTAAATTAATAAAATTATATAAATAACGTTTCCACTTTGATGATTGCCATGACATTTGATATATCATACATATAAACCACAGTAAATGTTTACATGTTCGTTTAATCAACAGGATCTCATTAAAAGAAATATACTTTTTAATATTATTGCTAAATTTAAGCTTCTGTGAAAGCGATATTTAATTAAATTAATTAATTGCAAACCAATTTATTTATAAATTATTTTATTACTCTTATTATCAATATTCAATAAAGTAAATTATCGATCTTTAAAGATAAGGTAAAATAAAAAAAAGTATTTATATCGTTTCTACTGCTCGGCTGTTCTCATTAGAAACTGAAATTCAGATTTTCTAAGGATATTGATATTTTTTGTCTCAATTATTAATATTCTTAAAAAAACTATAAAATTTTTATCATTTTTTAATGGAAAAGTTCAAAAAAAATTCATAACTCGATCAATTTTCGACCAAATTCTTGTTTCTTGGTCGCAAATTAAAGAGCGATTAATGCTTCTTGTCATTGGATCAATAAGATAAAGTTAAAAAAATTTTTAATAGCCAGCGTCCCCACCCGCCCGTATCAGAAAAACGAAAATTGGAAAAAAAGTTCAAAAAAAATTCATAACTCGAACAATTTTAGACCAAATGTTTATTTCTTGGTCACAAATTAAAGAGGGATTGATCCTTCTTGTCATTGGACCAATAAGAATAAGTTTAAAAAATTTTTGATAGCCAGCGTCCCCACCCGCCCGTATCAGAAAAACGAAAATTGGAAAAAAAGTTCAAAAAAAATTCATAACTCGATCAATTTTTGACCAAATTCTTGTTTCTTGGTCGCAAATTAAAGAGGGATTAATGCTTCTTGTCATTGGACCAATTACAATATGTTTAAAAAATTTTTGATAGCCAGCGTCCCCACCCGCCCGTATCAGAAAAACGAAAATTGGAAAAAAAGTTCAAAAAAAATTCATAACTCGATCAATTTTTGACCAAATTCTTGTTTCTTGGCCGCAAATTAAAGAGGGATTAATGCTTCTTGTCATTGGACCAATTACAATATGTTTAAAAAATTTTTGATAGCCAGCGTCCCCACCCGCCCGTATCAGAAAAACGAAAATTGGAAAAAAAGTTCAAAAAAAATTCATAACTCGATCAATTTTTGACCAAATTCTTGTTTCTTGGTCGCAAATTAAAGAGGGATTAATGCTTCTTGTCACTGGACCAATTACAATATGTTTAAAAAAATTTTGATAGCCAGCGTCCCCACCCGCCCGTATCAGAAAAACGAAAATTGGAAAAAAAGTTCAAAAAAAATTCATAACTCGATCAATTTTTGACCAAATTCTTGTTTCTTGGTCGCAAATTAAAGAGGGATTAATGCTTCTTGTCATTGGACCAATTACAATATGTTTAAAAAATTTTTGATAGCCAGCGTCCTCACCCGCCCGTATCAGAAAAACGAAAATTGGAAAAAAAGTTCAAAAAAAATTCATAACTCGAACAATTTTTGACCAAATTCTTGTTTCTTGGTCGCAAATTAAAGAGCGATTAATGCTTCTTGTCATTGGACCAATAAGAATAAGTTTAAAAAATTTTTGATAGCCAGCGTCCCCACCCGCCCGTATCAGAAAAACGAAAATTGGAAAAAAAGTTAAAAAAAAATTCATAACTCGATCAATTTTTGACCAAATTCTTGTTTCTTGGTCGCAAATTAAAGAGGGATTAATGCTTCTTGTCATTGGACCAATTACAATATGTTTAAAAAATTTTTGATAGCCAGCGTCCCCACCCGCCCGTATCAGAAAAACGAAAATTGGAAAAAAAGTTCAAAAAAAATTCATAACTCGATCAATTTTCGACCAATTTCTTGTTTCTTGGTCGCAAATTAAAGAGCGATTAATGCTTCTTGTCATTGGATCAATAAGATAAAGTTTAAAAAATTTTTGATAGCTGCGTCCCCACCCGCCCGTATCAGAAAAACGAAAATTGGAAAAAAAGTTCAAAAAAAATTCATAACTCGAACAATTTTAGACCAAATGTTTATTTCTTGGTCACAAATTAAAGAGCGATTAATGCTTCTTGTCATTGGATCAATAAGATAAAGTTTAAAAAATTTTTGATAGCCAGCGTCCCCACCCGCCCGTATCAGAAAAACGAAAATTGGAAAAAAAGTTCAAAAAAAATTCATAACTCGATCAATTTTCGACCAAATTCTTGTTTCTTGGTCGCAAATTAAAGAGCGATTAATGCTTCTTGTCATTGGATCAATAAGAATAAGTTTAAAAAATTTTTGATAGCCAGCGTCCCCACCCGCCCGTATCAGAAAAACGAAAATTGGAAAAAAAGTTCAAAAAAAATTCATAACTCGATCAATTTTCGACCAAATTCTTGTTTCTTGGTCGCAAATTAAAGAGCGATTAATGCTTCTTGTCATTGGATCAATAAGATAAAGTTTAAAAAATTTTTGATAGCTGCGTCCCCACCCGCCCGTATCAGAAAAACGAAAATTGGAAAAAAAGTTCAAAAAAAATTCATAACTCGAACAATTTTAGACCAAATGTTTATTTCTTGGTCACAAATTAAAGAGGGATTGATCCTTCTTGTCATTGGACCAATTACAATATGTTTAAAAAATTTTTGATAGCCAGCGTCCCCACCCGCCCGTATCAGAAAAACGAAAATTGGAAAAAAAGTTCAAAAAAAATTCATAACTCGATCAATTTTCGACCAATTTCTTGTTTCTTGGTCGCAAATTAAAGAGCGATTAATGCTTCTTGTCATTGGATCAATAAGATAAAGTTTAAAAAATTTTTGATAGCTGCGTCCCCACCCGCCCGTATCAGAAAAACGAAAATTGGAAAAAAAGTTCAAAAAAAATTCATAACTCGAACAATTTTAGACCAAATGTTTATTTCTTGGTCACAAATTAAAGAGGGATTGATCCTTCTTGTCATTGGACCAATAAGAATAAGTTTAAAAAATTTTTGATAGCCAGCGTCCCCACCCGCCCGTATCAGAAAAACGAAAATTGGAAAAAAAGTTTAAAAAAAAATTCATAACTCGATTAATTTTTGACCAAATTCTTGTTTCTTGGTCGCAAATTAAAGAGGGATTAATGCTTCTTGTCACTGGACCAATTACAATATGTTTAAAAAAATTTTGATAGCCAGCGTCCCCACCCGCCCGTATCAGAAAAACGAAAATTGGAAAAAAAGTTCAAAAAAAAATCATAACTCGAACAATTTTAGACCAAATGTTTATTTCTTGGTCACAAATTAAAGGGGGATTTATTGCTTTTTAGAATGTGACTATTGCAATTTTTTCTATAAACTGTAACAGTTGTTTTTGTGTTGATTGAACCGTATAGGGACATCGTGCTACTATGTGTGTTGGCGCCTTTGGATTCTTCTGATGGCTGGCGGCCGGCGGGTCGCTAGTTTTACCGAGCCGTCACAATTTTCTAATTATCAATTCCCCTGACATTACCCTGACAATTTACCGACATTAAAATTATTTTCCCTGACAAAATTCTTTTTTACATGAAAATATGAAAGTTTACGGATAATGAGTAAAATTTATGAATTTTAATATAATTTCTAAAAAATATAATTTATAACCCTAGGTGAATTGAATTATTTTCTACAATTTTTAACTAAACTTAATTTCTAAATCAATTATTTCAAATAATTTTTCGAACGTTCTTCTAGAATTCAATTATTTAAATACAGAAACTCAATTTTTTATAATAATAATAATAATTTATTTGGAGTCCGTGTTTTTTCCTTAAGTTATTAGGGTAAAATATTTTCAAAAATTTATAATAAAGAAATTCTTAGAATTAATTTTTTAAAAAATATTTTGCAATAATTTTTGAAAGAAAATAGTATTTTTTAATTATATACAATTGAAAAATGTCTAAACAATTGAAATTTGATAAAATCTTTTAAAAATAATTGAATTTTTGAAAAATATAAATAAAAATAATCAAGATTTTAAAGAATTTTAATTATAAATATTTATAATTTTTTAATAAGTCTCAAAAAATAAATTTTTGAAAATTTTTATTTTTTCAAAGATATTTGAATCGAAAAATTTTGATAAAATTATTCTAAGAATTAGTTTTTAAAAATATTTTAACGTAATTTTTGGAAAATAATTGAATTTCTTAAAAGAATTTTTGTATATAATTTAAAAAAAACTAATTAATCTTTCGATGAATTTTTAATTAAATAATGATTTTTTTCTCTAAAATGATAAAAATAATTTCAAAAATATTATTTTTTGTGTGTATTTAAATTTTCGGAAATATGTAGGGGAGACTGGGGTAAACCCGCTCACAGGGTAAACCCGCTCACTAGCGATTTTACGCTATGAACTCAACTTAAGATGGAGATATTGGTAACTGTGAATAGTACTTAACATTCAGCTTATATTAACGAACTTTCGTTTAGTTTCATGAATTCAACATAGAATCAGAGACGATCAAATGTTTTTAGAGGTGTCAGAAAAAAAACGTATTTTGTATTTTTAAGTTTTTCGATCATTATTTTTGAGTCTTAATTTATCTGGCAAACTTTTTTTGTTGCTATTGGATTTTCTTCTTCGAAGTACATATATAGTTTTGTCTTATTTTAAAAAGATTTAATTAAATTTATTCTGAAATGTGAGGAATACACTCGGGGTAAAGTCGCTCACGTGAAGTCGGGGTTAAGCCGCTCACTTAGTTTTAAATTTAAAATTTAGAATAAAATAATTTCACGTATTATATTTCAACAATAACACAATTTATGACTTATTAAAACCAAAATTGTAACTACATTTCACTTTCTCTTAATAAAATACAACACTATTTAAATCCATAGTTGTAATACATGAAATCTATGTTCATTATTTATTAAACCAATTTGTTGTTTATAGAATTGTTTATATAACTCATAAATTATCAATAATAAATCATACTTACGACGGGAATAAGACGAACTTTAATATTTAAAAAATAAAACTGTTCCGTCTTGAAAAGATAAAGTGAGCTGGTTTACCCTGGAAAATTTTGATTTCGACATTTGGTATATGTTTATTAAAAAGATTCTCTAACTAAAACTAAAAAGATAAATAAAAAACTCTTTTTTATTTTTTTAGTAGAAATTATAAGCTTTCAAATGATATAAATTAACTTGGATTTAGAAAATAATTTCCTAGATTTTAGCCGATCTGAAAAAAGTGAGCGGGTTTACCCCCGTCTCCCCTAATTGAAAATATTGAAAATATTGAATTTTAACAAAATTAGAAGCTAATTTTCATTAATTTTTATTTTTAAATTTTATATTTAAAGATTTTTCATTAAAATTTTTAGTGATTCAATTATTTTCCATATTTGCTATTAAAACTCTTCAAAAGTTGATTTTCCAAAATTGTGACAAAATACTTGAAAAAAATTAATTATTTTCAATTAAATTTTAGAAAATTTCAATTATTCAAAAAGATTTTTATTATAGATAAAGGAAAATTTAATTATATCTTAAAAAAGTGATTCAAAAATAATTTGTGAAAAATTTGTTTATAGTTATTTTTCGCACTTTAAAAATCGATATAAGTTGCATTTTATACTTAAAAAAATGTAGTATTTTGTTGGAATATTTGGAAGAAAAATCGAAAAAGTCGCAATTTTTGAAAATAAATCGAAAAAAGTCTCAATTTCCTTAATTTCACTGGCAAAAAAATTTTTTAAATTAAAAAAAATTAAGGATAAAAAATAAAAATGTAAATACTTGAAACTAAACGAAATAAATAATAAATAATTTTAAAGTACTCACCGAAAGACACTCTCATCATAGGAAAGTAGAATTCTAAGAGGCTGACTGATGCTACGCTTCATTATTTCGTGTTTATGTTCAATGTGTACACCGTGTATTACCTGAAGAAAAACAGAATTGCAAATTAATTTTATTTATTTTATTATTTTTATTAAAATAATACAAAAATATAATTTAAGTGCATTTTTTTACACTTTTAAAACTTTTTGATTTTTACATTTTTAATATTATTTTATATTAAAAAATTTTATTTACAAAAATATTATTAAATTCCAGAAAAGAAAAAAATAATCAAAAAGCAGATTGAACTTATTAATAAGCAATTTTTATTGAAAAATCTGTTAGTTTTCTAAATCTTTTCCATTTATATTAGAGTTCAATTTTATCAATCCAATATAAATATTTAAAGCAGAATTTGAATTCTACTTTAAGTGCACTTGTGAAATTTAAACCCATCGAAATTTACATTATTGACATAGACAATTTTTTTTCCCCGTCATTCTTTGTTTTAAAAAAATATTCCCAATTAATAAAACTGAAAAAAAAATGGTTTTTATTCATTTCAGAATTTTCTTTTTGCAAAGATTAAAGTCGAACACATCATCAAAACAACAATTTAAACAAATATTGATTTTTATAGTTTTTTTTTCATTTCTTTTTATGAAAGGGTGGAAAAACGACATCTATTTATTCGACATGCATCACTATGCAAAAATAAAAAATTTTTAAAATGCATACTATCGATTATTCAGAATCATAAAAAAGTGTGTGAAAAAAATTGCCAATCAAAAATAATAGAAATTGTAAAAGGAGTTGAATTTTTAAAAGAATCAGTGTTTTTTGTTAATATAATTTTCTAGAGTGGTGAAATTGAGAATTTAGTTAATTATTTATTTTATTATATTCTAATTTTATTCTAAGACTGGCTTTTTGTCGACTAATGTTATTTTGCATTGCCTATACTTGCGCCACTAACATTAAGCACCCGGAAGTTGAGAGCCTGAAAGGGTACAACGAAATGTGCAGACTAAGGGAACATGAATTTCCACATTTTAGTTTACTATTATTACTTTTAAGTACCTAATTCTTGTTTCACTTTTAGGTTTTGAAAGTGGTATTTTGGTATTTAACTGCTTAAATTTGAAATTGTAATTAAACTAATTTATTTATAATTATATACCACAATTTCCGAAACGAAATTGTTCTTTTTTTATTATTTTATAGTTAGAATAATATCAGGCTTCGCAGTCGATAATTAATTTTAAAAAAGTAACAAAAAAAAGGTACCTAAAAAATTAGGTTTGACGACTAAAAAATCTCGTTTTTGATTAATTTGCAAAATTCACAAAAATTTTATTCTGTACTTCCCTGAATTCCATAAAAAATATTCCCTTTCTTTCTTATCCTGGAAATAATTTCAATTCTAAATTTTTCTAAAATTCAATTATTTATACAAATTCTTAGTTAGAATTCTTCGACATTAAATTATTTAAAACTTGAATACTTTTTGTTAAATAATTATTTTCGAATACTTATTCTTTATTAGTCCACAGAAATTAAAATTTTAAATATAAAAATAAACTTATTGAACTTATTATTAAAATTGTAATTCTTTTAAAATTCAATTATTATATTTTGAAACTTTATAAATAAAATTATTCAAAACTTTTTTTTTAGAAAAAAAAATAAATTAAATTGAACATTTAAATATTTCTACATTTTCACAACAAATTAAAATTTCCAAAGATATTAATTTAAATATTTTTCAAATTAATTATTTCTAAAAATATTCATACTGCAACGCTTGAAATATTCAATTATTTATCTGAAATATTAACTGAAATTAATTTATAGTACAAGTAATATTTAAAATTGAATTCTTACAAAAAATTTGATCACTATTTTTTTTAAATAATTGATTCCTTTTGAAGAATTTTAATAAAATTTCTAAAAAATATTCTGCGAAAGTCCTGCGAAGAATTGGATTTTTTTTGGGAAATTCGATAAAAATTGTATTGAAAATAATTAAATTCTTATAAACAAATTGTATCATAATTTTTCAAATTAATTGATTTCTTTTGAAGAATTTTAATAAAATTTTTAAAAATTTGCATTTTTCAATGAAATAATTTTCAATTGTATCAAAATTAATTGAAACCCTGCGAAGAATTTATGATAATATTTATAATATTCAATTTATTTATATTTATAATATTTATGATAATAATTGAATTTTTTGGGGAAATTTGATAAAAACTTTATTGAAAATAATTAAATTCTTATAAACAAATTTTACCACAATTTTTGAAAATAATTGATTTCTTTTGATTTTGAAGAATATTAATAAAATTTATAAAAATACTAATATTTTTCAATGAAATAATTTAAAATTGTATCAATTTTATTTAAATTAATTGAAATCCTGTAACGAATTTATCTATTTAGGAAAATAATTGAATTCTTGCAACAAATTTTATAATAAATTTTTTGAAATAATTAAATTCTTCTGAAAAATTTAATCATTTGTGAAAATAATTGAATTCTTGCAAAGAATTTTATTACAAGCTTTAGAAAGAATTTAACTTTTTCGAAGCATTTTTTAAGAAAAATTTTGAAAATGATTGAAATCTTTCGAGGAATTTAATTACAATTGTCAATTTTGTATTGAAAATAATTGAATTCCTGCGAAGAAAATTCTATTATTTATTTATTGAATGGTTTCTAAGAATTTTATTTAAATTTTCGAGAATAATTTTTGTATTTATTAATACAATTATTATTGTTTAATAATATTTAATATTATTTAATAATATTTAATATTATTTAATAAATTAATTAAATATTAATTTATAATTGAAAGTAGTGAAAATTCAAAATTGCCAATAAAAAAGAAAAAAGTAGCTTTTAGTGTTACAAATTTAAAAAAAGTATAGTAAGTAGTAAATTTTAGTAGATTACGTAGCCATTAATATTAAATTTATTTATAATTGATAATAATTATTTATATTTATAATTTAATTATAATTAATTATAAAAGTGTATATTTTTAATTATTATTTTATAATTAGCGTTTAATAATTGAACTTTACTTCACAATATTAAGTTCTAGAAATTATCAGTATCAGTTGTGGATTAGTATAATTCTCATAACTTGAATTGTTATATCAGATCAAAACTATGCAATAAGATATGTTATGGAGACTGTGTGCGACAGTTTCAGATATTATTAATGCGGGTTGTAATTAAATTTTGCAAATTAACCACAAATAATTACATGGTAATTTGGTATGCAAGCTATTTATTAGAATGACAGAAACCACTTAATTGTCTACATTCTTTTGCAACACTTTTTTTATTTTACGATCTTTAATTAAAAAAAATATAAAAAAAATAATAATTTCCTCTCTTTGGAGTCACAAGATTAATTCGGATTTTGATTTTTTTTTTGTCACCATTTTGAAGTAGAAAAAGCAAGATCGTATCTTAGATGAAGCGCAAGTTACAATAAGAGAACCTTAAGCTCATCTGCTTATCTACAAAGGAGTTGTGGGAGTATATTTGTGAATTCGCACAAACACTTACATCCCGAAAATGTTTCCTGTGAGACGGAAGCATTTCTTTTCTTTTCATCCCTCTTGCTCGTTAAATACTTTATTTTTTAAAAATACAGAAAGTTAAAATTTTATTTCCTCTACACCATTTATATTTTACTATTACTGAAGATGTCACTAAAGTTTAGAACGTTCAGATGAACGACGATATTTTAATTACTTTTTTAATTTCAATTTTATTCACAAAATGCTCGCAAAATGTTGCTTTTTCTAATTAGAAAAATTATTTTCAATTATAATTATATGTTCAATTAAAATACTGCTTTGTTTTCTTAAAGTAAGACTTTCTTTTTACTGTGATGAGTAACTTTACCAATTATAGGGAAAAATTATTTTATTAGCTGAATTTATTATTTATTACCCGAATTGACTGCTTAATCGATAAAAACTATGAAATATTTTCCATTAAAAAGATTGTTCGAAATAAGAAGTGTCTTGCTGATTCAAGTTAAAAAGAATTTAAGAGCATTTTCTAGTCCTTTTGAGATCATAATTTATGAAAGCAGTTTTCTTTCCAAATATTATAAGAAAATTCTCTTAGGAATTGGTTTTGTTATTTTCTCTCATTGAAATAGTGTTTTCTTGAACAGAAAAATCACTGTTAAAAATTTTAAAGCGAATTCTAAATTTTTTTAACACATATTTTAAATTTTAATACTTAAAAAATGTAGTACTTAAAAATATACAACTTAAAAAATTTACTACTTAAAAATATACTATTAAAAAAATATACTATTAAAAATATACTATTTAAAAAATAATACTCAATAAAAGTAAGAGTTATATTATTTAAAAATAAATTATGAAAGGAATAAAAGCGACACATAACAGACGTGTAAAGGCGAGAAAGTAAATATAAAAGAAAAATAAAAGTATAACAAGCGTAAAAAAGCTGACATAAATGTGGACAAGTTCAAACAATGAAAGGAGTAAAATATAAAAGAAAAATATTGTTCTTAAAAAGACGAAGGAAAAACGGAGAAAAAAAGATTCGGAAAAAATTGACCTCCTATATGTATTAAAAACACAAAATATTATATGGTTCACGAGGCAAAATAGATTATAAACATTCTTTGTACTACACAGAACTGAAAAAATTATTAGTTTTTATTTTTTTTTTAGTCTAGAAAAAATTGGAAAAGTGGGAGAGTGCACATGGGGTAAAAAGGGGGAAAAAAGAAGAAAAAGGGGACTGTAATCCTGGTTATTAAGGTACAGTACATAAAGTTGGTGTCAATAACTCTTCCATGAAATTTTAAACCCCCCAATATTCTCTATAAGATTTAAAAATTGCTTTAAAGGGGAAATTATCCTAAATTAGAAGCAGACAATTTGAAAATAAATTACCATCAATTAAGTCATTATAAATGTTACTCAATAAGACAAAATAAATAACAATATAATAAATATTCACTTTTTTCTTATGTCCTGGAAATAACTTCAATTCTCAATTTTTCTAAAATCCAATTATTTTCCAAATTTTTAATTAAAATTCTTCAAAAATACGATTATATTTGAAAAAAATTTGAAAAAGTAAAAAAATCAAATTAATTTAAATTGACAAAATTTAAAAATTTAATTAGGTTTTTTTTTTAATTTTTACGAGAATTGTAACTATTTTCAAAAAATTTTAATTAATTTTTTCAAAAGACTAATTTTTACTATAATTTCTAAATTAAATTACATTCAAAACTTTAATAGTTTTATTAGGAAAATATTAAATTAATAAACTTTTCAAATAGATATTTCAATATATGCAAGTATTGTGCAGTTTCACAACAATTAAAACTTTCAACGATATCAATTTAAAAATCCTTTAAAATTTAATTATTTCCAAAAATTCATACTACAAAGCTTCTAACATTCGCAATTATAATCTAAAATATTAACTGATTTATATTTCAAGTGAGAATTGAAAGTTCTACAAAAATTTAATTATTTAAATGTAAAAATAAATAATTTATTTAATAATTGAATATTCCTTATAATTGAATTCTTTCAAAGAATTTAATCAAATTTCTAAAAAATAATATATTTTAAGGAATTATTAAAAAATTTTATTCAAAATAAATGAAATCCTGCGAAGAATTATTCTGATTATGAAAATACTTTAATTCTTGCAATGAATTTTATTATAATTTTCTAAATAATTAAGTTTGTGTGAAAAATTTTATTCTTTGTAGAAACAATTGAATTCTTTCGAAGAATTTTAATAAAATTTCTAAAAAAATAATATTAAAATATTAAAATATAATATTAAATATTAAAATATAATATTATTAAAAATAAATGAAATCCTGCAAAGAATTTTTCTGATTATGAAAATACTTGAATTATTGCAATGAATTTTATTATAATTCTTTAAATAGTTAAGATACTGTGAAAAATTTTATTCCTTGTAAAAATAATTGAATCCTTTCGAAGAATTTTAAGAAAATTTCTAAAAAATAACATTTTTCGAGGAATTTACATTTAAATTTTATTAAAAAGAATTTAAATACTAAGAAGAACTTTTTTATTTCTAAAAACAATTGAATTCTTGTCACGAATTTTATTATCATTTTTTGATATAATTAAATTCCTGTGAAAAATGTGGAAAATAATTGAATTCTTGCAACGAATTTTATTATCATTTTTTGAAATAATTGAATTTCTGTTGAAAAATTTTCGAGAATAATTGATTTTTTGCGAAAATTTTTATTAAAGTTTAAATAAATAATTGATTTATTTTAAATAATTTAATTAAAATTGTATTAAAAAATATTCTTGTGATAAATTTTATTATTTATGAAAATAATTCAATTTTTTTAGGGGAATTTAATCAAAAATTGCATTGAAAATAATTGAATAATTATTTAAACAAATTTTATCATAATTTTTAAAAATAATTAAATCATTTCAAAGAATTTTATAAAAATTTTAGAGGATAATTTTTTTTTATTTTAACTTAATAGCGAATTTTGAAGTAGTAAAAATTGTAAATAAAAAGAAAAAAGTATCTTTTATTTAGCTTTTTAGTTTTTTTCACAAATCTAAAGAAAAAGTATTCAAATGGTAGCAAATCGTGAAAAAAGTAGTAAATGGCAGATTTTAATAGATGAGTGCAAAGCTTGCAGTATGTCGGATATTTATAATCCTTCAAAACTGATTTTCTCTCTAAATTGTACAAGATCTAATGCTTTATGCAATATTCATAAAAGATGAATAAATATTCCCACTGCAAATGTTCCATATTCGCGAAATGCGATTTGTAACTGAAAATACATTAAATTACCAAAGGTAATGTTTACTCTAATTCATCATATTTTACACAACATAAAAGTAAACAAGAATATATTTTACAAATATATTCAAGTAAAAATAAAAATAGTGAAAAAAGTTTACTAAAAAATGTCAAAATTAAAAATCTAACTAAAAATTAAAAGGCAAACAAGTTATTTTACAAAAATTATTTCTATTAAAAATAAAAATAATGAAAAAAGTTTATCAAAAAAAAAAAAAAAATCAAAATTAAAAAATCCTGTCTTGATTTTTCTCCCTTTCGTTTCAACCATAACCATCGTGAACTCGCGATAAACCAACAAATGGAAGAGTGCCAATTATTGAACCGTAACAATCCATAAGAGAGAAAAACAAAGACGCCTATAGTAGAATTTTTAATAGCACACAAAGTGAAGAGAAAATATTTTAATATTTTTTACCCTCAGAATTTTTTTTTATGCGCATATAATTAACGAAAGTACTACCAAAGTACCTAGAAACTAAGAGAGAATTTTTAAAAGAAAGGAATAATCGACAGAATTTTCTTATTTCCTTTCTTAAAAATTTTTCATCCTATAGATTAAGTTTTTTCCTATAATAATTTTTCATAAGAGATTACAATTTTTTCGCTGTAAAAATTGCAATATCTTATGTTTCAAACTCCACTTTGCAATTCAGCCTTATATTAATATAATAAACGAATTCAAAGGAGCTTCTCTTAAAATCGTTATTACATCATTTCACTTGAAAGAATTCCTTTCAAGCTACTTGACACTCTGATAACAATATATTCTCAATAATTTATAAGCTAAATTCTTTCCAACCCAATGGGAAATGCCAGTGTAGTGCCGATGTTCACCACTGGCTTAGTACTCAGACGATTGTTCGGCGTAGTCTAGCCGAGCTTCGACAATCAGTGCTGGCGCAGTACAGAATTTTTGTTTCGCCAAAGCTTGGACAAGCCACGACGGCAAGTGCTGGCTGAGTATAGAAAAATTGTTCACAACGCTCTTTGCCAACACTGCTTTTTTGACATAAACTTGAAAAAAATTATAAAAAAAGTTTATAAATGTTTATAAATATAAATTTATTGAAAAAAATTAATATTTTACTTTTCAGTTGTTCATTTTTTATTCTTATTAAATTTAATAATAACAATTTAACACAATTGTCTAATTTTGTAAATAATAAATTATTTAAACAAATTAAAATTATAAACAAAATTTAAACTTTAATCTCAATAATAATTTGGTTCCTATTAAAATACTATTATACTTCTTACTAGGAATAAAAAATTATTAATAAATTACCACATAATTTAAGAATTACGTAAAATGTTAAATGCAATAAGTAAAGTAATTTAATTTAATTATTAAAAATTTAGTTTAATTTATTTTATTTCAATTTATAATTTCTAACGTATCCCAATTTCTTTCTCATCTTTGACTCAATAATTGTATGTCTGAATGATACTGATTAGATATTAATACTTTCATGTACACATGTGTCGTTAGCATAGTGGTTAGAGCGTTAGTCTGTTAGTCCGTAGGTCGTAGGTTCGATTCCCCTCGTCAGCAATTTTGTTTATTTTCATAGGTTTGCGATATTTCTAGATTCCAATCGTCAGGTACTAAAATATGAAAATCTAATGCACACTTACTGTAATTGTTTATTATTTAATTTTTAAATGTTATAAACAATTTTTTTCTACTTTATTTACTATATCCATTGTTAGTCTCCATCTTTAATACAATTTCTTTGAGAAGAGAAATATTTTATGAATAATAAATATTTATTAATATTATTTACCATTTAGTTGTTAAATTATTTATAATTATTAATTTACGACTAATTAATAACAATACAGCATTTATTGCGGCAATATTTTTAGCCAGCACTGATCCAGTGCTGCGCCAGCGCTGCCTGGCAGCACTGACAGACAGTACTTCGGCAGCGCCAGACGGCGTTATCATCCCAGTGCCATGCCAGTGCTGGCTCTCAGCCTTGCCGCCAGTGCTGCCAGTGCTGGCGCAGTACTACGCCAGTTGTAAATTTCCCATTGGGAATGAATGAAGCGCTTCAATTTTATCGATCATAATTAATGATTAATTGAAAATGATTAATTAACATTTTCCACTCGATCGATAAAAGCCACTAAAATTGAAAATATATTATCATAATTACAAACACAGGGCATGATAAAAAAAAATAAGTTGACTTTGTGAATTTTATGCTTTGTTAGACAATTTGAATAATAATTAATTAATACCTATACTTATAGGTGAATATATAGTATAAAAACCATCTTCGATGAAAAAATTTAATTAACGAACAAAAAGTTTTCCAATTTCATCGCTCTTGGAGAGAGAATCAGTCAGGAATTTGTTCAAATTGTTATATATTTGTTGAAATACAGAGGTGGAAGTTGGAAAATACATGACAAGTATGTAGTTCGTGATCAGTTTGAAAAAGAGCAAATGAAAATTGCTATCGTCAGTGTTTACCTCCATCATATATAGGATATAAAACACACTAACGCTATTAACCAAATTAATTTTTGTAATTAATTTTTAATTAAATTTTCAAATTCAATCAGTTTATTTTACTCTTCTGTTTTAAATTCGGAATTACAGCAGCACATGAAATGAATGTTTTGTATAAAATTTTGTATAAAATAAAAATATAAAATAATAGAAGAAAAAGAATAATAATAGAAAAATTTTATTTATTTATTTAGAAAAAATATAATATTAATAATAAGTTTTATTAATAAATTTTCATGAAGGGAAAATTTTTTAATGTTCTAATTGTATTGTTCCCTTTCAAATGTTTTAATTAAGATCAGTATTTTTATTCTTAGTCTCCGGAAAGTTGACGCATTGTTAGTAGTTCGAGTCAAGCTTGGGTCCGACTATCAGGCTTCGCACTCGATAATTAATTATTATTATTTTTATTTAATTGAATCAAATAATATTTATTGGAGTCAATTAAATGATTTATTTCATATTTGCTTCAAATACTGAAATTATCGGTTCAAATACCATTTAATTGACTCCAATAAATATTATTTGATTCAAATAAATATTTAATTGATAATAGTCAATTAATCGGTTATTTGAATCAGATAAATTTTTTTCAGGGTAGTAAAAAAGCAGCTATTGAAAAATTAAATTTAACGACTAAAGAAACTCGTTTTAAACGATTAAAAAAAAATTACAAAAATTTGATTCTGATTTTATTATAATTTTCATCAAAAATATTTACCTACGTTTTTTCTTATACTCCTAGTAACTTCAATTCTAAATATTTTTACAAAATTCAATAATTTTCTAAATTTTAATTTTAAATTCTTCGAAAATACGATTATATTTAAAAATAATTTTTAAAAGTAGAAAACAAAATTCTTCAAAATATTTAATTTATTTCAATTAAATTTAACAAAATTTTCAAATAATAAGAAAAATAATTTAATTTTTTAAAAATATTATTTACGAGAATTCAACTGTTTACAAAACATTTTAATTACAATTATTGCAAAAGACTAAATTTTTTTTTTTTATAATTTCTCAATTAAATTGCAATTAAAACTTGAATAATTTTTGTTTAATAAATATTGATACACTTATTTATTTTTCCAAAGGAATTAAAATATTTTCAATGATTTTACTAAAATATTTTTAAAATTTTACAATTTATAAAAATTACAGCTGTAATTCTTCAACAATTCAATAATTTTTTTGTTGAAACTTTTCAATAAAATTATTCAAAACTTTAATTATATTTTAAGAAAAAAATTAAAATTAATTAAAAAAAATAAATAATTTTTTTTACATAAAAATTTAAATATTATTACAATTATAAACCACACTTAAAATTTTCAAAGATTTCAGTTTAAAAAACTTTCAAAATTCAAGTATTTCCCAAAATTGATGCTATAATGCTTTTAATATTCAATTATTATCTAAAATTTTAATTTAAATTCATTTTTACATTCATTTTTATTAGAAAATTTAACGAGAATTCAATTATTTGAATAGAAAAATAAATAATTTATTGAATAATTGAATATTTTTAAAAATTAAATTCTTGTAAAGAATTTAATCAAATTTTTTTTAAATAATTGAATTTTTTCGAAGAATTTTAATAATTTTTAATTGTATTAAAAATAATTTAATTTTCGCGAAGAATTTTATTAAAATTTTATTAAATATTATTGAAATCCTGCGAAGAATTTTTCTATTTATCAAAATAATTGAATTCTTGCAACGAAATTTTTTTATAATTTTTTAAATAATTGAATTTCTGTGAAAAAATTTATTCTTTGTGGAAATAATTGAATTTTTTCGAAGAATTTTGATAAAATTTCGAAAAAATAACATTTTTTGAGAAATTTATTTGAAATTTTTTTTAAAATAATTGAAATACCAAGAAGAATGATTCTGTTTATGAAAATAATTGAATTCTTACAACGAATTTTATTATAATTTTTTTAAACAATTGAATTACTGTAGAAAATTTGTTAATTTGTGCAAATAATTGAATTCTTGGAAAGAATTTTACTAAAATTTTTTTAAAATATTTGAATTCCTTCATATAATCTAATTACAATTGTATTAAAAATAATTCTTGAATTCCTGCGAAAAATTTTATTCTGAGTGATAATAATTGAATTCTTGAGAAGAATTTTATATAAATTTTTCAAATAAATTGAATTTTTTGAAGCATTTCTGATGATAAATTTAAAAAAAAATTGAATTCTGTCGAAAAAAATTTAATACAATTTTTTAAATATATTTGCATTTTTTGGGGGTATTTTAAATTTAAATTTAAAAATAATTGAAATTCTGCGAAGAATTTTACGGTTTATAAAAAAAATTGAAATCTTGCATCGAATATGTATTATTATAATTTTTTTAATTATTTGAATTTCCCGGAAAGATTTTATTCTTTGCGGAAATAATTGAATTCTTTTGAAGAATTTTGATAAAATTTTTAGATAATAACAATTTGTGGAGTATTTATTTAAAATTCTATAAAAAATAATTGAAATTCTGCGAAGAATTTTCTGTTTATAAAAATAATTGATTTTCTGAGAAGAATTTTATATTATTTATGAAAGTAATTGAATTCTCACAACATTTTTTTGGCGAATTTAATTAAATTTTTCTTGAAAATAATTCAATTCTTATTCCATTAGAATTTTATTAAAATTTTTAAAAAAAATTGAATTCTTGCAAGAAACTTTATTAAAATTCCATTGAAAATAATTGAATCGAAAAAAAAATCTTTTTTTTTGTCGGGGCCATTTTTTTTTAATTCCCTGGGAGAATAAAAAGACAAGAAATTAGTGACATTTTCAGATCTAAAAATCCAAAAGAAGTTTTCGACGCTTAGCATCGACGCTAACTTCAGGAAAATTTCGACGTAAGCAAGAAAAAAATCACAGTAAATAAGAAAAAAATAAATTCCTTTCTTCCAAAAGTAATATTGCAATACCTACATATTTATAAGATTAGCGCATTTTTCAAACGTTTCAAACTTGAACATATGTCGTAATTACGTATGTAACGAAACACAAATGGTGACAAGTTTTCACTGGATTTGACGCTAAAAGAATTCATCTCTCACGGGGAATCAACTTTCTGATTAAAGTAAATTATATAATTCGAAAAGATATTTTTAATGCAATCTCCAACAATCTTATAAGGCGAAACAATTTTTTTCCCCTAAACATTTTATTTTAAATTTTTTCAATCAATCATCAACTTTTTCTTCCTCTCTAAATCTGAATTAGTAGAATTCTACCAACAAATAGTAAAATTTTACTAATTATTACCAGTTTTCATAGATGACTTTTCCCCTTTTCAATTAGTATAGGTATACTGGAAAAAATTTTTTTAATAAAAAAATAACCAATCAAAAAAAATATATATATTTGAATTAAACACATTTTTTTGTTTGAATTAAACATATTTTCTAATTTAAAAATTATAAGTTAGTAAAATTTAGCTAATTTTTTTGGTTGAAATAGTGCAAATTAGGTAAATTTCGTATGCAAAGCTGCAAGCCTAAAGCTTAATTGCTTATATAGAATCGAAACGTTTATGGAGACTATAAGTTGCCCTATTATAATATTCTCGTCACGATATCAGTCTTGATTCTATTAAAGAGACGTTGCAAATCTATCGTCGATCAGCGCAGACGGAAAGCTAAACCAAAATGAAGACATAGTCACGATCGAAGAGCAAAAGGACTTGACACGCCAGAAACTTGGAAATGAAATTACAAATCTAGTCAGTGTAAATTACGAGACTTGCGGAAACTTCGGATAATTCGTGTCAACAAAATGAAAAATTAATCTAATCCGAACTCTGGAATTTCAAAATAAAATTAGTCTCCTTAATTTGAAATTACTTCTATCGTCATTCTAATTAATTAAAAATAAATTTACTTGATTAGAAATAAACAAAACTATAAATCAAATTAAATAAAAATAAATTAAATTAAATAAAAGTAACTAAAAAATGTGTATAATTATTTTAATCAGAGATTTAATCTAAAGAGTTTGAAATTTATTAAATTAAAATTAAAACTCTAGTAAAATTAAATATTTTAACAAAAAAATTTCGTTCATTTGAAATAAAATAAGAATTTCTGGATCACAATTTAATTCAAGAGGACGAAATCAAAATTTTCATTCTATTTTTTTCAATAAAGTAGAGTACGGAAGAAGAGAAAATAAATAAATAAACATTCGAACCAGAAGTGCACTGAATAATATAAACATAAAATGGAAAGAGAATATAAAGAAGTTAAAATAGAGAAAGATTTGCATTTGCATAACTGAAGCACACAAGTGTTTATCATGCGAAACACGAGTCAGAGTGAATAAAATAGATGTCAAAGCATAAAATGAATTAAAGAATGGACACACAATCACTTCAAGTCGACGGAAATAAATTCTAAAAAATACGATAACAGTCGAAACTGAAAGAACAATTCTCTGTGAGAGACATATGATAAGACAAATAAACACATCTTATTTATTTATTATTATAGTGTCAAAGGAATTCTGTAAGCAATATACTAAATTCTCCCAAGTTCTCTCTCTTTCTCTCCTAGGCAAATAAGGCCATTTCCCACGGAAACATTAGACACGGTATTAAATTGAGCAAACATTATATATATGCAATTTAGTTCTCAGATATAATGTGTAAACTGAGTATATTCTTATAATAATAATAATTCCAATTTTTTGTAAATAATTTCAATGATCATTCTTTTAATATTTCAAACTTGACAAAAAAAAATGAAAAACAAACTTCACAGGAGATGCGGAGAAATAATGAAAATACGCCATAAGAGAAGTGAGGATTAAAAAAGAAAAAGGCAGAAAACTGACTAAAGAAGCGAAAGAGAAATTAAAGTCGTGGAAAATAAATCATCACGAGAACCAATTTTAATTTCAAGTCCTGGTGATAAACAATAAAATTATTATTTACTCCGGGGGTTCAGGAACAATAAGTATAAGATTTTTGAAAGCTTGACTGTAGCTACGAATAAAAAAACGAGTAATAAAAAAATATTTACTTTGAATAAATTTTCATACAAAATATTAATAAAGCAACTTTTACTATTTTTAAAGTAAACATTGACAGAAACTTCTGACAATTTTTCAGACTTCGCACTCAATAATTAATTTCAAAAAAGTAGCTTTCAAAAAAGTAGTAAAAAGGTAGCTATCGAAAAATTAAACTTGACAACCAAAAAAACTCGTTTTAGACACTTAACAAAACTGTCAAAAATTCCATTCAATATTTTATTTTCCTGACTTTCCCCTAATTTTCATCAAAAATTTTTACTTCTTTCTTATCCTGCTAATAAATTGAATTCCTGCAACAAATTTAATTATTCATGAAAGAATTGAAATATTTAGAAAAATAATTTAATTCTTGAGAAAAAATGTATAAAAATTTTTAAATAATTGATTTCTTTCGACTAATTTTATGCAATTTCTAATTTCAATAATTGAATTCCTGAGAAATTTTTCTTAATCATGAAAAAAATTGAATTCTTAAGAAGATTTTTTAAAAATTTTTTTAAATAATTGAATTCTATTTAGAAATTTTATGAAAATAGTTGACATTGAAAATCACTGAATTGCGAAAAGTTTTTAAAAATAAGTAAATTTTACAAAGAATTCTATTAAATTGTTTGACAAGAATTGAATGCCTGTGTGGTATTTTATTAAATTTTTTTTTGAAAATAATTGAATTCTTAAAAAGCATTTTATTATTTATGAAAATAATTGAATTGTTGCGAACGATTATATTAAAATTTTTTTAAATAATTTAATTTCCAAGACAAAATTTATTACTTTTAAAAATAATTGAATTCTTGTGATGATTATTGTTATTTATAAAAATAATTGAATTTTGCAAAGAATTTTATTAAAATACCTAAAAATAATTTAATTTTCGGGAATAATTTTGTTATTTATCGACATAATTCAATTCTTTTCAAAAAATAATAAAATTATTTCATGTAAATAATTGAATTCTTTAGAAGAATTTTATTAAAATCAAAAAGAATAATTGAATTCTTCCAAAGAATTTTAAAAACACATTTTTTTAAATAATTGATTTTTTCGAGGAATTGAAATTAAATTTTTAAGAATAATTACACTTTTTGTGCAATTCCTGTAAAATTTTATTAAAAATAATTGATATCCTTCAATGAATTTTATTATTTATGAAAATAATTGAATAATAGCAAAGAATATTATTAAAGTTTTCAAAAATAATTGAATTACTCAGAAGAATTTTATTATTTTTGAAAATAATTGAATTCTAAATAATTAATTTTTTCGAGAAATTGAAATTAAATTTTTAAGAGTAATTACATTTTTTATCAATTGCTGTAAAATTTTATTAAAAATAATTAAAATCCTGCGATGATTTTTATTATTTATAAAAGTAATTGAATAGTTGCTAAGAATTTTACTAAAATTTACAAAAATAATTGATTTACTGAGAAGAATTTTATTATTTTTGAAAATAATTGAATTCTAAATAATTAATTTTTTCGAAAAATTGAAATTAAATTTTTAAGAGTAATTACATTTTTTATTAATTCCTGTAAAATTTTATTAAAAATAATTGAAATCCTGCGATAAATTTTATTATTTATGAAAGAAATTGAATTCTTGCGAACGATTTTATTATAATTTTTTTAAATAATTGAATTTCCATGAAAAATGTTATTATTAGTGAAAGTATTTGAATTCTTGTGTTGAATATTGTTATTTATGAAAATCATTTAATTTTGCAAAGAATTTTATTAAAATGCCTTAAAATAATTTAATTTTCGGGAATAATTTTGTTATTTTTGAAAATAATTGAATTCTTTTGAACAATTATTTATGTAAATAATTGAATTGCTGTGAAAAATTCTAATATTTTCGTAAATAATTGAGTTCCTAAAAAGCATTTTATTATTTATGAAAATAATTTAATTATTGCGAAAAATGTTTTTAAAATGTTTAAAAAGAATTGAATTTTTGTGAAAAATTTTGCTATTTTTTAAATTAACTAAATTCTTCAAGAGAATTTTATAAACATTGTTTTAAAAAATTAATTTTTTCGAAATAAATATTATGAAAATTCTATTTTGAATAATTGAATTCTTGTGAAAAAATTTATTTGTGAAGATAATTGAATTTTTTCATTAATTCATTGAAAATAATATTAAAAATAATTGAAATTCTTCGATGAGATTTATTATTCATGAAAATAATTTAATTCTTACTTAGAATTTTATCAAAAAAATTTTTTAAAAAAATTGAATTTCCATGAAAAATAATTATTTTTAGTGAAAGTAATTGAATTGTTGTGAAGAATTGTATAAAAATTTTGTTAAATAATTGATTTTTTCGAAATTTTTTTGAAAATGCTATTATAAATTAATTGAATTCATGTGAAAATTTTATTATTTACAAAAATAATTGAATTTTATCAGTTTCTTTTTCAAATAATTGAATTCTTTTGCAAAATTTTATGAAAATACTTGAAAATAATTTTGTTTTTACTTTGTAAATAGTAAAAGTTACTATATATTTTCCCCCTTGTATTGATTGTAATGGAATGTTCTAAATTTGCTAATTGGCAAATTGCCTAATTGACTAAAAGTGACTAATTCCTATTCAAAAAAAAAAAAAAAAAAAAAAATGAACGAAAAAAGAATTAGTCGGTAATTCAAAGAGAAATCTACATGGAAGATATTTCTCATTTTCTCACGCCTTAAACAATATACAAGTGCAGAATTAACACCTCATTGAAGAGAAATAAAACACTCCTTATCAATTCCCACGTCCTAAAATTTAATTAAATATCATATTGTACTATAATTTATTATTTTGAAAGAAAATATAATGATACAATATAATATAGAATAAAGATCAAATATTGTACAAATTATTTAAATGCCTACAATACAATAAAATACCTATTTAACTTCTGCTTCAGTTACTCAATATACCAATTGTGTGCCATTATACGACTTCTGAATTATTTTCCAATGTTTATTAACAATTGAATGAAACAATTTTTCAATATGTCATATATTCCGCACATATTCCTTGGGTTTCTATATTTACATAGGTAAAATGCAATATCATATTGTGTGTAGGCTGTTATATAGAAAACTCGTTTTCTAACAACTGTGCAAAAGTCTCACGAGTGGGCATAGGAAGGATAATAAAGAGACCATGCTTGCTAACCGGTTTGCGAGTTCAAGTGCACCAATGACGATTTTATCGTCTTTCACTTTCTTCACGTCCTCTTACGTTAATAACCAGTTATCAATCATTGATTTCTATCGCTTTTTATAAATTTATCAAAAGCAATCGAAAACAATCGAAAAAGTTCGTTCTTTTCTTTCTTCTTTCTTTTTCAAAAAAAAAAAAAAAAAAATGTAAACTACCAGAACTATTATTTATTAATAATGATAAATATTTATTAATAATAATTCATTAGAATTGATAATAATTATAAAGCTATTTTTGACTTAAAAAAATAAAAATGTTGAATTTTAAGAATTTTCAATTTTTGGTACAAGTGGCGAGGGTAGTTTTTTTTTACCAAAGGGTGGAGCCAAAAAAACAAGTAGGATGTTTTTGAAGAGCCCAAAAATAATTAAGCAATTTGCCTTAAAATAAAAGAAAAATGTTGAATTTTAAGAATTTTCGATTTTTGGCACAAGAAATTCACAAATAACACAATTAGAATATTTTTTTGATAACCTAATCATTTTTAGAGTGAATCAGAATATTTTTTAATCAAGGAAAAAGTCAAAATTTTGTATTTCAATCAAGGAAAAACAAAATTAAATTTTTGTGAAAACCCTGTTAAAAATATTGAAAATTAATTGAACATTGAAATTAAAATATAGAAAATTAATTAAATATAGAAAACTAATTGAATATTGAAATTAAATTATTAAAAATGTAAAAAACAAAATTATATTTTTGTAACAACCCTGTTAAAATATTGAAAATTAATTGGATATTGAAATTAAAATATTAAAAAACAATTGAATATTGAAATAAAAATGGTATAGAAAATTAATTTAATAAGAAATTTGAACTACAGAAAATTAATTGTATATTGAAAGTACCTAAATTATTAAAGAAGAAAAAACAAAATTCTATTAACAAGAAGCACGTCAAGATTTTCGAATTCAACCAAATTTTGCAAATGAACAGCAGCGGAGGTTTACATGTATGCATAAGGAGACAATTGAAAAAGTAAATATTTGAATAGATCAGGCGTGCATAGTAAAATCCTTGATTCCGTCTTTCATGTCAAGTCGTACGAGACGTTTCCTATACATATATATAGCAAAAATATATCCTCAAGCAACTTTTCTTTCTTTCCCACTCTCGATAATGTCACAAAATCGAAGCTCGATCCCCGAGAGAACGAAAGGATTTTAGATTGCTGTATAAGGACTGCGAGATATAAAATATAGATATGTATTCCTATAGATTTATGTCGGGCTTTGCTTCTCAAAATTAGAGATAAATTTCAAGGCTGAAGTATAATTCCACTTTGATTCTTTATCAAAAAAATTATTTTTTTTTTATTATTATTTTATTATTACTTTTCAATTATGTTTTTTTTAAAGAATTTACACTTTAATAATTTAATTATTCTTTTAGATTTTAATAAAATTCTTCCCGAGAATTCAATTATTTAAATAAATAATTCTTCGAAAGAATTCAATTATTTCGATAAATAACAAAATTATTCCCGAAAATTCCACATAAATTCAATAAATTTAGAAAAGCATTTAAAAAAATTTCCAAAAAATCAATTATTGAACAAAATTTTTATACAGTTCTTCACAATAATTCAATTACATTCACTAATAATAATATTTTTCATGGAAATTCAATTTTTTAAACAAATTTTTAATAATATTCTAAATAAGAATTAAATTATTTTCATAAATAATAAAACTCATCAAAGAATTTCAATTATTTTTAATACTATTTTTAATGAATGAATCGAAAAATTCAATTATTTTCACAAATAAAGTTTTCCACAAGAATTCAATTATTTAAAATAAAATTATCATAATATTTATTATATTTCGGAAAAATTTTATTAGAATTTTGCATAGAAACTAAATTATTTTCAAATATTTCAATAATAGTGTTCGAAAGAAATAAATACGTTTAAATACCTACAATTTTAATTAAATTTTTTTGAAATAATTCAATTATTCTTTTAGATTTTAATAAAATTATTCCTAAGAATTCAATTACTTACATAAATAATTCTTCGAAAGAATTCAGTTATTAAAGATAAATAACAAAATTATTCCCAAAAAATCAATTATTTTGAGGTATTTTAATAAAATTCTTTGCAAAATTCAATTATTTTCATAAATAAATAACAATATTCATCACGAGAATTCAATTATTTTTAAAAGTAATAAATTTCTCCTTGAAAATTCAATTATTTTAAAAAATTCTAATAAAATCGTTCGCAAGAATTCAATTATTGTCAAAAATAATAAAATGCTTTCAGGAATTCAATTATTGTCAAAAATAATAAAATGCTTTCAGGAATTTAATTATTTTTAAACTAATAAAATACCACACAGACATTAAATTATTGTCAAAAATTTTAATAGAATTCTTTGTAAAATTTAATTACTTTTTAAAAACTTTAATCAATTCAATGATTTTCAATATTTACTATTTTCGTAAAATTTCCAAACAGAATTCAATTATTTAAAACATTTTTGGAAGAATCTTTGTAAGAATTCCATTATTTTCATGAATAATAAAAATTTCTCAGGAATTCAATTATTGAAATTAGAATAATTTGCATAAAATTAGTCGAAAGAAATAAATTATTTAAAAATTTTTATAAAATTGAAATTCGAAAGTAATTGAATTGTTGTGAAGAATTGTATGAAAATTTTGTTTAATAATTGATTTTTTCGAAATTTTTTTGAAAATGCTATTCTAAATTAATTGAATTCATGTGGAAATTTTATTATTTACAAAAATAATTGAATTATGGATGAATTTTATCAATTTTTTTTCAAATAATTGAATTCTTTTACAAAATTTTATGAAAATTATAAAATTATTATTAAATTAATTTTAAAAGTAATAAATTTCTTCTTGGAAATTCAATTATTTCAAAAAAATTCTAATAAAATCGTTCGCAAGAATTCAATTATTTTCATAAATAATAAAATGCTTTTTTAGGAATTCAATTATTTGCAAAAAAATTTAATAAAATACCACACAGACATTCAATTATTGTCAAAAATTTTAATAGAATTTTCGCAATTCAATGATTTTTAATATTTACGAAAATAAGGAAAAAGTCAGAGTAAATAAAGTATAGAATGGAATGTTTGTCAATTTTGTGAAGTGTCTAAAACGAGTTTTTTTGGTAGTCAAGTTTAATTTTTTTATATAGCTACTTTTTTACTACTTTTTTTATCACGTTGAAGCCCACAACGTTTATCAACGAAAAAAATTGTTCACTTAGTAAATTAGTAAAATATAACAGAGCAATATTGTCAAAAAAATATTTAGAAAAAATAAACTAATGTTTATAATTTGATAATAATTGTTATACAATTAAATATTAAATTAAAAATAATATTGGAATAGATTAAACAAATTTTTTTTCGTTGATCGACGTTGTGGACTTCAACATCGTACTTTTTTTAGTTTGAAATCTACTTTTTACTACTTTTTTTTAAAAATTAATTATCGTGTGCGAATTCTGATGCGAACCTAATTTATCGGTATTATTTAATGTACACTGTGAAAAATAAGTCTTGTTTTAAATCTCATTTTGACTAAGACAACTTACAGTCTCAATTTGATATCCATAGAAAAACTGTGTTTTAATCTAAATATTAACTAAATTTCTGAATAGAAAACTAATTTTAAGTCCCAAAATTGTCTTATTTTTAATTAATAATTTATATTTTCGATATATTATCTTATTTTTATTTTAAGCCCAAAAATGAGTTGAATTTAAGAAAAAAATACGTTTGTGCTGTAAAAGTACTTCAAGGACTTTATTTTTACAGTGTAGCTATAAAATAACCTAACATAAACCTATATTGTCATAAATTCTTATGTAATTTTATTTAGACGGAAAAGTTGGAGGTTATAAAAAAAATTATTTACTTGTATAAGTGTAATCAGGTATATTCTGAATGAATGCGGTGAACCGCACAATTTATCCGATGTGTCACTGATCGTAAAAGGGCTTTTTTACGAGTTGTTGTCTTGTTGCACACATCATGCTATGCACCAAGCACTCATTTTTTACGATCTCCAGAGACAGAGCCTTAAATCTTTGTTGCACCCACAATCTCTTGCGTGCAATATATATTGCATATGAATGTGTTGAGTATAATTCTTTTCCTGCTTTTCGAGAGATAACTTCCAGAAGCGTTACAGTTTTCCCTGCAGTTTATGAGAACCATAACTCTACTGCCAACAGTAAACAACAATGGCAATTGTTCATGTCCAAATTGAAAACTATTTTGTATTTACTAATTGATATTATTTTCTATTATTATTACTGTTACTATTTTTATTATTATTATTATTATTATTATTATTATTTTCATTATTATTATTATTATTATTATAACTCATTCATTCTCAAAATTAATAATGCGCTGAATAGTTTACAAGTGACGTGAATTTACGCTTTGTAAACTGGCAAATAATCCACCAATTTTGCACATGTTTAACGCATGTATGTGCTCCTACATTTAAGTATACACATAACGTGACTGGAATTCAACACTCAATATGCAGTCGATTCGATTAAAAAGACTTTCTAAAAAGACTGGTCCCACTTTTCTAAATTTCTTTTATCATTTTATTGAAAGGTATAGTACTCAAATAAATTTCATAATAATGAGCGGAAATTTTAACAAAAGAGAGTAAAGAAAAAAAATTAAATTTTCGTTCTCATTAGAATGAAATTTAATACGCGACTATGTTTTTAAAAAATATTATTCAGCGAAGAATTTTAATAAACCGTGATCCTGATTTTAAATGTAATTTTCATTTTAAAATAACAATGTATAGAGGAATTTTTATTAAAAACCTTTTTTGAATTCAAAAATATTTTAATTCTCATCAGTTAAAAATTTATATGAGAAACAAATTTTAATATGAATGTTTATTAATTCATATGGAATTTGCAAAAAAATAAAATAAAAAACAAAAACTTTCGAGTTCAAAGTTACTTGATACATAACAAACTCAATTATATACGTATATACTTGGCGAAAACCGAACTACCGGGTATAGGAGAAGACGTATAATGTAGTCGATTGTCGATACTCAGTGAAATATCGACACCTTTGAACACATCGTGTATTGCTCGTGTACCATAAAATGTATAAACTTCCGGTTCGATGTATCTTTGTAAATTTAGAGTCGATGGGAAATTTCACAAGTCACGAAAGTTAACGTTTATGACAAAATTTAAAATAGTCATAAAAAAATAATGATGAAATCAAATAATAATTATTCAATTATAATAATAAAAAATAAGAATAATAAATAATAATCAAAATAATAATAATAATAAATTATAAGCTAAATAATAATAAAAAGTGACCAAATAATAATTATTCAATAATAATAAAAGATAAGAATAATAAAAAGTAATAATTATCGCAAAATAATAATAAAAAAAAATAATTATGAAATAATTATGAAAACAGTAATTAAAAAATTATTGAATAATAAAAAATAATAATTACAGGGTTGCCATGCTTTTGCTCTTTTCAAATTCCCTAACTTTTCCAGGTTTTTCAATTTAAAAAAATTCAATTCAATTATTCTTTTAGATTTAAAATTCTTCCCAAGAATTCAATTATTCACATAAATAATTCTTTGCAACAATTCAATTATTTTCATAAATAATAAAATATCCACAGGAATTAAATTATTTAGAATAGCAAAAAAATTTCGAAAAAATCAATTATTAAACAAAATTTTTATACAATTATTTACAATAATTCAATTACTTTCACTAATAATAATATTTTTCATGGAAATTCAATTTTTTAAAACAAATTTTAATAAAATTCTAAATAAGAATTCAATTATTTTCATAAATAATAAAACGCATTGAAGAATTTCAATTATTTTTAATACTATTTTAAATTAATTAATCAAAAAATTCAATTATTTTCACAAATTATATTTCGAAAAAATTAATTATTTAAAACAATGTTTATAAAATTCTTATAAAGAATTCAATTATTTTAAAAATAACAAAATTTTTCACAGAAATTCAAATCTTTTTAAACATTTTAATAAAATTTTCGTAATAATTCAATTATTTTCATATAGGTACAATAAAGTTCTTATCAGGAATTCAATTATTTTTGAAATATTTCAATGAAATTGTTCGAAAGAAATCAATTATTTTAAATACAATTTTAATTAAATTTTTTTAAATAATTCAATTATTCTTTTAGATTTTAATAAAATTCTTCCCAAGAATTCAATTATTTACATAAATAACGAAATTATTCGTGAAAATTCAATTATTTTAAGGCATTTTAATTAAATTTTTGGCAAAATTCAATTATTTTCATAAATAATAATATTCATTACAAGAATTCAATTGTTTTTAAAAATTTTAATAAAATTCTTTGCAACTATTCAATTATTTTTATAAATAATAAAATTCATCGCAGGATTTTAATTATTTATAAATAATTTAATTATGGAAACAGTAATTAAAAAATTATCGAATATAACAAAAGAATTTTATTAAAAGTTTTGAAAATAATTGGATTTCGGAGAAAAATTTTATTATTTATAATAATTTCTGCGAAGAATTTTATTAAAATTATTTTGAAAAAAATTGAATTGTTACGCAAAGAATTTCATTAAAATTTTTAAAAATAATTTTATTCTTTAAAGAAATCTAATTAAAAATGTATTGAAAATAATACTTAAATTCTAATAAATAAATTGTAGCAAAGGTTATTAGAATAATTAAATTTTGTTTGATAAATTTTAATAGAATTTTTAAGAATAATAACTTTTCTCGAGGAATTCCATTAAAATTGTATTAAAAATAATTGAAATTCAGCATTGAATTTTATTATTTATGAAAATAATTGAATAATATATGAAAATACTTTGTAAATAATTGAATTACTGTGAAATTTTCATTATTTATGAAAATAATTAAATGTTTGCGTAGAATTATATTAAAATTTTGTTTAAATAATTGGATTCTTTCAGAAATTTGCATTAAAGTTGTAGATATTAAAAATCATTGAATTGAGGAAAGTTTTTGAAAATAATTATTGAAATTTTGCCAAGAATTTTATGAAAATTTTCGAAAATAATTGAATTTCTAAGAAGAATTTTACTACTTTTGAAAATAATTGAATTTCTGCAATCGTTTGTAATTGCTTCAAAATTTAATTTGTTTTAGTGTTTTTAACTAAAATTCTTCTATAAATCCATTATTTTTAATAAAACTAGTTAAATATACATATTAAAAAATTTATCTAATTTCAGAGGAATTTTAGTTTTAAAATTTTTTTTTTAAATCTAAGTTTTTTTTATATTTCTAATTAAATTTATTTATAATTGAAATTTTACAAAATTTTAAATCAAAATCTTTTAAAGTTACCTACTTATGAAAATTGTAAACGCAATTCTTTTAAAATTGAATTAATTTTGAAATATTTAAATGAAATTAGTTTTCAAGAATAAACACAATAACTTTGGAAAACAACAATTTTCCAGGATTTCGATCAAAATTCCCTGACATTTCCAGGTTTTGCAAGTTCCCAGGTTAATGAATAATAAAATCAAATAAAGATCAAACAATAATGTCCGCAACAAGTATATAAATACCATTTTCCATTTAATCATACCGTTAAAATATTCGTATTGGGAATTTTAAATTTTTTTCGACAATAAACATTTTCGTAGGTGAATTTCACCGCTCGTATCGATTTGTTTTATAATATACTCTAATAAATTACCTGTCAGTTGACTGGTTAACGAGATCAGAGCGTATGTCAATAGAGCACCCAAAAGAGAATCGATCAATACATCGATACATCATTCACCTTCACTCATTAATGCAGATTATGTTCTCTACAAAATTTTTGCATAAAAAAATTGAACTATTTATTTATATTTTAGAAAAGTTCACTTTTCTCGCTATTTTTATTTTAATGCGAAGTTTATAAATCCTATAATAATTGAAGCCGAAAAGATAAATAAATTCATTGTAAATAATGATGAAACACGTTTAAACAAATTTTAAGTATTATTCAATTACTGAATAATAATTATTCAGTAGGTACACCATTGAGAAAAATGTTTAGTCCCTAGAACCAAAATTTGATATTTAAAACCAAATATAATTACCAAATTTTTGTTGAAAACACAAATATGTTCAAGGAAATAATTTTGTTGGTGCAACCAAATTAAATGTTTGTTTGAGATAAATAAATAATTGTTTCAGTCATGTCTAATTTAGTTGACAAAATCAAAATTCCTTCAGGACAGTACATTATCAGCACTAAATCCTTTTTCTTGTAGAGACATTTTGGACACAGGGTTATAGTGAACTTTATAGACTATTGAACCTAAGGCATCGCTGCATCGTTAATGCGACGATAGGGACGCAGGAAACAAACGTCGTGACTCGCTGGTAAACGCATTCACCCATAACAGATGCTTGTATATTGTCAGTATTACGATTAGGCTTAATCCGTGACGTTGCAAGATCCCCGAGGGCGGATTACAATGAAAGCGAAGATAATAATACACGTTCAGATATAAACCAACGGCAAAGGAATACAGATTCGAAAATCAAGAGAAGAATGTGCTAACAGTGAAAATAAAATAAATACATGTTCACAAGAAAAGTAAACTCTACAACGAAGGATATTTCACGTAAAATGAAAATAATTTTAAATAAGAACTACTTCAAACAAAAATAATGCTCAACAAAGATAATGCCAAACAAATTTTCAAAAAAACTTCGAAAAAATCAATTATTTAACCAAATTTTTATACAATTCTTGAATTCTTCACAATAATTAAAATGTTGCGAAGCAACAGTTTTGATAAATTTTTTGTCTCAATTTGATGTTCTTAGAAAAACAATGATAAAAATTAAAACCCCTTTGATGCAAGAACCAGTCATAGTACCATAGAAATAAAATGGGCTGCGTCTGGTTCTTGCATCAATATTGATGTTATCTATATGTAGTAGCCAGAGGATGTAGCAATTTTTAAAAAGTCCTTGAACATTAACCATCATCAGTTTACATTGTTCCATCGCTAATGAAGAATATATGATTGCTGTTTCCAATCAATCGTGATACGATGAGAAATAAAATATCCTTTATACTTGAGATGTAAGCACCCTGACAATATCCAGCGATCGTGGGAATTAGACGAAAACATTTACAATAAACGTTAATTGCATGTTACTCGGCGCTATGGGAGAGAAGCGAGAGAGTCAATTGCAGATCGGTACCTCCTTGCAGATAAGCAATGCAGTAGCAGGTGTAAATATGTAACTGCTGTGAAAATTCATTCTTACATTCTTGCATATAGTTGTCATTAAATCTTATATAACAATTTATATTCTTCACTGTATAAAATATTTATACACCAATTTAGTACCAATTCAGGTCTTTTGATTCTGTTTTAATATACTGAGAACAGCTCTAATTTAGCACTTTTCTTTTATAGTGTTATAATAATAATGATCATCGTCTGATCAATTTAGTAAGTAAAGAAAGACTTGAGCGAAAACTTATCATCATGCGGTTGATATACTTAAGCACGTCAATAAAAAATGAAGGGGATATGTCGGACACATATAGGGGAAAATTAATATGTAGAGCCAGCTACTGGCAATACGCTAACAGAATGCAAGACAAGTATCTTATGGAAAAGACGAGATAGGTGAAAGTAGAAATAATACCTATTGGTTTGGTATATCAGACAGTTCAGGGAAATCCAAACTAATGTCATCAGTCGAGACACGGTCAATGTACGACATTTACATGGTTGCCACAAAAATTTAATTTTCTTTTCCCTGATTTTCAGAAAAAATTTTCACTTTTTCCCTGACCCTATAAAGAATATTCTGATTCACTCTAAAAATTATTAGATACTCAAAAAAATGTTCTATTACAGTTATTTACGAATTTCTCTAATTGTAAAATTATTCGAAAACATCACTAACTTTATTTTTAAATAAATATTCAATTCAAATTTTTCAAAAAAAAAAAAAAAATTAAATTATGTACAAAAGTTGTATTGAAATCCTTCCCAAGAGTTCAAATATTTTTACAAGTAAAACCATTTTTTACATCAATTCAATTATTTTAAAAATGTAATAAAAATTCTCTCGTGAGAATTCAATTATTTTCATAAACAATAAAATTTCTCATATAGAATTTCAATTATTTTGTGTACAATTTTAAATAAAATCCTCGAGAAATGTAATAATTTTCAAAAAATTTTTTGCAAGAATTCAATTACATTTCACAAATAATAAAATTCTTTGCTCAAATTAAAATATTTTCAAAATCTACTATTTTAATAAAATTTCTCAAAAGAATTCAATTATTTTAAAGAAATGTAATAACACATTCGTTGCAAGAATTCAATTATTTTCATAAATAAATAAAATTTCTCGGAGGAATTCAATTATTTAAAAGAAATGTAATAAAATTCGTTGCAAGAATTCAATTATTTTCATAAATAATAATATTCTTCATAGGATTTCAATTATTTTTCAAAACAATTTAATAAAAATTCATTGCGAGACATTCATTATTTTCTAAATATTTAGAAATTAAAAACTTAAAATAATTTCAAAAAAAAAATTCAATTAAACTTTTTCAAAATTCAATTGTTTCTAAAAATCCATGTTATTAATGCTTTTAATATTGAATTATTATCTAAAATTTAAACGGAAATTCAATTTTAAATCAATTCTTAGAAAATTTTACGAGAATTCAATTATTTAAATACAAATGTAAATAATTTATTGAATAAACGAATGAATGTTTCTTAAAATTATATTCTTATATAGAATTTTATCAACAAATTTTTAAATAATTGAATTCTTCCGACAAATTTTAACAAAATTTTTGAGGAATTTGATTAAAATTGTATTAAAAATTATTGAAATTCTGCAATGACTTTTATTATTTATAAAAATAATTGAATTATTTCCGAAGAATTTTATAAAAAAGTTTACAACAGTTGATTTTTTCGAAAAAATGTAGGCAAATTTTATTTTTATTTTCTTAATAATTGAATTCTTGTGAAATTTTTATTATTTTAGAAGATAATTGATTATTCGTTTAGAACTTTGTCAAAATTGTTTTTAAATAATTGAATTCTTTTGAGAAATTTTATTAAAATATAGTAGAATATTGAAAATCATTGAATTAAGAAAAATTTTTGAAAATAAATGAAATTTTGCTATGAATTTTATTAAAATTTTATTAATTTTAAAAATAATTGAATTCTTGTGACGAATACTATCATTTATGAAAACAATTAAATTTTACAATGAATTTTATTAAAATTCCTGAAAATAATTGAATTTTGTCGAAGAATTTTGCTATTCAATTATAAAGATAATTTAAATATTGGCAACAATTTTTTTTTCTTTTGATTCTTTGAAAATAATTGAATTTCTGCGATGAATTTTATTAATTTTAAAAATAATTGAATTCTTGTGACGAATACTATTAATTATGAAAACAATTAAATTTTGCAATGAATTTTATTAAAATTCCTGAAAATTATTGATTTTTTTAACAATTTTAATAAAATTATTTGTAAATAATTGAAATCTTGCGATGCATTCTATTATTTATGAAAATAATTGAATAGTTGCAAAGGATTTTATTAAAATTTTCAAAAACAATTCAATTCTTTTGATGAATATTTATTGTTATTTATGAAAATAATTGAATTTTACAGTGAATATTATGAAAATTCCTGAATATAATTGCATTTTGGCGAAGAATTTTGCTAATTATAAAGACTAATTAAAATGTTGACAAGAAATTTAAAAAAAAATTTTGAAAATAATTGAATTCCTGGAAAGAATTTTAATGTTTATTAAGATAGTTAAATTCTTTCGAAGAATTGCGTTAAAAATTTTAAAATTGAAAGTAATCTCAACAGAATTGAAATTAAAAAATTTACAAAAAAAATACTTCATTAAATGATTTATAAATAATAATTTTATGACAATTCTTCAATAAAATTAAGTTATTTAAAAATAAATTATTGTCAGAAATAGAAAAAATTGAAGGTTTTTTTTTTAGAATTTGTGGTAATTTCAAATAGTTTATAAGACAAACAAAAACACAAAAATTCAGAAGTTTTTTATAAATTCTAAACATTTAATTTTTTCCAGTAGTTTTAATAAAAATCCCTGACTTTTCCCTGATTTCCCTGACCAATTCTACTTTCCCTGGCTTCCCTGTTTTTTTTTTACCTGTGGCGACCCTGATTTAGCACTTATTTCTACACTCAAAGGCTATAAATATTAGATTACACTTTTTAAATATTTCCACTATTTTACAATTTTAATATTCTTTATAATAAAGTTTATTAAAGCATACTAAATCATAGTGAATCATGCTAAAGCTTATTAAAGCATTCTATACACAGAGAAAAAAGAATTATTGTTAATATAGAACTAACAAATTTAGTTTGTTGTTGTTACAAAAATTTTTGTTACCTTAACAAATTTATTGTTATTAGAAAAAATTTGAATTGTTAGGACAACAAAATATATTTGTTAGTTCTGTATTAACAATCTTTTTGTCAACGTAACAATCCTTTTTCTCCGTGATTGCATACTAAAGCATACTAAAATACTAAAAAATACTAAAAAATACTAAACAATACTAAACAATACTAAAATGTTAATATTAAAATGAAAATTAAGTCAAGAGTGATTCTAATACAAACGATGTTAGTCGAAAGTGCACCAAAAATAAGACTCATCTTCAACAGTGCAATCAATTACAATATGTATTCAAATGCAATGATCTTCTCAGAAATGAAACCAAAATGAAATTGAATTTTAATCGAACAATTTTCAATCTGCCAAAACATGAATTGGGACTGACAGTTTTTACAATGAGAATGAAGCTATTGTCAAATGTATATTCTCCTTTGTTTTCAAATCGTGATTTGATGCAATAATATGTCGCAATGCAATGACGAGAAAGGCGTTCTGAAAAGGAGTGAATAAAAATTCCATCTAGGCCAAATACAGCACTAGTGCATCCGTTTCCACGATGCTAGGTTTCATAGTGTACCCACTACGGAACAATAATCGACCTTTTTCGGTTCGACCTTTCTAAATACCATCTGGTTACCATGTTCCCACCCACTTCACATTCTATCAAGATGATCACTGGAGAACACTCCAAAAAAAAAGGCGCACTCCAAAAGGTAAGTTTTACAATCTTTTTTTTTTCTTTCCTCTTTTTTTTATTCATACTTCTCTCTCCTTTTACCCATCAACTCTAATCGACTCGATTGCTCCTCCAACTGACAATTTAGATACTATCAAAAATCTTTATTTTCTACACTGAATTTCTGAACAGTTTTGACTTGAGTAATTTCTTCTGCTCTATTTCCTTATATTATATTTCTGGTTTTGAGAGCATTCACTGGAAGGCAAAGTTGCAGTTAAAGAGTTGTATGCGTGATTTCTCGAGTAGAGATATATAGGTATAAGTTCGACTTCTCAGAGAAAGGAGTTCAATTGTGATGCTAACGATGGAAAGAGCAAAAGAAACTTTTTCTCAATAGAGAAGCTATAAGTCTTTTTTTCTATTAAAACCTCAAGCATCCCTTAAATATCAGAATGGAAAAAAAAATTCAGTTAGTAAAGTACCTTTGATGAACACACCGAAAATAAAATATTAAACAACAAAACAAAAATTAACCTACATTTTTTTTTGGTTCCAGGTTCAAAAATGTCTCCTATAATGAAAGCAACAGTTTCTAAAAATAGTGTTCGACGCTAAATTTAGGCCAATAACCAATGAACAAAAATGTTTTTGTTCCAGATTCAGACTTCGCACTCGATAATTAATTTTAAAAAAAAGTAGCAAAAAGAATGCTTTCAAACTATACAAAAAAAGTAGCTAGCAAAAAATTAAACTTGCAAAAAGACTAATTTTACGCAAATTCTACTTTAAAAAAATTGAATTCATGAGAAATTTTTTATTATTCATGAAGAGAATTGAATTCTTACGAAGATTTAAAAAAAAATTATTTAAATAATTGAATTCTATTTGGAAATTTTATGAAAATAGTAAATATTAAAAATCATGGAATTGCGAAAAGTTTTTAAAAATAATTAAAAATTTTACATAGAATTCTATTAAAATTTTTTAGAATAATTAAATGTCTGTGTGGTATTTTAATAATTTTTTTTGAAAATAATTGAATTCCTAAAAAGCATTTGATTATTTATGAAAATAATTTAATTCTTGCCAACGATTTTATTAAAATTTTCAAAAATAATTGAATTCCTGAGAAGAATTTTAATTGAATTTCCAAGAATTTTATTAGAATTTTTTAAAATATTTGAATTCCAAGAAGAAATTTATTTATTTTAAAAATAATTGAATTCTTGTGATAAATATTATTATTTGTGACGAAAATAATTGAATTTTGCACAGAATTTTATTAAAATGCCTCAAAATAATTGAATTTTCGGGGATAATTTTGTTATTTATCTACAAAATTAAATTTTTTGGAAGAATTATTTATGTAAATAATTGAATTCTTGAGAAGAATTTTATTAAAATCTAAAAGAATAATTGAATTATTTCAAAACAATTCAAATGAAATTGTATTTAAAATAATTGATTTCTTTTGAACAATTTTATTAAATTATTTGAAAATAATTGAAATCCTGCGACGAATTTTATTATTGATGAAAATAATTGAATAGTTGCAAAGGATTTTATTAAAATTTTCAAAAACAATTGAATTGTTGTGATGAGTATTATTATTTATGAAAATAATTGAATTTTGCAAAAAATTTTATTAAAATGCCTCAAAATAATTGAATTTTCATGAATAATTTCGTTATTTATCAACATAATTGAATTCTTGGTAGGAATTTTATTAAAATCTAAAAAAATAATTAAATTATTTCAAAAAAATATAATTAAAATTGTATTTAAAACAATTGAATTGCTGTGGAAAATTCTAATATTTTCGTAAATAATTGAATTTCTAAAAAAACATTTTATTATTTAAAAAAATGCCTTAAAGTAATTGAATTTTCTGGAATCATTGTGTAATTTATCGACATAATTGAATTCTATTGAATAATTATTTATATAAATCATTTAATTGCTGTGAAAGATTCTAATATTTTCGTAAATAATTGAATTCCTAAAAAGCATTTTATTATTCATGAAAATAATTGAATTCTTGCGAACGATTTTATTAAAATATTTGAAAATAATTGAATTTCTGTAAAAAAATTTAATATTTTTGTAAATAATTGTATTCTTCTAAAGAATTAAAAAAACAAATTTTTTTTAAATAATTGATTCTTGCGAGGAATTAAAATTAAATTTTTAAAAATAATTACATTTTTTATCAATTCCTGTGAAAGAATTTTATTATTTATGAAAATAATGGAATTATTGTGGAAAATTTTATTTAAATGTTTAAAAAGAATTGCATTTCTGTGAAAAATTTTGTTATTTTTGAAAATAATTGAATTCTTCATAAGAATGTTATAAACATTGTTTTAAATAATTAATTTTTTAAAAATATAATTTGGGAAAATAATTAAATTTTTCGATTAATTAATTTAAAATCATATTAAAAATAATTGAAATTCTTCGATGAGTTTTATTATTTATGAAAATAATTGAATTCTTGTATAAAAATTTCTAAAAAATTTTTTTAAAAATTGAGTTTCCATGAAAAATGTGTTTATTAGTGAAAGTAATTGAATTATTATAAAGAATTTTATAAAAATTTTGTTTAATAATTGATTCTTTCGATTTTTTTTGAAATGCTATTCTAAATTAATTGAATTCCCGTGGAGATTTTATTATTTATGAAAATAATAATTGAATGTTGGACGAAGTTTTATTAATTTTTTTAAAATAATTTAATTCTTTTGCGAAATTTTCTGAAAATACTGTAGATATTGAAAATAATTGAATTTCGAATATTTTTTGAAAATAATAATTGAATCGTTTCAAAGAATTTGATTATAACTTTTGAGAATATTTTTTTGATTTCTATTATTAGCGAATTTAAAGTAGTGGAAATTCTAAAAAAAAACAGAAATAGTAGCTTTTAATGGCTGAAATCTAAAAAAATTACCCAAATAGTAGTACAACATAAAAAAAAGTAGTAACTAGTAGGTTTTAGTTGATGTCGACGCCAACTTCAGGCATTGATTCGAATTTAGAAAAACTACTTTCGATTTCATTTCAAAATATTTGAAACTCGCCGTAATTATCGTTTTTTCTCCATTTATTAAATCGAAGCGAAAACCTGTAGAACTTGTTGAAAAAGTTTCAAGTTCAACAGAACTTGAAAAAAAGTTTCGCAGAAGCATTTTTCTAAAAGACAAAAATACGCCAAATCCTTAGCTTTTTGTTGTATACGCACTTTCAATATTGCACTTTCGATTTTAATGTTACTAAAACTTTCTTATATTAACTTTCTCCTATCCTTATCGTCAATATGTAAAATATCTATTAATTTATAATATTTAGTCCTTTTTTCTATTTTTCGTTTTTGTGTAAACGAAACAACTCAGTAAATTGTACGGGCAAAATAAGAATCACACAATTCAGAAAAAAAGAAAAAAATCTTTATCGGAAATAAAGCAAAACGAAGAATTAGTAGATAAAGTACATAAACATATCGAGTTAATGAACTCCTATTATGCAAATAGATAATAAAACCAGGAGAAAATTAGGTAAAAGTTGATACTTTGAATATGCGGACTTACATAAAAGCTATACTAGCACAGCGCAAACCTCGGCGCAAACTAATTATATGACACGAATTATAACAACACTTTATTATGCTAAATTGTATTAGTTCTTCTCAAGCAAACTGTATATTTACCAACTGTCTAAGAATCTATTATAATTCTCGCATTTGAATATAATAGATATTCTTAGGCAGTTGCCAACAAAATTACTGTGCCGAGATGAAATGAATATAACTTTAAGGAAAAGAATGCCACTTGTCAGATGCGACATTGGCTCCTTACTTATCTTCATTATACACTTCTTTAATGTCCATCAAAGCGTCAGATATTATTTTCTCGCATCCTGTTTTCACCAACTATATAAAATTATTACTTTCAGTCACGAAACAGATGCACTTCTATGTTGCATTTGTACTCTCTTTATAGGAAAAATTAAGAAGAAAATTTTTAGTGGAAAATATTTAGCTAAAGATGTATTCGAAACTACTAACTAGCATAAAACTAAAGTTCCGAACGTACAAATGAAGGAAATTTATATTTACTTTTTCAAATTTAAATTTTAGTTTGGTTCATTTGAATTTTCAGGTCGAAATTAGTGTCGATGCTCAGCATATTAAAAATATGTTTCTTTCGCCAAAATGAAAAGAAATCAAAATTAGGTTCAAAAATTATAATAAAATTCTTAGAAACAATTCAATTATTTTCAAAAAATTTTCAAAATTCAATTATTTACAATGTTTTCTATTTCAATCAAATTTTCCAAGAGTTCAATTATTTAGACAAATTATAATAAAAATTCAACGCAAAAATATTAAATCATTTTCATAAATAATAAAATTTTTACAGAAATTGAGAAATTCAATGATTTCCGATGCAATTTTAATAAAATTTCTTCAAAGAAGTCAATTATTTTCAAAAATTTTAATAAAATTCTTTGAAACGATTCAATTATTTTTAAAAAAATTTTCAAAATTCAATTATTTTCAATTTTTTTTTACTTCAAAGACGAAAAAAGTAGCTATTGAAAAATTAAATTCACAGTTTTTCTGCAGATATCAAAATTCAATTTTTTTTTAGGAAATTCTAATAAAATTCTTTGAAAAATTCAATTAGTTTCATAAATGACAATATTCATCACAAGATTTTCAATTATTTTTAAAAGTAATAATTTTCTTCTTGAAAAATCTATTATTTTAAAAAATTCTAATTAAATCGTTCGCAAGAATTTCATTATTTTCATAAATAATAAACTGTTTTTTAGAGAAATTCAATCATTTTCAAAAAAATTTAATAAAATACCACACAGACATTCAATTATTGTCAAAAATTTTAATCAAATTCTTTGTAAAATTTAATTATTTTTAAAAACTTTTTGCAATTCAATGATTTTTATAAAATTTCCAAACAGAATTCAATTATTTAAAATTTTTTTTTTATCTTCGTAGGAATTTAATTCTTTTCATGAATAATGAAAATTTCTCAGGAATGCAATTATTGAAATTATAATTTTCATAAAATTAGTCGAAAAAAGTCAATTATTTAAAATTTTGTTTAAAATTCTTCGCAAAATTTTTGAAAATAATTGACTTCTTGAGAAGAAACCTATCTATTTATAAAGATAATTTAATTCTTGACGAGAATTTAAAAAAAAATTTAAAAATAATTTAATTTCTCCAAAGTTTTTTTTATTATTTTTCAAAAGAATTGAATTCTTGTGATTAATTTTTTATATTTATCAAAATAATTGAATTTTGACTTAGAATAATTGATTTAATGGGAAGAATTTATGCGATTTTATTGTTTATCAAGCTAATTCAAATTGAATTCTTTTGCAAAATTGCTTAAAAATTTTTCAAAATAATTGATTTTCTGCGACGAATTAAATGTTATTTATGAAAATATTTGAATTATTGCAACGAATTTTATTGTTTTATTGAATAATTAAATATTTCTTAAAATTGAATTCTTTCCTCAAAGTTTAAATAAAATTTTTAATAATACTTGCATTTTTCAAAAAATTTATTTAAAATTGTATTAAAAATATTTGAAATTCTGCAATGAAAATAATTGAATTCGTAAATGAAATTTTATTATTTATGAAAATAATTGAATCTTTTCGTAGAATTGTATCAACAAGTTTTTTCTATAATTAAATCTGTTGATAACTTTTATGAAAATAGTAAATATTTAAAAACAATTGAATTGTGAAAAACTTTTGAAAATAATTGAAATTTTGCAATCAATTTTATTTAAATGTTTGAAAATAATTGAATTTTTGACGAAAAATTTTGCTATTATTTATAAAAATAATTGAATTCTTGACGAGATATATTCATTAAAATTTATAAAAATAATTGAATTCGTGCAAAGTATTTTATAAAAATTTTGTTTAAATAATTGAAATTTTGCCAAGAATTTAATTACAATTTTTAGTGTAATTGAATTTTTGAGAAGAATTTTGATATTTATCAAAATAATTGAATTTTGGAATAGAATTTGATTAAAAATCTTTAAAATAATTGATTTTATGGGGAGAATTTTGTTGGTTATCAAGATAATTGAATTCTTTTGCAGAATCACTTTAAAATTATTGAAAATAATTTATTTCCTGCGACGAAAAAAATAAGGGAATTTTAAGGGAAATTTTCAAAATAGGGTACGTTTAGAGCCCAAAATTTAAAAAAGGGGACTTTTAGGTTCCGAGGTCTGAACTAGATTAGGTAAATTTCAGTTTTTAAAATCAAACTCTCAAGACTAGAATTCAGTCGCAAAAAAGATTCGAATGTAAACAGATTGAGTATTAACGGAATACTTATTAAAATAATCCTTTTCTTAATTAGGAAATTTTCTCATTAGAAAGTCTACATATTTTGAAAGAAAAAAAAACATTTCTCATGAATTCAAATTTCCGAGACTGTATTATATTTATTTACCTGCATAATATTAATATTGATCTATATCGAACTATACAAAAAGACATGGGAAGATACTTATTTCGTGTAAGCATTTTCTATTCAGAGCATCTTTTTCAAGTGAAAGTGAACATGACGGAACAGAAGGAAAAGAATTAGTGTCATTGAAAGCGTGCGAACAATCGGTTTTCAGTAAGTAGTGTAATAATTCTTCTCGCAAGTTCAGCGACTTTAAATATAACCATTGTGTGCAAAGTTTTTTTTTCTATTTTTCAACAAACTAACTTAAACAATTTAACTACGCAGGTAATCTGGGTAATTTTCAAGTAATTTGTTAGAGTAAGACTTATTTTTATTTAAGACATTTTATATAACTTTATTTCTGCAATGAAATCCTCATAAATAACTTCTTATATAGGAAGTAAATTAGTTATAAATAAACCATATTGGAATTGTTTGAAAACTTTTAATCATTCAAAAGTTTCTTCTCATTTTATACATAATTTCTTAGCATCGTTTAAATTTGCGGCAGAAAATGTTTTTAAATATATATCGTAGGAGGGGAATTTGTGATGATCGCACATTAAGAATTTCGATTTCATGAGCTGTCCAAGAAACTTAAACTCGGCAACCTAGTTTGCAAAAGTAGGATGTTTTATAATATCGTGTAAACGAGTATCAGCTACTATTTTAAATTCAGGTTTAATGTTTAAGATTCTTTTTCCATCATTAGTCTAGTTATGCTGAGAAAATAAAAGAAATTATAAACATATTCATAAAGATTATTGCTATGCGTGTCCAGTGGCTTAGATTAGAGGCACTCAATGTTTTATTGATATAGCAATTAATATAAATGTTGATCGTTTTTTTCCTTGAATTACAAAAATATTTTATTCAATTTCATCATTGGCAATCTGTAGGAAACATTTTTTTAAATTCTTCGCAATTATGTTTTAAATTACTTTCAATTAAATATTTTGCTTTTTAATTTTTTTAATTATAAATGTTTACCTTCAGAATAAAAACGTGATTATTTTAATCAAAAATTCCAAGTAGATTGAATATTTATGTATACATTTTGTTCACGTGAAACTTGTTTTTTGGAATTTTTAACATTGAATTGATAATGATACTGATACCTACATTTTATAAATTCGTACGATTACCAGGCTTCGCACACGATAATTAATTTTTAAAAAGTAGCTATTGAAAAATTAAATTCAGTTTTTCTGCAAATATCAAAATTCAATTTTTCCTAAAATAATTCAATTTTCGAGAATAATTTTGTTATATATCGACAAAATTGAATTTTTTTAAGAATTATTTATGTAAATAATTGAATTTATTTTATTGAATTTATGTAAGAATTTTATTAGAATCTAAAAGAATAATTGAATTATTTCAAAAAAATTTAATTAAAATTGTATTTAAAATAATTGAATTTACAAGAAGAAATTTATTATTTTTAAAAATAATTGAATTTTTGTGATGAATATTGTTATTTATGAAAATAATTGAATAATGCAAAGAATTATATTAAAATGCCTCAAAATAATTGAATTTTTGGGAGTAATTTCGTTATTTATCGACTTAATTGAATTCTTGAAAAGAATTATTTCTGTAAATAATTGAATTCTTGAGAATAATTTAATTAAAATCTAAAAGAATAATTGATTTATTTTTAAAAAAAATTTAATTAAAATTGTGTGTAAGATAATTGAATTTACAAAAAGAAATTTATTATTTTTAAAAATAATTGAAATCCTACGATGAATTTTATTATTTATGAAAATAATTGAATTCTTCCAAAGAATTTTATTAAAATGCCTCAAAATAATTGAATTTTCGGGAATAGTTTTGCTATTTATCGACATAATTGAATTCTATCGTCGAAGTATTTATGTAAATAATTGAATTCTTGGGAAAATTTTAAATCTAAAAGAATAATTGAATTATTTCAAAAAAATTTAATTAAAATTGTATTTAAACGAATTTATTTCGTTTGAGCAATTTTATTAAACTATTTGTAAATAATTGAAATCCTGCGATAAATTTTATTATTTATGAACATAGTTGAATTCTTACAAAGAATTTTAAAAAACATTTTTTTAAATAATTGTTTTTTTCGAGGAATTGAAATGAAATTTCTAAGAATAATTACATTTTTTGTGCAATTCCTGTAAAATTGTATTAAAAATAATTAAAATCCTACGATGAATTTTATTATTTATGAAAATAATAATTGAATAGTTCCAAAGGATTTGATTAAAATTTTCAAAAATAATTGAATTCCTGAGAAGAATTTTATTATTATTTATGAAAATAATTGAATTATTGCGAAAAATTTTATTAAAATGTTTAAAAAGAATTTAATTTCTGTGAAAAATTTGGTTATTGTTGAAAATAATTGAATTCTTCATAAGAATTTTATAAACATTGTTATAAATAATTGATTTTTTCGAAATATAATAAATATTATGAAAATGTTAGTTTAAATAATTGAATTCTTCTGGAAAACTTTATTTGTGAAAATAATTGAATTTTTCAATTAATCAATTTAAAATTGTATTGAAAATAATTGAAATTTTTCGCTGATTTTTATTATTTATGAAAATAATTGAATTCTTGCTTAGATATCAAATTGAAACAAAAAACGTATCAAAATTGTTGCGATGCAAAGTTTTGATACATTTTTTTTGTCTCAATTTGACATCCTTCCAAAAACTGCGAATTAATATTTATCATTTAATCTTTATACGAAAGAAAAAAATGATATACAACTTATTGTTCAACAAATATGAAATCTACGTCTGATATTTGCAAGTTTCTTCACCTTTTAAACTTTTTTGTGCAATAACAATTATTAATTATTATAAAAGAGCAAAGAATTTTCACAGCTTGTGCATATTAACAAATCAATTTACATGACAGTTAATATGTTTTCTCGGGGTTTTATAAAATTTATGTAAACTTATATTTATGAGAAAGTACATAACCAATACGTATTACTTTCTATTTTTCATATCTAAACGTCAAAAAAAAAAAAGAAAAAAAGAAAAAAAGAAAAAAAAGAAACGTAACAAAGCTGACGATTTTCAAACAAAGTTACATCAGTAATGCATAAAGATTTCCAGTTTCCGTCTTGTAATTTGCTTAACAATTGTTCTACACACAGAAAACATCCGAAAGAATACTTTTCTTCTTTGATCAGCATTTCTAGTTTAAAAACCACCTTTCAAGAGATTGTAATTATAATCTTATTGTGCAACATGATTGGAAGGATAGTCATATATTTTCTTCTACAAAGATCAACAACTATGTTTCTGACATCGGAAAAATTAAATACGATTTTAATTCTACTTTTAAAAAGCTTGTTAATATAGCAGAAAAGCAAAATGTTCTCATTTTGTATTTCAAATATATAATTAAAAAATAATTTATGTACATATCTTTCATACCGGTACCAAATGACTTTTTTTTTAATATAAGAAATGTCATGATATGAAACTTATTTAAAAAAATATGACATTTTTCTCTTTAGAAAAATAACCACATTTTACAACATTATATCTTAATGTAACATACTATACATTATATTTTAAAATATTTTTAAAAATAATGGCATTTTAATCCTATTACTCAAATGAAAGTAGCTTATAAAGAAAGGAAAAAAAAAGAAAACAAGTAGAGGAATGTTACAAAAATCATAAAAACATTGACTTAAATTACTATTCGTTATTTTCTTTAAAAATATAAATGGGTGATTCCATTTTTGATTTCTTGATTCATTTTATAAAATCTACTCTCTAATAATTAACCGTTTTCAAAAAAAAAAAAATAAATTTTTAAATCCATGTTCAAAAGTAGCACTTTTAGGAAAATTACCAGAATATACTTTTTAGTAAACAGGAGAAAAAAAATTCATCTTGACGACATTAAAATCTATTTTCGTCTAACAAAGTGCATCTATACCTCAAATTTAAACAACTGACTACTGATGAGTAAATGAGGAACTATTTCAAATTTAGAGCTTCAGCTCTTTTAGCTGAACTGTATCAATATTTATTTCATCAAAAGTGATGAAATAAAGATTAAAGCAAATGAAGCATTAAATTTTCATTTACCGATTTGATATTCAACCTTTTTCAAATATTTTTGTTCTAGAGATCGTTTATTTAAATGATTCCAATACGAGAGAGAAGAAAAATTGGGTTATAACTGTAAATTACAATCTGATGAATAATTTAAATATTATCATCTTTAGAAAGAAAGAAAAAATATATAAGTTGCGTGTTTATATTCTATGGGTAACTGCGCATCGTGAGAAAATAGAGCATAAAAAAGGTAAAGTGTACTACGTATAAGAATTTAATTGTTATTTATCAAGTGTGCGTACATTGATATCAAACTTTGATTAATAATGTTCCAAAAATTCTAAAAGTTCAAATGAATTTTATTATACTGGCTTGCCACAAAAAATTAATTTTCATTTTCCTTGACTTTTCCCTAATTTCCAGACTTTTTCCTAACTGATTTTAATTTTTCCCTGAACCTAAATATTATTCTGATTCACTCTAAAAATTATTAGATACTCAAAAAAATGTTCAATTACAATTATTTACAAAGTTCTCTAATTGTAAAATTATTCGAAAACATCACTAAGTTCGTTTTTTAATAAATATTCAATCATTATTATTTTTCCATAGAAAAGAATTAAAATATTTTTACAAGTAATACACTTTTTTACATCAATTCAATTATTTAAAAAATGTAATAAAAATCGTTGTAAGAATTCAATTATTTTCATAAATAATAAAATTTTTCATATAGAATTTCAATTATTTTTAATACAATTTAAAATAAAATCCTCGAAAAATGTAATTATTTTCAAAAATTTTAATGAAATTACACTCAAAAATTCAATTATTTTTAGAAATAATAAAATTTTCTGCAGTAATTCAATTGTTTAAAAAAATTACAGTAAAATCCTTCGCAGAAATTGAATTATTTTCATAAATAATATAAATTATCGCACGATTATAATTATTTTTAATACAATTTTAAATGAATTCCCCCGAAAAATGTAATTATTTTAAAAAGTTTTATTAAAATTCCTTAAAAGAATTCAATTATTTTCAAAATTTATCATAAAAAATTCTTCAGAAATTTTTTTTTTAATTTTAATAAAATTCTTCCCAAGAATTCAATTATTTTCAAAAAGAATAATTTTCTGTAGTAATTCAATTATTTAAAAGAAATGTAATAAAATTCGTTACAAGAATTCAATTATTTTCATAAATAATAATATTCGTCATAAGATTTCAATTATTTTTTTAAAAATTAAATAAAAATTCGTTGCGAAACTTTCATTATTTTTTTAATAATAAAATTCTTTACAGAATATCAATTATTTATAATACGATTTTAAGTTAATTCCTCGTAATTAATTTCAAAAATTTTATTAAAATTCTTCGAATGAAATAAATTAACAGTTATCAATTATTTTTAATAATTTTTGCAAAAGTTCCTAGATTAGAAAATTTTCAAAACCATTTGTTTACAATTCAATTTTACGAAATTTTGATTATTTGAAAGTTCTTTAATTAAATATTTAGAAAATAAAAACTTAAAATAATTTCAATTAAACTTTTTCAAAATTCAATTATTTCTAAAAATTCATGCTATAATGCTTTTAATTTATTGAATTATTGTGAATATTGAATTATTATCTAAAATTTAAACGGTAATTCAATTTTTAATAAATTTTCAGAAAATTGTACGAGAATTCAATTATTTAAATACAAAAATAAATAATTTATTGAATAAATGAATGTTTTCTAAAATTAAATTCACATAAAGAAAAATTCACATTCTGAAAAAATTGTATTAAAAATAATTGAAATTTCTATGAAGAGTTTCATTATTCATGAAAATAATTGAATCGCTCTGTAAAATATTTTATTATTTATAAAAATAATTGAATTATTGCGAAGAAATTTATGTAAAATTTGTAAACAGTTGAATTCTTATATGAATCTTTTATTATTTATAAAAATAATTTCATATTTGCTTAGAATTTTATAGAAATTGTTGAAAATAATTGAATTTTGAAGAAGAATTTTATTATATTTTTAAAAATAATTGAAATTTTGATAAGAATTTTCAAAAATTTTTGAACATAATTGAATTTTTTCAAACATTTGTAACTTCTCTAAAATTTAATTTTTTGTGTTTTCCACTAAAATTCTTCTATAAATCCATGATTTTTAATAATTAAATTTATTAAAAAATGTAACTAATTTTTGAATTTTAATTCCTAAATTTTTGAACCTTCAAATGAACGAAATATTGTTTCGTACTTCAATATTTTAAAAAAATTTTTATTTTAAAAAACAATAATTTTGAAGTAAAATTCAAATTAAAAGAAATAAAAATATTGTCGTTCACATAAAAGTTCGGAACTTCAGGGAACGAAATTAATTTGTTTCTTTGAATTTAAAATTTGATTGTAATAATATTGCATCAAGTATCAAAAATCCAATTATAAAGTTACGAAACAAAATTTCAAATTTCACTGCAATCGGTAATTTTCGAAAATAATGAAAAAACCAGAATTTCGTTAATTGTTCACAGAAATTATTCTCTGAATCTTGTATAATTTATAGAATGATTTTCTACATTGTTACAAAAATATCCATATATATTCAATAAAAATGATATAAACTTCTTTTCATTATTTTAACGATCTTGATAAATTCTTTTATTTTTCCAACAAAAAGTCTTATATTACAGAATAAGGATTGTAATGATTTTCCATTAACCTATTATTGCAGAAAAATATAAAAACAGCAATTAACTTTAATGAAACTCAATAAAGGTTAATAAGTAAAAAATAATTGAGATTTATCTTCGATAGAAATACAATGCATGAAAAACTTATAATGTTTTAACTTTTTTCCATATCGTTTTTCTTTTTCTTGACAACTATTTAATAGGAAAATTAATTACCCCTAATTATAGATAAATTTTTACTATATAGAATATAGTTGAATATTTATTACGTAATATTCGATAATAATTCATAGCTTTTTCACAGAAAATGACTAATTAAAAATTTTTATATTAATAACATTAAGCTACTTTCTAAATACGCTGCACTGCAGTAAAAATAAAAATGCAGTGAATTAACGTGACTTTGAATCATTTGAAGAGACAATAAAAGGAAAAAAAAGTGTTGTTTCTCTGCTATTTTTAATGTTAGTGTCGAAAAATACCTTTAGTGGTAGTATTAATATTGATGATAATAAGTTTTAGAGTAAAAACAAAAAGGAAAAAATAAAGAAAAGAAAACATAAATAAAAGAATAAAATTAGAACAAAGTAACAAAATAAAAAAAGAAAAAATAATGAATAAAACAAAGAAGATTGAAATCAATGATTTTCTTTCATAGCCAGTGGGGGAAAAAAATAATTGATTTTTTCTCAAAGCTTTTTTTTGTGAAACGACCACTAGGAAGAAAAAAAAAAGTTTTGTCATTTAACTGCATATAATATTGAAATAATACAATGCATTAAAGAAAAGACCGTGACGATGAGCAATAAAAAATGTACTTTCGCTACCAAACGATTTAAGAAACTGCCAATTATACTCTATCATTGCTTCAGCAAAAATTACCGTTCGTTGCCTACTCAATTTGCATAAACTAACTATTAATGAACAAATATCTAATATATTGAAACAAATAATTGGATTAAGGATCAAGAGGGCAAGATCATAACTACCCTCTACTAATTAATTGAAATTTAAAAATGCCAAAACTGACAAATTTTAATTATAATATACACACTCATAAATTCTCTATTCCCAACAAGTTTTTTTTTCTCTTATTTAATAACTAGACCACGAAGTGAAACTTAAATCAACATTTTAACTTTTAACTACTTTTTACCAACTTAATTTACATGATCCAATGCACTTTGTAAAAATTCATTTTTAATAAAATATCCCTCACTTTCAATATTGAAAAGAAAAACATTTTGTGAAAATTTACGAAATAGTTTAAGAAAACGAAAAAAAAGCTAAAAAGTATTTTTAAAACACGAAAATTCTTTTAATAAATCTATCGAAAGAAAAAAAGAACCATTTCTAATTATTCTCTTTAGGAAAATTTACGAAATAGTTTTTTTTTCTTTAAAAATAATATTAATTACAAAACAGGAGGTATTTTAAAACTGTCGGTTTTCAATATAGTTAGATAAGAATTCATAAATTAAACATTAACTGTAGAAAAAAAATTTTTTTTTCTTACAGTATAATTGCACATTAATTTATGGCTTTTATACTTAATATTATACTTAATTTAATCGTTTTATCAAAATATTGTGTAAAGTGAAATTTAAGTGTGAAATACGTATTCCTATAGAGTTATTACAAGAAAGCGTAACGCTAGCAATGGCGACATAATAACAAAGTAAATAATTTTCAATCGGATCAATTATTATTGAATGTCATCATTTAAACAACTTGTCTCGATTTCCACTAACAAAATCCCTAATAATGCATATTATTGAATATTTTTATAATTTTTATGAATAAAACATTTTTTTACAATATTTAGAGTAAAATATTATTATAATTTTTAGAGTAAAATATTTTTATAATTTTTTTACTCTTTAAATTTGAAATAGTATAAAAATGTTTACTAATATTTGAATTACTGACTGACTATTTACTTTTAAATTAGCAAATTTTATTGGCCAATTTTATTAATTAGTCTCACTTTTGACTAATGAAATAGATCGATTCGTTTATTTAATGAAAAAATATTTACTTGAATCAAATAATTTTAATTATTATTATTATTATTATTATTTTATTTATTATTTTTCAAATTCTTTTATTTACAATCAAATTTTACGAAATTTCGATTATTCTGACATTCTTTAATTAAATATATTAGAAATTAAAAACTTCAAATAATTAAAAAAAAATTGCATTAAACTTATTGAGAAAAATTAATTTTATACAATTCTTAATTAAAATTATGAAAAGTTCAAATTTTCAAAGATTTTAATTTGAAATTCATTTTTAAATCAATATTTATTAGAAATTTCTACGAGAATTCAATTATTTAACTATAAAAATAAATATTTTATTAAACAATTGAATGTTTCTTAAAATTGAAGTTTCATAAAGAATATTATCAACAAATTTTAATAAAAATTTTAAGAATAATTATATTTTTCGAGAAATATGATGAAAATTGTATTAAAAATAATTGAAATTCTGACAAGAATTTTATTTCAATTTTAGAAAATAATTGAATTTCAGAGAAAAATTTTATTATTTATAAAGATAATTGAAATTTTGACGAGAATTTTTGTAAATTTTTAAACATAATTCAATTTCTGCCAAGAATTTTATTAAAATTATTTTGAAAAAAATTGAATTGTTAGGCAAAGAATTTCATTAAAATTTTTGAAAATAATTTTATCCTTTAATGAAATTTAATTAAAAATGTATTGAAAATAATACTTAAATTCTAATAAATAAATTGTAGCAAAGGTTATTAAAATAATTAAATTTCTTTGATAAATTTTAATAAAATTTTTAAGAATAATAACTTTTTTCGAGGAATTTTATTAAAATTCTATTTAAAATATTTGAAATTCAGCAATAAGTTAAAACTCAATGAAAGTAATTAAAACCATGTGAAAAATGTTATTAATTATGAAAATAATTCAATAATATATAAAAATACTTTGTAAACAATTGAATTCCTGTAAAATTTTCATTATTTATGAAAATAATTAAATGTTTGCGTAGAATTATATTAAAATTTTTTTTAACTAATTGAATTCTTTTAGAAATTTTTATTAAAGTTGTAGATATTAAAAATTATTGAATTGAGGAAAGTTTTTGAAAATAATTTTAAAATATTCCATTAAACTTATTAAGTAAAATTAATTCTATAGAATTCTTAATTAAAAACGTGAAAAGTTCAAATTTTCAAAGATTTTAATTTGAAAATTTGAAATTCATTTTTAAATCAATATTTATTAGAAAATTCTACAATAATTTAAGTATTTAACTACAAAACTAAATATTTTATTAAACAATTGAATGTTTCTTAAAATTTAATTTTCATAAAGAATTTTATCAACAAATTTTTAAATAATTGAATTCTCCTTACAAATTTTAATAAAATTTTTAAGAATAATTGTATTTTTCGAGAAATTTGATGAAAATTGTATTAAAAATAATTAAAATTTGGCATTGAGTTTTATTATTTATGAAAAACAATTGAATCCCTGTAAAAAATGTTATTATTTATGAAAATAATTGAATAATATATGAAAATACTTTGTAAATAATTGAATTCTTTTAAGTATTTTCATTAAAGTAGTAGATATTAAAAATCATTGAATTGAGGAAAGTTTTTGAAAATAATTAAAATTTTGGCAAGAATTTTATGACAATTTTTGAATATAATTGAATTTCTGAGAAGAATTTTACCTACTACTTTTGAAAATAATTGAATTTCTGCAATTATTATTGTAATTGCTTCAAAATTCAATTTGTCTTAGTGTTTTTAACAAAAAATTCTTCTATAAATCCATTATTTTTAATAAACAATTAAATATATATATATATATATTTAAAAAATTTTCTAATTAAATTCATTTAAAAATGAAATTTTACAAAATTTTAAATCAAAATCTTTTGAAAAGTTCATCTACTTATAAATATTGTAAACGCAATTCTTTTAAAATTGAATTAATTTTGAATTATTTAAGTGAAATTAGATTTCAAGAAAAAACACAATAACTTTAGGAAACAACAATTTTCCAGGATTTCAATAAAAAATTCCCTGACTTTTCCAGGTTTTTTCAAGGTTTATAAAATTCCCTGACATTTCCAGGTTTCCAGGTTGCGTAGCAACCCTTCTTAAATAAAAATTATTTGATTTCAGTAAATATTTATTTGATACTATAGACAAATAATCTGTTATTTTAATCAAATAATTTTTTTTAAATGCATGTTCATTATTTTTTATAATAAAATATTTTCAAATACTGTCAACCTTTATAATAATAATAAAAAAAAGAAAACGACGACGACGATGACCTATTACGTAGACAGAAAAGATTTATTTGATAATCTCTGACCATACATTTTGTTCCTGCAAAATATCTCAAAAAAAAACATTATAGACTAAAACCAAAAGGAAAGTTTTTGACTAAAAGCCGCAAGAAACGATTCATATATACGTTTATAATTTAAAATGCAGAGTATAACACTTTTTATGCTCCACTGGATTACGATCCTGTTTTTACTCTTTTTTGACATAATTGTCACATTATAAATTACTGGTTGTTGAAGTGAATGGCATCTAACCTCATCGTCGAAGAAGATATTGTGTAATATTGTTGGCAATACTTGTTGGTTAATATAAGTATATTGCAAAGAAAAACCACAAGTATAGGACAACACCATTGCAAAGCGATCACACAAAGTTTCATAAAAAATATGAAGAATAATGAAACCTTCTGAGAAATAAAACATTTTAAATTTTACTCTTCTATGGAAAATAAAGTCAGCGTCTAAACGTTAAATATAATAATATAGAGATTTCAATCAAGTCTGCAAATTGAAAATAGTCTCAAAAAGAATTCACAAATTCTCTAAATTTGAATTAGTGACTGATTTTTTTGCAATTGAATTAGTAAATTTTACTAATAAATAATAATTTCCACTAATTTATTCAATCACTTAATTTTTTTTTATTTAATTTATTAAATATTTAGTAAATTCTTCCACAATTAATTTATTATTTAATTTATTTTTTATTTAACAATTTAATTAGTAAATTTTACTATGATAATTTCAACTAATTTATTAGTAAAGTTTACTAATTAAAAAGTAAAAAGTCAGCCACTAATTCAAATTTAGAGTAAAACGAAAATCGATATAATAGTTATATGAAATATAATTATTGACTAATTATATGATAATAATTATAAAATAATAAATGTACGATAAGAATTATAAAATATAATAATTATACGATAACAATTTTACGATAATTATTATAAAATATAATAAAATTAGAGATTAGTATTCATACTGTATAATAATTATACGATAACAATTATGCGATAACAATTATACGATAACAATTATGCGATAATAATTATACAATAATTAATTATTTCGTATAAAATACATTGAAACTAATTAATAAGATTGTTATGCGGGTATTTCAGGCTATGCAGAATGTATCCAACCAGAATTAAAAAATCGATACCACGCGAAGTAATTTACGAATATGCATCCGCATATTTTAACATTTCGAAAAGTTCTTTTTTTCAAAATAACAATCTATGCTAATTATATTTCAAATGTAAACTATTCCATACTTGAATTTACGATATTATCAGTCGCAAATCGTTAATTACCATTTAAAACTCTCCATCTAAGATGTAACAATGAAAGGTTAGAATAAATATTCAGAATGATCATCACAACATTTCTCCATGCCCTGTTACATCTTTTTTCACTACATAAAACAGATCTCTATTGTTCGCCTCTTTCCCTAATTATCATTTAACGAATATAATAGATTCAATCTTATTAAAAAATTTATTCTATTAATAAAAGTGAAATACCCAGGCGAGAAAAGTCTATGCGAAAGATAATTTAATCATTATTTTTTCCATAGGAATTTATGATCCTAAAGTTCTGAACGTTCAAATGAACGAAATTTATTTATTTCTTCCTCAAATTCAATTTTTATGAAAATAATTTTGAGTTACTATCAAAAAAATTAATTTTTAAAGTTTTTAAATGTAGAATCTAAGTTTTAAATTTTAATTCGAATCAATAATTTATGAAAATATTTTTAATACAAAATATTTCGTTCATTTTAACGTTCAAAACTTGTGATTCATAGGAATTTAGATTTTCTAACATTTCTAATTCAAATCTTTTTGAAATTTGACAACTTTTATAATAATTAAAGATGACCGAGCGATAAAATCATTATTTTTTATATTATAAGAATATTGTTACTGCTGTAACTTATTCAAAATTATTTTCATCATTTCAATTCAATTATTATTTTCTACAACTTTTAACTAAAAATTCTTCTTTAATATTTCTAACAATTTTCGACAAAATTCTTTCAGAATTTTCAAATCCATTTTTTGTTTACAATTCAATTTTTTTAAGAAACTTCATCGATTATTCGGAAATTCTTCAAATGAATATTAGAAAATAAAAACTTGAAATAATTTTTAAAAAAAATTAAATTACATTTTTTTAAAATTAATTCTACACAATATAATTGTCAGTTAAAAGTATGGAAAATTCAGATTATCAACAAATTTTTAAATAATTGATTTCTTTCGAGCAATTTTAATAAAATTTTTAAGAATTATAATATTATTTGAAGAATTCAATTAAACGTGCATTAAAACTAATTGAAATCCTACGAAGAATTTTATAATTTACAAAACAAAATTGAATTCTTTCAACGAATTTTATTATAATTTTCTTAAATAATTGAATTTTTAGAATTTTTTTTTTTTTAAATAATTGAATTGTTTAGAATATTGATTACAGAAGATATTAAAAATAATTAAATTCCTGTATAAATAATTTTATTATTTAATGAAAATAATTGAATCTCCGTAAAAAATTTGTTTATTTATAAAAATGATGGAATTATCGAGAAGAAATTTATGAAAAATTTGTAAATAATTAAATTCCTGTAAAATTTTTATTATTAATAAAAATAATTAAATGTTTGCGTAGAATATTATTAAAATTTTTTTAAAATAATTGAAATTTTGCAAAGAATTTTATTAAAATTCTTTTGAAAATAATTGAATTTTGCAAAAGAATTTTATTATTTATAAAGATAATTGAAATTTTGACGCGATTTTTTTTTTAATTTTTTAACAAAATTTAATTTTTGCGAAAAATTTTATTACTTTTGAATACAAAAATAAATAATTTATAGAATAATAAAATGTTTCTAAAAATTTAATTCACATAAAGAATTTTACCAAGATATTTTTAAATAATTAAATTCTTTTTTGACGAATTATAATAAAATTTTTAAAAATAATAAAATTTTTCCAGGAATTCGATTAAAATTGTATTAAAAAGAAATGAATTTCTGTGGAAATTTTATTATTTTTGATATAGGTAGTAATTAAATGTTTAGATAGAATTTTACCAATATTTTTTTTACTAATTGGATTCTTTTGTTAAATTTTATTATTTATGAAAATAATTAAATATTTGCGTATAATTTTATCAAAATGTTTTTTAAATAACTGAAGTCTTTTGGAAAATTTGATTAAAATAGTAAATATTGAAAATCATTGCAGAAAAATTTAAGAAAATAATTGAAATTTTGCCAAGAATTTTGTTGAAATTTTTAAAAATAATTCCCTGAATTCCCTGACCTATGGCAACCCTGGTTATGAACTAATTTTTGAATATAAAAATAGATTTTTAATACGGAATTAATTTTTCTATAAAAAAATAAAAATTAAAAGGAGTAAAAAAAATATACCAAAAAGGTTAGAAATACAAATTTTATGGGGATTATAATTTTGAAAGATTTTAAATTGTCATAATTAAAAAATAATTTTATAACTTGTAATGTTAAAAAAAATTATAAGAATATAAATTCTTATATTTATATTATTAACTGAGTATTATATATTTATCTTCATCTTCCAGTCACGTGATCCACTTCGAAACACGTGTTTTAAAAATTTAAACTCGTTGACAGCCCGAAAGTATTATTAAGCGAAAGACATAAAATCTGAGTAACTTTTCTTAGATTGGAAAATTGTATTAATAAAATAAACTCAACTTAATTAACTGAGCTCCATAACTACAATTATCTAATCCAAAAATGTTTTCGTAAAATCGTATAAAAAAATTCGTCGTTTTTTTCTACTTTGGATATTTTTAAAATATTACAAAAAAACACGAACGTAATAAACAAAGCATATTAATTACTTAACGAAGTAATTAATTTTAATTAATTTTGACGAAATAATCATTTAAAAACAATTAAAAATACTTTTAGACTACACTGTCTTTAACACAAATGAGAGAAACCTGCACGTGACAATTAATCATTTTCACCCGAATGAATATTATCCTTTAAAAAAACATCGATATTATTTTTTTTATCATTAATTGTTGTTATGTGCATTTGTTCAAGTATTGTTTCAGAGCAAATGTTTGTTTTTCCTTTCAATGAACACGAACCATGATTCATTTTCTCATTTGTTTTGATTGATACATTCAAATGAATGAAATGAATAAAATGAATGAAATGTATCAAATCAAAGAAATAAAAAAAAGAGTAGAATAAAAAAGGGGAAAAAATATTAAAGGGGGAAAAGAGGGCAGATTGGTGCCGGCGTGTCTGACATGAAAAATAGAAACACAGTTATAGAAAAATATAGGTTAGAATTTGCTCTTGAACTTCCTTTGATACTTATTTTCATAGATAATTAAAAAAAAAAAAAAGAGAGACTCACCTCATGAACTTGCGGATGTCGATGATTACAGTGTCTATGTTCAAATATACAACACACCATATTCACAAAGCACACTATCACGAGAAATACGAAGGACAATGCTTTGCCGCATTTCATCTTCAAGCGGACTCTAGCCGCCATCACATTCACGTTTCTCCTACCACAGCATATTTACTGAACTGAACTGATTTTCGCTGATAAACCTAGTTTATATAGGAACAACGACATCTGATGGCGGGAATTTCTACTTATTGCCGGCAATTTCAAATTTGACATTTTATTATCCAATATTATACACACACAGACACACACTGTGGATTCTTTATGATTCATCCTGTAATAAAATCATTCCAATAAGTATAACTGTTATATTAGAAATTATATAAAATTTCAAAAATTTAATAGCCTTTGTTAATTGTGTAGTATAAATAGAATAGAATTCTTTAATAAAAACATATATATTTTTTTATCACAATAAATTCTAGAAAATATCTAACAAAACCATATTTTACTTTTAATCATATTTTGTAAATTCCATTCATACCGATTTTTTTTTATTACAAAACTTAATTATCAATTTAATGTTTATTTCATCCAAATACCTTTTGAATTAAATTCTCGATTTTCAATAATAAGGGTGGTCACAATTTTTAGTTTATCAATTTCCCTGACATTTTCCTGACAATTTACTGACATTAAAATTATTTTCCCTGACAAAATTCTTTTTACAAGAAAATATAAAAGTTTATTACGAAAAATAAGTAAAATTTATGTATTTTAATAATTTCTAAAAATTATAATTGTAACCCTACGTGAATTCAATTATTTTCTACAATTTTCAACTAAACTTCATTTCTAAATCGATTATTTTAAATCTTTTTTCGAAAGTTTTTCTAGAATTCAATTATTTTAAATCATTTTTTGATAGTTCATCTAGAATTCAATTATTTTTATATAAGTCAATTATTTAAAATCATTTTTCGAAAGTTCTTCTAGAATTAAATTATTTAAATACAAAAACTCAATTTTTTTATAATAATTGAAACTGTACGTGTTTTTTTTTCTTAAAAAATATTTTCGAAAAATTCTAATAACGAAATTCTTACAATTAATTTTTTGAAAAATATTTTTCAATAATTTTTGAAAGATAATAGATTTTTAAATAATATATACAATTGAAAAAATTCCAAACAATTGAAATTTGGTAAAATCATTTTAAAATAATTGAATTTTTGAAAAATATAAACAAAAATAATCAAATTTGTAAAGAATTTTAATTAAAAATATTTATAATTGTTTAATAAGTCTAAAAAAGTAAATTTTTATAAATTTTTATTTATTTTGATAAAAGAATTCTAAGAATTAGTTTTTAAAAATATTTTAATGTACCTAATTTTTTGAAAATAATTGAATTTTTTAAAAGAATTTTTGTATAATTTAAAAAAACTAATTAATTGTTTCGTGAATTTTAAGTAAAAATTTTTAACATGATTTTTTTCTCCAAAATGTTAAAAATAATTTCTAAAATATTATTGTTTGTGTGTATTTCAATTTTCGGAAATATGTAATTGAGAATATTGAATTTTAACAAAATTAGAAGCTAATTTTCATTAATTATTTCATTTTTAAATTTTTCATTTAAAGATTTTTTATTAACATTTTTGATAATTTAATTATTTTCAAAATTGGCAATTAAAATTCTTCAAAAGTTGATTTTTCCAAAATTGTAACAAAATACTTGAAAAAAAATTAATTATTTTCAATTAAATTTTAGAAAATTTCAATTATTCAAAAATATTTTTATTACAGATATATTTGAAAAATTTAATTATATCTTAAAAAATTGATTCAAAAATAATTTTTAAAAGATTTGTTTACAGTTATTTTTTGCTTTTTAAAAATCGATATAAGTTGCATTTTATACGAAAAAATGTGATATTTTTTAGCAATATTTGGAAGAAAAGTCGACAAATTCACAATTTTTTTTTTGAAAATAAGTCGAACAAAGTCTCAATCTTCTTAATTTCCCTGACAAAAAATTTTTTTTTGGTCATTTTTCTGACTTTACTGACAAAAATTTTGTTGTCCTGACATTTTCCTAACTTTCCTGACATGTGGCCACTCTGATTAATGTTTATTTCATTTAAATACCTTTTGAATCAAATACAATTTTTCAATAATAAAGTCTTTGTCTTTATATAAACGTTTTTCAATAATAAAGACGTCTTTGCCTTTATAAAAACGTTTTTCAATAATAAAATCGCCTTGGCCTTTATATAAACGTTTTTCTGTAACAAACACGTCTTTATCTTGACATAAACGTTTTTCAAGTGAAATATAATAATTAATTCATAGAAATTTTATTTACAGAGAAAGAAAAAATGTATTTGGATGAAATAAAATTTTCCTCTTTGATAATAATAAATTACTTCTCAAATTACCGTGCGTATTAAATGTAACATTGTTCAAATTCAAAAAATAAGTGCAAAATATTTAATAACCTTTAACGTTCATTTTCGTGTTTGCAATTTAAGCTTGACAGATACGTGCAAACCAACTTTTGCTCTCTTCGCAATTTGGATTTGTACAATGAGGACATCTCGTCAACAGTTTTGGACTAATTTTTCGATTGGATTTTAGATGCGAGGCAACAATGTCTGTCAGGGCGTTGATAAATATGGGATGATCGTTGGGTGCTGCCGCCCTTCTTATATTGATTCCCAACTGTAAATTTAATGGAAAAAAGAGCGCAATTAAAAATAGTAAATAGTTATAATTACTGATTAAATATAGAAAATAGTTATAATTACTAATTAAATATAGAAAATAGTTATAATTACTAATGAAATATAAAAAATAATTATAATTACTAATTAAAGTAAAGGTTTTTAGAGAATATGTAGTGATTAGAAAAATAGTTTTACCTTTTCGCCAATATCTTTACAGAACTCAATGTCCATTTCGTGGAGAGTTTCAATATGTTCGTTAACAAAGGCAATTGGTACCAGAATGAAATTCTTCTTCTTATGAACTTTAGTGTATAAATTAATAGCATCGTCCGTAAACGGTGCTAACCATTCCACTGGTCCTACTTTCGATTGCCATGTCAGGATAAACGGATTCGAAAAGTTTAATTCCTGCATTACTAATTGAACCGTGGCGCCGACTTCTGAAGGATATGGATCACCTCTCTGCACTGCCTGAATTTATAGAAAATTTATACTTATTTCAAGTTTCAGAAAATTGCTCAACGAATTGTAAAACGAGTCCCTGAAGTTAGCGTCGTCGCTGAGCGTCGAAAACCATTTTTTTTGCATAATTGAAACAGTATTTCAAAGGGCTTTGAACATTTTTTAACTCCCATGAATTAAAAAAAGTCAAATTAGTGACATTTTCATCTCCAAGAACTCCCAAATAATAGTTTTTGACACTAAGCGTCGACGCTAACTTCAGGACCATTAAAACTGTAAATAAAAGATTATGTAATTTTAATTTTAACCTTCAATGGAAGTGAGTGAGCAGAAAATACTATTGTCACATCTTTCTGTTCATCTTCAGAAAAATGTTTCATTTCATCTTTAATTCTTTCGGCGAAAACCTTGACTAACAAGGGATGCGTACTCCATCGATCAATAACACTTAACTTCATTCCATTTAATAAGTCTTCCCTGAAAAAAGGGTATTAAGTAAAATTTAATTCATTCAGTTACTAAAATTTTTTAATAACGTAATTTCTACAACTATACCTGTCTTTGTAATATTTGTAAATTGCCGTTAAACTAGAACCACTTGTCGCACAACTGTATTGAGGATATTGCGAGAAAATAACTGTCCTTTGAACACCGTCCCTGAAAAAATCTCTTATTATCAATAACTTCATTTTTAAATAAATATTTAATCGTTATTATTTTTTCCCAGGAATTATGATTTTCAAAAATTTCAGTTTAAACGGTTAATTCAATTATTATTTTCTAGAATTTTCAACTAAAATTCTTGTTTAAATCAATTAATTTTAATCATTTTTGAATTAATAAGTTCTTATTAATTATTATTCTTACTAATTACTAAGTTCTTTGAGAATTTTCAAATCTATTTATTTACAATTCAATTTTACGAAACCTTTTTAAAAAAATTAATTTTTAAATATTTTAATTTAAAGATGAAATAAACATACATTTCTATCTCCTGCAAAGCTACATCAGTCAATGGATCAGCGTATCGAAAGGCGACGTAATATTTATGAGGAGCCGTTTCTGGCGATACTTGGTCCAATTGTTCGCATAAAAGTTCGCCTTGCTTGTTTGTCCATTTTAAAATTGGAGAACAACCGCCAATTTCTTTGTACTTTTCCATAACTTCTGGTGTTCGTCTTTTAGCGATCATTGGAGCTAGGAAGCTGTAAATTTAAAAAAAAGACTTAATAACCTAAAAGCAATATGAGCTTGAGAAGAAAAATAATATTTCTCTAAAATTAATATATTATATTAATTTTCTTAGTTTATTTTATGAAAAATTTGCTATGAAAACTATTGTATGTTCAACCTTTGAAAAGGCATTTGCACCATATCACGATCAGTCATGATACGCAATAAATATTCGTGTACTTGTTCCAATTTACTCGGACCACCCATATTTAACATCAAAATTGCAGTCTTTGGCTTTTCTTTTTCATGATGTTTAGCTTGTGAAGCCAAGGCCATAGTCCTTAGAACGGATCCTAAGTAATTATTACTTTGATTCCCTGAAAGAAAATAATTTTGATAAATAACGATTTATATAAGTAATAAAATTTAACATAAATATTAAAAAACAAAATTATATTAAAATTATATTATTAGTATTATTAAATACTAAAAATTAAAGATTATTTTTACAAGAATATTTACAGAATATTTCTGAAAGAATTAATTTTCTGTTTGGAAATTTAAAATTAAATATAAAAAATTTTCGTTTTGAGGTTAGGAGCGTTTCGTAATTTTTTTTTTTTCATTTATTTTTGTTACTATTGAAATTAATACGAACAATATTCTTCGTTTTCGTGTATTACTTTTTAATAATTCTGAAAATAACGGAATATTCTATTTTTTAAGATGGGAATATTTGCAATTAAAAATCTAAACTATTAATTGTTTACTTATCAATTTGCTTACCTGCATTTAGGAGATTTCTCAAATTTGACACAATCATGATAAACAATTACTTTGTGTCCTTAAAATTATTTATTATTTAATTAAAAAACTATGAAACTATTTATTTCTCTATTATTTTTGATGACGTTTTGCGTTTTCCCACAAGTTTTCGTCTGATCATTCCTTCTTGAAATGTAACCTAAACGACCTAAACTGACAGGACTGACAGTCCTGATAATGTGAGTCAGAATAGTTTCATAATACGAAATCTACGAAATTGTTCTGAACAATGACAAGTAAAATGAGGAATGAAGAAAATTATGTTATAATGACTACTTTATTTTCACTAAGTTGCTTATTAATTAAAGTGTCTTAATTATCAGTTGAAAAAGTAAACATAACCAACTACTTGACTCACGTTGTACTTATTTGAGGTTAGGTTCGTGTTTCGTAAACAGGTGATTGACAACAACACAAATACACAATTGTCACGTGTAAGCTTTCGTGAATCATTACAATTATTATAAATTGAAACAATTTGTTGTTTACATTTTATAATTTATTTCAATATTTTCAATACACTGGAAAAACGAATATATTCGAAACATTCGAAGATATCGAATATGGAGAAAGAATTAGATCCTTCAGAGTTGGGTACTTTGGAATTGTGAGTATTTACTATTACTTAAATATTCTCAAAAGCAAAATTTACTTTACTCTTTTTGTGTCCTTACGAAGAAAGTATTTATTTATTTACAAGTAAAAATTGACGAAAAATCTCCATTACAGTTGGGAGAAGACTTATGCTTTAGAAATCGAAAATTTCAAGGATCATGGCGATTCGGGAGAAGTTTGGTTTGGAAATGCAAATGCTTCCAGAGTAGTAAAGTAACTAATTAACTATTTATTAATTAAAAACTGTATAGAAAACAAACTAACATTTATTCTCAATTTTCAGTTGTATAAATTCAAGGCTAGAAATGAAAAAAGACGAGAAAATAATTGATCTGGGTTGTGGTAATGGAATGCTTTTGGTTGATTTAGCTGAAAATGGTTTTGAAAATTTAGTCGGAGTTGATTATTCCCAGAAGGCAATAGATCTCGCAGATGCTGTTTTAAAAGACAATAAAATAAATTCTGTGAAACTACAAGTCTGTGACATTCTCGATGAGACGAATTCCTTACCAAATGATTTTAAACTTGCTCACGATAAAGGCACATATGATGCAATTAGCCTCAATCCTGAAAACCCGAAGGAAAATCGAATAAAGTATATTAAAAATATTCACAAAATTCTCTTGCCTGGAGGATATTTACTCTTAACTTCCTGCAACTGGACGAAGGACGAATTGATCGAACATTTTAGGGAAAGTGAGTAGAGAACATTTCTTTCAAGAAAACTAAATATTATTCAGAAAAAATGATACAATTATTTATACACAACTAATGAAGAAGAAGAATTTTTCAAATTTGCGAAAATTTTGAGAAACAAAATTTTATTTTTAATCTATTCAATTTTATATATACTACTACTAAATAATAATTTACAGAATTTAATTTCCTCTTCGAACTTCCTACAAAGACATTTTCATTTGGTGGACAAACTGGAAATACCGTAACGCAGTTGGTTTTTACAAAACAGTAAATTACGACATAAATAAGATTTCGATCGACATTAAAAAGTCCAGTTTCGACTATAATTTCAAAACTAGAAATTGACTTCTTTTCAAATATCAGTTAAACTTGTTAAGTAGTTGAAATCTAGAAAAACAGTTTAAAGGTAAGAAGATAACTAATAGAAATTAATTTGTCTATTTTTAACAATTATAAAATGTGTAGAATTCTCTCTAAATTTATAAATGAAAGCATACAAGTGCACTTGTGTGAATTTCGGAGAATACAAATATTACAAGACATTCTATTTTAGAAAGAAATACGAGTGAATTTTTTATTATTACTTCTAATAAAGTGTATATACTTCTATTAAATATATTTTAAATTCACATTTAATGAATCACAGTTAATTTAATTAAAAATAAAACGGACTTAGTAGTAATTCTAAAATTGATTCGTGATTTGCACACACAACTATTTTCTATTTGTTAACTTTAGTCAACATTTTCAATTTATTGACTTGACCAGCAGTCAAGAATCATCGAGTATTCCATAAATGATATATTTTATAAATATTCTATAAATAAAATTTCATAAAGCGAGTATTATTTGTTCTTTAAACTAGAAAATCTCATTTTTGTTACGGATAAAATCAAAATTGATTTTTGACGTTATTAATATTAAGAAATAATAATTAATTATATAGAATAATTTTATAATTATTCTATATTTAAATAATATTCTATATTAATAATAATTAAATTATCGAATTTTATTCAATTAATAATATTTTTTTTTATAAAATCTATATTACTTGTTCCATTTCGTATTAGAAGGCATTTTTGGTGTTATGAAATGCGATTAGATTTTCAAATATAGTATTAATATATATATAATAAAAATTCGCAGACGAAAAATTTTTAGAGTTATTTTTAAATAATGATGCCATAAATGATGAATGAAACAAGTCTTTTTCTTTTTTTAATGGTTCACTGTTTGGAATTTTTGAAATTACTGAAAACTAATGTTTCTTTTTTGTGATATAATTATTATCTAGAAACCTAATAAATTTTGTATTCGTTTTCTTAGATGTTGGATCTTCCGAATATAAGAAAGATGGTGAATAAAGTCAGTGTTGAAATTCCTAGACTAGGAGCTCCTGCAAAAATAAAGATTTTTTTAAGTGATTGTGAGAGGTGAATATTAATATTTTTTAATTTTGTAGATACTTTTATACAAATTTTATAATAACTAATTTTTATAATTAGTATTTAAATATTGTAAATAACAATTTTGTAAATTATATTTACAATTTTTAAAAATAGTTAAATACGTATTACGTACCATTGCACATTTTATTATCTTCGAAATATCCTTCTTTGCAATAACATCGTTTTCCTGGCAACGTATTGTTTCCTTGAATGCATTGGGCACCATCAGTGCATTCAGAATCATAATTACAAGGTGCTCCCACGGCTAAAATTTTTAAATATTTATTTATTATTATTTATATTCATATTTATTTATTATTCAGATTCAAAGGTGGGCACCGTTAACCTAAAAATTAACGTCGTTAATCGTTAATTCGTTAAGTGAAAAAGTTAACTTCGTTAATAGTTAATCCGTTTACGAACAAGAAAATTAACGGAAGTTAACGTTAACCGTTAAAGTTAACATAAATTTAAAAAAATTCGTAATTGCATTCTAATGTACAAAAAAACAAATGTTCTTTTTCATTAATTTTTATTTTTTTACATCAAATCTAAGAGACACATGTTTACTTTAATAAACAACTAAAGTTTCGACAAAATATTTTTATTATGATACCCTGCTAAAAATAAAATCAGGAATAATAAGAAAACGTCAGAAAATTTGATGTTTTGTGACTACTTTAACGTTTTCTGAAGCTTTTGGTTAATTCTGACTAAAGGGTTTTTTATGCTCCTGTTGAATCCTGATTATTATGGATTGTGATTATTTCTCATTGAATTCATCTTTTTTATTTTTAGCCCCCACCAAAATATAGTGGGTAAATGTAAAGTACCGTTAAAACTTCAAATTTGTGCGTATCCCTTTTTTCACAATAGAATCGTGGGTTTTTTGTTATGAGCTTCGGGGGTCTCCAACCTGATTTTTATTGCTCAAAAGTTTTGCAATTTTAACATTCAAGTGAAATCAATATAAATTCAGAATCTAAAAATCTCCACGATTACAAATATCTAAAATTTATTATAAAAACATTTTTTAAGGAAACTGTAACGTATCTCGAAAACCGTAATTGATAAATAAAAAAGAATATTATTTTTGAATTTAAGTTCTAAAGGATATTAAATGGGTTAGTGGAAAAAAGGACACCTCGAATTTTGGTTAAAAAAGAGAACACCTCGCTTTTTAGTTGAAGAAAAGGACACCTCGAAAATATTAATTTTAAATGCATTTTTGTTTGACGATAATATGTGTAATTTAATTGATTTATGAGATTCTGTGCTCAAAAAACTATGAAGATAATATGTTCTTGAATCTTCTATTACAAAAACTCAAAAAACAATTACATTACACATAGTATCGCCAAACGAGAATTGATATAAAATTAATATTTTCGAGGTGTCCTTTTCTTCAACTAAAATGCGAGGTGTCCTCTTTTTCAACCAAAATTCGAGGTGTCCTTTTTTTCCACTAACCCAGCGTATTGTATAAATAATAAGAACATAACGTTAGAATTCTAAGTCGATGAAAAACAAGTATAATGTTTAAATAAATATAAACGTAAACAAATAAAAAGATTTTCCTTCAATTTTATGACTGTCAGTTGACCTTTTTCCAGGTAAAAGAGGGTGTCGACTTTGTATAAAAAACCTGACTACTTTTGAATTTTTATGCTTAAACATATGACTTAAGTCTGATGTTCTGTGGCTGCAATCATAACAAAAGCAATTTAAAATCATCAGAGATTCTGACTAAATTTCTGTCGCTTTGTGACTTTATTTTTAGTAGGGTAATTAAAATTAAAAAAAAAAGAAATTTAACGGACCTTAGTTAACGAAAGAGAAATGTAACGGAAGTTAACAAGTCCGTTAACTGTTTTTAAAATTAACTTAAAAGTTAAATCGTTAACGAAAAAATTAACGAAGTTAATTAACGATTAACGGATTAACGCTTTTCTGCCCACCTTTGTTCAGATTATTATTATTATCACGATTCAATTACTTTCAAAAATTTTGAGAAAATTTTTCGCGTAAATTCAATTATTTTTCTACAAATAATGAAATTTGTCGCTGAAATTTAATTACATTCAATATCTACTATTTGAATAAAATTCCTCAATTATTTTAAATACAATTTTAATTAAATTATTCTAAATAATTCAATTTTCCCATAAAATTTTAATCAAATTCTTCCGAAGAAATGTCATTATTTTCAATTAATTTAATAAAAATTTTTGCAAGAACTTAATAGTTTTCACAAATAGTAGAATTCTTTGCAGAAATTCAATTATTTTCTATACAATTGTATCGAAAAAATTCAATTATTATTTTCAAAATTTTTCTCATGAAAAATAATTTAAAAAAAATTTTTTTTCAACAATTATAATAAAATTCTTTGCAGAAATTCAATTATTTTCAATACAATAATTGTAATAAAATTCTTCGAAAGAATTCAATTATTTAAAAAAATGTGAATAAAATTCTTATCAAGAATTCAATTATTTCCGAAAATTTTAATAAAATTCTACGCATGAATTCAATTATTTTCAAAAGTAATAAAATTTGTCACAGGATTTCAATTCCTTTACGAAAATTATTTATAAAATTAGTTGCAAGAATTCAATTATATTCATAAAAAAAATTCTTCGCAGAAAATCAATTATTTTCAATACAATTGTAATTAAATTCCTCGAAAGAATTCGATTATTTTCAAAATTTTTCTTAAAAACTGCTCCAAAAAAAAATTTAATTATTTCCGAAAATTTTAATATAATTCAACACATGAATTCAATTATTTTTAAATGTAATAAAATTTGTCACAGGAATTCAATTTTAAAAAATTGTTGATAAATATTCGTTGCAAGAATTCAATTTTCAAAATCAATAAAATTCTTCGCAGGATTTTAATTATTTTCAAAAAAAAAATTGTAATTAAATTCCTTGAAAAAAGTAAATTATTTTTAAAATTTTGAAGAGAATTTTTCACGAAAATTCAATTATTTTGACAAATGATTAAATTTTTCACAAGAATTAAATTATCTATTAATAAAAATTATCAAATTAGTTGCAAGAATTCAATTATCTTCTTTAATATATGTAGTAGAATCCTTGCAGAATTTCAATTATTTTTAAAAGAATTTTGAAATTAATTATTCAAAATATTATTTTTTTAAAATTTTAATAAAATTTTTCCAAAAAATTTAATTGTTTTCAAAAATTCAATTATTTTAAAAATTTTTCACAGAAATTCAATTAATTGAAAAAATTATAATAATAATATTTGTTACAAGAATTCAATTATTTTCATAAATGGAAAAATTCTTCGCAGGATTTCAATTATTTTTAATACAATTTTAAATAAATTATTCGAAAATTGTTATTATTCTTAAAAATTTTATTAAAATTCTTCGAAAAAAATCAATTATTTAAAAAAATTTTGATAAAATAAGAATTAATTTTAAGAATTATAATCAATTATTGAATCAATGCTTTATTTTTGTATTTAAATAATTGAATTCTCGTACATATTTCTAAGAACTAAATTGAAAATTAATTTCAATTAACATTTTAGATAATAATTGAATATTGGAAGCATATGAATTTTTAGAAATAATTAAATTTCCATAGATTTTCAAATTGAAATCTTGGAAAATTGTATTGTTGAAAAACAGCAATGATATTTAAATATTTATTTTTAAAATTTATTAATTTAATATTTTCTTTAAAAAATTTTAAACTTTTAAATAGTTTTATTTAAAAATTCCAAAAAAATAATTGAATTTTTAAAGAATTACAGTTGTAATTTTATTTTTTTACTTTTCAAAATTTGTTTTGAAATATAATTGTTTTTTTGAAGAATTCTAACTAAAAATTGGGAAAAAATGTGAGTTTTAGAAAAATTTAGAATTGAAATTATTTCCAGAATGAGAAAGAAGTGAACATTTTTTATTGAAATCAGGAAAAAGTCAGGGAAATACAGAAACAAATTTCTGTGATTTTTGTGAATCGACTCAAACGATTTTGTTAGTTGTTAAATTTAATTTTTAAATTGCTATTTTTTACTATTCACTTTTTGGTACTTTTTTTAAAATTAATTAACGAGTACGAAGCCTTGAACAATAATATAATAATATTCTTATTCTTATTCTTATTATTTTTATTTTTTTTAATAAAAAAATTTTGATTAATATTATTACAAATATTATTTGTTATTATTATTATTAAAAAATAGCAATTATTCAAAATACTGACAATATAATTTTTCTCCCCAAAAAAATTATTTTTTATGGGAAAGAAGATTCTATCAGTAATTGCTCTCCTTTCTGTTATTTCTCTCTAATAACTTTGTTTCTAAGCAACTAATCATTTTATTTAGTATAGAAATATTAAGTTTTTCTTTTTTTTCTAGAAAACAAATATCACTTCTATATTCTTTCTGTTTACTCGTAATCGCTCTAGCGCGTGATGAATTTTTATCATCTAGCTTTATTTGGAAAAAAAAAGTTTTTCAAATCTGATGAAATTTACATTTATTAACATTTTTTGAAAAGAGAAAACTTTTTTTGTTCTTTCTATCTTAATGGCTTATTATTCATTATCCAAATTAGTACATTATTATTTTCTTATTCATCAAATAATGATTTTATCATTACAAGAAAATTATTAAACAAAAAAAAATAAATAAATATAAAGTGTCTCGTTTACATTTTTAAGTAAATCAATATTTATTTGTTATAAATTCCCCGCAGTCCATCAATATATAAATAAAGTAATAAAAATTAATTTAATAAAATAATTAATAACTAATAATTAAGAAAATAAAGGTTTAATAACAAACTAATTATGTATAAATAAATAAATAAATAAAAAATAGTTTCAGATCAATAAATAATTTTCTATTTAATTTTATTACTATTTTTGAAGATTGTTGAAAATACTATTTTTATAAAAAGAATTATCCCGGCTATAAATAAATAAATAAATTATAATAAAAATTAATTAATTGAGAAAGAAAATAAAATTAATAGAAATAAATTTTAGAGAAAGGCGATGAAAAAATCTGGAGCATAATTACTTAGATTGAAAGACAATTCACGCCCCCTAATCATTTTGATTTGTGTCCGTGGCAAATCGTCAAAAGTAATTAAAGTAAATGTGACCATTATTATTGGCATAGATTTTGCATGGGATCGATATTGTGTAACTTTTGTTCTTAATTACTTCATGCCATGCAACCAATGATTCTTGTGTGTCTTATCAACCCCAGTGAAGTTTGTTAGGTACCTTTATATAGAACTAACACTTTATTTGATGATTACTGTAGGCGATTCACCTAAATTGCTTCACTAAAATTTACATATAAATTAAATTTTTTTCATATATACATTACACAATTTTTTGATACTAAATTTAATTTCTACAGATTGAAGGCTATTATTTTCAGAGAGAAATATTTTCTTATAATCTGATATTGTATATTTATTCAAATTGTAAATTATTCAAATCGAAACAAAAAGGGTGTTTGAAATTTTATTCTAAGAAACAATTCTTATTTGAAAAATTAAATCTATTTTTAATTTGAAAAATAAAATTTACTTTTTAAATGAAAGAGTAAAATTTGTTTCTTAATTTAAAAAGTGAAATTTATTTTTTAATTTGGAGAATAAAATTGATTTTTTAATTTAAAAAATAAAATTTATTTTACAATTTACAGAGTAAAATTGATTTTTTAATTTAATGAGTAAAACTAATTTTTTACTTTGAAGAATAAATTTTTTTTTCAATTTAAGGAATAAAATTAAATTAAGAGTGAAATTTATTTTTTAATTTGGAGAATAAAATTTGTTTTTCAATTTGAAGAATAAAATTAAATTATTAGTGAAATTCATTTTTTAATTTGAAAAATAAAATTGATTTTTTAATTTAAAGAATATAAAATTTGTATTTTATTTTGAAGAATAAAATTGATTTTTTAATTTGAAGAATAAAATTAAATTATTTGAGAAATTTATTTTTTAATTTGAATAATAAAATTAAATTATTAGTGAAATTTATTTTTTAATTTGAAGAATAAAATTAAATTATTTGAAAAATTTATTTTTTAATTTGAAGAATAAAATTGATTTTTTAATTTAAAAAATAAAATTTATGTTATAATTTAAAGAGTAAAATTGATTTTTTAATTCAGAGAGTAAAACTGATTTTTTAATTTGAAAAATAAATTTTTTTTTTCAATTTGAAGCATAAAATTTAATTTTTAAGTAGAAAAACAAAATTGATTTTTTTTATTATGAATAAGAATAAAATTTATTTTTTAATTTGAAACACAGATATTTTAATTCGGAGAATAAAATTGATTTTTTAATTTAAAAAATAAAATTTATTTTATAATTTAAAGAGTAAAATTGATTTTTTAATTTAGAGAGTAAAACTGATTTTATTATTTGAAGAATAAAATCTATTTTTCAAATGGAAGCATAAAATTCAATTTTTAAGTAGAAAAAAAATATTGTTTTTTTTTAATTTGAAGATTAAAATTTATTTTTTAATTTGAAAACCAACATTGTTTTTTTAATTTGAAGAATACAATTTGTCTTTCAGTTTGGAAAATAAAATTAATTTTTTAATTGAAACAGTAAAATTGATTTGTTAATTTAAAGAGTAAAAGTGATTTTTTAATTTGAAGAATAAAATTTGTTTCACTTTAGTTTGAAGAATAAAATTTATTTTTTAATTTAAAAAACAAAATTGATTTTTTATTTTAAAGAATAAAATTTGTTTTTTAATTAGAAGAATAAAGTACAGTTTTTAATTTGAAAAATTAAATTTATTTTCTATTTAAAGAATAAAATTTGTATTTTAGTTTGAAGAATAAAATTTATTTTTTAATTTGAAAAACAAAATTGATTTTTAATTTGAAGAATAAAATTTATTTTTTAATTTAAAAAACAAAATTGATTTTTTATTTTGCAGAATAAAATTTGTCTTTTAATTAGAAGAATAAAATTTATTTTTTAATTTAAAGAATAAAATTTATATTTTAGTTTGAAGAATAAAATTAATTTTTAACTTGAAAAACAACATTGATTTTTTAATTTGAAGAATTAAATTTGTCTCTTAAGTTGGAAAATAAATTTTTTTTTTAATTTAAACAATAAAATTTCTTTGTTAATTTAAAGATTAAAACAGATTTTTTAATTTGAAGAATAAAATTTGTTTTTACTTTAATTCGAAGAATAAATTTTATTTTTTAATTTACAAAACAAAATTGATTTTTTATTTTGAAGAATAAAATTTGTCTTTTAATTAGAAGAAGAAAATTCAGTTTTTAATTTGAAAAACTAAATTTTTTATTTAATTTAAACAGTAAAATTGATTTGTTAATTTAAAGAGTGAAACTGATTTTTTAATTTGAAGAATAAAATTTGTGTTACTTTAATTTGAAGGATGAAATCTGTCTTTTTATTAGAAGAATAAAATTCAGTTTTTAATTTGGAAAATTATTTTTTGTTTTTAATTTAAAGAATAAAATTTATATTTTAGTTTGAAGAATAAAATTTATTTTTTAATTTCAAAAACAAAATTGATTTTTCAATTTAAAAAATAAAATTTGTCTCAATTTTAATTTTGAAGAACAAAATTTCCATTTTAATTTAAAAAATAATTCATTGACATAAGAATTCTTTTCTCTCCACCGGAATCAATAAAACTGCTAGGAAAATTCAAATAAAATTTATAAAGTTCAAGAGTATTTTCATTTACGTACTTTGCAAAATAAATACACCAGTGAATGTAAATGATTCTATACACGCATGCCAGTATAAAAAAAAGAACGTGTTCTCATAAAGTAATAGAAAATGACACCTTTGCATTTTTAAAATTCATACTTTAGAGACTTAAAAGTTAAGAATCATTTTTTCTGACGCGGACAAATGAGTAACCTATATTCGTATCTTACAGCTTCTATCTGTAATTCTGCGGAAAAATATCTATAAAAAATCGAAGGAAATAATGTTTTCAAATTGGCACCTACTTTTTTTCTCTGTGTATGATTTTCACAAGAAATATACCATAAATTGATAATCTCTATAAACTTTTAGAAAAAGTTATTTTTCTACGATAATTCTCTTTCTCCGAGAAGAAAAAGTAGAATAATTTCGCAATAATTTTTACAAGTTTTTTCCTATATAATTTTCCATAGAGCACTAAAAATGTTATCAGTTATTGTAAATATGGTTTTAAAGAGAAAATTGTTCTATTTTTTAATTATTGACTATTTTTAAAAGGCTACATTACTCCAGAGTATGAGAAAATTTATGTAAAATGAAAAAGTATACGTTTTTGAGTTAAATATTAAGTGTAAAAAAATTTTTTCTTTACTCGGAAAAAAAACGTTTACTTGGAACAACGATAAATTTCTCTAGAATATCGAAAGTATTAATTGAAGTAAATAAAAATATCACTAATTTTTCTTTCTATTTAAGTATTTTTTTAAAATTATTCTACTGCAATGAAAAATAATGTAAATTAAAAATTTACTTAGCTAAAAATTATTTTTTTTTAGTATAAAATAATTTTTCTTTTAAAATGCAAATTAAAAACAAAAAAAATTGTCGTTCATTTAAACGTTCGAAACTTTAGAAACATAATAATTAATAAATATTTAAAATATTAAAACAAAAATATTGAAATCAATTTAAAATTGAATCAATTTGAAATTGAAATTAAATATTTAAAAAATAACTAAAATATTAAAATAAAAATTAAAAATATTAAAAAACAAATAATTCGCCTGCGACAAAAAATAGAAAATACAGCTAAAGATAGAAAAAATTATCGATATTTTTATTTTCATTGAATTGCATACTGATTTTAACTACTCTAAAGTTTCAGAGAGTCATAAAATAAATTCTATTTTTACATTCTTTGCGTATAAATGTTTTGATTTTGAAGAAGTGACCTTCAAAATATTTTTTTTTTACTTTCCTATACTAAGAAAATTTATTCCCAGGAGTAAATTTGGAATATCTGATTTTGATTAATGAGATTTCGAGAAAAATTCTTTCTCCTTTTTATTTTATTTATTTTTTTTTATTCTTTTTTTTTAAACTTGAAATGTCTTTAAGATTTGTGGCATTATTTTTACCTTGTACTTTATTTGTGCAAAACCCATTGTCAGGTGCATTATAATCTCCACAAAGACACCGCATGATATTGTCTTGAGGATGGGTCATGCAATATGTGTTTCGTATCCCCTCACAGTTGGCTTGCGTTTTGCACTCACGAGCTTTTCCAACTAAAATAAAAAAAATTATATTCATAATTGTTACCGATTACTAATAATTGTAGTAATTTATTGCGTTTGAATATAAATTTCGAATAGACAAATTTATTTACTTTTATTTAACTCAAATGAATTAATTTAATTTAATTTATTAATTATATTTGCGTTAAATAAAATTTCTCTCTGAGTGTGCAAACTTAGGTACATTTTTTAAATTTAATTAAAGTGAAAAAAAAATTTATTTGATTCAAAATAATCGGTGTGTGTCTATTATCAAATAATTTTTAATTGTAAATACAATTTATTTTGATTTAATTAAAAGTTGATTACTTGAACCAATAATTTCAGAATTTGAGGCAAATACAATTTACTTGACTAAAATAAAAATTATTTGATTGAAATAAATATTTATTTGATAATAGACAAGTAATCGATTATTTTGAACCAAATAAATTTTTTGTTTCAGTGATAAATTATTTTATATTAAAAATTAAATTAAAAAAATAAATTATCTACTTTTAATATTGTGCGATTTTACATTAATTTCTAAGGAAAAGCAATCAGTTTATAGAAATAATAATTTAACAAAAAAATTCTAATTGTTATAAATTATTATACAACTTTATTACAATTATTATTTATAATTAAAAATAATTATTATCTACAATAATTATTTGTTTTTATTTATTATTATTTATTTAAAATATTTTATTTAAATTTACAATTGTTATACAAAGATTTCAAACCTTTTTGAAAGTAGTCAAATTAAAAATCTTAAACAGCCTAATAATAAAGACACTTCAAGATAATTTTACGATTAAAAAAAGCTGTATTTTTACAGCTATTGAAAAAATAGCAATTTTTTTTTCTAATGTGATTCGTAGATGTAGGGAAAATTTTTAATTATTTTTAAAATTATGCGAACTTTTAAAAATTATTCTAAATGATCTATAATAGTGAATTTTACAAGCTGAAAAGGTTTATGTTCGTTATGATGGTTTGTAAATTTAATTACGAAAATTGATATAAATTTTATTCATGATAGAAAGTTGGATATAAATTTTTGTTTTCCAAAAAAAAGTTTCAAAAAAATATCTTCCTTCACACACTCAGAAAAAAGGTAATTTTTACTCAGACTTTTAATTTGTTTCAAATAAATTTTATTTGGTTCAAATAAAAATTGTTTCTGTGTCGAATAAAATTTTTAGTTAAAACAAATAAATAATTTAGTAGAGTCTGAGAAAAATATACTTTTATGTAACTCAAATATAATTTGGTTTAATTAAAAAAATATTTAATTTAATTGTTTAAATTAAAATTTTTTATTTGGTTTTTTTATTTGTATTTTTTTTACTTGGTTTTTTTTATTTGGTTTAAATAAAAATTTTCTCTGGGTGGGAAAGAAGAAATTGTAATAAAATTAATTTATTAGAGTAACAAAAAAATGCGAGATCGACAGATTTTGAATTTATTAAAAATTGGTTTAAAATAATAAAATTATAAAAATCTGTAAATATAAAAAAAATGTTTTTTTTACACATTTTCCAGAGTAGGTTGTTGTTTTTTCAGGGTTGCAACCCTGGTATTCAACAAAATATTAGTATGTGTGTCCTTGACACTCGGACGTAAGATTCTGTTTTAAGATATGCAGAATTCTTATTGCAACGTTGTATTTAGCTCTCGTGTATTATTTAACTCTATGGAAAAAACTTGGAGGAGGTAGCAATTAGTTAAATTTTCAAAATTACATTTTACCGTGCATATTTATTTGTAATTAACGAACAATAGAAACATTTTTTCCATTCTTTTTTTGTTTTCTATTTTTTGTTCTCTAAAATTATAATTTTACTAATACTGAAAAGAAATTTTTACAAAATAAATTTTTGCGCATATTAATCAACAATATCGTGTATTAAAGTAATTTTACAAGAAAAAATTTATAAACAGTTTTTTTTTTTTAATAATAGAGAAAATTTCTTTACATTCGGCAAACTATTGTTGTGATCAGGGATTGAACGAGAAATTTTTATCATTACTATGATGATTTGGCAGAATCTTTTGTTAATAATAAAATTTATTGATATAACGACCATGAACTTTTGCAGCAAGATCATTATCAAGCAATGTGCATTTAAACAAATATTCTGTTTATTGTACAATATGAAAGAAGAAATTATTTTGTTTAAATTATTAGTTAAACTTAAAAATTTATAATTTAAATTAAATTAAAAATTTAAATAATTTATTATTTACATTAAATTAAAAATTGAAATAATTTATTATTTACTTAATTATTGGAATTTTTCAAAAATTAAAAAAGTGCAATTATTTTGTATTAGTTTAGTGTTAAGTAGAATTTTGCAAATTTATGAAAATATTTTTATTTGCAAAACAATGAAAAAATAATGGCAAAGTAATGGCAAAATAATAGCAAAATAATTATCAAGATACTATAAGAAAAAAAATAAATAATAATAATAATGATACACCAAGAGAAAAGTTTTATTTAAACTAAAAATAATTTATTTGTGTTAAATAAAAATATATCTATTTTTCTCAGTCTACTGAATTATTTATTTGGGACGAATAAAATTTTTATTTGGTCCAAATAAAATTTATTTGAATCAAATAAAAAAGTTTAGTAAACTCTGCACCCAGAGAAATAATTTTTAACTTCAAAGAAATTAGTTTTTTAAACTTTTTTTCATTGAAAATAAATTTTTCTTTCAAATAAAAGAGAGTTTTTTGACTGAAAAAAATTTCTTTGGTTTAAACAAATTTTCTTTGACTGCAAGAAATTACTTTTTTAATAAAAGAAAGAATTTCTTCAAAACAAAACTTTTTCTTTTAAAATTGTTTTTGAATCAAAGAAAATTGATTTGAATCAAATAAATTTTCCTTGAATAAAAAAAAATAATTTGCAATGGAATAAATGTTTTTAGTTTGAAATAAATTTTATTTGGTAGGTACAAAAAAAATTATTTGGCTAAAAATTCTATTTGACAAGAATAAAATTCATAACAGGATTTTGCTTTATTTCTCATCAAAATAAAACAAATAAACTTTATTTGAACCAAAAAAAAAAAAATTCTGTTTAAAAGAAAGAAATGTTTTTTTAAATCCAAATAAAATTCTATTTAAATCAAATAAATTTTTTTTGAACCAAATAAAATTCTGTTTAAAAGAAATAATTTTTTTTAAGTCCAAATAAAATTCTATTTAAATCAAATAAATTTTATTATTTTATAATAAATATAATTTGGTAGGCTTTGAGACAAATACACTTTTATTTATCTCAAACAAATTATATTTGATTAAATTTAAATAAAATTTTTTCTCTCAGTGTTAATAGAGGCAAAATAATGATTCTTTAATTTAAAAAGAAAAATTTCTTTGAAACAAATAAATTGTTTTTGAATCGAAGAAAATTTATTTGATACAAGTAAATTTTCTTTGAATCGAAAACAATTTATTGTTTTATTTATTTACAATGTTTGAAATGCAAGAAAATTTCTTTGAAAGGAATAAATTCTTTTTGAATCAAGGAAAATTGGATTGAAATAAAAAAATTATTTTTAAATCAAGGAAAACTTGTTTTAAACAAATAATTTTTTTTTTGAATCGAAAAAAATAATTTTCAAATGATTTTTTTGTCAAGAAGAACTTTTTTCTAACTGTGAGGCAAATATTTAATTTTTCTAGTTGTACTTTTAATAATACTTTCAATTATATTTTTTGATTACAAGTTAACATTGTTAATAAATTAATAATTAATGATAAAAATGCAATAATAATAATTTTAATAATAATAATTGAATAAAATAATGAAATACCTACCGAAACTTGGCGGAGGCGTAGGATTTTGATTTTGAGGATTCGACTTTCCAAAAGTTGTGAGTGCCATGGACCAAACTGAAGAGAAGGCGCATAATAAAAGAGCAAGAGTGAATAATATACGAATCCTCATAAATTCCGTCATGATTAATATTAACTCGATATAACAATCGACTTTCCAAACCAATAAAACCAGATAATAAAAATATTTGTTATCTTTCAAAATCACTGTTATATTTAAAAAAAGAAGAACACGAAAAACAATTTTCTCTCCTTATTCACGGCATTAACTTTTATTTACCATTTCGAATTTTTTTTTTAGCGAAAAAGTGTAACTTTTTTTGTTTAAAAACTTTTTTTAAACTTTTCTAATTAAATTATTTCTTAATCTTAATTACAAAAATTAAATTATGTTTCGAAATAAAATCATATGAACCGCGCAAGATTTTCACGCGTTACTTCTTATACTTCAATACTAATTCACTCTCTTATAAAGACTGTGGGGAGTAAAAGCCTTGCAAAGACCTTTTAAGCCTTCGAACTACCCCCACTGTTGTTCCACCTTCAACCACCACAGGAATGAATACTATACCTTTTCTTTGAATCTGATTTCCACTTGTCATTTAAGTTTCAAAAAAAAGTTATTTTCACTTTGTAACCTAATTTATTTTCTCTTATCGCCTTATATTTAAGGGAATTCATTCAGATAAATAAAAAAAAAAAAATTTGTATAATCTAAAAATAAGGGGGAAAAAATAATTAAATTACAAAAATTTTCATGTTTAACAATACAGTTATTATGGAAATGAATGACCTTTGAACTTAATGTAACACTCGTATAATAGTGCGAAAAGAAATTTATATGCGCCAGTGTGCGACATATTCTGACAATATAGTTTAATGCCTGCTTGGAAAAATAATTCTGCGAAATTTATTTGATTGGAGTAAATTTTTATCCTGGTTCGGAATAAATTTTATTTGGTTTAAGAAAATTTTTTGTTGGTTCAAGTAAATATTTTTTTGGTTCAAGTAAATTTTGTCTGATTCAGAAAAAAATATTATTTTGTTCAAGTAAATTTTTTTTGGTTCAAAATAAATTATATTTGGTTCGAGTAAATTTTTTGTTGGTTCAAGTAAATATTTTTTGGTTCAAGTAAATTTTATCTGATTCAGGAAAAAATGTTAATTCGTTGAAATAAATTATTTTTGATTCAAAATAAATTTTATTTGATTCAGAATAAATTTTATTTGGTGTAAATAAATTTTATCTGGTTCAAATAAAAACTTTATTTGATTCAAAAGAATTTTATTTCGTTCAAAAAAACTTTATTTGATTCAAAGAAATTTTATTTGATTTGATTCAAAGATATTTTATTTAATTCAATTAAAATTTTTATTTGTTTTAAGGAAAATTTTTATTTAAATTTATTAATTAGTTATTTAAATAACAAATAATAAATTTAGTAAACTCTGTGATAAATACATATATATTTGACTAAAATTAGTTTTAATTAAACTGGGTGTAATTAGCAATTATTTAATTGTAACATTTTTCTTAATTTCTAAAAAATTTTCTTCTTTTTTTGAAAATATTTTTAAAAATACACATTGCAAAAAAAAATAATAATATTAATAATAAAAAAAGTTAATCAATTCTACAATAAAATTTATTTTTTTAAATCTGAACAATTCAGTGAAACATGGAATTAAACTTTAAAATAAACGAAAAGCATAGAAATAAATTTTTAAATAAAGAAAAAATAAATTTTATTTTATTCAGATAAAAATTCTATTCATGCTTAAAAAATTTTATTAGTTATTTAAATAACAATATTAATTACTTATTTACATAAAAAATAAATAATTTAGTGCACCCAGAGAAAAGTTTTATTTAAACTAAATATAATTTATTTGAGTTAAATAAAAATGTATTTGTCTCAGAAGCTACTAAAATTATTTATTTGTTTTAAATATAAATCTCATTCGGTAAAAATAAAATTTTTATTTGAAGTAAATAAAATTTTATGTGAAGTAAATACAATTTTATTTGAAGCAAATAAAATTTTATTTGATTCAAATAAATATTTCTCTGAGTGTAATTAACAATTAGTTAATTCTAACATTTTTTTTAATTTGTCCATTCTAACAAATTTTCTCCTTATTTTTTTAAAAAATATCTTTAAAATGGCGCAATGCAAAAAAATTATTATAAATTCGTTTTTTTAATTTTGCAAATTTACTTTTCAAATCTGAACAATTCAATCTTGCTCGGAAAAAATAGAGTCCAAATTAAAGATAATTAGAAAAAAATAAAAAAAATTCTACTTTACAAAAATTATCTTTATAGAAACTATAATAATAATCTCGTTTTACCTCTTACAGTTATTTTTTCTTTTTGCAAGTAAGTTATTATTAGTTTTCGTTAACATTTAATAAAAGGCCCATTTTATGAAAGCGTTGCAGATAAAAGTATTTTTATAATAAATTTTCACTTTTCGTGAAGTACGAACATATTTCTTTTTTTTTTTTTGCTTCGAAAGATTCTTTAAATGATATATTCGTCGAAAATTTAATCATAATGAAAATAAATTTACTTTTTCAAGCTACTGATATACCTATAACGATATAAAGAAAAGTTATTTTTTTCACGAATTCAAATAAACGTTCATTTAAAATTTAAATCGTATACATATTTTATTTTCATTTTATTTCTACTAATTTTGTTGAAAATACAATATTATTAGCTGAAAATATTTTCACTTTATAATAAAAGAGAAATTAATCAAATTTAATAGCTGTTAAAAATAGATAGAATAAAGTATATAATTATATAGAGCAAAATTAATGAGAAATAAATATTAAATACAAATATTGAAGGAAAAATTTTTTTATTTTACTCAGAGAAAAATTTTATTCAAACCAAATATAATTTATCTGAGTTAAATAAAAGTACATTTGTCTCAGAATCTACTAAAATTTGTTTATTCATTATTTATTTATTTGTTTTAACTAAAAATTCTTTTCGTTACAAAAAAAATTCTTATTTGAACCAAAAAAAATTTTACTTGAACCAACAAAAAATTATTTTTAAACCAAATAAAATTTAATTTGAACTAAATAAATTTTTTTAAAACAAATATAAAATTTACAAATAAAAGTTCATTTGAACCAAATGAAATTTTATTTAAACCAAATCAATTTTTCTTTGAACCAAATCAAATTTTCTTTGAACCAAAAAAATTTTTTTTTTGAATCAAATAAAATTTATTTGAAACAATTAAACAATATTGACTTGGCAAATAAATTTTATTTGTGTCGAAAAACACTTTTATTTAAAACAAATAAAATTTATTTGGTTAAATTAAAATTTATTTGGATTAAATAGAATTTTATTTGGTTCAAAAAATTTAATTGTTTTAAATAAAATTCTATTGAGTTCAAATAAAATTTATTTTTTAAACAGAATTTTATTTGGTTCAAATAAAAATTTTTTTTTGAACAAAATAAAATTTATTTGAAACAATTAAACAATTGACTTGACTCTGAGTAAAATATATTATTTTTCTAGATGCCAAGAACAATAGTATTTTCTATTCATAATTTTTTATTTAATTATCAATAAAATATTATTTTTTGTGAATATAATTTTAAGAAAACTATTTTAAGAAAAATATTAAGAGTTTTATAATTATGTGAAATTTGTTTCAACATGTAAAAAATATAATTATTGAATTAAAGGAGAATTTTTCTAGAGCAAAAAGAAGAATGATTTGTTCTCTTTTATGTTAACATGAAAGCAATCAGAAATTTATTGCGCTGTTTCTGTGTGTATAATTTTATGAGCAGATGTTCACGAATACACTTATCTATAGGCACGCTAATATTATTTATTATTCTCGATACTATATTTGAGATATTCTATTTTCAACAATTTGTTAAACACTTATTCTTTTGTCAAGCACAATTTATTTATTCTTCTATAATAATAATAATAATAATAATAATATTATACAATTTCTTAAAAAAATATTCAGAAAATTTATTTTTTCATACATAAATAATTTTCTATTACTGCGACTGTAAATTTTAACTTCAAATTGAGAAAATAATTTTTTTTTACTTCTTTATGAAATTTTTTTTTCTAAATTTTTAAAAAAACGAAATTTTTTCTTTTCACACAGGAAAAAAAATATTTATTTGATTTAAATAAACGATTTCTGATTTATTAGCAAATAAATATTTATTTATATCAAATGATTTTTATTTAATCTAATTAAATAATAACTACAAAATCTACTAAATTATTATTTTGTTTAAAATAAAAATTTTATTTAGTACAAATAAAGTTTTTATATAGATCAAATAAAATTGATTTGAAACAATTAAAATTTATTGGAACCAAATAAAATTTAATTCGAACCAAATAAAATATACAACTATTTACTTTATAATAGACAATTGTTTAATTGAATAAAGTAATTTTTTTTTAAATATAGTTGTTAGAGAAATATAAGGAAAATTTTAAAGTTTAGGCTTAATGAAAAATATAATTTATATATTAGAAATGACACAAGTAATAATTATCATTTAACGCATTAAAATTGTTATCAAATATAAATTCTAGAATAAATCGTAAAGAAATTAACATAAAGTTCAAGGTCCATGCGGAGAATTGCAATTAAAGCTTCAATTAGTCATTGTGCATGTTTATTTAATTAATCGTTAATGAATTTTACAATGTCTTTAATGAGATTAAAGAAATTTTGAATTTCAAATTTCAAAAAAATCACGCATTTCAAACACACTTTCTTGTGCGCACAATAATTATTATTGTAAATTGAACGAACGTAATCCTATAAAGTTCTAAACGTTCAAATGAACAAAATTTATTTCTCCTCTAAATTTATTTTAATTATTTATTTTTTAAATTATTATTTTATTATATAACTTTTATTACATAATTCATTATATTATTTAAAATTTTTAATAAAAAACTACTTAAAATTTGTCCTCTACTATAAAAAAAATTATTTACAGTAATTCTAAAAGAATTAAAATTCTAAAAGAAAAATTAAATTTTTTTTCCAATTAGTAATTATCACAAAAAATTTTTAAGGAAAAATATTTCGTTCATTTGAACCTATCAAAATTTGTCGATTACGAACGAACAACATAAAAGTTTATGTCCATAGTATATAATTATATTATACACACAGAAAAAAAATATATTTTACTCACAGCCAACTAGATTTTTTATTTGTTTCAAATAAAATTTATTTGGTTCAAATAAAATTTATTTGTTTTAAACATAATTTTTTTGGTTCAAATAAAAATTTTATTTCTGCCAAATAGAATTTTTAACAAAGAAATTTTTTTGCACTAGATAAATATAATTTCAAACAAAAAATATTTAATTCTTTCAAATAAAATTTATTTGTTTTAAATAAAATTTTTTTGGTTCGAATAAAATTAATTTGGCTTTAAACAGAATTTTGTTTGGTTAAAATAAAATTTATTTCAAACAAAAAAACATTTCTTTGGTCCAAATAAAATTTATTCGTTTTGAACAGAATTTTATTTGATTCAAATAAACAATTTAATTCCTGTAAATTTTTTGCGACATAATTTTTTTAAATCAAATGAAATTTATTTGTTTAAAACAAAATTTATTTCGTTTAAGCCGAATTTTCTTTGTTTCAAATACAAATTTTATTTCTGGCAGTATTTAACCAAATAATTTATTTTGAACCAAATGAAATTGATTTCAAACAAATAAAATTTATTTTGGCTTTTATTTTTTTTTGAGTCAAATAAAAATTTTATTTATGAGGAATAGAATTTTTAACCAAATAATTTTTTTTTGACAAATAAAATTGATTTCAGACAAAAGAGATTTATTTGGTTCAAATAAAATTCAGTTGAACCAAAAACATTTTTTTTTGGTTTAATTAATATTTTTTTAGTTGAAATAAAATTTATTTGGTTTAAAAAAAATAAATTTGGCTCAAAAAAAATTTTTATTTCTCTCTAATAGAATTTTCAACCACATAATTTTTTTGAACCAAATAAAAAGTTTACTAAGCTTTGAGTAAAATATATCTTTTTTCTTGGTGCAGAAAGAAATAATAATTTATAATAATAGTAATATTAATTATAATAATAATAACAATAAAAATAATAATAAAATCAAAAGTAATAGTAATTTATTATTATTGTAGTTATATTTTATTGTAAAAATAAAAATTAAAAAAAATAATTATTATTAATGTCCCTAAAGTGGTGAACGTTCCAATGAACATTCTTTTTGTTATTTTTTTTAGGTTTGCATTTTGAAACAAAATATTAATTTTCACATTCAAATAATTACTAAATAATTAGTCAATAATTGTTAATTTTTTTTTATTTCTCATTAAAATACAATAATATTAGAAAATATCGAAAGGAAAGAAAATTTTTAATTTCTCGTTCATTAGAACGTTCAAAACTTTAAAGAAATTATTACAAACTTATATTTTATTCTAAAAATAAAAAAAAAGAAAATAAGAATAGAAATAACAACAAATAAAATATATTGAATTAAAATATTTTACTTTTTTTTATCGAAGATCCCCAGATAGAGAGCATGCAATTAGTTGAAGGATTATTACACTACTAAAATATGAGACCTGAAATATAGGAAAATTTATTTTAATTATTTTTGTAATTTTTTTTTCTAATCATACATATATTCTTCAGAATCAAAATTTGAAGTTTCGTCATACTCATGATTAAATGGTTTCATATTTAGTGCCTCCAATATATTCTGAAATGATGATGGAACTTCTTCTTGTTTTTCCTCTTCAAAGGTATTGGGCGATAAAATTCTTCCAAAATCATCAGTTTCAGTGTTCAAATTTTTTTCATTGTAGGGATTAAAGAAATCGGATACAATATCTGGATTCATGAATGTACTCCAAAAATTATCGAAACCATCCATATTGTTATTTGGAATATTTTGATTTGATAATTCCTCGTTTTCGATGTCATTAAGAATTGGAATTATTGGATTGTGATTGATTTGAAGTGGATCAATAATATTTCCCTCGGTTTGATTATTTTTTTCATTGGGATTCTTGGCTTTGAAGAGAATACGAATGTGGAATGAATCATTCTTGGGATCATCGGAAATTGCTGGGGAATTTTCATTTTCTTGAGGATCGACAATTTCCTTGTTGAATGGCAGGGAAAAACGGAAGGAAAATATTTTCTTGAATATCGGCTCATTTGGGGAACTTATTTCTTGGTTTGAACTTTTCTCTTCGGATTTTGGATTATTTTCTCCATTTGGCAGTTCGTTGTTCTGACTGAGTTCATTTTGGAAAATTTTTTCTTTTTCTTCCTCCTTGTAGGAATTTAGTAAATTTTTGATATTCAAAAGTTCGTCGGTTTTCGAATTTGGATTTTCATTGTCGATGGTTTTGTCATTGTTTAAATTTTCTCCGGTTAGTTTCAAAGTTGGTAGGAAACTTGCAGAATTTAATTCGGTTTCGATTTTTTCACTTTTGGCTGCATCGTAATATTCGGATTTGTAAAGCAACAGAACAGCTGATCCGACTAACAAAATTATTTCCACAGCGAGAATAACTTTTAAAATTTTCATAACAATTCGACATTTATTTGGCTTTGGAACACGTTCCAAATTTTCGTCCACCTTCCCCTCCTCGGAGAGGACCATCTTGTCTGTAAAAATTGATGACAAATTTTTTGTTAATAGAGAAATAATTTTTTTGATTTAATATTTTCACTCCAAGTATTCAAATTTAATTAATTTTATTTAATTTTATTTTATTCAAATTTATTGTTACAAATTAAATTTTTTTTTTTTGCTACAAAAGAAATTTGTTTTTCCTACAAAAAAAAAATCCGTTTTTGTTAGAGAAAAATAAAGTTTCGCTACAAAAAAAATTATTGTTACAAATAAAATTTGTTTTTGCTACAAATAAAATTTGTTTTTCCAAAAAAAAAATTTGATTTTGATACAAATAAAATTGGCTTTTCCTATAAAAAAAATTACTTTTGGTAACGAAAAAATTTAGTTCAGTTACAACAAAATTTATTGTTAGAAATAAAATTTTTATTTCCTACAAAAAAAATTTTTTTTGTTACAAAAAAATTTATTGTTACAAATAAAAATTGTTTTTGCCACAAATAACATTTATTATTTTTCCTACAAAAACAATTTGTTTTTGCTACAATTAAAATTTGTTTTCCCGATAAAAAAATAGTTGTTGTTACAAAACATTTTATTGTTACAAACAAAAATTGTTTTTCCTACAAAAAATAAATTATGTTTGCTAGAAAAAAATTTATTGTTACAAATAAAATTTGTCTTTGCTACAAAAAAGAATTTATTTTTTCAACAAATAAAATTTCATTTTGCTACAAATAAAATTTATTTTCTCTACAAAAAGAATTTGTTTTTGTTACGAAAAAATTTATTTTTGTTACGAAAAAAATGCAGTTTTGCTCCAAAGAAAAATTATTGTTACAAATAAAATTTATTTTCCCTACAAAAATAATTTGTTTTTGTTACAAAAAAATCTCTTTTTGTTAAAAAAAATTTAGTTTCGCTACAAAAAAAATTATAGCTACAAATAAAATTTGTTTTTGCCACAAGAAAAATTTTGTTTTTGCTACGAAGAAAATTTGTTTTTGCTACAAATAAAATTTGTTTTCGCTACAAAAAGATTTTGTTTTCGCTACAAAAAAATTTCTTCTTCAACAAAAAAAATTTTCCTTCCTTATAAAAATAAATCTAGCAGAAATTATTTTTAAATTTTTGCATAAATTCAGTAAAATACTCACCCTTATGATTCGTCCACAAATACTTCATTATTGACAACACTTTTATTTGTAAATTGACGTTTAGAGAAACTAGAGGGAAATGAATAGTAATGTTCGACGAACGGGATTTCTAACACATATATGTATATATTACGACTTTAAGAAGTATCTCCATAGGTTATCAATCTTAGGTCATTTATTGCTCTTAACTACCAACAGTTGTGTTTTTCGTGCATTTAACAATAATAATGTTATGTACATACAAAATTCTAATTTTTTCAGTTGACTTTCAACTAATAATTCTATTCTATATCAATTTTTATCAATTTTTTCCCCACTTTTCTTCGTTTTTTATTTGTCACGAATGGAAACATATTTTTTGGGAAAATAAAACTTTAATGATTGCTTAGCCTTGAGATGGAATATAGAATATGATAAAAAAAAAATTTTGTAAATACTTTAATATATGCAGGCTTTTATAGAATATAAATTATATCTGCTTTTTGCGCAGTGTAAACTTCTTTTCGAACGTAGATATTTTTCTTAGAAACTATTTTTAAATTGTTAGAAAAGAATATTATTTACTATTAAAATTTTTGATTAAATTTTTCTATGTATGTTTGTCTATGTATGAGTCACTATTTCGTAAAAATTGACAAATATTATTATTTGAGTTAATAAAGGAGTTATTGGGTTTATATTATATAAAAGAATTTTTTTCTAATTTTTTTTATTCCAATTTTAATTCTATTTTGTATTTTAATTTATATTCTATATTTTATTCAAATTTTTTATTTTATTTTTCATTTTATTTTGTATTCTACTTTTTATTGTATTTTTTTATTTTTTTTCTATTTTTAATTCTTTTCTTTTTATTCTATTTTTTTTTATTTTTTTTTTTGTTTTATTTTTTTACTCACGTTCCTAAAGTTTTTAACGTTCAAATGAACTAAAGTATTTTTTTTTCTTCCTTCAATTTGTATTTTTTGTTAAAAAAATATTTATATTTGTAAAAAGAATTATTTACCGAATAATTAAATGATTAATTTTAATTATTTTTCCCTTTTGTGTAGTAATTAAAAAAAAAAAATATTTAAACAGAAAAATAATTTCGTTCAATTGAACGTTCGAAGTTTCAGAAAAATTTGTATTATTTTTTTTCATTCTATTTTTTAATCTTTTTTAAAATTATATTTTTTATTCAAAATTCTGTCTTTAATTTTTATGTCTCTGAAATTTTTAACGTTTAAATAAAAGTCAATATTTTAGTTACTTTTTTAATTCGTATTTTATCGCAAAAAATATTATTTCGAATATTAAAAAAAATTAATTCTAAGGAAATAAATTTTGAATTTACCCTCTTTTTCAATTCCCTACAATTATTTTTTAAAATATTTAAACGGAAGAAAAAATTTCATTCGAACGTTAAAAATTTTCATGAAATCTGAATATTATTTATTTATCCTAACTTTCTAATAGTAAAAATAGAAGTTTGTTTATTATTTATTATTATTTTTATTGTTTACTTCATTTTTTGTTATATTACTTATTTTTTATTATAATTATTTTTTTTTATTTTTTTGTTATATATTGTTTTTTAATTTTTGTTTATTAATTTTCGAAGAAAACTGAAAAGTCATAAAACTTGTATATTTGGATGATATTTTATAAATAATTGAAAAAAATACTGAGAATTTCTTAATTCAATCAATTTATCGATAAGAGCACAGGTGTTCGATTTTATCCATTGATTGCGATTGTAGTAGATAAATTATTAAATGTCGATCAGACATAATCTTATACAGTAACGTTTTCTTATTCGAGATGATACGTTATAATAAAATTTTTCTCTTTAGTGTATTTTTTGTAAAAATTATTCTAAACAACGGTAAGTTATATAAATTTAAGTCTGACTTAAATGGCGTTTTACTACTTACACTAAAGTTACACAAAGTACAAGAAATAACATTTTCTAAAAATTAATGATAAATAGTTAATAAATAATATTTAAAATTTAATAATTATATGTAAGTTCGAATTTTCTGAAATCTGAATAATAAAATATTTTCCCTTTTTTTGAATTTTTAAAAAAGTATAGTTAGAAAATTGTCTTTTTTTCTAAGTTTGAAATTTTTTTAGTTATGTTGAAGAAAAAAAATTTCTACTTTTTGTAAAATGGAAAATTTTTATTTTTTTTTGAAAATTGAAAATCATAATATATTATTTTCTCAGTTTTTAAACTTGGAAATTTTTTTATACAAAGTAAGAAATATAAAACTTTTACTATACTTTTGCAAAGTGAAACCCAAACTGTTTGGAACTGCTGTCAACTTTTACTACCTCGAGAATAAATTTTACTAAGTTGAAAATGTATTTTACTAATTTTTACTCAAATTTATTTCGGAATTCGGATATTATAAAATTTACTCTGAAAATAACGATTTTTAATAACAAAATAATATTTCATAATTATAATATTTTATTAATAAAATTAGGTAATTAATAAAATTACATTTTATTTCTTTTTATTTATGTTTTTATTTTTTTATTCATTACTTTCTTATTACTTTTTTAAAAATTAATTTTTTTATTTATTATTATTTTTTCACTTATTATTATTATTTTTAATATTTATTATTTTTTTATATTTATTGTTTTACATTTATGACACATATTATTCTTATTTTTACATTTATTTCACTTGCTCCGAAAGTTAAATTTAGAACACAGTGGAAATTAATATAGTTTTTGACCTGAAACCAAAAGCATAAGGGGTGCAATATAAAATCTTGAGGAGTAGTATATATTGAAGCTTTCGTGAGGAAATAACAATATCGATTCCTATGCCCTCGGGCAGGTCTGGAAACAAGATTCGTATCGAATTGTACAGCGAAATTGTTCTTAAAATGTGCTTTCACGCTTTTTCTCCTCCACGAACCAGCGATCACAGTCATAGATCATCAACCGCAAAACATAAATATATACCTATGTCGACCCTTTTGTACCAGTTTTTTCGACGAGACACGCAAGCTGTCTTTCGCGTGAAACCTATTTTAGAAAAAAAAATAAAAAATCTTTAATCTTCTTTGGCCCTTTTTTATTAGTTTGAAAAAAGAAAATGGAAAGTAGCCGCGCGCGGGAAAATCAATATTAACTAAAAGTTGAAATAAATATTTCATTTTAAAATATTCTCTCTCGCACTCACACCCACGTGAATTTTGGAAAAGGTCGATCCTTATCGTAGATTGAGATATGAGGAATAAGGATTTAGAGGAAGAAATCAATTTAGATTTTTGTTTATAGAATAAACTGAAATAATAATTTATTTAAATGGGTGATTTTTCAAAAAGTGATACTTTTGAACTTTGGACTTTTAATTTATTTTTTTTAATTATATGGTTTTTTCTATTGAAACTACTTTATTTTATATTCAAGAGTAAAAAATTAATTTGCGTAAAATTAATTGTTAAAAATTATAGTAAAAAAAACAATTATTATCAAAAATTTGAATAAAATTTTTAAAAATAATTCAATTAATTTAAAGCAATTTTAAGAAAATTTCTCGCATAAATTCAATTATTTTCAAGAATAATAAAATTCTTCGCTAAAATTCAATTATTTTCAATATCTACAATTTTAATAAAATTTCTCAAACAATTCAATTATTTTTAAAAAAAATTTAAATAAAATTCTTCGCAAAAAGTCAATTATTTTCACAAATATTAAAATTTTTTACGGGAATTCAATTATTTAAAAAAAATTATAATACAATTTAGTGCAAAAATTTAAGTATTTTTATAAATAACAAAATATTTTACAAACTTTCAATTGTTTTAATTACATTTTTAATTGAGATCTTCGAAATAAATGTTATTATTCTTAAAAAATTTTTTTAATTTCTGGAAAGAAATCAATTACCAAAAATTTTAATTTAAAATTCTTAGAAACGATTCAATTAATTTCAAACATTTTAAGAAAATTCAATTATTTTCACTAATAATAAAATTCTTCGCTAAAATTCAATTATTTTCAATATCTACTAATTTGATAAAATTTCTCAAAAAATTCAATTATTTTCAAAAATTTGAATAAAATTCTTCGCCAGAATAAAAATATTTTCACAAATAACAATTTTTTTAAAGGAATTCAATTATTTACAAAAAATTATAATAAAATTCGTTTGAACAATTCAATTATTTTTCTAAGTTATAAAATTCTTCGTAGGATTTCAATTATGTAGTTTTAAACTTTTAATAAATTTTTAATTAAATTCTTCGAAATAAATGTTATTATTCTTCGAAAATTTTTTTAATTTTTCGAAAGAAATCAATTATTCTAAAAAATTTTAATAAAATTCTTACAAACGATTCACTTATAATTTTAAACATTTTATGAAAATTTCTCGCATAAATTTAATTATTTTCACGAATAATAAAATTCTTCGCTGAAATTCAATTATTTTCAATATCTACAATTTTAATAAATTTTCTCCAAACAATTCAATTATTTTTAAAAAATTGTAATTAAATTCTTCGCAAGAATTCAATGTCCTTCAATATCTACTAATTTAATAAAATTTTTGAAAACAATTCAATTATTTTCAAAAATTTGAATAAAATTCTTCGCCAGAATAAAAATATTTTCACAAATAACTATTTTTTGACAGGAATTCAATTATTTACAAAAAATTATAATAAAACTCTAAGAAAAAAATTATTTTCAAAAATTTTAATAAAATTCCTTGCTGTTCTTGGTAAATTAGTAGATATTAAAAAGAATTTGAATAAATTTCTTTTCAAGAATTAAAATATTTTCACAAATAACAACATTTTTCACAGGAATTCATTTATTTAAAAAAAAAATTATAATAAAATTCGATTCAAGACTTCAATTATTTTTCTAAATTGTAAAATTCTTCGTATAGGATTTAAATTAGTTCTAATACACTTCTAATTGAATTCTTCGAAAAATGTTATTATTCTGGAAAATTTTATTAAAATTCCTCGAAATAATTCAATTATTTTCAAAAATTTTAGTAAAATTTCTGGCTAAAATTCCATTCCTTTTGGTATATTCAGTTATTTAGAATAATTACAATTCGTTGCAAGAATTCAATTATTTTCCTAAATTTAAAAATTCTTAGCAAGATTTAAATCATTTTTACTAAACTTTAAAATTTATTTCTCGAAAAATGTTATTATGCTTAAAAATTCTATATAAAATTCTTCGAAGAAAATCAATTATTTTCCAAAGTTTTGTAAAAATTCTTTATGAAAATTCAATTTTAAAAAATACTCAATTATTCAAAAAAATATTTTTTTTCTCTGGTTGTAATATTGGATTATTTATTTATTAATTTCAGGTTTCGAAATTAGTTGGAGATGTAAATCTAACGCTGAATGTACGGCTGCTAATAGTGAATGCATTAACGATATTTGCATTTGTAAGCCAGCTCATACTTATAATGCGAATATGACCAAGTGTCTCAAAGGTATTTTTTTTATTATTAACAGTTTTCTTAAAAGTATATATATCAAATTAATAATAAAGTGAATTAAATTGATGACAAAAAATTTTAGACTTCTAGTTGTAATTTTACACTTTTAAGTAAATAGTGATTATAATAATTATAATAATAATAATAATAATAATTATTATTATTATTATTATTATTATTATTATTATTATTTGTATTATTATTGTTTGTTGTTATTATGATTATTATTGTTTTTATTATTATTGTTTGTTATTATTATTATTATTATTATTATTTTTTTATTTTGATTTTTCTTAAAGGAAGCCTTTTTATTATTATTATTTTTATTATTATGGTTTGTTATTTTATTATTATTGGAAACAAGAAGATATTAACAATAATAAACTTATTAAAAAGAAGTGGAAAAAGTTCTTTACAGCGAGTTTTAGAGTTGAAAAAAAAGTTTTCTAAAAATGTACCTATTTTTTTTTTTTCTTAACTAAAAAGGAAATATATTTTAGTTGCCAGCTTTTATGAACAAAAATGTGAAGATACGGTTCAATGTTCCGCATATTTGTGGAACGGTGGAACTTGTGAATTTCAATTGGACATTTTTAACGAAACAAATTCAAAAAGTATTTGTGTTTGTGGAGAAGGATATCATTACCTACATGGAAGGTGTTACCGTTCTTCAGGTGTGCAATTTGCTTTATTTAAATGCAAAAAAAGAAAATATATTTACTAACGAAACTAGAATTTTTGGTAAAAATTATCATTATACAGTTTAGAATTGGTTTTATTAATTTATTAATTTATTATAATTAATTTTAAAAGGTTTGGGCGAGAAGTGTTCAACGAATGATGATTGTTACGTGAACTCGGATTTCGAGGCCTCTTCATGTAAAAATGGAATTTGTAATTGTAGCGATGGTTTTTATAAAAGAGAATATCGAACCTGTCGTCGAGAATCAAACGGTGTTTAATTATTTTAATTAATTATTTTTTATTCACTCCAGAGAAAAATTTTATTTAAACCAAATATATAATTTATTTGAGTTAAGGGCATTTGACGTCACAGTTTGTGCACAAATTTTGACGTCATAATGGTTCAAATGCCCTTGAGACAAAAAACGAATCATAAGTGTTGCTTGTGATATATTTTCAAAAACGTAAAATTTTATTTTTATAATAGATTTTATATTCTAGAAAATACGATGATTATTGTATAGTAATGAATAGAAAAATATTTCAGAAATTGGACAAAGTTGTCTGATAGATAAAGACTGCAAATTAAACAACACAAAGTGTAGCAGTGATTTCAAATGTGTTTCCACTAAACTGAGAACTTCTTTCCCTACGCACTTTAATAGAGTTGACATTAAAAATGATGTTCATAATGAAACCAATTCGGAAAACAAATGCAAAACAGATAAAAATTGTAAAAATAAAAATACAATCTGTGGTCCAGATTTAACATGCATTTGTAAACGAGCTTTTTTCTCTCTCAATGGACAATGCATTCCAGGTAAACGATAGAAGTAATCTTTAAAATAAAGATAAAGCATAGAAATAAATTTAAAAAAAAGAAATGAAGTTGGTTTGTTATTAAATTTTTGAAATTAAATAAAAATATGTTGTGGAATTTTAAAAAACCGTATAAACTTACAAAAAGGAAATAAAAAATTTATTACCCACATTAAATTTATTTAAATTATTATTGTTTTAAATTTATTTTATAAAAATAATACAGTGTAACAATTTTTGGTTAAATTATAGAATTAGGAGAACCTTGCCTAGAAACAGATGCGAAAAACATTGATGATTCAGTCTGTCGAGATGGAAAGTGGACATGCAAGGTTGATAAGATTGCTTCTAAAAATAATAGATTTTGCAGAAATGGTACGCATAGTACATTATAATAAATAAATAATTAATTATTTTGCAGTTAGGCTTAAAAAATGAAAAATTTCATAATGTTATTAATTTTTTCCAAAAGTTACGCTAGAATTTAGAAAACCTTGTAATTATAACGAAGAATGCTACATTTTTGGACCTGATGCTGTATGCAAAAAATTAAAATGCAATTGCAATGATGATTCACATTTTATTCAAGATGAACTATTCTGTTGGAGAAATAAGGGAATTGGAGACAATTGCTCCAGCGATAATGATTGCCATATTCCAGAATCAAAATTTCAGCTCCATTGTGAAAGTAAAAATAAAGATAAATCAAATCCTGTTTGTCGTTGTCCTAAAGGTTCAGCGCCAAATGAAGAAAATACAGATTGTACCAAAATTCCAACTGGTGAGTAAAAAAATATGCAATTCCAAAAAGGAATTCATAATTCACAGTAAAAATTAATTCATAAGAAAAATGTACCTGCAAATGTTCCAATTACTGCGAATATTTAAAAAATTGTTCTTGTTTTCGAGATTCTGTCTCCTTGAAAACATTTGAAAAAATTATTTTAATCCTTCCTGATGTCTATAAAAATGATCATTTAAATAATTATTCATTTAGTTCAGGCCTCGTCCTCCTATTTTCCAAATTTTTATTTGAGTTCTTCAAAAAAAAAAAAAAACAATTACATTAAAAAATAATTTTGAAAAGTAAAAAAAATAAAATTCTTTAAAATATAAAATTTATATCAATTAAATTTGACGAAATTTCCAAATAATTGGAAATTTAATTAATTTTTTTTCTATTTTTTACGAGAATTCAACAATTTTCAAAACATTTTAAATACTTTTTTTCAAAAGACAAATTTTTTTTATAAATTACAATCAAGACTTAAATAATTTTTTTTAAATAAATATTAAAATAATTATTTATTTTAATTTTTTTGAACAATTTTAATGTAAAGGCTTTTTGAAATTAAACTATTCGTAAAAAAATAAAAATGTAATTCTTTCAAAATTCAATTATTTTTTTATTAAATTTTTAAACAAAATTATTTAAAATATTTAATAAGTTTTTAGGAAAATGTTAAATTAATAAATTTCTGAAAAGAATATTTAAATATTATTAGAGTTTTACAAAGAATTCAAATTGTCAAAGATTTCAATTTCAAAATCTTTTGAAATTTAATTATTTATAAAAATTCATAATACAACGCTTCTAACATTCAATTATTATCTTAAAATTTAATTAAAAGTTATTTTTAAATCAATTCTTCTTAGTAAGTACTGCGATAATTCAATTATTTAAATATATAATTAAATAATTTATTAAATTATTGAATATTTCTGAAAATAATTGAATTCTTTCGAAAAATTTTAATAAAATTTTTTTAAATAATTGCATTTTTTGGACAATTTATTTAAAATTGAATTAATTTTAATTAAAATTCTGCGATAATTTTTATTACTTTTATAAAATTATGTAATAAAATTCTTAAAAATTTTATAAAATTTTTTAAATAATTGATTTTGTTCGAAAAATTATATGAAAATTGTATATTTTGAAATAATTGAATATTTATGAAAATTTTATTATTTATGAAAATAATTGAATTCTCGCGAAAAATTAAAAAAAATTCTTTTAAAATATTAATTTTGTTGGAAAAAAATTAATAAAAATCATATTAGAAAAATTTTAATTCCTGTAAGAATTTTATTATTTATGAAAATAATTAAATTTCCGAGAAGAATTTAATTGTTTATGAGAATAATTGAAATCTTATAATTTTTTTTTTGAAGAATTTAATTAAAATTTCATAGAAACTAATTCAATTCTTATAGAATTTTTTAATAGAATTGAATTCTTTCAAGAAACTTTATTAAAATTGCATTGGAAATAATTAAATTCCTAGGAAGAATTTTATTGTTATTAAAATAAGTGAATTTTTCAAATTTTGTTGATGAATTTAATTGAAATTTTATTGAAAGTAATTCAATTCTTATATAGAATTTTAGTAAAATTTTTGAATATAATTGAATTCTTTTAAGAATTTTTATTAAAGTTGCATTAAAAATAAATGATTTTTCGCGAAAAATTTTATAAAATTCTTTTAAATAATTAATTTGGTTCGAAAAATTTTATGAAAATTGGATTTTGAATAATTGAACTTTTGTGAAAATTTTATTATTTATTTTAAATCATTGAATTCCTGTGAAAATTTAATTATTTATGAAAATAATTGAATTTCTGCGAAGTATTTTATTGAAATTTTATTCAAAATAATTGAATTTCTGCAAAGTATTTTATTGAAATTTTATTCAAAATAATTGACTTTATTTAAAGTATTTTATTATTTATGAAGATAATTGAATTATTAAAAGGTTTTTTCGACGAATTTAATTAAAATTTAATTGAAAATAATCCAATTCTTATATAGAATTGTAGAAAAATTTTTTAATAGAATTGAATTCTTTTACGAAATTTTATTAAAATTGATTTGAAAATAATTGAATTTCAGCGAAGAAATAAAAAAATTCTTTTAAATAATTGATTTTGTTCGAAAACTTTTATTATTTATGAAAATAATTTATTTTTTTCAAAGAATTTTAATAAAGTTATTCAGAATAATAACATTTTTTCAGAAATTAATTTAAAATTGTATTAAAAATAATTGATATCCTGCGAAGAATTTTATTATTCATAAAAATAATTTAATTCTTGCAACCAATCGTTATAATAATAATTGTCATATTTTCTATTTAAAAACGTGTCTTTGGTGGAATTGCGCAGTAATTGATTCATGTACACTAATTCGTAATAAAAGTGAATTCTTAAAAATAGAAAAAAAATAAAAATTAAAAAAAACAAAACCTTAAAAAATATCTTTTTTTAATAATAATATCTTTTTTAATAATAATATGTTTTTTAAAAAAATATATTTTTTAATAATAATATCTCTTTTAAAAAAATTAGGAATTGATGCAAGTTGCACAGAAGCGAAAGATTGCAACGTGAAGAATGGCAGCTGCATTTCAAATATTTGTAGTTGCGTCAAAAATTTTATTCCCCTATCTACTAATGAATGTATCGAAGGTTCGTTCCATTAATTAACCTTATTCAAATTATATTCATTTTTTTTTCAAAACTATTATACGAGAATATTTTGTAAATTAGAGGTCTTTTCATTTTCAAGTTTCTTCATACGGAAATAAATGTGATCACCATATTCAGTGCAATGCAACATTAACAAATGGCATTTGCTCACGAAAGAGCGATACAGTTGAAGGAGAAATTTCAACTTCTGGCATTTGTTCATGTGACCATACTGACCATTATAACAATGGTAACTGTTTTAAAAAGAAATGTGAGTGTCTAATTTACAGTAAAATAGAAAATTATGTAAAACTTGTCACATTATAGTTTTTTTTCCTCTTTTTTTTCACTTTTCTTTTTCTCTTTCAAAGTTATTTAAAAAGTATAATTTGAATTTTAAATTTTCAAACTTGTATTTCATTGCATGATACAAATTATTATATATAATTTGTAATTACATTTTTTTTCAGTTGTATTTGTAGAATTTTAATAACACTAATTATTTTACGATTTGCCTTCTGTTTTTAGTACTGGGTGACTCTTGTGAAAATGAAAGTGAATGTTTTTTGGAAAAAGATATTAATCGAATTAAATGTACAAACGGAATTTGCTCCTGTGGACGGAAATATAAAGAATCGGAGAAAAAATATTGCAAGGAAATTAATGTAAAAGGTATAATTATTTTTTTGTTAATATAATTGTTGAAAAAAAAAAATGTTTCTTATAAGAATGTTCAAACGTTAAAATTTATTATTACTAGATAAATATCAGGTGGGTATTCGCTTTTTATTATTCATAAAGAAAAATTCTTCACGAAATTTATATCGATTTGTGCAAAAAAATGTTGAAACAAATATCGCAAATATTTTGTAAAGTTTTAAAAGAAATTTTCCTAAAGTTTTCAAATATTTATGTGAACGAAATATTTTTTTTATTGAAAATATTGATAATAATAATATTAATAAAATAATAATAAGAATAATTTTAGTAATTATTCTAGAAATTTTTGATAAAATTCTTAGAAACGATTCAGAAATTTTTCGAAATTAAATTATTTTCAATATCTATCATTTTAATAAAATTTTTCAAAAGAGTTCAATTATTTAAAAGAATTATAATAAAATTCTATGCAAATATTCAATTATTTTCGTAAATAATAAAATTTTCATAGGAATTCAATTATTTAAAATACAATTTTTATTAAAGTTTTTCTAGAAAAATCAATTATTTAAAAGACTTTTTGTACTACTTTTTGCAGAAATTCAATTATTTTTAAGGCAGTTTTAATAAAATTTCCCAAAAGAATTCACCTATTTTTAAAAATTTTATTAAAACTTTTATATAAAAATTGAATTATTTTCAACATAATTTTTATTAAATTCGTCGAAAAAATTTGTAAGAATCATTCTTATAATTAATTAAATTCTTCGCGAGAATTCAATTATTTTCAAAGCAATTTTAATAAAATTTCTTGAAAAAATGCAATTCAATTTAAAATTTTTACTAAAATTCTATGTATTAAAATTCAATTTAAATTCAATTATTTTCATAAATAATAAAATTTTTACAAAAGTTCAATTATTCAAAATCCAATTTTCATAAAATTTTTCAAACCAAATTAATTATTTAAAATAATTTTTGGAAATTTTTGCGAAAATTCAATTATTTTTAATGCAATTTTAATAAAATTTCTTGTAAGAATTCAATTCTATTCAAAAATTTTACTACAATTCTATATAAGAATTGAATTATTTTCAATAAAATTTCAATTAAATTCATCCATAAAATTTGTTGAAAATTCAAAAATTATTCTCATGACTAATAAAATTCTTCACGGGAATTCAATTATTATCAATGCGATTTTAATTAAATTTAAAAAAAAATTCAATTCCATTCAAAAATTTCAATAAAACTTTTATATAAGAATTGAATTATTTCCATAAAATTTTAATTAAATTCGTGAAAAAAATTTTGTAAGAATTCAATTATTCCACTGAACAATAAAATTCTTTGCGGGAATTTAATTATTTTCATAAATAATAAAATTTTCATAAGAATTGAATTATTTCAAATACAATTTTCATAAAATTTTTCAAATAAAATTAATAATTTCAAAAATTTTATAAAATTTTTTGTCAAGAATTTTTGTTATTTTTATAAAAATAATAAAAAATTGAGCAGAATTTTAATTATTTTTAATACAATTTTAAATAAAATCACCGAAAAATGCAATTATTTTAAAAAAATTTATTAAAATTCCTCGAAAGAATTTAATTGTTTCATGAAATTTTGATAGAATTTTTAATAATCCTTAATAAGAATTTAATTTCAAGAAATATTCAATAATAGAATAAATTATTTATTTTTATATTTAAATAATTGAATTCTCGTAAAACTTTCTAAGAAGAATTAAATTTAAAAATAAATTTTAATTAAAATTTTAGATAAACATTCAATGTTAGAAGCGTTATATTACAAATTTTTAGAAACAATTAAATTTCAAAAGACTTTTAAATTGGAATTTTTGAAAATTCTAATTTTTGTAAATCTGTAATAATATTTAAATTTTTATTTTCAAATAAAATTATTAATTTTTCTTAAAAAATGACTAAAGCTTTGAATAATTTTAAAATTGAAAATTTCAACTCAAAAAAATTATTGAATTTTTGGAGGAATTACAGTTGTAATTTTTAGAAATTGTAAATTTTTAAAAATATTTTACACGCTAATCATTTAAAATATATTTTAATTCCTGTGGATAAAATAATGAGTATTTCAATATTTATTTAACAAAAATGATTCAAGTCTTGATTGTAATTTAATTTCGAATTTATATGAAAACAATTTGTCTTTTGAAAAATTGTCATTAAAATATTTTGAAGATAGTTGAATGCCCGTCAATAATTAAAAAAAATATTAAATTATATTTCCAATTATTTGGAAATTTTATTTATCAAATTTAATTGAAACAATATTTATAGTTTTGTGTTTTGAGTTTTTGTGTCTAATTTTAAAAATTATTTTTAAATAGGTATAATTTTATTTTCGAAAAATATTTTAATAAACTTCTATATATAATAATTAAATTATATTCAACAAAATTTTATTTAAAATTGAAAAAATTTGTAAGAATTCAATTATTCTCAAAAAATAATTTGGATGAAAATTGAAAATTAGAAAAAAATTAGAATCAAATTTTTGTGATTTTTTTCCAATTCGTCTAAAACGAGTATTTTTTTGTCGTGAAATTTAATTTTTAAAAAGCTACGATTTACAGTTTTTTAGATCATAAAAGCTACTTTTTTAAAATTAATTATCGAGCGCGAAGTTTGTTTAGATAATTTTTGATATTGAACTTTTGGTATCAATTTATATTTGATATACAGTGAAAAACTTGGCGTGACTTTTCATCGTTCATACCTGCATTCTAAGTAAATGCAACCGTGACAAAGAGTGACTTTGATAATCTTAAGATCTGAGCTTCGTTGAACTTAGCGTGATTTCGAAATATCCATTCTTATGAGAGCATTATTTAATGACTATATTATTCATGTTATCACGTTAACAATACCTTTACAGGTGGTTCAGCTGTGTTCTACTTAACGATTTGGATTGGATTGATAGCAACTGTCTGCAATTTACTAATCTTTTGAATTAGTAATTTACAAATTAACTTCGATAAAGGAGAGAAACGTTAAAGGTAAAAAATGTTAGCTTTAAGCTCTTATATTTTTTTCAATGCCATATTCGAATATTTTTATTTTTTTTTGACTGCACCCACAGAACAATAGTTTTACCTAGAACAACGAAAGTCTCAACAAGAAATTTCGTTAACATAGTGAAAATTGTAACTGATTCCAAGTGGAACTATTTTTTCCTGGGCAATAATATTTTTTCTATGATGATAATTAATTTATATTAAATTTTAATTAATTTTTTAAATTAGTTGATTTATGTATTTAAATTATTATTATTTAATTATTTTTCCAATTATTTGGAAATTTTGTCAAAATTTAATTGAAACAAATTATATATTTTAAAGAATTTTCGTGTCTACTTTTAAAAATTATTTTTAAATATAATTTTATTTTCGAAAAATATTTAAATAAATTTCTATATAATAATTTAATTATATTATAAATATAGTTAATTTAAATAATTAACTAATTTAAATTATAGTTTATTTCGCAACGTAGTTATAGGAATAGAAAAGAAAAAATTTCCTTTGCAAGATAGAAAAATAAATGATGCTTCATAAATATACAATTAATGACGTAGAAATGAAATGAAAAGAAAATGCAATGAAAAGGCAGTCAATCTTTATTGAAGACAAATTGATCGGACAGCAAACTAGGTTATTTCAAAGTCATTGCATTAATACTGATTCGATTTTTATACTCCACCCCTTTTGAATTACACGATTCTCATTCTTATTGCGGAAATACTAATGAACTTAGCAATCAATTTCTTTACAATTATGGTCCCATCTCTTTCTTTACGATTCGAAAAAAAGCTTTTAACTTTGAATATAATAACGCCATTATTTACACAAGGTGCAAATTTAATTCATCACTCTCTTTTTACTTGCATGTTAAATTCTTTACTTCTGTATATATTCAGCAATGTCTTAAATTAAAAATAACGAAACTTAATTTAAGTCAAAAGTTCAAATTTATTTTTTTTTTTTTACATTTGTGACACGTACTAAAAACAACTTTTTTCTTTTTATTGAGAGTTTACAATACTTTCAATCAACTGCTCGTGAAAAGAAACATTATTCTGAAAAATTTTAATAAAATTCTTAGAAACGATTCAATTATTTTCAAAAATTTTTCAATATCTATTATTTTAATAAAATTTCCCAAAAAAGTTCAATTATTTATATTAGAAAAATTATAATAAAATTCTACGCAAATATTGAATTAGTTTTACAAATAATAAAATTTCTACATGAATTCAATGATTTAAAATATAATTTTCATTAAATTTTTTCTAGTAAATTATTTTTATTATAATAAAAATTATTTAAAAGAATTTTTTAAAATATTTTTCGCGGGAATTCAATTACCTACTTTCAATATAATTTTAATAAAACTTTTGGAAAGAATTCAGTTATTTTTAAAAAATTAATTAAAATTTTATATAAGAATTGAATTATTTTCAATAAAATTTCAATTAAATTCGTCAAAAAAACTTTTTACGAATTCAATTATTCTCAAAAATAATAAAATTTTTCGAACAAAATCAATTATTTATAAGATCTTTTTTCTAATTCTTCACAGGAAATCAATTATTTTCAATGCAATTTTAATAAAATTTTTTGAAAGAATTCAATTCTATTACAAAATTTTACTACAATTCTATATAAAAATTGAATTATTTTCAATAACATTGTAATTAAATTTTTTTATAAAATTGGTTAAGAATTCAATTATTCTCATAAACCATAAAATTCTTCACGGGATTTAATTATTCTCATAAACCATAAAATTTTCACAAGAATTGTTTTATTTCAAATACAATTTTCATAAAATTTTTCAAACAAAATTAATTATTTTTTAAAAATTTTATAAAATTTGTTGTCAAAAATATTATTATTTTTATAACAATAGTAAAAATTATCACATTATTTCAATTATTTTTAATACAATTTTAAATGAATTCCCGGAAAAATACTATTATTTTTAAAAATTTTATTAAAAATCTTGGAAAGAATTCAATTATTTTCAGAAAATTTGATAAAATCCTTTATAAGAATTTTACTTTAAGAGTTAGTTCTAAAAAATTTTTAAAGTTTTGAATAATTTTATTATTTCCAGGATAAGAGAAAAAGAATATTTTTTATGAAAATCAGGGAAAATTCAAAGAAATACAGAATAATATAAAATTAAAAAAATCGTTTTTCAATATTCTTTCCGATTTTATTGTTTTAAAATTTTTGTTCACAAATTTTTAACTTTGTAAATGTTGTAATAGTTTTTTTCAACGGTTATAACTTATTTTTACCAATAACTTTTGTTATCAAGTAAAAAAGTAATATTGAATCATAATTTAAAAAAAAATGCGAATCGTGAACTATAGACTAAAAATCGTTTTTATTTTTTCATTATGTATACCACCTGCAATGATAAATTTTAAAAAGTTTCACCTTGGTGAATTTAAAAAGGTTTATTATCAACGATTGGAAGAAAAAAATATTTTTTATGCAGAAAATAATATTTTTTCTTAACAAATTTTTTTCTGTTTTTTAAGTTGTAGATAAAGAAATATTGCAGAAAAATTGTATGTTTAGAATAAATTTGAACAGAATAATATTTTTTTATAAAAAAAATTTCTAATTAAAAAAATATATTTTTTTTTAAACCATCGAGTGGTTTTAATAATTTAAGATTTCAAGAAATTCAAAACATTCTTTGCCTGAATTCCTTCGTTTTTCTTTCTTATTAAAAAAATATTTTTTTCTTTTAAATCGTTAATTGTAACTTTAACTTCAACTTCATTAAACTTCACCAATGTAAAATCTGGATAAAATGAACCAAACATTTATTGATTAATTTATTTTAATTAAATTAATTTATAATAATTTATATATGTTATAAATAAAATTTGGTACAAAAGAAAATTAATGCAATTTGCAAGTTATTTTTTTTCCTTTAAAAAATTTTACGTTTTTTTTATTGGGAGTGTCATGAGCTTCTTAAAAGAAATCGTTTGCTCTCTAAATCTGAATTATAGTAGAAAACTACTAATTAACATTAAAACCGTGAACGAATCGGTCCTATTCGAAATAGTAAAAAAAAAGTCTACTTATTAGTAGAGAATTAATTCAAGAGTCACAATTAAACAATTATTTGTAAAAAAAATTATTAAAATAATCGCTAGACATAAAAATAGTGAATTTATATTCACTTTATTTTTAGTCACTTAACATAAACTAAAAATTAGATAAACTAATCAATTAGTTATTTTTGCGACTAAAAATTAATCAGTAGTTATACTAATTAATGAATTAAACGAATTGGTGCTGTTGAATTAGTCAAAAGTTGCAATAATTCAAAATTAGAGAGTAATTTTGTTATATATTTTGTTGACTAATTAACTAAAAAAATAAATAAGTAGACTTAAGTTTATATTTTAATTAATCATGAATGAATTAATTATTAATTCTGCTAAAATATTTTTAAAAATTACTAAAAAAAAATGTACGATAAATTGAAAATAATCCAACTGTACACGAATCGTGCTTTTAATAATAATAATGAATTTTATGTGAAAAAAACAATTTTTATTGTTTTTCTCTGCATTCGTGGGGTATAAAAGTTAGGAAACGCGGAAAAATTCTACAGTAGCCGAATATCAAAGAGTATAGAAGAATACAATAATAGAAGATTTTGAAAACCTCACAACTTCAATAAAAGTAATCCAATTTAAATCATCAATTCAGCAAATACATTGAAAATGACAACAATGTTAAAACTTTTCCTTCTGTCATTTATTGTAACATTTTCATTATTAATTATTGAAAGTAATGCTGAATGTTGTTACAAACGAAAAAAAGTGTGCGAAGATGGCCGTACAACTTTCTCATACTATTGTGGTGTAGGACCGTGTAATGTATTAGGATGCAACTGTGAAGGTGGTTGTAAGAAAAAAGAAGCGCCATATGCTTTTAGAAGAGCTTCAAGAAACAATTATTATAATTAATATCCATTGTTAATTAACAAATTTTATTTCTGAATAAAGAGAATTGATACTTAAAAGATGCTTTCATTAATATTTTATATTTCATATCATATTCCTTCTCCTCATTTCTTCACAGTTTTTTAATATTTATTTTAATTAACTTTTATTAATAAAGAAAAAAAAAATATTTTATAAAATATGTATGCTGAAATGAAAAATAATTGCTTTTAACATTTATTCACGTTGGGGCACAATATTTTTTAGTAAAATATACAAATATTATACCGCAATGTTATATTATTATCGAAATCGAAATTGTGAATTTTTACTACTTTAAATTAGTTGTTAATTAATTAAAAAATTAATCTTAAAAATTTTAATAAAATTCTTAGAAACAATGCAAATAATTTAAAACATTTTGAGAAAATATTTTGTATGAATTCCATTATTTTTTAAATAAAATTCATCGCTGAAATTCAATTATTTCAATATATTAATTATATATAATTAATTAACAATATTTTAACAACTTTTAAATTCAAAAGTAATTTTAACAAAATTTCTTAAAACAATAAAATTAATTTATTTATTTATTCAGTATATAAAGGGGCATTACATAAGTGCCTTTTTGTACAATGTACTAACTAACGAAAATATTTGTAAACTAAAGTTTTAAAACAATAAAATCGGTTAAATATTTTAAAAACCGATTATTTAAAATTCTATATTAAGAAAAATTCGATACTTTTTTTTTTAATTCTGGAAATAACTTTAATTCTAAATTTTTTTGGAATTCAATTATTACTCCAAATTTTTAGTTAGAATTAATAAAAAATACGATTATATTTAGAAATTGTTTTGAAAGGAAGACAATAAAATTCTTTAAAAGAATTATAATATAAAATTCTTCGCAATCATTAAATTATTTAAAATATTTTAATAATATTGTTCGAAAGAATTTATTTGGAATATACAATTTTCAATAAATTATTTGAAATAATTTAATTAGTATAGGTATTGAAAAAATTTAACAAAACTCTTCAAAAAAAAATATTTTTAAAAATTTCAATAAAATTCTTAGCATAAGTATTTAATTATTATCACAGATATTAAAATTATTTACAAGAATATTTAACTACTTAAAAAAATTATAATAAAATTCATTGAAAAAAATTCAGTATTATAAATAAAAAAAAAATACTTCCCAGAGTTTCAATTGTTTTAAAAATATAATTTTTAATCAATTCTTCGAAAAATAGGAATAAAAAAATAATTTTTTAAATGCAATTTTTTTATAAAAAAAATTTATATAGTTCAGTGCAATAATTTCGTATTTTAAAAAATGAAGAACAAATTCAATTTCAAAATTCGTTTTGGCAAAAGATTGAAGAATTTAATATTTTTAGTATTTTAAAATTTAAATAAATGAAAAAAAAAAAATAAATAAATAAATGAAAAAAAAAAAAAATAAATAAATAAATGAAAAAAAATAAATGAAAATTACCATTTTTTCATTGAGAAACGTTTATTTAACGGGACAGTAAACCCTAGATAAAATTTTTGAATGCCATTATTTTTGGAATATTTTTGGAATTACTACTGTTATTATTATTATTATTATTATTATTATTATTATTATTATTATTATTATTATTATTTTCAAAAAATAAAAAAATTCTTCGCTAAAATTCAATTACTTTCAATATCAGCCAATTTAATACAATTTCTAAAAAAAAATTCAATTATTTTAAAAAAATTTGAATAAAATTCTTCGTCAGAATTAGAATATTTTCACAAATAACAAATTTTTTTCACAGAAATTCAATTATTTAAAAAAATTGTAATAAAATTCGTTGCATGAATTCAATTATTTTCATAAATTTAAAAATTCTTCGCAGGATTTAAATTGTTTTTAAATACACTTTTAATGGAATTCCTTGAAAAATTTTATTATTATTAAAAATTTGATTAAAGTTCTTTGAAGAAAATCAATTCATTTCAAAAGTTTTGATAAAATTCTTTATAAGAATTAAATTTTAAGAAATAATCAATTATTCAAAAAAATTTTATTTTTATATTCAAATAATGGAATTCTCGTAGATAAATAATTCTAAAAAGAATTGAATTAAAAATAAATTCAATCATATTTTAGATAATGTTTTAGTTAATAATTTAGATAATAATTGAATACGAAAAGCCTTATAGTATAAATTACTAATAATTAGATTTTAAAAGATTTCTAAATTTCTGTGGAATAAGAATAGGAATAAGAAATTATGAAAAAAATTAATCTGTTAAAATATTTGGAATAAAAATTTTTTGAAGATAGTTAAATTCACATAAAAATGAAAAAAAATTAATTCAATTTAGAATTATGTGGAAATTTTGTCAAATTTAATTTAAATTAATTATATATTTTAATTTTTTCCTTTCAAAACTATTTTTAAATATAATCTTATTTTTTTATTAATTTTAACTAAAAATTTGGGACATAATTGAATTCTAGAAAAATTTGGAATTATTCTTTCCGATATTATTGTTTTAAAACTTTAGTTTAAAAATCTTTAACTGTTTGCAATAATTTTTTGCTTTTGTTGTAAATTATTTTTGCCAACAGATTTTGTTATCAAGGAAAGAAGTAATATTGAATTGTATAAAAAAATGCGATTCGTGAACTACAGACTAAAAATTTTTTCTCTATTGCATATTTTTATTATGTATTACCACCTGCAATGATAAATTTCAAAAAGTTTCACCTTGGTGAAGGTGAAAACGTCCATTATCAACGATTGGAAGAAAAATATACATTTTATGCAGAAAATAATATTTTTTCTTAACAAATTTTTCTGTTTTTTTAAATTGTAGATAAAGAAATATTGCAAAAAAATTTGTACTGAAAAATATTTGTTAAAAAAATATGTTTTTTCTTTTAAATTGTTAATTGTAACTTTAACTTCAATTTCATTTAATTTCACTGAACTTTACAAACGTAAACTTTGGACAAAATTAATCGACCATTTTATTGATTCATTTATTTTAATTTAACTAATTTATAATAATAAATTTGATTATTTATCAGAGCAATAATTTTCCTCTTTTTGATGAATAATAAGAGTAAACATCAGACTCTCAGCTTTATTTTAATGTGCATTAAAATTTTGTTTTACTTTTAATACTTTAGAAGAATATTAATTATCGTGAACTAATTTTAACCTAAAACTGAAGAGAAAGTTCAAACATTTTTTTCCTATAAAAAACTGAAGTCTAAAAATTTTTAAAATGCATAATATAATGATAGAAATATATACAAAAATAATTTTTTTTTAATAAAATACAAAATTAAAAAGTAATAGCAAAAAAAAATTGTCAATCATTTTAAACGTTTGTAACTTTATAGGAATACAATAGAAAAAATTTGTGATGCTCACATCAAAGTATTACCACCAAAATAAGCTTTTTATTTATTTTAATTTATTTACTTTTAATTTATTATTAAAAATAAATATTTTTATCCCAAAATTTTTGTTAGTGAATGAGTGCAAAAAATAAAAATCGTTTTCTCTCTCTTTGAATATTAATGAAAGTTTAAAATAAAGAATAAACGATCGCACCTCTTTTTGATTAAATGAAAAAGATATGTCGCAATATTTATATTATTTATCACATTTTAATAGGTCTATATAAAAGTTTTTTACGAAGCGACAAATTTCACAAGAATGAAAAAGATTCCAACAGTACGATGAATGTAATTTAAATAGGTAATTTCGGTGAGCCTAGATTATAAGAAAACTGCGTACTTAAAGTTTCGCTGACTGGTGATCAAGATAAGAATTGGTGATGGCTAGCACGCGAGTTCTTCACCTTTTTGTTTAGCCATTAAACTTGCTCTAGGGTTGTGTTCTTTAAGCCAAGGGCAAAGTTTAGTTTAAAATTTTTTTCCTTTTACAATGATTTTTTTTTTCAACAGTATGTTGACCATTAAAGATATATTTTTGTAGATGTGTACTCTGTATTTAACATATTTTTCTTTTATAATGGTTTTTTTAACAATAATGTTCATCGTTAAGTTATATTTATGTGTAGTTACTTTGGTTTAAATATTAAACTCTTTTTTAAATAGAGAAGTGTATAGAATAGTAAAATTTACCGAAGTGTTGAGTTGTACACTACAAGTGTTTAGGAAAAGGAAGTAACTAAATTTATTTTTCCACAGGAATGAAAATTTTGAATAATATTTTAATATACAAGCTTCTTTCTAAAAAAAAAAACTTTTTCTAAAAATTACAATACTGTATTTCTTTTAAACTACAATTATTTTTTTTTATCTTTAAATAAAATTATTCAAAACCTTAATAATTTTGTAGGGAAAAATTAAATTCATAAATTTTTAAAATAAATATTTCAATATTATTACAGTTTAATAACAAATAAAATTTTCCAAAATTTTAATTCAAGAAATCGTTTGAAAAAAAAGAAAATATCTTTAAAAAAAAATTCTTATTTCTAAAAATTTATACTTTAATGCTTCTAATATTCAATTATTTTCTCAAATATTAATTGGAATTTATTCTTAATTCAATTCTTATTAGAAGAAGATCTTCGAGAATTCAATTATTTGAATAGAAAAATAAATAATTGACTGATTATTTTTTAAAATTTTATTATTATAAAGAATTTTATCAAAATTTTTGAAAATAATTGCCGTCTTTCAAAGAATATTTTATAAAAATTTTTAAGAATAACATTTTTGTAGGAATTCGTTTACAACTGTATTAGAAATATTTGAAATCTTGCGAAAAATTTTACTGTTTATGAAAATAATTGAATTCTTGCATCGAATTTTATTACAATTTTTTTTTTGTATAATTGAATCGTGTAAAAAATTTTATTATTTGTGAAAGTAATTTAATCGTTTCCAAGAATTCTGTTAATAATTAAGATTTTTTTAAGACTTCTTTAAGAAAAATTTAAAAAATAATTGAATTCTTTCGAGGAATTTAATTACAGTTGTATTGAAAATAATTGATTTCCAGCGAACAATCTATTATTTATAAAAAAATAATTGAATTTTTAAGAAAAATTTTATTAAAATAAATAATTGAAAATAATTAAATTTCTTCGGCGAATTTTATTAAAATTTAAAATAATGATTGAATCTTTTCGAATAATTTAATTACAATTTTATTAATAGTAATATAATTCTTGCGATTATCGAAGTTTATTTTTTCTGAAAATAATTAAATTTTTTTGAGGAATTTAACGAAAATTTTATTAATTTCTATCGAAGATAATTATTAAAATATTTTAAATAATTGATTTTTTAGAAATATTATTTGGAAATTGTATTTTTAATAATTGAATTTTTGGAAACTATTGTACTGAATTTTTTTTTAAACAACTGAATTGTATTGAGAAATTTTATTAAAATAGTAAATATTAAATATAATTAAATTTTGGAGAAGAATTTTTTTAAAACTTTTAAAATAATTGATTTCTTTGGAAAATTTTTGATTAAAAATTTTTGGAATAATCACATTTTTCAAGGATTTTAGTTAAAATTGTATTAAAAATAATTGAAATCCTGCAAAAAATTTTTAAAAAATTTTTTAAAATAATTGAATTCTTGAAAAATTTTTATTATTCATGAAAAGAATTGAATTGTTTCGACGAATTTTAATACAATTTTTTAAAATAATTGAATTCCTGTGAAAATTAATAATATTTTTAGGAATAATCATAATTTTCAATGAATTCAGTTGAAATTGTATTAAAAATTTAAAAATAATTGAAATCCTGCGAGGAACTTTATTATTAATGAAAACAATTGAATTGTTGCAACAAATTTTAATTACAATTTTTTCAAATAATCAAATTCCTGTGAAAAAATTGTATTATTTGTGAACATATTTTAATCGTTTCTAAGAATTTTATGAAAATTTTTAAAAATAATTGAATTTTTTCGATTATTTTTTTATGAAAAATTTGGAAAATAATTGATTTCTTTCGAGGAATTTAATTACAATTTTATTAAAAATAATTTTTTTCTTTTCGAAGAATTTTAATAAAGTTTCTCAGAATTACATTTTTCGTTAATTTCATTTAAAATTTTATTTAAAAAAAAAAACAATTGAATTCTTGCGCAAAGTTTTATTAAAAATTTAAAAGAATAATTAAAGTTTTGTGGATAATCTAATTAAAATTGTATTAATAATAATTGAATTTTTATGATGAAGTTTATTATCTATGAAAATAATTAAATTCTTAAATTTCTATTATTGTGTTGAAATAATGAATGACTTTTATTAAAATATTTTAAATAATTGAATTTCTGGCAAAATTTTATTATTTATGAAAGTAATTGAATGTTGTTGCAACGAATTTTAATTACAATTTTTTTAAATAATTGAATTTCCGTCAAAAATTTTATCATTTGTGAACGTATTTTAATCGTTTCTAAGAATTTGATTAAAATTTTTTTAAATAATTGAGTTTTTTTTGACGAATTATATTTTATGAAAAATTTGGAAAATAATTGACTTCTTTCGAGGAATTTAATTACAATTTTTTAGATATAATTGTTATCTTTCGAAGAATTTTAATAAAAACTTTTCAGAATAACATTTTTCGTCAATTTCGTTGAAAATTTTATTTAAAAAAAAACAATTAAATTCTTGCGTAAAGTTTTATTAAAAATTTAAAAGAATAATTAAATTCTTGTGGATAATCTAATTAAAATTATATTAATAATAATTCAATGGAAACTTACTAATGAATTGACAATTGTTTCGTGAAAAATTCCGGGAAAATTCAAATAATAGTTGAATTTTTATGATGAAGTTTATTATCTATGAAAATAATTAAATTCTTAAATTTTTATTAAGATTTGTGTTGAAGTAATCAATAACTTTTATTAAAATATTTTAAATAATTGATATGCTGGCAAAATGTTATTATTTATGAAAGTAATTGAATTTTTTAGAAAAATGTTATTGACAGTTTTTTTTTAAATAATTGAATTGTTTTGAAAAAATTTTATTAAAATGGTAGATTATTGATAATAATTGAATTTAAATGAAGAATTTAATTGTCTGTACAAAAATACTTGAATTCTTGTGAAAAAATTATCTCAAAATGTTTGAAAATAATTGAATCGTTTCAAGAAATTATAAGAACATTTTAAGAATAATTTTTTTATTTGAACCATTAGTTAATCATTTTCTTAAAATTTTTGAAATTAATTGAATTATTTCAAGAAATTAAAAAAAAATTTTGAGAATAATTTTTTTATTTTAACTATTAACTACTTTGAACTATATTTTAACCATTAAAGTTGTTAATAAAAAGAAAATAGTAGGTTTTCAGAGTCTTAAATCTAAAAAAAAACCTATCTAAATACAGTAGTTTCTTGTGATCGTTTTTTTATTTCTATATTTCTATTTATAAACTTTCAACAGAGGGGTAAATATCCTACGCCCATCACGAATGTCCGAAATCTCGAAAAATGGACATTAATGACGTATAAGTCGACGTCGGCATTATAAACCTGATAATAATGACGTAATGATAACAAAATACGAGGTCAAGGATGCATTTTCGTTTATGTTGTAAATCCGCTCTTTTTGATCGATACTCCAAGTTAATGTGTTCTTAAAGTAGTTTGCTTAAGGTGCCTTTTACGTTTCAACACTTATTTTAAAATTGACCCATTCTCTCATTAAGTTAATTTCCCCTATTTTTAGATGCCTTCTGCTTTCTTAAATCCATAAGGTAGTCAATCTTTTGCAAATACTCCAAGTTCCATTTTTTTCCCAAAAAAGTGCCATTTTTTTATTTTTTCGCTTTTGATTTTTCCTTTTCTTAACATTTTTCTTTGATTTTTACCTTTGACAATTTTTTCGCTTTTGATTTTTCCTTTTTTTTTAGCGAAATTTTTAATAAAAAAAAAAAAAAATGTTTGTAGCAAATTTATACTAAACTGAATCAAATTGATACCAAAAGTGTACATCAATTTTTGATTTTGATCCACTTTTTTTGCTATCAATTCGTTGCAATTTTAAGCTTTTGTAGTGAAAAAATTGTCAAAGAAAAAAATTAAAAAAAGGGTAATAAAAAATGTTTTAGAAATCTTTACTTTATTTGTTTTATTTTTTGTTTCTTTTTTTTGTTTTTATTTGTTTAACTAATTTCAGAATTTGAATTCAAATCTACTTCGTAATTTCCTCGTCAGATGGCAGTTGGATAGTCTCTCTAAAATATCGAATTCCCTCGAGTTCGAGAAGTGAGTTGTGAGTTGATGGCATTTGGTTCTAACTTCTTGTCAGTGAATTAATATTATTTTTGTACCTATTGTAATGTCACGTGAAACACTTAGCCAACTATAGAAAATTTATTGTCTCGACAATAAAAAATAAAGTATTTTTTTACGATATTAACGAAGATATTTTCTTCACTATCAAAAATAAAGTATCTAATAAGGAAGATATCTAATAAGGAAGACAATAAAAAGTGATACAATTCAGCAACAGGTAAGCAGTATTTTTTATCGAATTTTTCCCCAATAAACAATTCTAACCACTACAATTTAAACTTTATCGAGGATTTAATTATTTTTCAAAATTGAAAAACGACTTTAATATTAGAAAATTATTATATTTTCCCTTCAAGGTTTCAAGATTTTTTGTCTAAGATGTTCTCTAAAGTTCCATTTTACGTAAAAATACCATCCGAATACCTTTTGTATTTGGAGGTATTTTTACGTAAAATGGAAGTTTAGAATCAAGGTTATATTTATATATAATAATGTAAAGTATTATTGCAAACTTGTTTAACTACGCAGGATATGTCCCACTTTGGATTGTTGTTCGGTTTTCGATTTTTTTTTTGTTATATAAGAAACACGTTCGATATGCATGCTATTGGGTTTGGCTATTGGTGATGCGACGTCTGGTGATTGAGAAGCGCACTAAATAGAGTAGGTAGAGAAAGTAAACAAACATTTAAACTCCATTGTTGACGCTAAAATTTCACTAAAAAGTTATCTCTTCCTTACAGATAACTTACTTTTTAAAAAAGCTTTTACCTTCGACAAGAGTTTAAATGTTTCCGATTAAAATTAAAAATTTTTCTTTTGTATGAACAAAATCGTACAAAATGTAATGCACTATGATACGGATACTTATCGGATTTTACGTTTGTACCATTAAAATAAAGGATCTCTTACAAATAAAGGATCTCTTAAAAATAAAGGATCTCTTACAAATAAAGGATCTCTCACAAATAAAGAATCTCTTACCAATAAAGGATCTCTTACAAATTATAGAAACATTCTTTTGTAAAAATTCGGTGAGAGATTATAAAAACTGATAAATAATTTATTGAAAAAATAATGGTATAACAGAATAATTCTTTGGGTTAATAAATATAATATTCTCGGTGAGGGATTTTGAAACGGTTTTTCATAGATTGTTGACAACAAAACATTTTAGTAAAATTCCACTAAAATCGTTGTATAGTCGGGAGGCACTTTCAAATAGTTTAAAAATTGTGGGCTGTATAAAAAGAGGGAGGTGGAGAGTTAGCTTCAATTAGCTGTAAATTACAGAAACACGTGAGAGCAACGTGTCAATATAAACGCACAATATATAGGAGAGTGGAAGTTATTGAATATATCAAGTCATCAAAGACAACTGGTCTGTAAAAGTGACTCAGTATTCCTACAATTTCATAAGAAAATCAGAAAATAATAATTATATATGCAAACGTAAATTTTAACACGATGACGCAAATAGTTTTTTTGTCATTGTGCAATAAAAATTTTAAACATATAGCTACTACCTGCCTTAATGTTTTCTTTATTTTAGACAACTTTTCCAAACTTAGATTTCATTAAAATCAAAAGCAAAACCTTAAAAAAACAGTTCTTGTTTAGGTTTCGGTTCGAGAAACACAAAATATACCAAAATCTAAACAAAAAAAAAAGTCCTGTACTCTTTTTTTGTTCAAGTGCCAAAACCTAAACATAAAAAGAGCTTTTCGTTCGAAATGATTCAAAAATTAATGTAGTATGACGTGTTAATAAACTGACACAAGGAAAGACGAATTTTCTTCTGAAACTCGCTTCTGAGAAACATGAAATCTAATTTTCATTTTGTAAAGGAAAATTATCAGTTAATGAAAGAACTTTTTACGCATTTATCAAAATTCACAGTACTGCTTATAATAAATCAGTTAACATGTAATAAATAAGTTCGAAATGAACGTTGAAAAACTTTTAGGATCCTTATTATTAATTGTATATGCATTTGAAAAGAATCGTTCTCACAATAAAGACACTTGTTGTAAACCAAAAAAAGTTTTGATAAATTAGGGTCGTGCATATAAGAGAGACCAAAGTTTGGACCGCACGTTTTCACAAACTCAAGGTCAATTTAATTCACATTCCATTATATGTGATGAATACTTCAATTATCTTCTTCCCCGCAATGTCCACGACAGTGGACAATCATCTTCATGAACAGTCTCAACGAAGCAAATAAGCTTCAACGACGTCATACTTTTAACATCATATTGTAATCTAATCGTACTTATCTGCACGTATTATCCGTTCAAAAATTGACCATTTGCACATCCTCCAACTACTACTTGTGATTCGTCTCACGCTCCACATACTTTATTATGAATCTTGACATTTATTTGAAAAGAGATCAGTAATTTTCTGCTTTTTTTGTTTGTTTGAATACTCGCAGAGAAGAAATTGGTTCATTTTTATTGTTGTGAGGAAATGAGAGAGTTTAGATCGAGGGGGGCTTGTTTTTGAAATACTTGTTGCATTTGAAATACGGATTTTATTTTTTTTACACATTCGAATATAAAAATAGTTTTTACACTCAAAAGGAAATTTGTTTGGAACCACCAAATTTTGATTGAGTTTATCAAATAACAAAGAACGGAATAAAATTGTTGTATTTGAAATCTTATTGTATTTTTCATACACAATTCGAATATTTAACACTCGAATTTTTGTCACTCGAATATTTGACACTCAAATTTTTTTAATAAAAAATTTGTTTGGAACAAGAAAATTTTGATTGAATTAAGAAAATAAATGCTTTGCTATCATGCTCCTAGTTTTGAACGTTCAAATGCAAGGAAATGTTTTTCTTCCTGAAATTAAATTTCTATTGGAATCATTCTGTGCCCCTATTAAAAAAATAAATTTGTAAAGTTTCTAAAACTACAACTTAACTTTTGGAATTTTTATTGTAAGCAGAAATTTATTAGAGAATTTTTAATAAAAAATGTTTCGATCATTTAAACGTTGAAAACTTGTTGATCATTTGTTACTAAACATTTGTTTACAGAGATCATAATTAGACCCCTTTTTTTGACTAAATCCGGTTTTATTTATAAATGAATAATTTTCTTTTTTAGCCCCTTGAACTAATAAAATTCCCTAAAACATGTAAAAACATTCATATTCTCTACTTTTCTCTTCTTTTTTTTTTAAAGAAAACCGTACTAAAATTATCCTCTTTTTCTGTAATTTTAATTTTTCGGTAATTAAGGGAAATTAAAATTTTTTAGTTTCGTTTTGAAAATAATTTCCACTTTTGGCAAAGTTTGCAATAATTACGGTTTTCTGAAACTTAAAAATCTCTTTTTAGTATTTTCTTAGACTTTTTAAACTTTTAGCAATTTTTTCAAGAGGTAAAAAATATAAAAAAAAACTTTTACTACTTTTACTAAGTAAACCTCAGGCTGTTTGGAATTGCTCTCAATTTGTACCATTCGAAAATAAATTTTACTAACTTGAAAGTATATTTTATTAATTTTTAGTTATTGAAATTTACTTCGAATGTTGTAAAATTTACTCTGAAAATAACGATGTTTAATAGCAAATTTTATTTCTTCCACAGATAATTTTTGTAACCAAATTTTTTAAATTTTCTTCCAGCGTAATACAATTTGTTATCAAAAAATTATTTCCAGAGTAAATTTGAACTAATTTTCACTGAAATTTACTTCGGATATAGTAAAATTCTTGGAATTTCAATACAAAAAGTATTATTTAAATAAAATTTTGATTTCAATTTTAGAAAAATTTGTACTATACTTTTAAAAAATAAAACCCAAACTATTTACTTCGGATTTAGTAAAATTCTTGGAATTTTAATAACAAAGTAGTGTTTAACCAAAATTTTGATTCAAAATTTAGAAAAAATTTTACTACTTTTACAAAGTAAAACCCAAAACTGTTTACTTTGGATTTAGTAAAATTCGTATGATTTTTAAAATTGGAAATTTTACTTTTCAACTGTTAATAATTCTATAAAATTTTATTAAATTTTCTTCCAGTGTAGTACAATTTTCATTAAAAATTGTTATTTCAAGAGTAAATTTTACTACTTCAGAGGTAAATTTTTCTAATTTATATAAAGAAACCTTAAAATCATTGAATTTTGAAAATTAAAGAAGTGTTCTAAAAAAATTATGATTCAAAATTCTGAAAAATTGAAGAATGCGGAGAAAGTTAAAAAAAGTATTAATTTATCTAAAACTTTGAATTTGAACAAGAAAATTAACAGAGAAAATTAATAAAAAAAAAATCGATTTAAAAAAGCTGCAATCAAAAGAAGAAATATAAAAATCTTTAAAAGTATATTTTACTAATTTTTATTAAAATTTACTTCGGTCGTTTAAAAATTTACTTTGGGGAAAGAAAAATAAAAAGTAAAATTTTCTGTATTAAAAATCGTAAGATTTATTAAAAATTATTATTTCAAGAGTAAATTTTACTACTTCTGAGTTAAATTTTTCTAATTTATATAAAGAAATTTTTTTCGGAAATAGTAAAAATTATCCTCGAAATAATAATTTTTAATAGTAAATTATATTACCACTATTATCAAATAATAGTAAAATTTTACTATAGTTTTGGAGAAAATTCTTCCAAGTCCAAAGTAAATTAATTTACTAATTTTACTAATTTTTATTGAAATTTACTTCAGATTTAATAAAATTCATGATGAAATTTTTATAACAAAAGTATTGTTCCAAAAAAAAATTTTGATTCAAAATTTGAAAAAATTGCAGACTATGAAACAAAAATAATTTTTTTTATAAAAAAAAAAACAATTTTAATCTAATCTAAAACTCTGAGTTTATTCAACAATATATACAGTATTTGATTCAAACATAATTTTTTTCCAAGTGCATTTGAGAGTGTATTAAAAAAAATTGGCTTTTTTCCAGAATTTAAAAAGTATACAGTATAAAATTTATAAACTTGACATAGGGTAAATATTACTTTTTATTGAAATAGCTCTTACACACGTAAATTGGAAATATGCAAATGTTGCATTACTTTGAGAAATCAACTTTATTTAATGCATTTTCAAAATTTATGCAAAACTTGTATAACAGACAAAAATAACTATTTGCGTTTAAAGTTTTTATAAATATTTCTTAGTTTGAAAAATTTACCTATGTTTTAGATTTTTAGATTTTTTTTAACAAATTTTATTGTTTATCCGACACAAAAAAAAGGAATCTCTTAAGAGAAAATTTCATGATCCTAAAGTTCAGAATGTTTAAACAAATTTTTATTGTTTTTATTTTTGGATCACTCTGATTTTTTTTAAATTTCAATTTAATTAGAAAATATATTTTACAATTATTATGAGAATTATTGTTTTTGTTTTTATTTTTATTATTATTTTTGTTTGTTTTTAATAACTATTATTGTTTTGAATTTTTTTAAATTTGAATTTAATTAGAAAATATATTTTACAATTATTATTAGTATTATTGTTTTTATTTTTATTATTATTTTTGTTTATTTTTAATAACTAGGTATTATTGTTTGGAATTTTTTTAAAATTGAATTTAATTAGAAAATATATTTTACAATACTAGACAACTAATCGTTTATTTGAATCAAAAAATTTTTTTCTGTGGTTGTGTGGTTAATAAATAAAAAATGCGTGGTTAATAATAAAACAAGAAAAAATTTTCCGATGTTCATTGTCACCAATACTCTGAACTTTCAACTGAAATTTTTTTTTCTATTTGAATATTTTTCAAAATTTCCAAAGCGAATTGAAAAAATAAAAAATTCAACATTTACTTAAATAAAAATTACTATTTTTAATGTGTAAATTAATATTTTTTTACGAAATACAAATTAAGAATAGTAACGAAAATATTGACGTTCATTTGAAGGTCCAAAGTTCAGGTACAAAAAATAATAAAGAAAATAAATAAATTTGTTTATTAACGTACTCAAGTCATTAATACATGAGAGAGGAAAATCTTAACGATTTTTACTTTTCCTACCATATAATATATATAAGAGGAAAATCTACATTAAAATTAGAGAAATAAACTAAAGATTATTTTTCAGGGTTCAATATCTTGTATAGAATCAAAATATTTCATAAATCTATTTTACGAACATTAATTAAATGTTTATTGAAACGAAGTTGGAGGTAAAGTGCGTGTCGCAAGAGATAATTTTGTTACGTAATTAAAATCCTTTATCGATTTTATACAAAGTGAGAAAATTTTCTATTAAATAATTTCTTTTACGTTGAAACTAAAAATTTTTTTTAAATTGAAAGTTCATATTTTAAAAAAAAGTCCAAATTATAAAAATATATTCAAATTGTAATGTAAATTAAAAAAACATTAAAATTGGAACAATATAAGAGTGAATTTTACAAATATTTGTAAAGACGATTGTTTATGTCTCACAGAGTGGAGAAACAATTGCGTCTAACTGCGACAAATGATCCGACCGTGGCCTAAGTTAACAGCAATTTAAGATTTAGAGTATTTTACCCGCTTGTTATTAGAAGAATTATACAAATTGTTAAAATAATTTCGAAAAGAAGTTTTTTTCCAAATCTCTTTATTTTTAGTTCTAATTTTTTATTCTCAGTGCCATTTTTAGTTTTAATTTTTTATTCTCAGTGTCATTTTTAGTTTTAATTTTTTATTCTTAGTGTCATTTTTAAGTTCTAATTTTGTTTATTTTTAGTGACATTTTTGATTTTAATTTTTTATTCTCAGTGTCATTTTTGGTTTTAATTTTTTAGTTTTAATTTTTAATTCTCATTTTTAGTTTTTTATTCTGTTTTTTTATTTTTACTTTTTTATTTTATTATTCTTTCTTGTTTTTAAATTCCGATATTTTCAGTTTTTTAGTTTTAATATTCTCAGTTTCTCAATTTTATTATTCTTATAGCTTCTCACATTCTTTATTCTTAGTTTCTACATCAACTCTCGAAAATTTATCTCAGCTCAAAATTAGTTTTATTTTCCCCTATGTATAATTAGCAAAATAAAATTATTTAACAACCAAGCAAACAAGAAATGAAGGCAGCATCTTTTCAGGATCAGTCACGGATGCTACTTTGGAAAAAAAATATCTCGAGGATGTCCTAGTGGGTAAAATGTCAGGAGCAACAAAAAAAACGAAACTGGAATTCACAACCAGAACCTGGACTGCAAAACCTGTATTACCTCCAGAATTAAGAGAAGAGCCAAGTTATATTGAATTTTACATTGGAATATTGAAAGACAAAAAAACAATATCAAAAGCAATACAAAGTATTTCTCAAATACTTCCTGGATTTCATCACTTGAAACGATGTTCTAATCAAAAAATTCTTATTTGTCCATGTAGAGAGTCATTATCAGACAAAGAAATTTATCTTGGAGAAAATTGTAATAATTTATCTTTAAATTTATCTTCAGACGATGTTAAAGCTTTTCTCGAAAAAAAAGGATTTGACCTATCTCTACTCGAAGATAACTTTGAGATAATTTCCGTTCCACTTAGAGCGCCGAAAACAAAAATTCAAGCATCCAAAGCATCTAAAGTATGGCCAGTGAATTTTCATCCGGACATTAGACTCGAGGCTGTTCTTTCAGGCAAAGAATTCAATGACAAGCAACTGGATTCAATGGAAAAATGTATGCGAATAATAATAGAAGCGGCAAAAAGGGAATCAATTGGAAATGAAAATTGTGGTGGAAGTGCAATGATAGTCGATCCAGAGAGTGGACAAATTTTGGCACTGGCAACGGCGAAAATTAATCAGCATCCAATGTATCATGCATCAATGTTGGCCATTGATCTTGTCGCTAAATCCCAAGGCGGTGGTGTGTGGAACCTAAATAATGATGATAATGCCACTAAGAGGAAAATTTCCTCCCTACACGACATGACTCATCAAGATAAATTAGAGAATAAAAGGAAATTTCACTCGTCAATTCCACTTTGTTATCCCACAATGTCGGACATTGTATTTCCTGAATTAGAACCACTGACAAAGAATACTCACACAGAATCAAAACTAGAAATTCCGAAGATGGAAAAATTCAAGAATTCCGAAGATGATTCAAACAATTCATACAATTCAAATAATACAGTGAAAATTAAAGAGGGACCTTATTTATGTACTGGATATTGGGTATTTCTACTTCAGGAACCATGTCCACTTTGTGCAATGGCATTATTACATTCGAGAGTTGGTAAAATATTTTATGGAATGGCAAACGTCTCGTCGGGAGTCCTTGGAAGTAAAACTGTCTTGCATTCGTTACCTGGTCTTAATCATCGTTATCAGGTCTGGTGTGGGATTCTCGAATCCGAATGTAAACAAATGGCGGAAATTATACCTTAGTTTAAATATTTTGTAATAACGCAGATTGATTTATATGTCTCGAAAGCGAAACTCCATTTTTTATAGTTAAAAATTGTTGAGAGTAAATTAAACGTTGTTAAATTTAGGTAAACAATGTTTCTATTCAGTTTAAATGATATAATAATGATTGCATAGAGATAACACTATTGGAAAAAGAAAAAAAAAGGAGTAAATTACTTCACTTCCTTTGTAATTAAAGTGCCTCTCATTGGGAAGGGGACATTTGTTTGTAACCTCGACAATCCCAAAACGTAGTTTCAATGTTAAAATTTGCTTTTGTATCGTGTATGTGACTTGTTGAGAATATAATTTACGATTTTGTCAGACTTCTGTAATCGATACTATATTTTTTATCTCGTACTTCTATTGTTAGTTATTTCGTATTGATACTGATAATTTTCGTTAAATAAATGAATCAAAATTTTTTTTAATAATTCATTGGATAATTATTAGATTTTACTTCTAATATATAATTATAAAGATGTTTCAAAATATATATTTACTTACGAAATAAACTCGTCAGGAAAAATGTGTTATAACTCACCTGAAACACAAAAGAAAAGAAAATACATTATATTTAAATTATTAACAAAAAAAGTAAAAAATTAAAATAAATTTTAAATTCTATTAAATTAATTCTATTAAATTAGTTTGGTTTTAGAATTTTCTGAATTTTACTATATCCGAAATAAATTTCAGTAAAACTTAATAAAAATTAACTTCGGACTTGGTTGAATTTTCTTCCAAAAATATTAGTAAAATTTACTATTAAAAATTATAATTTCCAGAATAACTTTTACTATTTCCGAAGAAAATTTCTGAAATCAAAATTATAAAAATTTAGCTCATAAGTAGTGAAATTTACTCTGTGGATAATAATTTTTAATAACAAATTGTACGAAGCTGGAAGAAAATTTAAATAATTTTTATACAAAACCGATTTTTTAAATCCGAAGTAAACTTTAATAAAAATTAGTAAAATATACTTTTAGCTTAGTAAAATTTATTTTCCAACTAGTAAAAGTTCTTAGCAATTCCAAGCAGTTTAGATCTTTTTAAATTAAATAAGAAATTTTTGTTTGATAGCAAAAACAGTTTACTGTACAATTTTTTTAATTTTTCTTGTAATTGCAGCTTTTTTAACTCGGATTTTTTTGATCAATTTTCTCTGTTAATTTTGTTGCATAAATTCAAAGTTTTAGATAAATTAATTATTTTTTTTAACTTTTAATTTTAAGTCAAAATTTTTGTTACAACACTACATTAGTTTTAAAATTCCATGAATTTTACTAAATCCGAAGTAAATTTCAGTAAAAATTAACTTTAGATTTGGTAAAATTTCCCACAAAAATTAGTAAAATTTACTATTAAAAATTAATATTTCCAAAATAACTTTTACTATTTTCAAAAAAAATTTCTTTAATCAAAATTATAAAAATTTAGCTCAGAAGTAGTAAAATTTACTCTGTGAATAATAATTTTTTTAAAACAAATTGTACGAAGCTGGAAAAAAATATAAAAAAAATGTATACAAAAATTAACTGTGAAAAAAGTAAGATTCTATTATTCCAGAGTAAATTTTAAACATTCGAAGTAAATTTGAATAAAAATTAGTAAAGTATTCTTTCAACTGAGTAAAATTAATTCTTTAAATAGTAAATGTTCTTAGAAGTTCCAAATATTTTGGATGTTTTTAAATTAAGTTAGAAATAATTGTACAATAATTGTACAAACTTTAAGTTTTAGATTAAATTTAATGTTTTCATTAACTTTTTCGATAATTTGCAATTTTTCTAAATTTTAATAAAAAATTTTTGTAAGAAGAATTAAAAGACTAAAATTCCATAAATTTTACTCGATTCAAAATAAATTTTAGTAAAAATTAGTAAAATTTTACTATGGATTTAGGAAAATTTTCTCCAAACTTTGTAAAATTCACTATTAAAAATTGGTATTCCTGGAGTAAATTTTATAACATTTCAAAAAAATTTTAATAAAAATGAGTAAAATTTACTTTCAACTTAGTAAAATTAATTTTATAAATAGTAAAAGTTCTTAGCAATTCCATAAATAGTTGGGGTCTTTTTAAATTAAGTAAAAAATTATTGTATTGTACCGAACAAAATGAATTATAAATATTTTTTATTTTAATTGCAGCTTTTTTGAATCGAATTTTTTTGTTTAATTTTTTCTGTTAATTTTGATGTGTAAACTCTAAGTTTTAGATTAGAAGATTAGATTAATATTTTTTTATAACTTTTTCAGTAATCTGCCATTTTTCTAAATTTTGAATCAAAATTAATGTTAAAAGTAAAGTAAATTTCAATAAAAATTAGTAAAATATACTTTCGACTAAATAAAATTTATTCTTGAACTAGTACAAATCGACAGCAATTACAATCAGTTTGGGTTTTACTTTGTAAAATTAGTGAAAATTAGTTTATATTTTTTACCATTTATAAAAAAATTTCCAACTTTTACAACTCTGAGTAAAATAATATAAGAAGATTTTTAATTTTTAAAAATCCAACATTTTTTCAAAAGCAGATATTAGTAAATAAATAAATAATAAACAAATCGTGAATGAACTGTAAATAAATAGTGTATAAATAAATAATAAATAAATAGTAAATAAATAATAAATTGACAACGAATAAATAAATAAATAGATACGTTATTGAAAATATTAAACTGAAAAAATTAACGTCAGCAATAAAAATTAAAAATTTTAATTCTACATTTAGAAATTGTTTCAATAAATAATAAATTGATAACGAATAAATAAATAAATACGTTATTGAAAATATTAAACTGAAATAAATTACTGTCATCAATATAAATTAAAAATTTTAATTCTCCATTTAGAAATTGTTTCAATTAATTATTTATACAGTGTCGCAACTGACTTTTTTTTCTTAGTGAATCAAAATTATTTTAATGAAAATTTAATTTAAAGTATAAATAAATAAATTCCGTTCAAAACTATACTGGATCATGTACTTTTTAAGAAACTATTTCTCAAGAAACGAAAAATTTTTCTTTAAATTAATTACCACTTCCTCATAAAAAAAAGTTTTGTTTCTATTTTAATTTTCTGAGTACTAAATTTTTTTTTTCTCATTATTAATTATAAATTCATTGCCAACTCTTGAATTGAAAAATCCCACTCTTATTTCATTATTATTTGCCTTAACAGTTAGGAAGATATACGATTGCTTAGCGCTTTACACTTTTGTATAATCAGCTGCTCTATGTGCTTTCAAAAAAAGACGTGGAATTTATCTGAAATTATAAACTTGAAAACCATTTCAGTTTTTTCTCTTATCTTCATCCAATAAGAGTGCCGTATTAAGCTCTTCATTAAGAATAATAATTTAGTATCAGGAAAATCTTTAACGAATTAAGATCATAAAAATATTTAGCAGAAAGTGTGTCTCTTCTTGTGTGTTATGCAACCGTGATAATGTCGCAGATATTTTACGTTCAACGAAATAATAATTAATGAAAAAAAAAGAGGATAATATTTCAAGGAGAATAGAAAAATACATTCTATAACGAAAATGAAGAAAAAATATAGGTTTTTGGGAAAATTGACTAAAGTGTACTTTTTGTTTTTGAGTTTTTAAATTTTTAACTGTGTTTATCGTAGTGTTTCATTGTATTTTTAAGTTAATTAACTAATAAGTGTAATTCTAAGGTTTGCTTTTCTTTATTAAATTTTCTCCTGTTTATATTTTATTTTTTACTTTTTGTAAAAATTTTATAATTTTGAAAATTACTTTTTTTTATTATTTTACTTATTTTTAGTTATTTTTTAAGTTTTAATTTTTAGGTTTTTATTTTTCTGTTTTTATTTTTTTATTATTTTATTCATTTGCTATAAAACTGTTATTATAATGTGAATTATCAATGCAAACGTGTTTTTTTTTCTAAATCAGTGCCATTGGGGGGTTTTGTGTGCATGCAGGTTTCTTCAGATATAGATATAGTTTATAATAATTTATCTTGAAAGAGTAAGACGCGTTTAAAGTCTGACCTTACCGATTGACATTAATCAACGAACCTCAGGCGTTTTGCTTCATCAAGTTGGTCATCATTATTTTGTTAAAGAAGTAAATAATATAAATGAATGTGCATTATGAAAAAAATTTAACCGAAATTAAGATAAACTTGGGTCACAACCTAATTTTTATTTGTGCTACTTTATTTTTTCTACTTTTCTATTCTTTTATTTTTCCATTTTTCTACTTTTCTATTTATTTACTTTTCTATTTCTCTATTTTTTAATTTTTCAATTTTTCTACTTTTCTACTTTCCTATCATTCTATTATTCTACTTTACTATTTTTCTATTTTTCTACTTTTCCAGTTTAATCTATTTTATCCTCCTACTAGCTAAAATACTTAACTCAAGCCTCGGATCGACTTCAAGTAGCAAAAAAAAAATCACTTTAGTTGATTAAAAATACAAAAAAAGTCTAAAAAGTCGTTTAATTAATTTAGTGTTTTCATAAAAATTTTATTTTGTATTTCCCTGACCTTTCACTGATTTTTAAATTCAGTTATTCAAAACTTGAATAATTTTTTTAAATAAAGATTTAAATACTTCTTGTTTTTCCTGGGAAATGAAATTTAAAAAATTTCAATTTAAAATCTTCTGAAATTTAATAATTTCTAAAAATTACAACTGTAACCTTTCCAAAATAATGAAATTTTAAAAGATTTGAAATAAAAATTTAAATAATCTTAATTCTTGTAGAAAAATTAAAAAAATAAAGGTCAAATATTTGAATATTTATTCAACAAAATTATTGAAGTTTTGAATAATTGACTTTAGAAATCAAGGAAAGATCAGGGAAATACAAATTGAAATTTTTATGACAACACTGATTAAAATAAACGTTTTTAATTTGAGGAGGTAAAGTCGAAATAGTTGGATTTTTCAAAAATAATTCGAAAACATTGCAGTTTTTTTTTAAATTCCTTTAGTCGATTAAAAATAGAAGTAAAGTCGAAAAAGTCGTTTATATAATTCAGTGTTTTCACAAAAATGTTATTTTGTGTTTTTCTGACCTTTTACTGATTTCTAAATTCAATTATTTAAAACTTGAAGTTAAAAACTTATAAAAAAATAAATAAAAATTTAAATACTTCTCAATTGTTTTTCCAAGGGAAATAAAATTTTGAAATTTTCAATTCAAAATCTCCTGAAATTTTATAATTTCTAAAAATTACTACTGTAACTCTTCCAAAATTCTATTATTTTCTACAATTTTTAAGTAAACTTTATCTCAGAATCAATTATTTGGAATAATTTTCCGAAAATTCCTCGAGAATTCAATTATTTAAATTTTAAATACAAAAATTTAATTTTTGATAATAATTGTAACTGTAATTGTTAAAAAATTATAAAGGTAAAATATTTTAAACAAATTATAATAAAGAAATTTTTAAAATTAATTTCTTAAAAATATTTTTAAATAATTTTTCTAAGATAATTGTTTTTCAATTTTATACAATAGGAAAATTTCTAATTAATTGAAATTTTGTGAAATATTTTGAAAATAATTGAATTTTTGAAAAATATAAACAAAGCTAATCAAATTTTTGAAAAATTTTAATTTTAAATAAGAACATAATTGATTTTTCCGAAATTTGAATAAGTCTAGAAAAGTAAGTTTAAAAAAATTTTAATTTACTTTTGTTCGAAGATAATTGAATTTTAAAAAATTTTGATAAAATAATTCTAAGAATTAGTTTTTTAAAAATGTAATTTTTCGGAAATAATTGAATTTCTTAAAAGAATTTTTGTATAAATTAAAAAAAAAAACGAAATAATTTTTTAAAGAATTTTAATTAAAAATTTTGAATAGGATTGTTTTTTCTTAAAATTTTTGAGAATTCAATAATTTTTAAAATTTGCATTGGAAATTCTTAATAAGTTTGATTTTCAAAAATTGCAATAAAATACTTTAAAGAAAATCAAGTATTTTGAATTAAATTTTACAAAATTTCAATTATTCGAAAATTTTTTAAATTATATTTTAAAAATTTTATTAAAATTTATTTAAAATTACTTGAAAAAAATCAAATATTTTCATTTAAATTTTACAAAATTTTAATTATTCGAAAATTTTTTAATTAAATTTTTAAAAATTCGATTATCTTAAAAAAATGATAAAAAGTAATTTTTGAATGATTTGTCTATACATATATTAGTTATTTTTCACATTATAAAAATCGAAATAAGTTGCAATTTATACTAAAAATCTGTTATTTTATTGCAATATTTGAAAAAAATAGAAAAAGTCGCAATTTTTGAAAATAAGTCGAAATAAAAGTTTCTTTTTTAAAACAGCCGAAAAAAATCATAAAATCCGAGGCCTGTTAAATGTTTAAACTTTAAATTAATTTCCACCAAAATACTCAACCGTTTAATTAATTTCAAACTAAAATATTTGAATTAATTTTTATCAACGAGGTCATCTTAGATATTTTGTTCTCCTTTTATTGTTTCAGATTTTCTTATCCGATTTTTGGATCTGGCTCTTACATTATTTGAATATAAAAAAGAAGAAAATTTTACCAAACAAAAAAAAAATAAAAAGTCAATACTCAATTGCCTGCTGATAGCAATTTAAAGAATAAAAAAAAAAAGAAGTTACCAACCGTGGAGAGATTTACTGAACAAATAAAAGAGTAATTTGCTGTTATCGAGATTCCTAATCAAGAAACAATTTAACTCAGTTTGTTATGTGCCTTTGATGCGTATAGAAATTACTTTCAAATTAGTTAACAAATCACCAAAAGAATGTTATAAAGAGAGTGGAAAATTTTTTCTATACAAAAAAAATTATTAACTCAAGTTATTGACTCCTCAAAAATATTGAGGATATAAATATATTGATAAATTAAAAATTGATCAGAAGCAGAATATTTACTTGAAATTGGACCAAAAATTAAATTGAATTTAATTGGAAATTTATCAACTTGGTGTTAATCAACACTGGAAAATCAACACTAAAAAAATCAACACTAAAAATCAACATTAAAAATCAACAGTAAAAAATCAACATTCAAAATATTATAAATATTATAAATATTATAAATATTATAAATATTATAAATATTATAAATATTATAAATATTATAAATATTATAAATATTATAAATTTGATAAATATTATAAATATAATAAATATTGAAAATTAAAAATTTGTGAATAAATATTGAAACTGGTGGAATAGTCGTCTAGAGGAGATCTAAAGGAGATGTTGAGGAAATATTTTTAATTTCACGAGAACTTTAAGGTATGAGATAAACGCGTTTTGTTCATCAAGTCGTTGAGTGGTTCCAATTGAGGGTCAGGTCGATTCTCTTTCCCCACTCCTATTGGTCGACCTCTTAATCTTTCTAGGGATTAGATCACGACTCATAATTGTCGCGTATGCGACTGCTTTACTTGAGTATTTGTCACAGTACTTTCAAGCTGACAGCATCGACTATTCAATTTTTCTCTTAAAAAAAATTTTATTTATTTTTCCTCCGAAAATAATTTATTTCTCAAGTAGAAATTTTTTTTCTCCATTCATCATCACTTTGGACATTTGTTTCCAAAACAGAAACAAGAAAAGTGTTTAAAATTAAATATTAAAATTGATATCTCGATTGATAATACTAAAAAGTGAATTTACTTGTTGTAATCACCAAAGAAGTGATCATCATCAGCTGAATGGCACAATTGTATTGGCTCTTGTTATTCGAAAGACATTAAGATCGAGTGTTGTTGTTGTTGTTGTTGTTGTTTTTGGGAAAGAAAAGAATTTTGAAAGTTGGAGCGATTCGCTTTTTGGAGAAAATTTAATTCTGGATTTAAAGAGGAATTAACCAAGTGTTATTAATAAATTATTTGAGTGAAAGTGCGCAAAGAAGTTGTTAAAAATCACGAATATATAAAAGTTTTGATATTTAATTTTACGCTCGCCATGGAGCGGAGAATCATGAAAATGTGATGACGAAATGCCAAGAAGGTTTTTTACTATCAAGACACTAACTAGTGTGCGAGGAATAGTCGTTAGAAAATAATATCCACTGACAGAAGGCATAAGGCATTTTTGTTTCAATAAAAAAAAAAAAATTGTTTCAACAGAAAAATTTGACGAAAAAAAAAAAATTGTGACGTTTAAAAATACTCGAAAAAAAAGTTACACTTGTGTAAAGTGATAAACAGGTGTTGACAGAAAAAGTCAACGACTCTTAGTCTTCTTGAGAATAAAAAAGAAGGAAGAAGAAGAAAAAAAGAGAAAGAACAATAAAGAATAAAATCCCGAAAAAAAACCAACGAATCAAGAAGGAAAAAAAGAATAATCGAAAAAATTATCCTCAAGTCAAACAAAATTCAAAACAAAATGCGTAGCAGTCAAGGCCTTACGATGGTGTTCGGTGATGCATTTGTTGTATTTTCACGTTTTTTGTCACTCAAGTCGCGTGGTTGCGCACTTTTGGAAACACATCGACAACGCGAAACTACTGGAATTAAGAAATTGTACAACAGTTTCTTTGTAATGTTCTAAGGAATAGTTTAAATTATCCAATTTAAACGGATAGTATTGTGCCAAAAAGGGTCTTAATGCCCTTTTGCCATTATCATTCTCTCAGAGTAGAAGGGTGCAAAAAAAAGAAAAATTCAAAGAAAATTGAAGGAAAAGTGAACTCAAGGAAATTTGAGTGAGGGAATTTAAAAAAAATAGTTTTTTTTACTATGAGAGACAATCTGAAGGAGAGAAGAGTTTAGATGAAAAAGAATCATTTTTTCTAATAATTAAAAAGAGAAAAGCACGAGGGAAAATATTTTCAAAAAAAAAATTTTTTTCAAACCGGATTTTTGTTGTTGTTGTTGTTTTTTTTTTGTCTTTGAAAAGAGGGAAAATTTTTTTTTGGATCAAATGGAGCTTCAACTAATTATGGATACTGGACCCGAAACCCTCAGCGGGACAATGTGGTTGAACAATTCTTCGCCTTCTTATCAACAAGTCTCATCGAGTCATCAAAATGTGTGTGAAGGGATCACAGCTCAAGTGAGTAATTGTAATTTTTATTTTCAAAGTGCAATAAAAGTGCAAAATTTTTCTTATGTAATGTATAATTGTCCTTATTATTTTTATTAACTTTTTTCTTAATTCTGGAGTAATTATCCTTTAATTTTTAGTTTCTCAGAAATATTCTTCTTTTAAAATTAGAATTCTTTGAATTTTTTTTTTTTTTTTGAACAATTATTTTTTCTTAGTGTCTAAATGCTTACAATTTTTATTCTTAACTTTGTTATTATTTTTATTCTTGACTCTGTGCTTGTTATTCTTATTTTTAACTCAATGCTTATTTTTCTTATTTTTGACTATATTTTTTGTTTTTATTCTTGACTTTCTTAATTATTTACTTGCTGCTTATTACTCTCTAATTTTTAATTAGTAAAAATGTTTATTGACTTTTTGCTTTTGAATTAATAAATTTGACTAACAAATGAGTAGAAATTACAATTTATCAGTATTGCTAATAATAAATTTCTATTTAAATAGTAATTTCTATATTTAAATAGTAATTTCTATATTTAAATAGTAATTTCTATTTAAAATTAAATAGTAATTTCTGTATTTAAATAGTAATTTCTATTTAAATAGTAGTTTCTATATTTAAATAGTAGTTTCTATATTTAAATAGTAGTTTCTATATTTAAATAGTAATTCCTACTCATTTTTTAGAAAAAATTTACTAATTCAAAAGCAAAAAATCAGTTGCTAATTCAAATTACTAAACATTTTTTACATTAATACAAAATTTAGAGAGTATTTTTTTTCCTGTAAAAATGGACTAAGGAATTATTTTTTTCGCCAGTCAATGGGATATCACGATCCGAGCAATGATCTTTGGCAGGAGAAGCGAAATATGGTTAAAAATTCTCCAGAATCAGAAACACAAATACGTTCGAGTAGCGCATCACCTCAAAATAATTCATCATCGATAGTTCTTAATCAAACGAAAAATTTACTCAAACGTCCAGCCGAGGATTCCTTGCAACAACTTGAGGATATCAGCAGAAAACATGCTAGAACTGAAGGTATATCAAAAAAATTAATATTAAATCAAACAAATTTATTTTTCTTTCGAATTTACATCCAAGAAAAATGTTTTTGTTAATTTTAAAGAAATTATAGTTTCTTATACTCGTTTTGTTTCAATGAAAATAAATTTTTCTTTCACACAAAAAGAGGGTTTTTGGTCAAAGAAAATTTCTTTGCTTTGAACAAAGTTTTAGTTGATTTAAACAAATTTTCAGTTGATTTGAAAGAATCAAAGAAAAATTTTTGTTCGAATCCTAGAAATTTGTTCTTCAAGTCAAACAAATTCTTATCACTTAAAAAATTTTTTTTTAATTATTAAATAAATATTTTTAAAGTAAAAAATTTCTTGGAAACAAATTCTGAACTGTTTTTGTAAATAAATAAATAAATAAATAAATAAATTAATTAATTAATTAATTAATAAATTCCAGAATTTCCAAAAGGGAAAAATTCTTTAAAAGAAATAAATTGTTTTTACAGGAAATACATTTTTTTTAACCAAGAAAATTTTCTTTGAATCAAATAAATACTCTTGAAATGAAATAAATTTTTTTAATCTAATAAATTTTCTTTGAATCCAAAAAATTCGTTCTTAGATTCAAAGAAATTTCTATAAATTTTTGGTATTTGTTTTCTATTTATTAAATTAAATTTCATAATTTAAAAAGGAAAATTTTTTTGAAAGAAATAAATTGTTTTTAAAGAAAATACATTTTTTTTTAATTTAATAAATTTTCTTTGGATCCAAGAAATTTGATCTACAAAAAAAATTCCAATTGTTTCTTTGAATTTGTTTTCTATCTATTTAATTATATTCCATAATTTAAAAAGAAAAATTTCTTTGAAACAAATAAATTTGTTGTAATCAAATAAATTTTCTTTCAATCATATAGATTTTTTTTAATACAAATTTTTAAAATAAAGGAAAATACATTTTTTAAATCTAATAAATTTTCTGTGAACGCAAGAAATTCGTTCTTTAGATAAAAAAAATTATTCAATTATTAAATATTCCATAATATTTAAAAAGGAAAATTTCTTTGAATTCAAGAAATTCGTTCTTTAAACGAAAGAAATTTTATTATATTTTTAAATTATTTTTCTTATTTATTAAATTATATTCCATTATTTGAGAAGGAAACTTTGTTTGAAACAAATAAATTGTGTTTGAATCAAAAAGTTTTTTTTTAATCAAACAAATTTTCTTTGAGTCGAGTCAAATTTTTTTTGAATCAAACAAATTGTCTTTGAATTCAATAAATTTTCTTTGAATCAGAAAATAATTAATTTTCAATCTAAGAAACGAGTTCAAAGCAAATAATTTCTTTAAATCAAGAAAAATTATTTTCTGGAGGTATTTTAAATTAACCACAATTTCTGAAAGTTCAAATGAATGAATTTTTTTTACTATAAATATTTATAATAATTACTAACCATTGTAAAAAGTAGAAAGTAAAATTATAATTATAATTATTAATTTAGAAAAAGTTAATTTGAAAAAAATATTTAATTACTAATAAAATTATCATTAACAATTAATATTAATAAAAAGATAATAGAAATTAATAATTTTATTTGCAATAGCATTTTTATTTGTATGCAGTTAATTTTTAATTTGCATATAATAAATAAATAAACAAATTCTAATAAAGAAATAAATAATGGCAAAACTTCTTGCAACAAAAATCAGTTTATAAAGCAAATTTCAGTTTTTTTTGCAGCAAATTCTAAAGCAAATTAAAAATTAAAAAAATAGAAAATAGAGGAAATAATAAATAAAAATAAGAATAAAAAATATTATTACAACAATAAAATTTTAAGTTTGATAAGGAAAAAAAATATTCTTCATTTCATTTCAGAAATTTTGGGAACATTATTTGAACTAAAAATTATCTCTATTCAAATTTAAAATTTTCAATTCTTTAATATATTAAAAATTCCCGATTTTATCGATTCCCTTCTTTTGAATCATTACTTATTACCTAACACTTTAAGTAGGTGAAAAATTGTTTTCAATCATTATTGATCTGATTTTAAAGCACACAAAACAACATAACAAGCAATAAGCAGAGGAAAGTATTCAATCCCCTGATATCATATCTCAGGCACAAAAGGTACGATAACAAGGCAAATAAACTTAAGTCTTTTAAAAGTAGATATTTAAGACTTTTTCATAAAAATTTGGAATTTTTATCTCTCTTTTTTTTGAGTGAGTTAGCGAGCTAGAGAGAAAGAGAGAGAGAGAGAAAGAATTTTTTTAGAAAAATGTCAAACAGAATGGATGAATATAATCTTAGAAGATAGTCTTGAAAGATAGTTTCTAAGATGACACGTGTCTGTCTTTAACTTAGTGCAAAATTATGGTGTCAAAATTAATATAACGTCTACTTGAAAATTGAAAAAAGAAAATTTATCAAGTAACATGAATATACGCCTATGCTACTTCAAACATATGCCAAATAACATGTGTATGCATTAATAAGAGATTGTCGTGAGTGACCTGTTCTCATTTCAAACTAATGAAAATTACAAACTTCCTGTCTAGTCAAATATTACTTGCATACGATCTCACGTTAATGCATTTGACGATTCGTTTTAAATATATAATAAAAAGTTCATTAATTTCGAGAAATGCTACACGCAGAGAGAAAAAGTTTATTTAAATCAAAGATAATTTCTTTGAGTTAAATAAAAGTTGTAGACTTGTCTCAGAACCAATTAAATTATTTATGGTTGTTTTAAAAACAAATTTTATTTTTAACAGATGTAGAATTTTTACTCTGAACAAAACAACACTTTATTTGAACCAAACAGAATTTTATTTGATAAAATTTATTTGATAAAATTTATTTGATAAAATTTATTTGAACCAAACAAAATTTTATTTCAACCACACAGACTTTTATTTGAAACCAAACAAAATTTTTTTTTATATAATTTTTTTGAAAAATATATTTGAATCAAAAAGAGTTTTATTTGAACTAAATAAAATTTTTTGTACCAAAAAGAATTTTATTTGATCCAAATAAAATTTTAAACCAAAAAGGATTTTAATTAAATAAAACAACATTTTATTTAAACCCAACAGAATTATATAAAATAAAATTTATTTGACACGAACAAAATTTTATTTGAACTCAACAGAATTTTATCAAATAAAATTTATTTGAACCAAAAAGAATTTTATGTGAACCAGACAAAATTTTTTTTATTAAAATTTATTTGAACAATCAAAATTTTATCAAAGAAAATTTATTTCACTCGTGCAAAATTCTATTTGAACAAAATAAAATTTACTTGACAAAAACAAAATTTTATTTGAACTAAACAGAATTTTATTTGAACTAAACAGAATTTTTTTTTAACCAAACAAAATTATTTTTTATATAATTTTTTTTGAATCAAACAAAATTTTATTTTAACCAAACATAATTTTTCTTGATAAAATTTGTTTTTAACCAAACAAAATTTATTTCACTTTTCCAAAATTTTATTTCAACCAAATAAAATTTATTTGCACCAAAAAGAATGTTAATTGAATCAAATAGATTTTTATTTGAACCAAGCAGACTTTTATTTGAACCAAAAAGAATTTCATTTGATCCAAATAAACTTTTATTTGATAAAATTTATTTGAACCAAACAAAATATTATCAAATAATATTTATTTGACTAGTTCAAAATTTTATTTGAACCAAATAAAATTTATTTGACACGAACAAAATTTTATTTGAACCAAATAAAACTTTTTTAAACCCAAAATGATTTTAATTGAATCAAACAAAATTTTATTTGAACCCAACAGAATTTTATCAAATAAAATTTATTTGACACGAACAAAATTTTATTTGAACTCAACAGAATTTCATTAAATAAAATTTATTTGAACTCAATAGAATTTCATTAAATAAAATTTATTTGAACCAAAAAGAATTTTATTTGTACCAGATAAAATTTAATTTCTTAAAATTTATGTCAACAAACAAAATTTTATTTTAATCAAATAAAAATTTTTGAATCCAAACAGAATTTTATTTGAGCTAAATAAAATTTATTCAAACCAAATAAATGTTTTTATTTTATTTAATATAAAAATATTGGGTCCAAGTAAATATTTATTTGCAGTTAATTGCACAAAAATTCAATTAAATTATTATGTTTTAATTCTGAATTTTCGAGTAATTGAAAAATTTTTCACTAAATATTTTCAAATATTACTGCCAGCAATAAAAATTAAAATAACAATTAATCACTGTGAAAACTTAAATTACTTTTATAAAACGTGATGCAATATTTATTCTATAATAAAGTTTAAATTTAAAACAGAAAATAAATAAATTTTGATCATTCGATCGTTTATAACTGTAGAAACTTAATAATTGTTATTGATATACATGATTCAGCAAATTTTATCGTTTGTTTTCTTAATTATCATTTATGTAATTAGTATTAACTATTAGGCATATAAATGGAAAATTAAAAAAATAAAAAGAAATAAATATAAAAAAGACATAAAAAGTGAAGGAAATAAAAAATAAAAGAAATGCAAAAGAAAAGGAATAAAATGTAAAAGAAATTAAAAATAAAATAAATAGAAAATAAATGAAATAAAAAGTAAAGGAAAAAAAAATAAAAGAAATGGAAAATAAAAGAAATAGAAATTAAAAGAAATTAAAAGTAAAAGAAATAAAAATAAAAAAGTAAATAAAATAAAAAGTTAAAGAAATGAAAAATAAAACAAAAAATAAAAGGAATAGAAAATAAAAGAAATAAGGAAAAAAATAGAAAAGGAAGGAAACAATTAAAAATAAAACAAAAAATAACTGAATTAAAAATTATTGAAAATATATATTTCAAAGCATATTGTTTATAATTAATTAGTGGAAAGAACTATTAAAAAAATTATTTTTTTGCTTAATTGAGAGCAATGAATCTCTAAGAAAGAAGTATTTAAATTTTTATTAATAAGAGAAACAAAGTTGAACATCATTATCGTTTAAACGAGATACATCAGTATCGTCATCATCATCATCAGCGCATCATCATGAGGTCGTAATGAAACGACCTCGAATGCATGGTCGCAGGCACTAAAATGTTTTCTTGTCTTCTTTGTTATTTAACACTTTCTCCCCCTCTCTCTGTCTCTCAATCTCTTTAAGATTCAAATTCAATGATAAGAATTTAATCACTTTAATTTTACACTCAATTTTCGTCTTGAAATTTGTCTCAAAATTTTCATAAATTCTTCAAGAATTTTTCAAGAATTTTTCAAGAATTCTTCAAGACTGAAAATTGCTCGAAAATTGTCAACTTATCAAATTTTCTCTATTTCGACAGAGGGAAAAAAATTAGTTGTTTAGAATTTTATTCTGCAGTATCTAGTAAATAATAAATAGAATTAAAAATTAGGAATTGAGAAATTTTATTAGAATTCGAATTAGAATAAATAGAATTTGAAAAAATCAAGAGAATAACTTTGAAATATTCATCTTCGCCCGAGTTTCGACGCCGATTTAACCACGTGGTCACATTGATAACTCGTCGGTACACAACATATCTGAGATATTGACCACTTGGAGGCAGACTTCTAGTTGCTTCATCGACAAAAAATTGGAATATATTTGCTGTTATTTATTATTGTGCAAGTTTATTTTTGTTTATTATTGAATTTTTTTTTTTTGCATTTTTGTGCGAATGAGTAGAAAAAATAGTTATTCACGTAAAAGTGTTAATAATGAAGTGGTCAGAGATTGAGAGACCGAGGGGTGCGTACCTTCAAACTCGTCGTTATCCAATAACTTTGAAAACACGACGACGACAGGAGGAAAAAGACAGAATAAACATCATGCAACATCAATATCATGTTGGTTATAATTGTCTTCAAGGTACAAGAAAGAAAAAACCAATAAAAGCAGTAATAAATTCTTTCGTTCGTTAATGAATTAATTAATTAATTGATTTATTAATTTTATTAACCAATTAATTAATTGATCAATTTATTAATTTATTAATTAATAATTCAAATATTTCTGGTCATTTCGATTCCTCTTTTTCTTTTCAAAAGAAAAGAATTTTTTTTACTAAAGTCAGAAAGTTTAGTAAAATATGTTTATTTGTCAAATTAGTTAATTACAGGAATCATAGTTAATCCCTTTTTTAAATTTATTCACTTTTTTCCGCTTTTCTTTTTTTAAACCCTGAAACACTTAAAATCATGAATTTTCTCCACTTATCGTTTTTTTGAAGAAAAACTTATAGAAATTGTAATTTTTTTTTTGTTACAATTTTTTTAGTTTCAAAAAAATTACAATTTCTATAAGTTTTTCTTCAAAAATTAAAATTTTTGTAAGTTAAGAATTTTTCTAGTTATTTAACAATTAGGAAAAGTTAAATAAAGAAATTAGGAAAAATCAAAAACCGTTTTATATTATTTTCTCAGTGTTTTTAAACTTGGAAACTTTATTTTGAGTAAATTTTTCTAATTTTCAAATTATTATTTAAAGCAACAAATATAAAATAACTTTTACTACTTTTACAAACTGAAACCCAAACTGTTTGGAATTGCTCTCAACTTGTACTATTTAAAAAATAAATTTTACTTTCTTAAAAGTATTTTTACTAAATTTGTTAAAATTTACTTCAGATTTTATAAAATTTACTCTGGAAATAACAATTTTTAAAAGCAACTTTTACTTTTTTCACGTAGTTAATTTTTGTACACAATTTTTTTTTTTAATTTTCTTCCAGCGTAATGCAATTTGTTGTTAAAAAATTATTATTTACAGAGTAAATTTTACTACTTCTGAGACAAATTTTTCTAATTTTTATAAAGAAATTATTTTCCGAAATTGTAAATGTCAGTCTAGAAATAATAATTTTTAATAGTAAATTTGACTAAGTTTGGAGGAAGTTTTACCATATCCAAAGTTAATTTTTACTTAAATTTACTTTGAATATAGTAAAATTTATGTATTTTACTTATTTATTTCTAGAATAAAATTTAATATTAAAATTCACGAAATTTTAAAAAGTAAAATAGTGTTCTAACGAAAATTTTGATTCAAAATTTAGAAAAGATGCAGAATAAAGAAAAAGTTAAAAAAAATATTAATCTAATCTAAAACTTTGAGTTTAAACAACAAAATTAACATAAAAAATTTAACAACAAATTTTTATTTAATAAATCTGCAATCAAAAGAGAAAATAAAAAATCTTTATAATTAACTGTATTCGCTATAATACAATAATTTTTTACTTATATAATTTAAAAAGTCCCAAACTTTTTGGAATTACTAAGAAGTTTTGCTATTTAGAAAATTAATTTTACTAACTTGAAAGTATATTTTACTAATTTTTAATTTTTATTAAAATTTACTAAGAATATTATAACATTTACTCTGAAAATAAACGATTCTAATATCAAATTTTACTTTTTTCACAGTTAATTTTTGTATAAAAATTAAAATTTTTTAAAATTTTCTTCCAGCTTAATACAATTTATTATTAAAAATTAATATTTACAGAATAAATTTTACTACTTCTGAGATCAATTTTTCTAATTTCTGATTTAACTAAAGAAATTTTGTTTTTCTAGAAGAAGAAAAATTAGAGAAACCAGAAATAATTTAATTAATAAATAATGAAAGAATAAATTGTTTAAATAGTTGCAAGGTTCACAGGGATTTTTTCATGTAACGTAAAGTAAGAACAGTTTTTGAATTTTTAAAAAAGTTTTAAAAGAATATGATTTTGTAAATTAAGTAAAAGAAATATTTTTTCTTAGAATTTTTTTCCAAATATTGATTGTAAAAAAATATTTCTTTATTTGATCGTTCAGAGTTTTTGAAAAAAAGGTTTAAATAAACAAATAAAATTTATTATTAAGAGGATTCATTATAATCAACGAGTTTTGAACTTTCAAATGAAAGAAATATTTTATTTGAAGATGTTATATTTTTTTTGATTGAAGGAAATATTTGTTATTAAAAATAGTTTCTTAAATAATATTGCAAGAATAACTTAATATAAAAATTAAAAACTAAAATTTAACATTTAGAAACTTGACAATTAATTTTTCTGATAGTGACGCAAAACTATTTTATTGTGTACAATAGTTTAATTTTAAGATAAGAAAAAAATTAATTTCATTTATTTGAACGTTTAAAATTATTAATTAATTTAATTTGAAAAGTAATCCTCTTGATATTAAGATAAAAAATATTAAAATAAAAAATTTATTAAAATTAGAATAAAATTGTAACAAGTTTTGAACGTTGAAATAAAAGAAAAATAGTGGTTAAGTGAAGTGAATCAAGTTTTCTTAATTATTTGGATTTAAAAAAAAAATCTTATAATAATTGTCCTACATATTATAACCGTCTGTAAAAAAGTTAATCGGCGTAAAAAGTTGCTTGGGTTACAGTGAATGAACAATGTAATATTTTTAAAAGATAATGTAATGAGGTTATTGACACCCTTCGGTGGAGGCTTTGTTACTTACAGGCACTTTATTAAGATAAAATACTCCTCAACACAACTTGATTAAGAATCAACTACTTCGTATTTCTACTTCCATCAAAGCTTCAAACAGTTACTCTCTGGTCAATATAAACACATAAGTGAAAAATTAGTTACAAACTTTGTTGACGCAGAAAAATTATTTGCAAACAATTTTTCCCAACACTAATATTGACACTAAATAATTCTAATTGATATTATTATTGTTATTATTATTTTTGATTTTTTTCTGATTATATTAACCTTAAATAATATAAATCACTTATTAGACTAAACTATATTAGTGCTTTTTACTTTAAGTGATAAACTTGGATATTACAGATAAATATTTGATTCAAGGTTAAAAGATCATTATTACTATTTTAACCTTGGCTACATTTGTTCTTGTATCTTCATTTTCTTATATTTAGTGATAATGTAAAATGAGATAAAGTACATGTTTTTGTAATTCAGCCACAGTAGGCACAATTTAAAAATTTTTTTTATCATTTTCAATGTTTTCTTTTTTTTTGAGAAGTTTGTGAATAAATAAATAAATAAATAAATATTGAAAGTATAATTTAGTAAAAGCACTCTTAGAAGAATTACTTAAAAGTTTTTTATTTTCAGGATCAATAGGAAGTAATGGATCTGGACAGGGTTGGACTACGCAAGTGGAAGAACTTGCAGAACATTTGGCTGCTGATTTTGATAATTCTTTGTCGGCTCTTGCCGCCTCCGATCTTGCCACGGCTGTTGCTTCTTATAATATGAGGTGAGCAGTGCAACATTTTTTAATGTCATAAAAAATATTGCTTTGTGGTAAAATTTATTTTAAAATTAATTAAATTAATTTTACTGGTAAAATTTACTCGATTCAAAATAAACTTGTCTATTATTAAATAAATATTTAATTGGATCAATTAATTTTTAATTAAAGTAAATACATTTTATTTGAACTAATTATTTCCTTTTTTGAAGATAATCAAAAAATTTTTAACCAAATTTTTTTTTGAGTTTAAAAGTTTAAATATTTTCTAAATTTATTCTTCATTGAATTAAAAAATAATTCATAATTACCACTAACTTTGTCAACAATTTATTTTTTTAATATAAGAAATAATATTTTTTAGTATTAAAATTAAATGTTCCTAAAGTTTCGAACGTTCCGCAATGAATGACAATTATTTTTTTATTATTATACGAAGAAAAAAGTTTTAATTAAACTAAAGAAAAAATTTTTTTAACTATACAGAATTTTATTTGAACAAAATTAAAATTTATTTTGAACTAAACATAATTTTATTTGAACCAAAAAAATTTAATTTGAACTAAATAAAATTTATTTGAATTAGACGGAGTTTATTTAATCTAAACAGCATTTTATTTGAACCAAATGAAAATTTATTTGAACTAAACATAATTTTATATGAACCAAAGAAAATTTAATTTGCACCAAATAAAATTAATTTGAAATAAACAGAATTTTATTTAAACCAAACAAAATTTAATTTCAAATAAACACAATTTTATTTGATGAAATTTATTTAAACAGATCAAAATTTTAAGTAAAACGCCCAAAATTTAATTTGAACCAAGTAAAACGTATTTTAACTGAACAGAATTTATTTGAATTAAACAAAATGTTATCTGAATTAAATAAAGTTTATTTGAACCAAACAGAATTTTTTTTGAACTAAATTAAATTTATTTGAATTAAAATTTTATCTGAATTAAATAATGTTTATTTGAACCTAACAGAATTTTTATGAACCAAATTAAATTTATTTGAACCTAACAGAATTTTATTTGAACCAAATAAAATTTATTTCAACCTAACAGAATATTATTTGAACCAAATAAAATTTATTTGAACCTAAAAGAATTTTATTGGCACCAAATAAAATTCATTTGAACCTAACAGGTTATTATTTGAACCAAATAAAATGTATTTGAACTAAACAGAATTTAATTTGAATCGAATAAAATTTATTTGAATCAATTAAATAATTTAGAAAGCTGTGATTCAAATATATTTGTTTCTAGGTGTCATAAAGTTTATTTTTTATAATTTTTTCTTTTTAATTTGTAATTAAAATACTCTGGAAACAAAATTCATTTATTTCAATTAAACGATTATTTGTCAATATTAAAAAAAATATTTATTTGTTTAAATAAATTTTATTTGGTTCAAATAAAATTCTCTTTATTTCAAATAAATTCTGTTTAATTCAAATACATTTTATTTGGTTTAAATTTTATTTAGGTTTAAATTCATTTAGGTTTAAATTCATTTAGGTTCAAATACATTTTATTTGATTCAAATAAAATTCATTTAGTTCAAATAAATTTTATTTACTTCAAATAAAAATTTTATTTATGTCGAATAAATTTTCTTTTTCAAAGCCAATTAATAATTTAGTAGATTCTGTGACTAATACACTTTTTATCCAACTCAACTAAATTGTTTTTAGTTGAAATAAAATTTTCCCCGGTTGCAGTAATTTTTAGAAAAATATTAAAAAAGAAAAAAAATTCGTTCATTTGAATATTTAAAATTTCAATGAATTCAGAAATTTCTAAATACATTTTTAAAATTAAAAACTGAAAATAAATATAATTAGGCAATGAAGCTTATTAATTAATTTTTAATTGAAACTTAATAAAGAGAAAAAATTCTTTCCTTTCATCGTTTATGAATATTATCTACGATGACATTAATAAAGAATTTATTTACTCCAAGTAGAAAGTTTACAGTTAGTTTTCTTTCGTCGAATGACATATTAAGTAGTTGACAATTTAAATATGCAACTAATACTGTAAGTTTCAGTTTTAAAAAAATATTTTTTTTTTACTTTCACCTCTTTATGAAATTGATTTATCTGTATGTAGATCGAGTTTATTATTTCTTATCGTTTCACAAATAAACCCGAAAATTTATAAAGACTTATTGCTTTAAAAATACCTTCGTAGATTTATTTAATTTGAGAATAAATTAAAAAATACGCTTTTTGAATCAAATTCTTCAAAATAAAAAACTAAAATATTATTCAAATTAAACTAAAATTTCAAAAAAAAAAAAAAAAAATATTTTCAAACAATAACTTTTATTATTATCAAAATTTATTTATTCTAAAATTTTTACCTGAAACAACTACACTGAGAAAACAATATATTTGAAGCAAACAAAATTATCTTTGTTATACAGTCAACCAAAAATTATTTTTGAATTAAACATAATAACTTTGATTCAAGAAAAATTTTTTGATTATAATTCAAAAAGTTTGATTCTATTAAAATAAATAAAAAAATTCTATTTAATTTTTCGTGTAAAATTCTATTAAAAAAATGAGAATGTAATAAATAAAAATTAGGTACGTTTAATTTAATTACAAAATATGTTTAATCCAAACATATATTCTTTTGGTTGTCTATTTATTTTTGGATTAAAAAAAAATGTTTTCCCAGTATACGAATTTTATTATATTAGTGAAATTTTTAGTTCTTTTAATTAATAATTTCGCTATTCTAGGGAAATTTATCGCTGTTCCAGGTGAAGGTTTCTTTTCGTGTATTTTTTATTTATTATTATATTTATTTATTACTATATTTATTTATTTATTTATTTATTTATTTATTTATTAAAAATTATTATTATAAAAATAAAAATTCAGTATAAAATAAAAATAAATTTTTATTAAAATTTTATTTATAAAAATAGCATTTACTCGGTAATTATTTTTTTTAATTTTTTTTTTTTAATTAAAATTTTCAATTTTCAACAGCTGTTGATAAAGTAGGTATGTTACCTTATAAAAGACGATAGAACCATCTTGTGATAATCGTTTTGCTTCTCAAACTTTCCTCATTCGATATCTGTCATCGCTTCACATTATCATCATCTCACTTGATATTATATTTTCAAACTGCAACTATTATAAATTTAATGCGAAAAAACTTTTTTACATTCTTTTCAATTATAATTAAATTTTTCTGAAAAATTAAATGAAACTTAGAAAGAAAAATTGTAAAAAAAATAAATTGCAAGTGAAATGAATTTTTAAAGATGAGTTCACATGTCATATTGTGAATAATTTAATGTATGGAAAAAAAGGTATTGAAGTAGAGTTTTAAAGTGGGCTTCAGTTGATGTTATCTCGAATTTTGCGACGCACTGTGGTCGAATAAGGAAATGTAATTAATCGTATTTTGCTCAAAGAGGAAATAACGCTCGTTAACACACATGTGACACAGTAATATTTCAATGAGTGAAGTGTGTGGCTTTTTAAAAATACATTACTTTGTAGTTTGAAAGAAAAAAATGTAACACGTTTTCATTTTAATAGTGTGTGATACTTTTTCTTTGGGACATATTGTGTTTATTCATAATGGGACAAAGGAAAAATTGGTAAACAAAATTGTTTTCTCAAAAATAAAAAAAAATAATTTTTTGCTAAATTTTATTATAAATTTTTAAATTGTTGTTATTAATTATCATAAATTATTTCATATCCCAATGGGAAATGCCAGTGTAGTGCCGATGTTCACCACTGGCTTAGTACTCAGACGATTGTTCGGCGTAGTCTAGCCGAGCCTCGACAATTAGTGCTGGCGCAGTACAGAACTTTTGTTTCGCCAAAGCTTGGACAAGCCACGGCGGTAAGTGCTGGCTGAGTATAGAAAAATTGTTCACGACGCTCTTTGCCAACATTGCTTTTATGACATAAACTTGAAAAAAATTATAAAAAAAGTTTATAAATGTTTATAAATATAAATTTATTGAAAAAAATTAATATTTTACTTTTCAGTTGTTCATTTTTTATTCTTATTAAATTTAATAATAACAATTTAACACAATTGTCTAATTTTGAAAATAATAAATTATTTAAACAAATTAAAATTATAAACAAAATTTAAACTTTAATCTCAATAATAATTTGGTTCCTATTAAAATACTATTATACTTCTTACTATTAAAATTTTAGTTTAATTTATTTTATTTCAATTTATTATTTCTAACGTATCCCTATTTTTTCTCATCTTTGACTCAATAATTGTAAGTCTGAATGATACTGAGATATTAATACTTTACTGTACACATGTGTCGTTAGCATAGTGGTTAGAGCGTTAGTCTGTTAGTCCGTAGGTCGTAGGTTCGATTCCCCTCGTCAGCAATTTTGTTTATTTTCATAGGTTTGCGATATTTCTAGATTCCAATCGTTAGGTACTAAAATATGAAAATCTAATGCACACTTACTGTAATTGTTTATTATTTAATTTTTAAATGTTATAAACAATTTTTTTCTACTTCATTTACTATATCCATTGTTAGTCTCCATCTTTAATACAATTTTTTTGAGAAGAGAAATATTTTATGAATAATAACTATTTATTAATATTATTTACCATTTTGTTGTTAAATTATTTATAATTTTGAATTTACGACTAATTAATAACAATACGGCATTTATTGCGGCAATATTCTCAGCCAGCACTGGTCCAGTGCTGCGCCAGCGCTGTCTGGCAGCACTGACAGACAGTACTTCGGCAGCGCCAGACGGCGTTATCATCCCAGTGCCATGCCAGTGCTGGCTCTCAGCCTTGCCGCCAATGCTGCCAGTGCTGGCGCAGTACAACGCCAGTTGTAAATTTCCCATTGGGATACTCCAGGGATGATTTATTTAATTTTTTTTCAGTGTATATTTCTATAATTTAATAATGCACCAAAAAAAAAATTTAATTCAGAGCCAACTAAAATTTTTATTTCAAATTAAACTTTTTGTTTTAAATAAATTTTTTTTGGTTCAAATAAAAATTTTATTTGTGTCGAAAAATATTTTTATTTAAAACAAATAAATAATTTAGTAGGCTCTGAGAAAATATACTTTTAATTGACTCAAAGAAATTATATTTGATTCAAATACAATTTTTCTTTGTGTGATATTAAATTATTTATTTGTTTAAAAAAAATTGATTGAGCTTAAAAAAAATTTATTCGGTACAGATAAAATTTTTATTTGAAGCAAATAAAATTTACTTAAAAGAAATAACATTATTTTAACTGAATAAAATTTTTATTTAAAGTAAATAAAATTTGTTTGAACGAAATCAAATTTATTTAAACGAAATAAAATTAATTTGAACTAAATAAAATTTTTGTCAACAAAATAAAATTTATGTCTACTAAATAAATTTTTTTAGAACCATTTCTAATTTATTTGGAACAAAATAAAATTTTTTTTAAATAAATAAATAATTTAGAAGACTTTGAGTCAAATATATATTTTTTCTGGGCGTTTATTTACTATTTATTTATTATTTTTTATAATTTAAGTTGTAATAATAATAATAATTGTAATAATTACAAGTTGTAATTAAAGTACATTGAAAATTTGATTCAAATAAACGATTACTTTCAATAAATTATACTTTACAACGCTTAGAAGAAAGATAGAAAAATTTATTTTTACTAAACAATTTTAATTTCATTCAATAGAATGAAATTGATTAATAAAAATAAAATTTAATTTAATTAACTTAAATAAATATACCTAAATTTCAAAATTATTGGCTAAAATAAATAATAATAAATAAAATTTATGTTACTCAAATAAAATATTTTTTAATTAAATTAAAAATAATTTAAAAATATTTAATTCAACTAAATATTTATTTGACAATAAATTTTAAATTTGAACTCAAAATTTATTTACTTGAATCAAATATATTTTTTTCCCACTCTAATTAAAACAATATTAACATTTTCTGAAAATTAAAATTAAATTTACAATTTTAAATAGTGAAAATAGTGTAAAAATCTCAAAATTTTTTTTTATCATTAGATGTCGCTGGTCATTTGTATTAGAGAAAAAAGCTTCTGTTGTAATATTCTTTTTCAAGTATGTATTGGATATATTGGTAATTGTACAATAACCGGTATACGCCGGTTCAAGCTAACCCTAATGACTTAAACAGTGTTATCGATGGGTTCAGATTTCTGACTGGTCAATGTAATGATAGAAAAAAGCTCTGTTCTTGAGCAAAAAAAATTATATGACGATAATAAAAAATTATTTAAATCATTTTTTATCCAAAAAGGTAGATGATAATAATATCGAAAATAGATCTCCCAGATAGTAATCAGAAACTTTCTATTAATAATCGAAAATTTGAAAAGAGAAAAAAAAATGATCGACAAAGTTAAAATTAGTTGGAAATGAGCTGAAAAATTTTTGCAAACTTTCTTTGAAAATTTTTTAAAGGAACTTTTTGCAATGTAAACTTTGCGCTTTCCGGGTAATAATTTATAATACATTAATAATAATAAATAATATTGATAATAATTTCCATTTGTAATTAATAATTATTAATAAAATAACTATTTATTAATAAATTGCTGTTATTACTAAAGTATTATTTCTTGACAAATTGTTGTTAGTAAAATATTATGTATTATGAAAATTGAAATTGAATTATATTATTGAAATATTCTTTAAAATTAAATTATTATTAAAATATTATTTATTATTAAATTATCACACCCAGAGGAAAATTTTATTGAAATTAAATATAATTTATTTGAGTTAAATAAAAGTGTATTTGTTACAGAGCCTACTAAATTATTTATTTGTTTAAAAAAAATGTTATTAGCCGCAGAAAAATATTTTTATTTGAATCAAATAAAATTTATTTTTTAAAACAAATAAAAAGTTTATTTGGCTCTGAGTTAAATTTTTTTTGAAGCAATATTAAATTATTGATAAATTTTTACAATTTAAATACTATTTATTATTAAATTATTACCATTAAAATATTTATTTATTTATAAAAATAAATGGATTTACAAAAAAGAAGAAAAAATACTGTTTATATAACCAGAAAAAAATATATTTAACTCAGAGTCAATTAAACTTTTTATTTGGTTGAAAAAAAATTCTGTTTAGTTTAAAAAAAAATTTACTTGGTTTAAATAAAATTCTCTTTAGTTTAAATAAATTTTACTTGGTTCAAATAAAATTCTGTTCAGTTGAAAAAAATTTACTTGGTTCAAATAAAATTCTGTTGAGTTAAAATAAATTTTACTTGGTTCAAATAAAATTCTGTTCAGTTTAAAAAAATTTACTTGGTTCAAATAAAATTCTGTTTGGTTTAAATAAATTTTATTTGTTACAAATAAAATTCTGTTTATACTTTAAATATTATTAATTATATCCAAAATTGTAGTAAATAAATATTTTTTCATCTTCTTCTCTCCTGAAATTTCACCTAAACTAAAATCAAGAGCAGAAGTCAAAAAAAAATTGAATTATAAATGTTTAATTATAGTGATATAAATATTTAAACACTAATTTGAATATTGCCAACACTTTTTACATTATTAGTTTGTTATTAAAAATGATCTAATTTAAATATTATTATAACTAGTTTGCACAAAATCCGTAAAACACGAAGCTTCATTTAACTGGTCTTTACCAGTTACTTCTGTATGAAGTCTTATTCACACAAAGTTTATCAAAGATAATAATGTGTTCAAAACTTTGATAATCATATTTCCATTGCGAGTGTGAGAAAACTAGAATTTTGCTGAAAATTTTAGTTTAAACTTAAATAGAGAGACAGGGGACGAAAAATATTGTCAATATAAATTTTTTTTTACAGCTTTTTTTTTTGGATTTCAATTATGCTTTGCCGTCAATTGTTATATTTGCGGGCATCAGTCAAAATGTGACCGCAGAAAAGTTTCATAGAATCGTCCACACGCGTTGTTATTTTGAATGTAATCCAAAATAATTGAATCCGATCCAATTTGTTGTTAATTCTTAACAATTTAATTTAATTTAATAATAAAACGATTTTTTTATATTTTTTTAATTAAACGATTTAATTTAATTTTTTTAATAATTTAATTTAATTTCTTAATTATTTAGTTTAATTTCTTAACTATTTAGTTTAATTTCTTAACAATTTAGTTTCATTTCTTAACAATTTAATTTAATTTCTTAATAATTGTTTGTTCTTAAAAATTAATAAAACTGTTATAAAAAATTCAAAACGACAATTCATTGAAAAATTGCTGTAAAAATTCTCTTTAATTTGAAATAAGAATTGAGAAAAAGTACTTTGAGAAAATGTTGAGATGGACAATAAAATAGATCTGAGCGGTAGGAAGGTACCTATGCGTGTGGGCCGAACCCTTAAATTACATCAGATTGAACCATTGAACCAGTAACTACCGTGACAGTTAGTGTGATAACAGTGATAGAATGAACTAGAAAATTATTCTGGGACGAGCTTTGAACGTACTGTTTCATTCCACAGACAGTGTCGTTTATTTATTTTTTTCTTACTTTTTCTATTCTTAATGAATTTTAAAAAATTTTTATTAATATACATATTTTATTTTTATTTTATATTTACATTAGTATAGTAAAATTGATATTAAATCATAAATAAATAGTTTTTTTTTAAATAATTGTAACTAACAATCATTGATTCAATTATTTATTTGTTTGCAATAATGCCTTAATTTTTTTTTTAATTCATAAACAATGCTTCATGTTAAGTCAAGGTAATTATTTGGCACAACAATCGCTTCTATATTTCACAGGTGTTCTTTATTCGAAACAAATAAATTTTATTCGTTCGAAATAAATTTTATTTGTTCCAAATAAAGTAATGAACAATTAAATTTTATTTGTTTTGAAATAAATTTAATTTGTTCCAAATAAAGTAATAAACAATTAAATTTTATTTGCTTGAAATAAATTCTATTTGTTCGAAATAAAGAAATTAACAATAAAATTTTATTTGTCTGAAATAAATTTTTTGTACGATTCAAATAAATTTTATTTGTGACAAATAAAGTTTATTTGAAACAATCAAATTTTATTTGTTTCAAATGAGTTTTATTTGTTTCAAATAAAATTTGTACGATTCAAATAAATTTTATTTCACTGAAAAAAATGTATTTGGTTCAAATAATCGATAACTTGACTATTATCAATTAAATATTTACTTGAATCAAAAATTTTTTGGTTGAAATATTATTTTATTGACTCAAATAAAAATTATTTGATTCAAGTAAATATTTAATTCGTAATAATCAAATAATCGGTTATTTGAATCAAATAAATTTTTTTCCATTGTTAGAGAAGTGCTAGAGAAATATAATACCAATATAGGTATTAAATATATAATAAATTATAGAATAATTATAGAATAAATTATATTTGGTTGAATTAAAATATATTTAGTTCGAATTTGCTTGAATTAAAATGTATTTGGTTCAAGTAAATTATATTTGCTTCAAAAAAGTTTTTTCTCTCATTGTAATATAATTTAGTTGCTTCGATTTTTTTGATCGGCGCTTAAAAATTTCGCGAGTAGACGCTAAAATTTTGAAAGCTTGCAACTTGCAATTTCAATAAATTTACTATAAAGATTGCTTCATTTTATTGTTGCAGCGATGCTTTACTGGCTTTACCTTCGCTTACAATCTTTAAGCAGGAAGCACAGTCTCCCGAAAACCAGCCCAACAATCCTAAGTAAGTGTTAACAAACACTAAAATTCTTCAAATCTTTCTCTCTCACTAACTTCATCGCTATTTCTTTCTCTGTCTCTCTCTCTCTCTCCTCATTTTTACTATTTTAAATTACTTTTATTCTTTCTCTGTTAAATTTACCGAAGATATTTTTATCAGTAGTAGTAGAGTCTTCACTACTTTTGGTGGTTTGAATGAAATTTTACATTTTGTTGTAAAAATATAATTTTTAGGTGATTATAAATAGAGTTTCTTTAATCTAAATAAATATTTGTTTGATTTAAATTAATATTTGGTTCGGTTTAGTAAATTTTTGGTTCGAAGAAAGAATTTGGTCGCCTGAAGGAAAGTTTTAGTTGAATCAAACAAATATTTGGTCGCTTGAAGCAAATTTTTAGTTGAATCAAACAGAATATTTCGTTGCTTGAAATAATTTTTTAGTTGAACCAGACAAATGTTTGGTACTTAACTACTAATGCAGTAATTTGCATTTCGTTGAAACAATTATTTTTTGACACGCCACTCACACACTGGGTCAATTTGAACCAATATTTTATCAGCATGCTATTTAATAACTTTTGTAATTTAATTTCTATTTTGACTTTCATTTTGATAGATTTTCATTTTCATTTTTATTTTCACTTTGATAGACGTTAATTTTATTTTCATTTTAACTTTAACAGTTTTTTAGTTTCTTATTCATTTTCACTTTGGCAGTTTTTTACTTTCTCATTCGTTTTTACTTTGACAGATTTTGATTTTCACCTTCCATCAAAGTGAAAATGAAAATGAAAGAGAAAATGAATTTATCAAAGTAAAAATTAGAAATTAAAGTGCAAATGAGTCCATCAGAATAAAAATTAGAAATGAAAGTGAAAAGAAAAATTTTCTAATGTGAAAATTAAAGATAAGACGAAACTGAAAATAAAAATTTATCAAAGTAAAATTGAAAATAAATCTGTTGAAATGCAATTAAAACTGAAAATAAAAATCTGCTGAAGTAAAAATAAAAATCTTTCGAAGAAAAAGTGAAATGTAATTTCATTTCCACTTTCATTTTCACTTTGACAGATTTTTAGATACATTTTTACTTTTAGAGATTTTTATTTTCAATATTATTTTCACTTTGATGGGTATTCATTTAATTATCCATATAAATTTGTCCAATTCTATTTTCACTTTCATTTTCACTTTGGAAATTTTTTTTTAACTTACATTTTAATTTTTAACATTTATTAATTTCACTTTTACTTTCATTTTTATTTCTACAAATTTTCTTCAATTCCATTTGTAAGTGAAAATTGTATTTTCACTTTCATTTTCACTTTAGAAAATTTTTTATTTTCATTTCCATTTTAACATATATTAATTTCACTTTTAATTTAATTTTTATTTTCATAAATATTCTTCGATTCCATTTGCAAGTGAAAATTCTATTTTCACTTTCATTTTCACTTTGGAAAAATAAAATACTAAATAAAACTAATTTTAATTTTACTTTCATTTTTATTTCTGTAAATTTTCTTTAATTCCATTTGTTATTGTTAGTGAAAATTCCATTTTCACTTTCATTTTCACTTTAGAACATTTTTTATTTGAATTTCCATTTTAACATTTTTTAATTTCACTTTTACTTTCATTTTTATTTTTATAAATTTTCTTCGATTTTATTTGTAAGTGAAAATTGTTTTTTCACTTTCATTTTCACTTTAGAAAATTTTTTATTTTAATTTTCATTTTAATATATATTAATTTCACTTTGAATTTAATTTTTATTTTCATAAATATTCTTCGATTCCATTTGCAAGTAAAAATTCTATTTTCACTTTCATTTTCACTTTGGAAAAATTCTTATTTTGTCTTCCGTTTTAACTTTTATTAATTTCACTTTAACTTTCATTTTCATTTCCATAAATTTTCTTAAATTCCATTTATTGCAAATGAAAATAAAATTGAAAAGAATTGAAAAAAATGGAAAATTAAAAGTGAAAATCTATCAATGTGGAAGTAAACATAAAAAAATAAATGTAACGAAAATAAAAATAAAATTGAGAATAAAAATTAATTTTAAAGTGAACATAAAATCAAAGATTTCTTCTTTTTTCTCTTTTTTTCTTTTTTTTTTATTCAATAAGTGATATTTTCTCGTAAAGCCTCGTGACTTTTTATAAACAAATAAATAACATGACCCAGTGCGGCAAGGGAAGGTTAAAAAAATGTCCCTCCACGATAAATTGCATTGCATACCACGCGAATGCAATTTTTAATAATAAATTGTTATAAAATTCTTGAAATAATTGCCTTGACTTTTAATTTTCCCCTTACATGGAGGAATTTAACTTTTCTATTAAACATACGTGTGTATACGTTATACAGAATATAAATATTGTGTAAAATGAATGGAATATGCCGCGCATCTCTCCAGCAAAGCAAAAACAGATAGTCTCTCACATCGTTTACGATTTGAATTGAGACTTCTGAATTCAGTCTTTGTTTATCGGCGGGTTCACAAAGTTCGTATTGCTCAAACAGTTGATTAGAAAAAGAATTCTGAACATAGATTTTAATTTTTAATTTTGAGATTCTTTTATTCACAATTCACCGCAATAGCAAATATTTGATTTTGATTTATTAGTGCTTAAAGATTGGTACAATATTTATTATTATTATTCCTCAATTTTTTAAATGGATCAGAGATGGGATAAAATAGATTATAGGAAATATTCAATGAAGTGTATCGATTTCCGAGTTATTTTTATTATTATTACAAGATAGATATTTGAGTGTGCAGAAGTGCTTTATCGTTTCTAGTAATAAAAATGTGGATATAGAACTAGTATCAACTGAGTTTTACCGGTTAAAACTTTGCAATTCTTTAATAAGGCAATATCCTTCAAATGTTTCAACATGAACTTGAAATTGAATTATTATACTTGAGAATGTTAGTTTCAATCTGATAATGATTTTAACTTTTTGATGACGACGTATAATTATTCCTGACGAACAGTATGAGAAGTCGTCCTGAATTTAAGCCTTCAACTTCATTGTTTTATAGTCTTCTGTAAGTTTTATTCAGGGGAAAGACAAAAAAAATTTTTAAACGTCGAATAGTTACGATTTCAAAATTTTACTACTTTAGCAAAAAATTCAAAAAAATTTAAATTAAAACCTTTTTGAAATTCAACAGCTTATAAGAATATTATTATAAAACAAAAAGATAATGATTACTCCGAGTCTTCGACTCAAAGTGATTAATTTAATTAATTATAATTATAATTATAATATTAATTTCTTCATGTTTTGTAATAATTATTAAAGATGACCAAGTCTGATTATTTTATTATTATCATTATTTTATATTATAAAAATATTGTTATTGTAACTTCTTCAAAATTATTTTCATCATATCAATTATTATTTTCTAGAATTTTTAACTAAAATTTTTTTAAATAAATATTTAATCATTATTATTTTATAAATATAAATATAAATAGTCTTTTATTTACAAAACCTACAATTTTAATAAAATTTCTTAAAAGAATTTAATTATTTAAAAAACAATATAATGAAATTCGTTGCCAGAATTCAATTATTTTCATAAATAATAAAATTCTTTACAGGATTTCAATTATTTATCAAAAATTTCATAAAATTCGTTGCAAGAATTCAATTATTTTCATAAATAATAAAATTCTTTACAGGATTTCAATTATTTATCAAAAATTTAATAAAATTTGTTTCAAGAATTCAATTATTTTCATAAATAGTAACATTCTTCATAGGATTTCAATTATTTGAAAAAAATATAATAAAAAGTTTATTGCAAGAATTCAATTATTCTCCTAAATAATAAAATTCTTCACATGATTTCAATTCTTTTTAAGACAATTTTAAGAAAATTCTTTGAAAAATGTAATTATTTTCAAAAATTTTATTAAAATTCTTCGAAAGAATTCAATTATCAATTATCAATTATTTTTAATAATTTTAAAAATTATTAATTCAATTAAACTTTTACAAATAATTTAATTCTACAGAATTGTCAGTAAAAAGTACGAAAAATTCAATTTTACAATGATTTGAATTGAAACCTTCTTAAAATTAAATTATTTCTAAAAATTCACGCTAGTGTTATTAATAATCAATTATTAACTAAAATTTACACTAAAATTCATTTTTAAATTTATTTTTATTAGAAAATTGTACGAGAATTCAATTATATAAAAATACAAAAACAAACAATTTATTGAATATTTAAATGTTTCTTAAAATTCAATTCTCATAAAGAATTTTATCATCAAATTTTTAAATAATTAAATTCTTTTGACGAATTTTTTATTAAAAAAATATATATATATATTTATTTTTTTTTTTTATAATTATATTTTTCGAGGAATTCGATTAAAATTGTATTAAAAATAATTGAAATTCTGCGATGAGTTTTATTGTTTATGAAAATAATTGAATTATTTTGGAAAATTTGATTAAAATAGTAGATATTTAAAAACATTTAATTGAGGAAAATTTGTGAAAATAATTGAAATTTTACCAAGAAGTTTATTAAGATTAAATAATAATTGAATTTCAGAAAAGAATTTTATTGTTTATAAAGATAATTTTGAAAATAATTGAATTTTTGCAATCATTTGTTATATTTTTCAAGAAATTCGATTAAAATTGTGTTAAAAATAATTGAAATTCTGCAATTTATGAAAATAATTTATGAAAATAATTAAAATTCTGTAAAAAATTTTTTGTTCTCGAAAATAATTGAATTATTGCGAAGAAATTTATCGAAAATTTGTAAATAATTGAAATGTTGTGTAATTTTTATTATTTAAGAAATTAATTAAATGTTCGTGTAGAATTTTATTAAAATTTTTTGAAAACAATAATTGAATTCTTTTGGGAAATTTTATTAAAATAGTAAATATTGAAAATCATTGAATTAAGGACAATTTTTGAAAATAATTGAACATCAGAAAAGAATTTTATTGTTTATAAAGATAATTGAAATTTGGGCGAGAATTTAAAAAAAATTTTGAACATAATTGAATTTCTGCAAAGAATTTTATTATACTTTTGAAAATAATTAAATTTTTGCAATCTTTTGTAACATTTTTCAAGGAATTTGATTAAAATTGTGTTAAAAATAATTGAAATTTTGCAATTTATGAAAATAATTCAAACTCTGTATAAAAAATTTGTTGTTTTCGAAAATAATTGAATTATTGCGAAGAAATTTATAAAAAATTTGCAAATAATTGAAATGTTGTGTAATTTTTATTAATTTAAGAAATAAATTAAATGTTCGCGTAGAATTTTATTAAAATTTTTTAAAAACAATAATTGAATTCTTTTGGGAAATTTTATTAAAATAGTAAATATTGAAAATCATTAAATTGAGGAAATGTTTTGAAAATAATTGAATTTCGGAGAAGAATTTTATTGTTTATAAAGATAATTAAAATTGTGACGAGAATTTTTTTTAATTTTTGAACATAATTGAATTTACGCGAAGAATTTATGAAAATTGTCAACGCGACTCATTTAAAATTCAATTAATTTTGAAATATTAAAGTAAAATAATAAAATAAATATTGTATAAAATAAATAATAAATTATATATAAAATAAATGAATAATATTACATAAAATATTATTAAAATAAATATTATCAAGACAAGTGTTCTGGAGAAATAATGAAATCATTATAAATTTTTTTTTTTATTGTTTCAGTTTAAACCACGTTTCACAAAGAAGTGTGAATGTTGCACCAAATAATGATGGAAATGTCGGTCTACTGGATCCAGATAGCAACAATAACGGACAAAATGCACCAAGCCTCCATCAGTTGTTGTACAATTCAAATGAAGAGTATCCTCCAACATCCTCTTCCACAAATCATGTGTCGTCTTCTCAGCAAGGTTACGAAACCAATGAGGATTGTCGGTAAGATTGTGATTTTTATTATTATTTTTGCTATTATAATAATTCTTATTGTTTTTTATGTAAATGCTCCTAAAGTTTCGAATTAAATAAATTCTCTTGTTCCAGATTCCAGTATGTTTTGGCAGCAGCGACAAGTATTGCTACCAAGGTGAACGAAGAAACTCTAACATACTTGAATCAAGGACAATCTTATGAGATTAAATTGAAAAAATTGGGTGATCTTTCGGCGTATCGTGGGAAAATTTTGAAGGTATTGCTCTACATCCTACTTTTTAATGATAAAATTCGTTAATTTTAAAACCATGTTTGGGTCGCGACATCTTAAAAGAATGTTTATTGATCATTTTACTGGAGAACATTATCGCCCGCTCAAGCTACACTCTGAAAACAAATATTCTCACTCAGTCTGCTAAACTTTTCTATTTTCTTCAAAAATATTCTATTTGCTTCAGATGAAATTTCATTTGCTTCGAATAAATTTTTAGTCTACTAAACTTTTTATTTGTTCCAAAAATTGCATTTGTATCAAATAAATTTTTATTAGTCCAACAAAACATTTTATTTGTTCCAAAAATTTCCATTGCTTCCAAATAAATTTTTATTAGTCTACTAAACTCTTTATTTGTTCCAAAAATTGCATTTGCATCAAATAAATTTTTATTAGTCCAACAAAACATGTTATTTGTTCCAAAGATGTTCTATTAATTGTTTTGTGATTCATAATTGAGAATAAAAAATTTGAATGAGAACTGAATACTTAGTATTAGCTTGAGATGAATTAGCTTGAGCTCGTTGATTCAATGTACGTTGAAAAGATGCGAAATACCCAAACGGAGCTAACAATTTCTCTGAAGGGAGATCCGGCTTTTTTGTTCCAGTCGACCATTCGCATTTGCTTTCATGAAAGACGTTTGCAATATACGGAAAGAGAACAGATTCTTGCCTGGCAACGTGCGAGACCTGGCGAAAGACTTTTGGAAGTTGATGTGCCTCTAAGCTATGGAATGGTGGATGTTTGTCAACCCTCTCCAACAAATAACAGCGTGGATTTCATGTGGGATCCCACAAAAGAAGTTGGTGTTTATGTCAAGGTACAAATTCTTTTTTAGAAAAGAAAGAATCATAAAAAAATCACTTTTTCTGTTTCTTTATCTTTGCTATTTAATTTTCCTGCTTTTCCACAACCTTATTTCTAAATGTGCCATAAATTATTAGAATTTAATATTTCGTATTTTTGCGCTTTACTTTCAGATAAATTGTATCAGCACTGAATTCACGCCAAAAAAGCATGGCGGTGAAAAGGGTGTGCCTTTTCGTATCCAAGTTGAAACTCGTCTTCCTGGTGGATCACGACTACATGCCGCTTCTTGTCAAGTTAAAGTTTTCAAATTAAAGGGTGCCGATCGAAAACACAAACAGGATCGTGATAAAATTTTGAGAAGACCTCCCCTTGAACAGGATAAATATCAGCCCAGTTATGACTGCACTGTTTTATCTGACGTGAGATTTTTTATTCTATTCGGATTTTTCGTAGTTGTATTTGTCCTAAACGCTATTGCAGGGAAAGTGAAATAATCAAAAATTAAATTTTTGTTTTTATAATTTAATTTCAGATTCCACTGGAGTCTCTATCATTGTCAACTTCGATAACTCAAAATGCAGCTAGTCCGTACGCTCCATCAGAGGCAATGTAAGTAAAGTTTTACTATTATTTCAAAATTTGGTGTCACAGCATTCAAAACATGTTTTCAAAACAGGAAAAAAAGAATTTAAGAATGTTCTCCAGTAACGAAACAGAATTTTAATTTACTCCTAGTACTAAACGTTAATTACATTAATCTTTTAGGAAAAGAATTTCTAAAATTTTTACCAAATTTCAAGCGAACAAACATCTTTTATATTCAAAAGGATTCTAAAATTTTTACCAAATTCAAAGCCTACAAAAAGTTTGTCATTCAAACTCAAAAGAAAATTAATTTTTTCAAGAATCGAAGCTGAAGAACATCCTTAAATCTTATTTTAGTATTTAATAATTAGTAGTTTTTAAATAATAACAGGAAGTATGTTAAAAATTGATAAAAATTTTGGACTAATTTGAAAAGGTATTTGTTTCAAGTATTGTAATAATTATTCTTTTAAATAATATTAATAATAATAATAATAATAATAATATTAAATAATATTTAAATAAAAATTATTTGATTCAATTAAATTTTGAAGCTAAACTAATAAATATCGTAGTCTTATTATTTTTTTGCTATCGTTTTTAGAAACTTCACGGTCCTCATCAAATTCTGAACGTTCAAATGAACAAAATTTGTTTGCCACGATTTGTTTTCCAAAAATTACTGCGTGTGTAAAAGAAACTAAATAAACTGTTAGAAACTTTATAATTAACATTTTTTGACACATGACATGACGCAATATTATTGACAGAAAATTTTAATTCAAAGGCAAAATAATTTAATTTTATTTAAACTTCCAGAACTTTTAGGGACAGAAATCCACTAGTTCTGAACATTTAAATAAACGAAATTTTTTTACTGTACAATAAATAATAATTTGAAAGGAAAAAGAAAAAATTTTCAAAATTCGTCTGCTTGGTATAGAAAGCAAAAAACAAACTTTATAATTTCTGTTTTTAAATACATGACGCAATATTTTTCCACTATAAAATTTATAAATAAAGAAAAAAGTGAATTTCGTTCATTTGAATGTTAAGAACTTTATAGCTACATTATCTACTTTTAAAACGCAAATTCATTTTTACATAATAATGTATTTTTTTTTCTTTTTTTGTGGAAAATTTTACAATTTCAATATTGATTATTATGTGACGTCCAAAACAGTATGTGGAGCTTTCCAGTTAATACAAGTTTTAACCGAGAAATGTTTCGATTTTTTAAGCTATTGAAAAAGTAGGAAATTTCTGGACACCTTCGGTTTTAATGAGCTTGTAGTTTATTTTGTATGTGCAAATATAATTTTACGATTTCATTAAAAGTGGAAATATTTAGTGTAGTGTTTCCTTTAAGTTTAGATAAACTAATAAATTCGAATTGCGTAAAATTTTAACAACCAAAGAGTGGATTAAAATAACCTGCAATTTTTTTATTCTTTAAATATTAAAATTAATAAAAAATTAAAATAAGTAATAAAAGGATTAAAAACTTAATAAAATAAATATTAATAAAATAATCCATCGAAGAATTTTCTTTTTACTGATTACATATTATTTGGTTTTGATTCAGAAAACAATTTTCGTCGTGAAAAAACATAATCCAAAAATTTTTTCAATTTTTTTTGGTAAAAAATTTTAGCTACAACGTTTTTAGTTTACTCTATAGTTTACTCATGTTAATTGTTTAATGAGTAAACTATAAAGTATTAAAAAGTGTTGTAGCTGAAATTTTTAACGCAAAAGATCAAAATAATCCTTAAATAACTCTTAAATTTACACCAAAATGGATAAAAATTTATTTTTAGATTTATTTTCTCAATGAAAAAAATATTTCTCTAAGTAAAAACCAAATAATTTGTAACTATTTTGAAAATTATTTCTGTAAATTAAAATTTCTACTTAAATTTACACCAGAAAAGAATATAAAATCTTTTTTGAATTTTTTCTATGACAAAAATATGTTTCTAAATTAAAACCAAATTATTTGTAACAATTTTGAAAATTCTTTCGGTGGATTTAAATTTACTCTTGATTTTACACCAAAAAGGATTAAAATCAACTTTTGAGTTTTTTCCATGACAAAAATATGTTTCTAAATCAAAACCAAATTATTTGTAACAATTTTGAAAAAAATTTTCGGTGATTTTAAATTTACATAAAAAAAAGATCTACTTTTGGATTAATTTTTTCTATGATAAAAATATTTCTCTAAATAAAAAATAAATCATTCAAAAATTCATTTGTATAACCATTTTGAAAAGATCTTTCGGTGGATTTAAATGTCCACCAGAAAAGAATATAAAAATCCTTCTTTGAATTAATTTTTTCCACGACAAAAATACATCGTTAGATCAAAACCCAAATCATCTGTAACCACTTTGAAAAAAATGTTTCGATTATTATTTTAATCCTCGATGGATTAAACCATTGCAGTTTCTTTTATTCCCCAATAGATTAAAGCTCTGCAGTTTCTTTTAATCCTCAATGGCTTAAAGCATTTCAGTTTTTTTTTAATCCTCAACAGATTAAAACACTGCAGATTTTTCTTTAATCCATTTCGTTGCTAAAACAACACCCAATAATTTTCTATTTTATTTTCCCAAGAGTAAATTTTCACCACGTATACTTTTAAACCATAGTTTTACGACTAGTGTCACGACCCGTGTCACTATATAGCCGTGCAATAAAAATTTCATCTGCCATTTTGGAAATTAAACTCATGAAGAATGAATTGAAGGCAACGAGAGACACCAGAAATATAGACAATAATAAATGAATGAAAGAAAAAAGAGAAAGAAAGAGGTTATAATTTGTAACGAAGGGAGTAGAAAAGGAAGAAGAAGAAGTAGACAACGTTGTCAATTTTCCGTAAAAACGCACCGGTTACACAAATTTTGTCGAAGAGCATCGAAGAGCATCGAAGAGCATCGAAGAGCATCGAAGAGTTTCGAAGAGTTTCGAAGAGCATCGAGGCAGCATCGAAGAGAGAGTCGAAGAGAGAGTCAGAAAATGTTGTAGTAGTGGAAAAGAAGGTTTAGGAGGTGGTGATCATTGAAGCGGTCACAGAGGAAGGAGAGGGTTTCTGGCGAACGTTGTGGGGATGAAACTGGCTCGAACCGGCACGAGCCAGCAATGAAGAACCGACAACTATGTCTGAAGTTGAAACTCAACGAGCTCACTCTACTGCACAACAATAAAATTCAGACTACCGTACGATTTACACGTCGCAATATCTATTTTTTCGCGCTTTTCCATTTCTTGTTTCTCTCCTTTCTTTTAATTGTTGATTTTTACTCTCGTTGTTAAATCAAATAGAGGAGAAATTAAAACATCTTTTTTTTATTTTTCGTTTCTCGCCATTATTTACTTTCGTATTCTTGGTTATTCGTATTCTCGGTTATTCGGATTTTCGGTTTTTTGGATTTCGTATTTTCATTCTTTCGTTCTTTTGTATTTTTGTATTTTCGTGTCTTCGTGTTCTCGCATTTTCGCATTGTTGCTTCGAGTGAAAAGTGATTGAAAACGGGGAAAATAATTTTTGAGGTGACAATCGTCGCAGAAATGATCTACCGCTAGGATCAAGGTTTATAAATAGACCGGTTAGCGGCTGAGTATAGCCGTTGTTTGTCCTCGTTGTCGTGGCCAATGATATAAAACCTTCGTTTAAACCGAGTGTGGGATTCGATTCAAATTACGAACTGCGATATCAAAAGGGTACGAGAATCATCAAAAGGGACTGATAAAAATACATTGATGAAAAAAAAGTGATGAAAATCGCCAAAGGAATTAATTCCAATTAAGGACTCATTGGCAACTATAGTTCGTTTCAAAATATCTTCCTTTTGAACTTTACTCTAAATTTTGTTTTGAACTTTGCCGACTTTGTTTTAAACTTTACTTTAAATTTCGTTTCAAACTTTCTCTAAAACATTGTTTTCGACTTTGTTTTCAACTTAAAATTGGGTTCAACCGACTGTTTTGTAACACAAACAAAGTGAAATTGCGAATACAAGTGAAAGTGAAAAAGAACAGCGAGCAAGAAACCTTGTTTGGCAAGTGAATTCTTCTTTCTCTCAAAATTGTCACCATCAGCACTGGAATGGTTACCCGCGGTTCAACGACTCCTTGTTTGCTAATATTTTGCAAATCGACAATTATCTCTCGACCTAAAATTAAAATTGTCTACTTCGAGAAGAATCAGGCCAGCAAAATTCTCCTCTCACGACAGGATCACCTCCTCAGATGACGAGTAGCTTGACCGCCAAACAGCTGATGCCAGGGCGGTTACACTCAGATCGAAAAACCGAAATCTAAAAACAACACGTGAATTTTTCTTACCCCAAAAACAAACTGAGTTTTTCCGTTTGCCCACGTGAATGAACAAATAAAGAAAAAAATTTACCATAAAGATGCTCGAATTTTCATTCATCGAGAACCTGACGAAATAAGTTTCTTTTTCTAAAAAAAAAAAGAAGAAAACCGCGAAAATGGCTATAAAAAGAAGATAATCAAGGTTGGAAGAAAAACAGGTCGACAGGGAGGGGGAGGAGGTCATTGTTAACCTCGCCTGGAAATATCCAGATTCAAGTGGAGTTAAGAAAGCTTAAGAGAATAAGGAAACGAAAAGAAATAACATTTCAAACACTGTATCTCATTGTAAACGGTCAGTATTGGTGATATCCAGTTTTAAAAGTTTTATTAATATAAATAAAGATTCTGGTTGAGACCGCACCTAACTGACAATATAGGAGATCTTTGCTTTCGAATTTTTTGTTTCCTGTGATAATATTTTTCATTTTCGAAAGACTGTTTTTTTTTTTTAATGAACTATTTAATACACGATTTTTCTCTCTCATCGCTATACTTGTTTTAAAAGGACAAGTAAAATTCGAAATCAATTCAAAATCTGGTTCAAATTAATTTAAAAACTAATTGCGGATATTATAACATTTTTCTTCAAGAATTCATCTGGGTCTTTGAGGCTAACCTTTTAGAATTACTATTAATTTATAGAGACTGAGAGAGATAGACTGAAATGATACAACTTTTATGAGTCTAAGAATTGTCTAATGACAATTAAAGACTATCATTGGAGGAAAATGAATAAATTAACATTTATTCCCGAAACGAATTCAAATTCCAACAATGGCTTTTTGTTCAAATAATGAAATTAAGATAAAAATTTAATTTCAAATAAGAATAAAGGAAATTTCTCGAATAATAAAAACTAATCTCGAAATGGTAAAAAATTCGCATTGGAATTTAAAGAGCTGCTGGTCTGTGCGAGCACCACGTAGAGAAACAAAGAGTCTCTCTGTTTATTTATTGGAGCACGAGGTGACAGTTGGCAGCGAATTAACTGGAATTGAAGTTGTCGCTAAATTTGTTCATGTACTGCCGCAAAATCGTTATGGATTTCGTACCGTTTGTCGTGGGGGATTAATCAGTCTCACATTGAGGAGGAGAAATCGTAGTATTATCAACACTACGAAAAGAATTGGTACCAAGGCCTTACCTAAGTGCATGTTCCATTTAGAGAAGAACGCCATGTAAGAATTAATGCAAAAATAAATTGCGATAAAATAATATTACTTATCTTTTCTCTTTTTTTTTTTTTTTTTGCAGATGTTAAATGTATTAGACACGCACATGATAATTACTCTTTTTCAAATGTAGTTAAGATGCTTACGTAACTAAATTGTTATTCTCTTCTAGTTTGGAATTACAATTTACTTTAAGAAAAAGAAAAAAAAAGAATTGAGTTCATTTTCATTAAGAGAAATTTTTACTTGGTAATTAATGTACTTTTCACTTTATGACTGGGAAGTTGGAGATTAGAAGTATTTTGGGAAAACTACTGTTTTTTATGATCTGTTACAACGGAATAAATTTTTTTTCTATTTTTATTTTATTTCAAATTTAAGTAAATTGACAAAAATTGCTGGACGTTTATGGAGAAGAAAAATTAATTAGAAATTGTTTATTTCAACTTTTTTTTGCAACAAATTTCCTATTTGGTTTAAGAGACAAATATACACGTAATAAATACGTTATTTTAAATATTTTTTTTTTGAGTTTTTTTGTATATGAAAATTAAAATAGTAAGGTTACCACAGGTCAGGGAAATTATAAAAAGGTCAGGGATTTTTATTAAAAGTACTTAATTCTTCAAGACCTAATTATTATTTATAAATTATTTAATGAATAATTTTACTTAAATATTTCAAAATTATTTGAATTTTATTCAAATAATAAAATAATAATAATAATCTAATAATAATTTATTAGATTATTATTTAATTAGAAATAATTAAAAAATTATGATTTAATTAGAAATTTTAAAAAACTTAGATTTTTGAAAAATTTTAATAATTCAAATTCTTCTGACATTAGTTAAATTTTTCAATATTTAATTAATTATTAAAAATAATGGATTTAGAGAAGAATTTTAGTTAAAAAACACTAAAAAAAATTGAATTTTGGAGAAGTTAGAAATTATTGCAGAAATTCAATTATTTTCAAAAGTAATAAAATTCTTCGTAGAAATTCAATTTTGTTCAAAAATTCAAAAAAAATTCTCGTCAAAATTTCAATTATTTTTATAAATAATAAAAATTCTTCTCTAAAATTCAATTATTTTCAAAAATTTAAATAAAATTCTTGGCAAAAATTTAATTGTTTTCGAAAATTTTCCACAATTCAATGATTTTTAAATATTTACTATTTTAATAACAATTTTCAAAAGAATTCAATTATTTAAAAAAAAAACTTTTATACAATTCTACGCAAATATTTAATTACTTTTATAAATAATAAAATTTTCATAGAGATACAATTATTTAAAGTATTTTAATAAAATTCATTCAGTATTTTCAAAAATTAAAAATTAATATTAATAAAAATTTGTTATAAAAATTTAATTATTATCATAAATAATAAACTTGATCTCAAGAATTCAGTTATTATTAATACAATTTCAATTCAATTATTCGCATAAATTCAATTATTCTTTTAAATTAAAAAAAATTTTTTACAAGAATTCAATTATTTTTAATAAAATTGTAACGAAATTCACTGAAAATGTTATTTTTAAAAATTTTATTAAAATTCTTCGAAAGAAATCAATTATTTTTAATACAATTGTAATTAAATTCCTCTAAAGAATTCAATTATTTTCCATATTTTTCATAAAAAATTCTTCAAAAAATTAATAAGAAATTTTTTGTCTTATTATGAGTCTTTTTTGTTGGAAAATTAAAATAGTTTCAGAATTAGTATCGAAATGTTTGGATTGTGAAAGAGTTTATTACTCAAGAGACATTGAATATAAACTGTTTGACAATAGACAGACGTAAAAAATGGCAGAAATCCAAAGTAGCTTTCCAAAATTTACTAATAACTATAGTTTTAAAAGTTTTATTTTTCTTTTTCCACTAGGAAATAATGTATAATTTTTTTTTTTTGTTTATTGCAGATCACCCCAAAGTCGAACTACAATTAGCGGCAGTTCTTCGCCAATTTTAACTCCTCTATCACTCTCTGTGGGTAACACGGGCGTTCTGCCAATTGTACCAGCTTCCGAGTCTGTAAAAGAGGATCCCATACAAGCACCTGCGCTCCCATCTCCAGCTGCAATAATTCCAGAACAATCCTGTTCTGTCGATACAAACGTTAGTATTCACTTTTCAATGTTTTCATCTAATTCATTTAATTATTATACAATATCATTCATTTAATTAATGTTTCTAATCTAATTCAGAAAAAAATAAAAGTCTGATTAAAGAATTTTTAACTAAAAATAAAGACAGACTTTGCATTCGATAATTAATTTTAAAAAAGTGGTAAAAAGTAGCTTTCAAACTAAAAAAAGAAGTAAAAAAGTTGCTATCGAAAAATTAAACTTGAAGACAAAAAAAATCCGTTTTAGACACTTTACAAAACTGACAAAAATTTCATTCTATATCTTATTTTCCTGACTTTTTTCTGATTTTCATAAAAAATATTTACTTCTTTCTTATCCTGCTAATAAATTTAATTCCTGCAACGAATTTTATTATTCATGAAAGAATTTAAATATTTATAAAAATAATTTAATTCTTGCGTAGAATTTTAAAAAATTTTTTAAATAATTGATTTCTTTCGACTAATTTTATGGAAATTCTAATTTAAATAATTAAATTCCTGAGAAATTTGTATTATTCAAGAAAAGAATTAAATTCTTACGAAGATTTTTACAACATTTTTTTTAATTAATCGAATTCTGTTTGGAAATCTTATGAAAATTGTAGATATTGAAAATCATTAAATTGCGAATAGTTTCTAAAAATAAAAAAATTTTACAAAGAATGCTATTAAAATTTTTGACACTAATTAAATGTCTGTGTGGTATTTCATTAAATTTTTTTTTGAAAATAATTGAATTCCTAAAAAGCATTTTTATTATTTATAAAAATAATTGAATTCTTGTGAACGAGTTTATTAGAGTATTTAAAATAATTGAATTTCCAAGAAAAAATTTATTATAATTAAAAATAATTGAATTCTTGTTATGAATTTTGTTATTTATGAAAATAATTGAATTTTGCAAAAAATTTTATTTAAATGCCTCAAAGTCAAAATAATTGAATTTTCGGTAATAATTTTGTTATTTATTAACAAAATTCAATTCTTTCGAAGAATTATTTATGTAAATAATTCAAATCTTGGAAAGAATTTTAATTAAAGTCCAAAAGAATAATTGAATTATTTAAAAAAAATTTAATTAAAATTGTATTTAAAATAAATTATTTCTTTCGAACAATTTTATTAAAATATTTGAAAATAATTGAATTCCTGTGAAAAATTCTAATATTTTTGTAAATAATTGAATTCTTCCAAAGAATTTAAAAAAAACATTCTTTTAAATAATTGATTTTTTCGAGGAATTGAAATTAAATTTTTAAAAATAATTACATTCTTTTAATCAATTCCTGTAAAACTATATTAAAAATAATTGAAATCCTGCAATTAATTTTTTTTTATAAAAATAATTGAATAGTTCCTAAGAATTTTATTAAAATTTTTAAAAATAATTGAATTCCTGATAAGAATATAATTTATGAAAATAATTGAATTATTGCGAGAAATTTTATTAAAACGTTTAAAAAGAATTTAATTTCTGTGGAAAATTTCGTTATTTTTGAAAATAATTGAATTATATTTTCATAAGAATTTTATAAACATTGTTTTAAATAATTAATTTTTTCGAAATATAATAAATATTATGAACATTTTATTTTAAATAATTGAATTCTTGTGAAAAACTTTATTTGTAAAAATAATTGAATTTTTCGATTAATTAACTTAAAATAGTATTAAAAATAATTGAAATTCTTCGATGAGTTTTATTATTTATAGAAATAATGAATTCTTGAAAAGAATTTTATTAAAATCTAAAAGAATAATTGAATTATTTTTAAAAAATTTAATTAAAATTGTGTTTAAAATAATTTATTTCTTTCGAAACATTTTATTAAAATATTAGTAAATAATTGAATTCCTGTGAAAAATTTAAATACACTTGTAAATAATTCAATTCTTCCAAAGAATTTTAAAAAAACATTTTTTTAAATAATTGATTTTTTCGAGGAATTGTAATTAAAATTTTTAAGAATAATTTCAATTTTTTCAGCAATTCCTGTAAAATTGTATTAAAAATAATTGAAATTCTGCAATGAATTTTATTATTTATGAAAATAATTGAATAGTTGCTAAGAATTTTATTAAAATTTTTAAAAATAATTGAATTCCTGAGAAGAATATAATTATTTATGAAAATAATTGAATTGTTACGAAAAAATTTATTAAAATGTTTGAAAAGAATTGAAATTCTGTGAAAAATTTTGTTATTTTTGATAATAATTGAATTCTTCATAAGAATTTAATAAATCTTGTTTTAAATAATTTATTTTTTCTAAATATAATAAATAATTATGGAAATTTTATTTTAAATAATTGCATTCTTTTATAAGATAACATTTCAGAAAAAATTCTTTTTTAAAATTTTATTTGTAAAAATAATTGAATTTTTCGATTAATTAATTTAAAATAGTATTAAAAATAATTGAAGTTCTTCGATGATTTTTATTATTTATGAAAATAATTGAATTGTTTCTTAGAATTTTAACAAAAATTTTGTTAAAAAATTGAATTTACATGAAAAATGTTATTATTAGTGAAAGTAATTGAATTATTGTGAAGAATTGTATAAAAATTTTGTTAAATAATTGATTTTTTTTCGAAATTTCTTTGTAAATGCTTTTCTAAATTAATTGAATTCCTTTGGAAATTTTATTATTTATGAAAATAATTGAATTTTGGGTGAATTTTATCAATTTTTTTTTAAATAATTGAATTCTTTTGGGAAAATTTATGAAAATACTATAGATATTGAAAATAATTGAATCGTTTTAAAGAATTTGATTACAATTTTTGAGAATAGTTTTTTGATTTCTAGTATTAGCGAATTTAAAGTATTAAAAATTCCCCTAAAAAAACAGAAATAGTATCTTTTTTAATCTAATTCAGAAAAAAATAAAAGTCTAATTAATGAATTTTTAACTAAAAACAAAAAAAGTTGTAAATTTCATGTATTTTGATAATAATACAGAATTGAATCATTTTTGTTGAATTTCAGGTTGTCTCGTACCCTTTGGATTTATCGCCAGACGCAAATGCATCGCAAACATCAGCCTGGCTACGAGCGGCGCGTTTCCAAACGTTTGAATCAACGTTTGCAAGTTTTTCAGCTTCTGATATTCTACGCTTATCACGAGATGACTTGATTCAAATTTGTGGTTTAGCTGATGGAATTAGACTATATAATTGTTTGCACTCGAAAGCACCGGTGCCCAAATTGAGTCTCTATTTCTCAACTGAGGGCAACAATTCCCTTTGGCGAGTTGTTTACTTGGAAAGTCTTACTAGTGCTTCTCTAACTAGTAAACTAGTTAAAACACTGAATTTGCCTCAGGAAAGATTGCACTCTATGCTCCTGCTCGGTCCACAAGGAATCCATATTCTGGTCACTAACGAATTGGTGGCGAATATGAAGGATGAAAACATGTATTTTGTTGAAACTATCAAAGGTCAGTAATAGAGTTCTTGAGAAAATTTTTTGTTCCAAAATCGAATTTTTTTTTCCTTACAAAATCGAACAATTTTGAAAGTTCGGAGTTCGAAATTAAATTTTGAAATTAGTTTCCCTGAAGTTTTGAACGTTAAAGGTTAAAGTGAAGGAAATTTATTTCTACTTCAGATTTCTTTCTCTTTTTGCTTTTTCGACGATTATAGTTAGTCTGTCTTTTTACTAACTCTTTTTATAATTAAAAAAAAAATTTATCTAAATAAATGTTCAATTTCAATATTTTTTATTTTAGTTTAGTAAATTATTCTCCACAAGTTTCAAAGTTCAAATGAACCAAATTTTTTTCAGTGTGTATTAAAATTACTAACTCTTATAAAAAACACAAACAATTAAATTTAAAAAACAAACAAAATTTGAAGTTTTAAAATTTATTTTTTACTACTACTTTGCTCTATATTTTTGCAATAAAATTTTAATTTGAAGAAGAAATAAAAAAATTTCGTTCATTTTGAACGTTCAAAACTTTAGAATTATTAGAATTTATAAAAATATTGAAACAAAAAGGAATATTTCATTTGTTTGAACGTTTGAAACTTCAAAAGAAATTTTTTTTTACAACAGTTTTTAATTTTTAAAAATATTCATATTAGCAAAAAAAAAAAAATACGTTCAGAAGCGGTGAATCATTCAAATAAACGGATTAATTTTACGATACAAATATTTTTAAAAATTACAGACTGAATTAAAGAGTAAAATTATAAATTAAATATTTTTAAACTTCATAAATTAGTTTTTTAACAATCGAAGTAAAATTATTATAAAAAATTTAAAAATATTGAAAATTAAAATTAAATTCTTTACAATTCTACCAAAGGAAAACAATTTAATTTGTCTTTTTATTTTTAAATATGAAAATTATAAACTAACTTTAGTTTTGACTTTCGTCATTTTTGTTCATTTGAACGCATAGTGTCGAATACGAAAATTGAAAACAAAGATATTACAGTAAATAATAATATTTTTCTCAACTTATTTTAAATTTCTCCCACTAAATTTGATTTTTTCCTTTGCAGATGTAAATAGTGACCGATACAAATTGCTTCTAAAGCCTTCTTCGTGCTGAAACCACGGAAAGCCATATATTGAAAACAAGCCGAACGAAAAAATAAACTACGAAAACAAAAATCAAAAGTCTATTTTTGCTCATTTTTTTTTTAAATGTCGAGCAAGAGAAAAATTGGATTTACCTATTAATATTTGAATTTATTATTTCTTTTTTTTTCTAAGATATAAAATACATATCTTATAATATCTATTATATAATTTTATCGCCATTTGTCAGAAAAGTTTTATCATCATACCGTATATACTTTTATACATCATAACATTTGTCCTTACAATTATAAGGACAATTTATCAATTTTAGATTAATTATTTCAAAGTGTTCATTACCAGAAAAATTATACAAAATAAGATATTTATTTAATATACTTTCATTTTTCACTCAATTTTCGTATATAATTTAATTCAAACTAGATGTTTTATTATGTTTTTTTGTGTAAAGAGCAAAAATACTCCTTCTTAGTTATTAAAAAAAAAAAAAAAAGAATTACTTTTAATTAATCGTGCCTTAATCGTGATGACGATTATATGATCTGCATTATTCTTATTTGTTACTTTTTTCTCTCAAATTAAAGTATGTAAAAAAATATATTTATTTTATAAAGAAATTTAATTGTTATTACTACGTATTAAGCGCTACAAAAAAAAAAAAAGAAGAACTCGAAACTAGAAATAATTATTTTATACAAAAGTATTGCGCCTCTTCAATTGTTTTACTATTTATATTATTAAATTTTAGATATTTGTAATTTAGGCCGATACGATAAGCCAATATCCAGTGGCAATGTAAAAAAGAAAAATATATCGCGTAATTTTTCAAATTGAAAAAAATATCGAGAATAAAAAAGTATATATTTTTTTTTAAAAATGCTCCTGGGCGTGATGATCCCTTTTGAAAAATGTTTAAATATATTTTCTCTCGTGCATGAGACAATAAAAATTTACTTATTAACAGAATGGGTGGAAATTTTATTATTAAATCCTTTGAGGGGATTTTTTTTTGTTTTTTTTTAGAAGGGAACAATTTTTTTTTTGGTTTTTTTGAGAAATAGTCAATTTATTTAACAAAATATAGTTAATACAAATAAAATAAGGAATGTTTAATTATTGTACATGAGATATAAACCTTTGATAACGTAACAAAACATTTCGTGGTTTCATTCTCTTTGTTGATACCAAACATCAAACTTTTTTTTTTTCATTGCAATTTTTTTTTTTTTGCCTTTTTTAGAACACATGCTGTTTTTGATTCTTCGTTATTTCATTTGTTGGCGTTCTTTTTCTACTTCTTCTTCTTCAATTGCTTCATTTTCTTCTTTTCTTCTCGTTTTCTCTCTCGGTCGGACAAACTTTTATATAGTTTGTAGCCAAAGAAAACTGTAAATTTTAGGAAAATTTTTACAATATTCAATTGGGGGGAATTAAAAATTTAATTAAATTAATAATCATAACAATTAATAATAATAATTAATAATTAATAAAAATAAAAATAAAAATAAAAATAAAAATAAAAATAAAAATAAAAATAAAAATAAAAATAAAAATAAAAATAAAAATAAAAATAAAAATAAAAATAAAAATAAAAATAAAAATAAAAAAAAATAATAATAATAATAACAATAATAAAATAATTAAACACTAAAAAAATCTTCACCTGGAACAAATGGAAATTTTACTAAATTAGCGAAATTTTTAGTTATTTCAATTAATTTAATACTTTTGCTATTTTAGAGAAACTTGTCGCTATTCGAGGAAAAAATTTTTTCGTGAATAATAAATTAATTAAATAATTGATTTATTATTATTATTATTATTATTATTATTATTATTATTATTATTATTATTATTATTATTATTTAGTAATAAAAATTTAATATTATTATTGAATTCAATGAAAGTTTTAATATTATTATTATTATTATTAAAAATTGAAATCAATAGTAATAAATTAATTTATCAATATTACTATTAAAATTTTATGTTTCGGAAAATGATTAAGTACCAAATAGAAAATTAATAATAATTATTGCGAGTAGGAATGTGATACGACTGTCTGTGAGCGTCAGCCATGTGCTTGATTTATTTCTACGATTTACCAAATTGTTTAATGTCTTTTTAAAAATATCTTTTATCGCTTCGTTAAAACGCCATTTTTCTTCGTCTTTTAATTCTTTGTAATTGTCAATTATATTTAAAAGTTTATTATGAATTTCGCTATTTTGTAATTTTTCCAATATTTCTGCCATTTTTTTTTTCTATTGATTTTGTCACTTTGTATACGCGTTTTAATTATGTGATTATTCTAGAAAAGTTTATGAAAGACTGTCGAAAGTTTTTAGATCAATTGTACTAATAATGATAAGATAAATGTATTAATGGAACAGATATAAAAAAAAACCCGATATAACTGGGGATATAAATAAGAAGAATATTCTGAAAAATACTCATCAAAAATCTTCTGAAAAATATTCTAAAAAATATTTTTCAAAATATTCTAAAAAATATTTTTTAAAATATTCTAAAAAATATTTTTCAAAATATAAATATATTCTAAAAAAATCTTCTGGAAAATATTCTAGAAAATATGCTTAAAAATATTCTGAAAAATATTTTTAAAAATATTCCCGTGAAAATATTGTTTTGAAAAATGAAATATATTTAATTACCAAATATCGAAGTAATAACGGACAACAAAAGCAGAAGAACAACAGTTTGTGAAAAAAAGGCAGACGACGTGTAGGCCTCCACAGTATCAGAATCAGACTCGACGTGACCACCTTGAGATTTCATTATATCTTCACGTAATTTGTTTTTTTCTTCCTCTGATAGTCCCATTGAATTTAACATTTTCAGAAGATCTTGTGGACTGGGAATTTTATTTTCAGGCTCATCACTAACGACAACCTCGTCATCGTCAATTTCTTGAGCAGACACGAAACCAGTCAAACCGAGCAAAAGTATTCTCCACATCCTGTTTTCTTTTAATTTAATAATTTAAATCACGAAATTAGTATGCAAGTGAAGGTAATTCATTTTTGGTAATTAGTAATTAATTGGGTCAATTACGTATTAATTAATAACTGCTGAAGGCAATTATCTATTAGTTAAGATAATTGTTTATTAATAATTAATGGAGGTAATTAATATTAATTAATAACTAACAAAGGTAGTTATTTTTTTAGTAATTAATAATTAATCAGGGTATGTTCTGTTTTTTTAATTAAATGATTAAAATACAAAATTAGTACAAGTGACGGTAATTATTTTTTTATTAATTAATAATTAATCATGGTTATTATTTACTAATATTAATAATTAACGAAGATAATTTGTTATTTAAAAATAATTTTAATATAATTTGATATAATATAATTTATATTATTAACTAATTAATATTTCTATTATTAATTATTATAATATAATAAAGAATTATAAATTATAATATAATTTAACAATAATTCAAATAATTTCAAGTTAAACATTTTTCAAACATATGTTCCATATTTGCTATAAGTAAAATTCAAATTTATTAATTCAATTCTAAACGAAAGACATGTTAAACATTAGCACACAATTCGTGTTGAAAATAAAATTTACATTAAAGAGAACTTATTAAAATTACATTTTTAATAGTTTTTTAATAATCATGAATAATAATTAAAAAATATTTAAATAACTATTCTTTTCCTATGTCACTAAAATTTTCAACTATCAAATATACGAAGTTTTTTTATATTTAAATATTTTAAAAAATTAAATATTAAATTGTAAAGCAAGGTTAATTCTGAATTTATTTACTTAAAAAAAATTTTTATTTTTAATATAAAAAATAATATTCTTGTACAAAAATGCAAATTACAAGAAGTAACAAAAAATATCGTCGTTCATTTGAAAGTTCAAAACGTTAGGGACTTATTCTCGTTATTAATTTAGAACTTATTATTAATTTAAATAACTTTATTAATTAATTTATAAATTATATTCATTTATTAGTTTCTTAATTAAAAATTAAGGTAATTATTTAATTAATTACTATTCACAAGCAAAGAAACTTACAAATTTTTTCAAACATATGTTCCATATTAATTACCCGTAAAATGTAATTTTGTAATTGTAATTAATTAAATTTGAATAAAAGACAAAAATTTTGAAAATTAACATTTCTGTTAAAAATAAAATTTACATTAAAGAGAAGTGAGTAAAATTACACTTTAATAAATTTTGATAAATAATCATTAACATTTAAAAAAATGTATGTGAAAAACGATTTTTTTCTTTTATTTTAAGAAAATTTTATTTTATTTTATTTTTAAAAAGAACTTTATATTAATTAATTAATTTTTATTCATCAGTATTAATTAATTAATTTTTATTATTCAGTTTATGTTAGTTTATTATTTATTTACTACTTCATGTATATTTAAGAGAAATAAAAAAGAATACTTTTCGGTATTTTTCAATACCGAATATAAAAAAAATTAAATGAAAAAAATAGTTTATTATAAAGTATTTTATTTACTTTAAAATAGTAAAATAATAAAAACAAGATTTATCATTTATATTCTCTAAATATATTATATTATATTATATTATATTATATTATATTATATTATATTATATTATATTATATTATATTATATTATATTATATTATATTATATTATATATTATATTACATTACATTTTATTAAATTATACTATATTATAATAAAGAATATAATATAATAATTTGAAAATGATATAATATTATTATATATCATAATAATATTATATTATATTGTATTATAATGTATTATATTAAAAAATCTGTTATTTTGTTTTGATAAATAAGTTGCATACCTTTATAATTTAATTTGAAAATACTATAAACACTTATTGAATTGTTTCACTTGGAACTAATTTCTTCTGACGAATGAAAAATATTTTAAGAAGATGTATTACAGAGACGATCAGAGAACAAGAAATGAACTGAATGATAGGGAACTATCAACAGGCCAACGTGGCCAACGTGGCTTTCTGATACGTGTACACAAACCTTGATATATTAGATCAAATAAAAATTATAATGTAGTTCTGTCAAATAATTAATTTTCTATTTGGAAACTTATATTTTACATTTATAACACACAAAACGAATTCACATTTTATTTTCCTACACATATATGTATTATATGTATGCGTAATAATTACACATATATACACGTATACACCTTAATGCTGATGCATGAATATAACTGTAAATAAATAAAAAAGCATATATTTAAAACTAGCAAACAGTGTATAAAGCATATGTTAACGGTACATAACTAAAATAGCATAAAATAACATAAAAAAAAGAAAAACTATAGATAAAAATACATTTTATGGAATAAAATAATAAATACAAAATAATAAAAACATTTTTATTTTAGAGTGAATTTTGGAAATTAGGGTAAATTTCATAAATAGTTGCTTAGGAAAAAGATATGTTTACAGCGTGCATAATTATTTTTTTAAAAAAAACAATACTGAAATGCAAATAAAAATTTTTTTTTCTTTTTTGAATACCTGACAGACCCACAACTATTAGGGCGGGAAAAATAAAAACAGCATTACTGAAACCATGTTCTAATGGACCTTCCCCACTCAGGTCTACCATTTCTTCGTTAATTTACTATATTTACTTTGAGTGAAAATGGAAAAAAAAATTTCTTTAATACACAGCACAACTTGATGCGACTTGACGAATAAAGTGAGCACAAGGAAGGAAGCAGAGTGTAGTACTCTCCCGTCAAAGCGCCACCTACAAATCACGAAAAAGGACTCGATGCTCTTTGAAAGGAAATTCCTTTAATTTCTATTTGGAATTTAATTTATTTTATTTGCAAACATTTTATTTAAAATTATGTTTTACACGATATTTTTTAGTTTAATCTTTGAAAAAAATCATCTGTTTGGCATTGATCTTGTAAATATTTCAACACGCATGCGTTGCGCATTGTGTGGGTGTTTTATATATGTGTGAATGTGGGTATAAATGTGTGTAGGATGTATATGTGTGAATGTATGTATGTGAATAGTATTTATGCGCATGTGTACGTTTATATGTGAATGTATATGTTTATATGTGAATATATATGTTTGTATATGCCTTTATATACTTATATGTGCCTATATGTGTGTAAATATGTGTATATGTGAATATATATGTTTATATGTGCATGTATATGTTTATATGTGAATATATTTGTTTATATGTGCCTTTATATGCTTATATGTGTGTAAATATGTGTATACCCACATAGCACAACTTTTCACTGTAAGGTTACCTGAGACGACATCTGTAGGGCTTGTAAGGTTATCAAGTAAGAGTGTGGTAAACACGATGAAGTCTAAAAACTTCCGCCTTACTGTAGCCTTACACATGAAAGTCACTGTAAGCTTACACAGTAAAGTCACTGTAAGCTTACACGGTAAGGTCATTGTAAGCTTACACAGTACAGTTACTGTAGGGTTACACGGTAAGGCCACTGTAAGCTTACACGTAAGGTTATGGTAAGGTTATACTGTAAGGCTGTGGTAAGGTTATTATTAAGTTGTAATGTTGAGGTAAGGTTGTGGTAAGTTTACAAATTATAGAAAATATTAACAAAATAATTAATAATCTAATTAAAAAATAAATATTAAAAAAAATTAAGTTTGTTGCTTTTCTAAATTTTGGAAACCTAACATGAAACAGAAAATTTTGGAAACAAATTTGGGGGCACTAGGACTCGAACCCGGGATCGACGCGCATAAACCTAACACTCTAACTAACTGAGCTAAGTGGGGAACTGAGGAAGAGAAAATCAATTTTGCTTTTAAGGTGCACTAAGAAGAGAGCTAACTCCTTAAAAGCAAAATTGATTTTCTCTTCCTCAGTTCCCCACTTAGCTCAGTTAGTTAGAGTGTTAGGTTTATGCGCGTCGATCCCGGGTTCGAGTCCTAGTGCCCCCAAATTTGTTTCCAAAATTTTCTGTTTCATGTTAGGTTTCCAAAATTTAGAAAAGCAACAAACTTAATTTTTTTTAATATTTATTTTTTAATTAGATTATTAATTATTTTGTTAATATTTTCTATAATTTGTAAACTTACCACAACCTTACCTCAACATTACAACTTAATAATAACCTTACCACAGCCTTACAGTATAACCTTACCATAACCTTACGTGTAAGCTTACAGTGGCCTTACCGTGTAACCCTACAGTAACTGTACTGTGTAAGCTTACAATGACCTTACCGTGTAAGCTTACAGTGACTTTACTGTGTAAGCTTACAGTGACTTTCATGTGTAAGGCTACAGTAAGGCGGAAGTTTTTAGACTTCATCGTGTTTACCACACTCTTACTTGATAACCTTACAAGCCCTACAGATGTCGTCTCAGGTAACCTTACAGTGAAAAGTTGTGCTATGTGGGTATGTGTATATGTGAATATATATGTTTATATGTGCCTGTATGTGTATATGTGCATACATATGTTCACATGTGCCTATGTATAAATATATGTACCTATAGGTGTGTAAATATTTGTATATGTGAATATATATGTTTATATGTGCCTATATGTGTATATGTGCATTCATATGTTCACATGTGCCTATGTATAAATATATGTACCTATATGTGTGTAAATATGTGTATATGTGAATATACATGTTTATATGTGCCTATATATACTTATATGTGCCTTTATATGTGAAAATGTGTGTACAGATACACATATAATATTCTCCTAACATATTAGGATACAATGGATTAAATATTCATTTAGGGATTCCGTTAATTAATTGATAAAAATTCGATTACAAAATTGCTTCCTTTAATAATTTACTGACTTCATGTTACAAAATTAGAATGGAAAATAATAAAATTATAAACATCTTTTAGTGGAAAAATGTCAATTTTAAAATAAAAAACTGCATTTGCAAGAAACGAACATTATTTACGATTCTTCAATTAATTTTACACAAGGTTGCCACACTTTTACTCTTTTCAAATTCCCTGACTTTTCCATGTTTTCCAGGTTAAAAAATGGAATTTTTCCAGGTTTTAAATAAAGAAATTAATCGAAAACATCAATAACTTTATTTTTAAATAAATATTTAATCATTTTTTTTTTCAAAGAAATTAAGATATTAAAAAATTTGAAATTCAATAACATATAATAATATTATTATTATAAAATAAAAAGATATTTCTTCATGTCTTGCTACTTTGTTCCTGTGAATTCTTCAAAAATTATTTTCATCATTGGGATAATTCATTTCTAGAGTTTTCAACTAAAATTCTTCAATTTTTTAAAAATAACTTTTGAAAAAGTTCTTTGTGAATTTTCAAATTCTTTTGTTTACAATTTAATTTTACGAAATTTCGATTATTCTGACATTCTTCAATTAAAAAGATTAGAAATTAAAAACTTCAAATAATTAAAAAAAAAATCCATTAAATTTATTGAGAAAAATTAATTCTATAGAATTTTTAATTAAAAGTATGAAAAGTTCAAATTTTCAAAGATTTTAATTTGAAATTCATTTTTAAATTAATATTTATTAGAAAATTCTACGAGAATTCAATTATTTAACTATAAAAATAAATATTTTATTAAACAATTGAATTTTCATAAAGAATTTTATTAACAAATTTTTAAATAATTGAATTCTCTTGATAAACTTTAATAAAATTTTTAAGAATAATTGTATTTTTTGAGAAATTTAATGAAAATTGTATTAAAAATAATTGAAATTATTCCAAGAATTTTATTAAAAGTTTTGAAAATAATCGAATTGCGGAGAAAAATTTTATTATTTATAAAGATAATTGAAATTTTGATGAGAATTTTTGTAAATTTTTAAACATAATTGGATTTCTGCGAAGAATTTTATTAAAATTATTTTGAAAAAAAATTGAGTTGTTACGCAAAGAATTTCATTAAAATTTTTGAAAATAATTTTATTCTTTAAAGAAATTTAATTAAAAATGTAGATATTGAAAATAATACTTAAATTTTTAAAAATAAATTATAGCAAAGGTTATGAAAATAATTAAATATCTTTGATAAATTTTAATAAAATTTTAAGGAATAATAACTTTTTTCGAGGAATTCCATTAAAATTGCATTAAAAATAATTGAAATTCAGCATTGAATTTTATTATTTATGAAAATAATTGAATCCCTGAAAAAAATGTTATTATTTATGAAAATAATTGAATAATACATAGAAATAATTTGTAAATAATTGAATTTATGTGAAATTTGTATTGTTTATTTTTATTGCTAACGTTTCTCATTAAACTTTAAAGTTTAAATTCATTTTGATGAATGGGTAAAAAATTTAATTTTTAATATTTGAAACAATTTAAAAGTTGCTTTTGAATAAAATTTGCAAAATTCTGTCAACAAAAAAAAATTTTGATAACATAAAGAAAAATTTAACAAATATGTTTCTTATTAACAAAAAATTGTAATTTTTATTCAAATGCAACTTTTAAATTGTTTCAAATGTTGAAAACTAAATTATTTCCCCATTCAAAACGAATTTAAGTAAAAAACAAATTCAATTTATTAAACGATTAATTTAATTATTTTAAGACAGATTTTTTAATTAATTTATATACCTAAATAAAAGGAAATTAAATTAAATTAAACGAATTATTCTAAATTTATAAATTTAAAATTTAATAATAAAATTTAATAAAATTTAATATTTCTAAATTTAATATTTTTTTCAATGGTAAATATTAGAGTTGTGCAAAAAGCTCGATCGAGTATTTCAAGCTTTTCGTTTTTCTAGCAGAGCTGAGCAGAATCAATCCGAACTTGAACCAAATTCCACCCGACACGTGCAGTATTAAACCTAAAATAATTTTGAGCACTTGAATTTTTCGAGCACTCAAATATTTTTGAGTAACTAAAACTCGAGCCTGACTCGAGTATCGAGCCCGGCTCGAGCTCGACCATGCTATTCGAGCTTTTTGCACACCTCTAGTAAATATTTTTTTGTTAAATATTTTTATTTTTGTAAAATAATTTTTTTATTTGTAAAAGTATTTTATGTACGTGTATTTATAAATTATAATAAAATTTCAGTTTCTGAAGAGGACGGCTGTGCCGTTGAAACGTAAAGAAAAAAATTTTTTTTCTCTTAATTTTTTTCATTATTTTAAATGACTCGGAGTGATCGATAAAGTCATCATTATTATTCTAAATTTCAATTATAAAATTATTTTTGTTTTAAAAAAATTAATTCTAATAAATAAATGAAACGGACATTTTAATTTAAAATTTAATTTAAAATGAACGAGATTAATTAATTTATTATTCTAATTAAAAATTTTATTGCAATAATATATTGCGTCAAGTATTGAAAAAATAAATTATAAAACTTCAAATTTTGTTCTTTTTAAATTTAATTTCCTGTTCTTTTATAACAGTCAGTAATTTTTGAAAATTTTCACACTGAAAAAAATTTGGTTCATTTGAACTTTGAAACTTGTGGAGAATAATTTACTGAACTGAAATGAAAAATATTGAAATTGAACATTTATTTAGTTAAAAGTCAATTTTTTAATTATAAAAATCAAAATTTTGTAATTTTTACAATTGTCAATATTTTAAAAATTTTTTCCCTAGTCGGCAATTTTTTTATTTACACAATTTTTCTAAAGATATCAAATTGAGCCAAAAAACAAATAAAAAATGTTGCTTCGCAACACTTTTAATTCGTTTTTTTTGTCTCAATTTGATATTCTTAGAAAATAACTATATGAGCGATAAAAATATTTCAACATCGTAGTTTAAAAAAACGCAGTCTTCTAAAAGTCTTTTCTATCGGAAAATGGATTATTGATGGTTAATAAATTTCAATTATATTTATAAACTGTGAAGAAAGTTAAAATTTATATATAGAGAGTTATGAACATAATAAAGGTGTTATTAAAAGTTTTAACATTCTATTACAGTATTCTATATGTGGGCAGTTTGTCCTAGCCTGCAGCATTATTTGAAATTGCTATGAATTTTCTCGAGAATACAGATCAGATATTTATATAGAAAACTAGTGTGGTAAACGAGAATGTTTTGGGAAAACATATATGTAAACTATCGCGGTACACATTACATTATAATTACAAATTTAAACGAAAAAAAAAAAAATATATATATATATATATATATATATATATATATAACCGTGAATTATTTATTGAAGGGAAAAATTAAAAATATTTGAATAATTGTACGATTAATATTGTTTACAAATGATAGTAATTATAGAATTATTATTTAATAATAATTGTTATTAAAATAATTGAATTTTAATTCAATTATTTAATAACAATTTTAAAAAATAATTGAATATTAATTCAATTATTTAATAATACTTAAAGATTAAAAATTTAAAAAATTTATATCCTTTTTATTTATATCAAATTACGCCATTAGGTATCGAAATATCTTGTAACCACACTGTACGTCTTCTTCAGTCTTCTTAAAGCTATCAAATTGATACTTAAATTGGATCAAATTGATACAAAAAATTTGGATCGAATTATTATTAGATATTAGTATCAGTTTGTGGTAATTTGATATTTACCAGTTTTAAGAGAGTAAATTAAGGTTTTATCGAAGGAGGATTTTTTCTCTTAAATATAAAATTATAAAATTTTACTAAGTGCAAGAAATTTCATATTTCAAATAAAAAATATTGATTTGTATAAACAAAATTGCTGCTTTCTAGTTAATATTTAAATAAAAAGGTTTTTAGCAAATTTGTCTGACTAAAAGGTCTTTTACTACTGAAAACTATATGTAAAAATGTTATTTCATGTGTTAAAAACGTCTGGCTGTAAATTGCTTTTTCTACTGACTCGAAAGTTGCGAGTTTAAATACTTTTTTTTTTATTTGTTTTCTCCTCAATTTATTTTTGTTGCAGTATTTTTTACAGAACGAAAATATTTAATTGCAACTGAAACACAATTTAAAATCATTTTGATTGACTAAAACAAAATTTTATTATTCAAATAGAAAACAAATTGCAGTAGTATACAAATTTGCAATAATATTGTAAAACAATTGTCTGACTAAAAATTTCTTCTACTACTGATTTTGTAGTAAAAACAACTTTAACAAATTTGTCTGACTTAAAATATCTTTTACTACTGAAACCTATATTTTAATGTTACTATTTTTTTGCAGTATTTTTACAAGTTTTACAAGTTTTACAGTTTATTCTTTACATAAAAATAAACACAAGTTAAAATCATTTCGGTTGACTAAACATAAATTTTACTACTGAATTGTAAAGACAAATTGCAATAAATGTAAAATAATTGTCTGACTATAAATTACTTGTACTACTGATTTGAAAATTAAGTGATTAAATAGATTTATATGACCAAAAATGTTATTTACTATTTATTTTAAAATAAATATGATTTAAGGTAATTTGCCTGACTAAAATATTTTCTACTACTAAAAAAACAACCGGGCAATAATTTGTAATTTATTTTTGAAGGTAAAAATTCTATTCACTTATGTTTATTGGAATGTTTATTTTCTTGTTGGAAAAAATACAACTACATAAATAAATTAAGTAAAAAGGCAATTTTACACTCAGTAGTAGAATATATTTTCAGTCAGACTTGCAGTATTTTTTTCTACTAAGAAAATAAACGTTCACAACAATAAACACAGGTTAAAATCATTTTTTGTCTGACTAAAAATAAATTTTACTACTGAAATGCAAATACAAATGTCAATAACTGTAAAAGAATTGTCTGACTATAACTTACTTGTACTACTGATTGAAAAAATAATTTTTATTTTCATTTTTATAAAAAAAAAATAAGGATTAATATATAAAATATATAAAGAAATAGGATTTATGCAAAATTTGTCTGACTAAAATATTTTTTACTACTGAAACCTATATTACAATAAGATATAATTTATTTTTGTCAATAAAAATGCTTTTTACTTGTTTTTATTGTTATGAACCTGTTTTTTCTTGTAAGAAAGAAAGTAGTAACAATATTAAAAAATAAATAAAACATAAATTAAATGAAAGAGTGGCTCAGTTTTCAGTAGTAGAAGTTATTTTTTGTCAGACTTGCAGTATTTTTTTTCTACCAAGAAAATAAATATTCATAATAATAGACATAAGTGGAGAGCAATTGGCCTGGTTAAAAAAATTTTTACTGCTGAATATCAAATACAATTTGCAATAAATATAAAAGTTGTCTGACTACAAATTACTTGTACTACTGATTTTTAATTTTTTAATTTTTTCAATTATTCTATTTATTTTTATTGTTTATTTTATTATTATTTTAAATATTTTTAATCACTACAATCTAAAATTGTTTTTATCTTAAAAGCAAAATAATTGAAAAGTACCCGTTTTTAAGCTGAAAAATTTAATTTTATAAATTTAATATAGCAGAATTAAAAATAAATTATCGTCTGACACACATTTATTGCAATTTGTATTTGTATTCCAGTATAGTAAAATTTATTTTTAGTCAGCCGAAATGCTTTTAATTTGAGTTTATTTTTTATAAATGTTTCTTGTCTCTTTAGAAAAAAAAACTGCAATGGAAATAAATTAAGTATCATTAAAATATAGGTTTCAGTAGTAAAAAATATTTTAAGTCAGCCAAATTTGTTCAAATTGTTTTTATCTAGATATCAGTAGTCGAAGTAATTTATAGTCAGCCAATTGTCTCACTATAAATTACTACTACTATTATTTTTCATTATTATTTTTTATTTCGTTTCAATTTATAACAAATTTGTTTACTACAGCAATTTCTTTTCAGTTTCAGTAGTGAAATTTAGTTTTCGTCAGACAAAATAATTTTGATTTCTATTGCAATGGCAAATAATTATTTTCCTGTTGGGAAAAAATCTTGTATAAAAAAAAAATTAAGTAAAAAAGTGATATAATTTTCAGGAGTAGAGAAAGTTTTTAGTTCGACAAATTCGCTAAAATAATTGAAGTAAAATAATTGTCTCACTGTAAATTTCTTTTACTATACTGATTCAATAGTTATGAGACAGAAAATATTTGTATTCTGTTAAAATTGTTCTTTACTACTTGTGATTTAAAATAAATTCGAAGTTTAACAAAATAGTCTGACTAAAAATTGACTTGTACTACTGAAATTTGAATTATTCCAAATTTGTTCACAATTGCAATTTGTTTTCTATGTCAGTAGCAAAATTTAGTTTTCGTCAGACAAAATCGCTTCAATATGTCTTCGTTGCAAAATATTATTTTCTTTTTGTAAAAAATACTTTAATAAAAATAAATTAAGTAAATAAGCGATACAATTTTCAGTAGAACAAATTTTTAATCCGAAATTTTCGCTAAAATTCTAATTACTTCGAAATAAGTAGTAAAGGACAATTTTGATCATTCAATAAATGAATAAATGTATTCCATCTCATGGCTTCCGAATCAGTAGTAAAAGTAATTTGTGGTCAGACAATTACATGAACAGGAAGCGTTATAACTACCAATAATAATAATTCAATTTAATCATAAATAATTGAAGTATTAATAATTAAATATATAAAATATATCAAATATTATATATTAAATAATAATAATAATAATAATAATAATAATAATAATAATAATAATAATAATAATAATAATAATAATAATAATAATAATAATAATAATATTAAATTTTAATTATGATATATAAGAAATGATTATTAATTATTTTTGTACCTAAATAATAATTAATATGATCAAATAATTCATTTTTGATAAATAAAAAATTTCAGCCATGTGTTTAAAAATTTTGTGGCAATATTTAAATTCAAAGCAGTTGATATATGGACCAATATTTAGCCAATCGTGAGTCTCGGTAATTTCCCACTGGCTCTACAATACATTTTGCATTTACCCTTTTTCCACCTCGCAAAATGAGAGAGAGAGAGAGAGAGAGATAAAATCACGACAAAATTTATTACAACAAAAACAGGGCGGATTTTAATGAATTATTCTACTAACAATTAAATGTAAAACATTAACCACTCTAACTCGCTGTTGCTTTAAACAATTACAATCCATGCAATTGAATACTTTAAAATAATATACATATGTATATAATCATGGTTTGTTTAAAAACTTTTATTTAATTACAACAGTAATAATAACAATAATTAAATGTATATATTATAATAGAGAGAATATGTGTATAAAACTTGTGATAATAATAAGCAGTATTTCTTAAGTGTTTTATATATGAATATATATACATATTCTTGACTTATCCCAGACTTTTCCTTCTTAGGACGAGATCAGTAAAACTTTGCAAGATGAGTCCTAATTGAGGCAAACTCCAGTCGTTTATCTTCACGTTGGAGCAATTTACTTTGCAGATTCTTTGAAACTTGTGATTACTGTGAAGCTAAAATTTATTTTTCCCACGGATTATAATATTTTATATCCACTTAATATAAGCCGGAAATTGTTCTCTTTATAAATGGGGTTTTCTTTTTATCTTCATTTAAGGCTTCTTTGAAAATTTATATTTTCGTCGCCTACACATTTTTTTTTTGCTTGTCTCCTTTTTCACCATCTCTCTAGAAAATTTATTTACCCCAATAGGAATAATTCAAAATAATGGTTCTGAAAATGATCTAAAATTAGGAACAAATGGAATATTTTCAAACTAAATATTGAACAAAAAATTTATTTGATTCGTACTCTGTGAATTTGAATTAGTAAACATGTTTATTAATTTGAATTAGTAACTGACTTTTTGCTCTTGAAATTTGAATAAGTAAATCTTACTAATAATAAATAGTAATTTCTACTGATTTATTAGTAAAATGTTAATTTGTACTAATTTATTAGTAAAATACTAATTTCTACTGTAGTCAAATTTACTAATTCAAAAGCAAAAAGTCAGTTATTAATTAGAATTAGTAAACATTTTTACTAATTAAAATTTAGGGATTATTATTTAGTCTAAAATAATTAGTAAACAAAATTAGTAATTAGTAAAAATTTTTAATAATTCAAATTTAGGGACTATTATTTAGTCTAATAGAATATTAGATTATAATAAAACATTATTACTATGTACTATAAAATAAATATTTACTTGAATCAAATAAAAATTATTTTGGAAAATTATTTAAATCAAAGAAATTAAGTCGATTTGTATGACCAAAAATGTGTTATACTACTTATTTTTAAATAAATAGAATTTAGAAGAATTTGTCTGACTAAAATATTTTTTATTACTGAAAATTGTAATTGTTAAGAAATAAGTAGTAAAGAATAATTTTGGTCATACAAATGTATTTAATTTCATAAATTTAATATAGTAGTAGTAGTAAAAGTAAATTATAGTCAGACGCACATTTATTGCAATTTCTATAAATTTTCTTTGTATCCTTAGAACAAAATACAGCAATTTTACCACTGAAATACAATTATACAAATTGCAAAAAATTAAAAACTATTGTCTGACTATAAATTACTTGTACTACTGATTTAAAAGTTATTTTTTATTGTCATTTTTACGACCAATAATTTTCTTTACTACTTATTTTCAAAGAAATAGGATTTATGCTCTGTCTGACTAAAATATTTTCTACCACTGAAACCTATATTGGAGTAACGCATAATTTATTTTTGTCAGTAAAAATACTCTAAACTAGTTTTTATTGTTGCGAACGTTTATTTTCTTGTAAGAAAAAAACAAAATAATAAAAAAATGAAAAAAAAAAAATTAAATAAAAGAGTTTAGTTATTAGTAGTAGAAGATATTTTTAGTCAGACATGCAGTATTTTTTTCTACCAAGAAAATAAACATTCTCAATAATAAACACAAGTGGAAATCATTTTGTCTGACGAAATATGTATTTTACTACTGAAATATAAATACAAATGTCAATAACTGTGAAAGAATTGTCTGACTATAAATTACTTGTACTACTGATTCGATAGTTATGAGACAGAACACTTTTGTATTACTAAAATTGTTCTTTACTACTTGTAATTTAAAATAAATTCGAAGATTAACAAAATAGTCTGACGAATAATTGTCTTGTACTTTTTCATTTTGAATTTGTAAAATTTTACTTTAAATAAATAGTAATTTCTGCTAATTTATTGGTTAAAAAAATTAATTTCTACTAATTTAGTAGTAAAAGCTACTAATTCAAAAGCAAAAAGTCAATTACTAATTCGAATTAGTCAACATTTTTACTTATTCAAATTTAGAGAGTATAACTGATTATAATAAAATATTTTTACTATTTTCAAATGAATATTTACTTGAATAAAATAAAAATTATTTTCCAGAATTATTTAAGTCAAACAAATTTTACTTAAATTTCTTCTTAGAAATTTAATTTTTTTTAAAAATGTTAATTAAATTCGTTACAAAAATTTAATTATTTTCATAACTAGTTAAACTAATAAATAAATTGCAGAATTTCAATTATTTTTACTACAATTAATTAAATCTAAATTTTATTTTAATTCTTTGAAAGAAATTAATTATTTAGATAAAATTTTGATATAATTTGTTTATTAGAATTTAATAATTTTTTTATACGGTTTGAGTGGAGGAAAAAAAAATGAAAAAAATAAATAAACAGGTATTTTGTTGAGAGCAGAAGAAAGTGGACAATATTCCCACAATGAAAGTCTCTCTCTTTCTCTCTCTCTCTCTCTCTCTCGATATTATTCGCATTTCATCTCGAAATGCGTATCAATGCATTAACATAGATATTGGTCGTGGCTTTCTCAACTCGCTGTGGTGAGGAGGACCTTCATAAATAAAGAATATCTTGTTGGAAAATCCAGAGAAAAGTGTATTTGGAAGGTTCCTTCTCTTTTGGCCTTCGGGCATAAATTTAATCGTTCATCTTTTTAAGCGAATTTTATACTTTTATCCTGATATTGTACCTAATTCATCAAATGTCATTTTCTTAAACGAAATTTCTTTTGATCTTCTGTGTAAAATGATCGATTTTCTTTCTTTTGAGGATTATAGAAATAATTTTTTTTTTTTTTTTTTTTGCTCGACTATTCTTGAAAAAACTTGATTTTATATTTTTTTTCGGAAAAAAGAGAAAGATTTTACATTTTCAATAAATTTTCATTTGAAATTTCTCATACTGTGAGGAAAAAGTAATTTTATGTTTAAAAGAAGAAATCCTTCTTCTGATAAACTCGAAATTTGTTCTTTCAAAAATTTTTTTTAATCATTTTGTTTTATTTTGATAAGTTTAGTAAAATTTCGACAAAACTTATTAAAATTTCTTGGGTATTTTTTTTCAGTGTATTTCTTGTTGAGAAGCAATTATTATTCAGATTTTAGTAGTAGAAGACAATTTTTAGTCAGACTAATTTGCTATACTTTTTATTTATTCAGAAAGTAGTAGTAAAGAACAATTTTTGGTCAGACTAGTATTAAATCTCATAAATATCGAATCAGTAGTAAAAGAAACGTATAGTCAGACAATTCTTCTACTTTAAGTATTTTAGCGAATTTGTCGGACTAAAAATATTTTTTACTACTACTGAAAACTGAATCGCGTTCTTTTGCTAAATTAAATTTTTTGGATTATTTTTTTCTATAAAGAAAATTATTTTTTGTAACAGAAACACAAGTTGAAATAATTTTGTTTGAGTAAAATTAATTTTTACTACTGAAATAAAAAAAAGAAATTACCATTAGAATTAAAATTTACATTAATTCATATTTCAGTAGTACAAGGCAATTTTTAGTCAGACTAATTTATTGAACTTCTAATTTATTTAGAAAAAAGTAGAAAATATCAACTTTACTCATAGAAATGTATTTATTTTCTAATTCATTCACAACATTAAATAATAGACATTAGTGAAGAGTAAACTCCGCTCACACCCTATCTCCTTGAAGAGCAACAAGTTTTCCTGCCATCTGTCCAACAGTTGGAGAACCACAACGACGCGAAAATCAAACTGACTGAAACGAGAAACAGGACAAAATAAAAATAATTCAATTTAAATCAACCGTAATCCAGCTTAAACTTTTCGGTTAAACTAAAGAGAAGTTAGCGACAATGACAAGCATTAGTAGTTTTTGCTTTAAATTCGCAGTGGTGATATTAAGAAAAAAATGTCCGAGAATTAGAATAAAACAGAAATTTTTTTTTTAATAGAACATTTTTGTATTTGCCAAAAATTACGCTCTCTTGATTCTATCTACTCTCTTAATTAGCTTAGTGAAAAAATTACTGGACGACGATGCAATAGAATTAGTATTCTAATCAGTGAAAATTTCCATTTGTTCTTAGTGGAATTTTTCTATCTGGTAAAAAATAAATTTTACTTTCAGTTCACTTTTGACTCCAACTGTTTACATTGGAAACATTTTTAACTCAATTTTAGTGTTTAGAGTATTATTTTATGTCCTAAAGTTGTGACTTGACGCATAGTTTTAAATTTAAAAATAGGCAACTTTTAAATCTTTTTGGTTTTAAAATGTAAACGGTTTTAGAATTTTTTTCGTGTAAGTCTGACTAAAAATATCTTCTACTACTTATATCTAAACTCTTTTATTTAATTTACTTTTCTAATATTTTTATTTTTTTATTATTTTGTTTTTTCTTACAAGAAAATAAACGTTCGTATCAATAAAAACAAGTTTAGGGTATTTTTACTGAGAAAAATAAATTATATGTTAATCCAATATAGGTTTCAGTAGTAGAAAAAATTTTAGTCAGACAAATTTTGCATAAATCCTATTTCTTTAAAAATAAGTAGTAAAAAACATTTTTGTTATAAAAATGAAAATAAAAATTATTTTTTCAATCAGTAGTACAAGTAATTTGTAGTCAGACAATTCTTTTTCATTTATTAACATTCATTTTGCAAATTCAGTAGTAAATAGTTTTTTGTCAGTCAAAATGCTTTTAACTTAAATTTATTGTTATTAATGTTTATTTCCTTGGAAGTAAAAAAATACAGTAAGTCTGACTAAACATATTTTTACTACTGAAAATGAAATCGCTTTTTAACTTAATTTGTAGTATATTTTCTTATAAGAAAATTAACATCCACAACAATAAACACAAATGAAAAGCATTTTTACTGATGGAAATAAATTAAAAATTATTGCAATGTGGGTTTCAGTAGTAGAAAATATTTTAGTCAGACAAATTTGCTTAAATCCTATTTCTTCAAAAATAAGTAGTAAAGAACGATTTTGATCATATAAATCTATTTAATCTCTCAACTTTCAAATCAGTAGTACAAGTACTTTGTAGTCGGACAATTTTTTTACATTTATTGCCATTTTTATTTGCATTTCCTAGTAAAAATTATTTTTAGTCACAAAAAAGATTTCAATTTGTGTTATTGTTATCAATGTTTATTTTTTTGGTAGAAAAAATATTGCAAGTCTCACAAGAAATATCTTCTACTACTTGATAACTAAACCGTTCTTTTATTTTATTTATTTTTTTACTATTTTGTTTTTTCTTACCAGAGAATAAACGTTTACAACAATAAAAACGAGTTAAAAGCATTTTTACAGACAACGATAAATTACATGTTTTTCCAATATACGTTCAGTAGTAGAAAATATTTTAGTCAGAGAAATTTGCTGAAATCCTTTTTCTTTAAAAATAAGTAATAAAGAACATTTTTTATCATTCAAATGATAATAAAAAAAAAATAACTTTTAAACCAGTAGTACAAGTAATTTGTTGTCAGACAATACTTTTTAATTTTTTGCAATTTGCATTTGGATTTCAGTAGTAGAATTTTTTTAGTCAAACAAAATACGTTTAACTTTTTGTTTATTGTTATTAACGTTTTCTTTGTAGAAAAAAATTCTGCAAGTCTTGAGTAAAAATATTTTTAGTGAATCATTCGAAATTTTGGCAAAATTCAATTTAGTGGACGACTTTTAACTAATTTTAAAATTTAGAAAGTATTCTAAAACAGAAAGTTTTACTATACAGTTATTTGAATAAAAAAATTAATTATTTTACTGCAAAAATTTATAACTAAAATTGCATTTTGCTGGTAAATTGTAAATTGTAGTTTCCTTGTAATCACAGTAAAACGTGAGGTGTTAAAATAACATATTTACTAAATTCAATTGTGTTCAAAATTGTGTTTCAAAAAATTGTGTTTTTTTTTTAAATTTAAAAAAAATTCTCGTCAAAATTTCAATTCTCTTTATAAATAATTAAATTCTTCTCTGATATTTTTATAAATAATAAAATTCTTTTAAAAATTCAATTATTTTCATAAATAATAAAACTCATTGCATAATTTCAATTATTTTTAATGCAATTTTAATCGAATTCCTCGAAAAATGTAATTATTCTCAAAAATTTTATTAAAATTCGTCCAAAGAATTTAATGATTTAAAAAATTTGTTAATAACATTTTTTATGAGAATTTAATTTCAAGAAACATGAAATTAATAAATTATTTATTTCTGTATTTAAATAATTGAATTCTCGTAGAAATTACTAATAAAAATTGATTTTCATTTCATAAAAATGAATTTCAGTTAAAATTTTAGATTATAATTAAATATTACAAGCATTATAACGTGGATTTTTAGATAAATTAAATTTTAAAAAAGTTTCAAATTAAATTCATTGATATTCTTAATTTTTCATATTTTTGACAAACAATTCTGTAGAATTAATTCTTTTTAAAAGTTTAATAGGATTTTCATTGAAATTATTTCAAGTTCTTATTTTTCAATAAATATTTAATTGCAGAATTTCCGAATAATTGAAATTTTGTAAAATTGAATTGTAAACGAATGAATTTGAAAATTCTCAAAGAACTTTTTTTTAAAAATTATTAAAAATAATATGGATTTATTGAAGAATTTTAGTTAAAAACGCACTTAAAAAAAATTTAATTTTAGAGAAGTTAGAAATTATTGCAGAAATTCAATTATTTTGAAAAGTAATAAAATTCTTCTTAAGGATTCAATTATTTTTACTAATAATAAAACTCATCGCAGCGCTTCAATTATTTTTCATACAATTATAATTGAATTCATTGAAAAAAAGTAATTATGTTCAATTGCAAGTTTTAATAAAATTTGACAAAAGAATTCAATTATTTCTAAATTTATTGATGAAATTCTTTATAAGAATTGAAATTTAAGAAACATTCAATTGTTTAATAAATTATTTACTTTTGCATTTAAATAATTAAATTCTTGTAGAATTTTCTAATAAAAAATTGATTTTCATTTCATAAAAATGAATTTCAGTTAAAATTTTAGATTATCATTGAATATTAAAAGCAATATAGCGTGAATTTTTTAGAAATAATTGAATTTTCAAAATGAATTAATTTGAAAAAGTTTAATTGAATTTTCTTTTATATTATTTGAATTTTTTATTTTTTAATATGCATTTAATTAAAGAATTTAGGAATAATTGAAATTTCATGAAATTCAATATTGTAAACAAATGTATTTGAGAACTTTTTTCGAAAATTATTAAAAATAATTGATATACAGTAAAATTGTAGTTAAAAATTTTTGAAAATAATAATTAAATTGAAATAATGAAACTAATGTTGAAGAAGTATAATATTTTTATAATATAAAATAATGATTTTATTACTTTTGGTCATTTTTAATTATTATAAAATATGAAGAAATCGATGATTCCGAGTCGAAGACTCGGAGTTATCGATATCTTCATGTTTTATAATTATACAAAATTTAATGAACTAAAATTTCATTCATTGTAAAAAATAACACCAAAATTGAATATTTTAATCTTTTTTGGTGTTAATTTAATCTGCAACACTTTTTAATACCTCTCGACGATTTACTGTGTAAATAGCAAATTGTAGTTTCCTTGTAAAGCAAATTTTATTTTGCTTCTAAATAGTAAAATTTATTTTCCTTGTAAATAGCAAAATTTATTTTGCTTCTTAATATAAAAATTTATTTTGTTTCTAAATAGTAAAAATTTATTTTCCTTGTAAATAGTAAATTTTTTTTCCTTGTAAATAGTAAAATTTATTTTTCTTGTAAATAGCAAAATTTATTTTGCTTCTTAATTATAAAAATTTATTTTGTTTCTTAAATAGCAAAATTAATTTCGCTTCTAAATAGTAAAATTTATTTCGCAAACAAAATAGCAAAATTAACTTTTGCTTCGAAATAGGAAAATTAATTTCTCTTCTAAATTGAATGAACAATGGTGCGAGTCTAATATACAGAACCGCGGAAACGAAATAAAAAAAAAAAAGAAAAGAGATTTTACAGCCAAAACTAAATGTTAAATATTATCATCTACAACAACAAGCACAATTATACCAAGAAAATGATATATGAACGAACAACGAACAAAAACAACTACTCACAGGGTCCATTAAAACTCATAACTAGGTAATTTATTCCTAGATAATATCAAGAGAATTTCCCAAAATCATAAATTCGTGAGGATCTTTTAAGAGGAGAATACTAACTACTAACTTGTTCCTGTATTTATTCTGGTGGTTTTTCCTGTTATGGACGTGTGTGCGAGTGAAAGAGAGAGAGAGAGAGTGAGAGAGTGAGAGAGATAGAGAAAAGCTCATCTCTTTCTGCGGTGTGAGCTTGCGCTCTGGCTATATAGTTAGGGCGCCTAGAAAAGTGGGATGATAGGACGAGGTTTTTGAGAGAAAGGGGTTCCACAGTTGTGAGAGGGTTGGGGGGGGGGATGTTCGAAAGGAAGGTGGTAGATGTATAGTGAGTAAGGGAAAAGTGATGGGAGGGGGAATCGTGGCAGGTGGATTCGTGGTGGGGAGAACAGGAGAAACAGGAGACCCGGGCAGTTGCAAGCCGGGCAGCCCGCCCGACAATACGGCCGCTCTCAGAGTGTGACGTCACGCGTATATTAAAAAAAAAGCGAGAGATCGAACCCGAGCGAGCTACCCCTCCGCAAGCACCACTGCCCGCGACCTCGAGCAGGTCGAGTCAAGTAACAGGTTGGTGATTTAGATCCACTCAACAATTTTTTTTTCTTTCTTTTTTTTTATACAATAATATTCTTGTTTTTTTTATTCTATATTTCATTCTCTCGTTAATGTGAAATAAGTATTTTTTTTGCGCTTAACAAATGTTTGCGAAAAAAATTATACGAATAGAAAAAAAAAAAGTTGGAAAGAAAATAAAAGAAAGATAGACGAGAGCTTTGAAGGCGAAATATTTTTGTCGGGACAAACATATGTAACAGGTCATTTGGTCAAAGTGCTTTTAGTCATTTAGTCAAAGTGTTTTTTTGTTTTAAATTTTTGCAGAATAAACAAGTGTTGATAATAATAAAAAATTAAAAAATTAATTAAAACTATGGAAAAATTGGGAACTAACTCTGGTGGGGATCGAAAACTAATAATAAAAATAATTATAATGATAAAAATAATAATAATAATTGAGGAATAAATTAAAAAAACTCGGAAAAAATGAGGGACTATTTCGTGAATAATTCCGGGATAATTCAAATAAAAATAATAGTAATAAAAATTATAATAATAAAAATAATAGTGATACAAATTATAATAATAAAAATAATAATAGGAAAAGAATAGTAATAAAAATTATGATAAGAAAAATAATAGTGATAAAAATTATAATAATAAAAATAATAATAGTAAAAGAATAGTAATAAAAATAGTAGTAATAAAAATAATAATAATAGTACTCTCTGAATTTGAATTAATAAAAATGTTTGAATTAAAAAAAATGTAATTTGAATAAGTGGCTGACTTTTTGCTTTTGAATTAGTAAATTTTACTAATAAATTAGTAGACATTAATGAGTGACTGACTTTTTCCTTTGAAATTAGTAAATTTTACTAATAAATAGTAATTTCTACTAATTTATTAGTAAAATTTACTAATTCGAAAGCAAAAAGTCAATAACTGATTGTAATTTGTAAACATTTTTACTAAATCAAATTTGGAGAGATAATAAAAATAATAGTTATAAAAATAATAACTATAATTAAGAATAAAATTAATAATATTAATAATAATAATAATAAAAATAATATTAATAGATATCAATAAACACATAACAGTACAAACAAAAATTAAATAATTGTCAATTTTGTCAAGTGTATTTTCTTCGTGTTTCTTCTCGAAAGATGTTCGATTTGTTCGAAACTATTTTTTTTCGGAATTATTCATTTCTTCTTTTGTTCTTTAGTTCTTTTTTCTTTTTAATTAGTGCAGGAAGTTGAAGATTTACATATTCAGTGACACTTTCAAGATGATTTTTTTTTGTTTTTGAAAAAGTGATTTATAGAAGCATTGCCAAATCAAAATTTTAAACTCCTGAAATAAACGAATTTCTTGTTCTCGAAGTAAATATTTTCAAAAATTTCTACATTGAATTGTAGAATAATGTAAATTGAGAAAGTTTATTTGGTGGGGAATTAAGTTTTTTTGTGTTAAGAAAATAAATTTATTTTTAATAAAATAGAAAATGAAAGTACTAGTACAAATATTGTCGTCAAATTGAAAGTTCGTAACTTTAAAGGTAAAAATCAACAGCAATTGAATTATTTAATTAAGAGTTATGAAATTATCTAAAATAGAGAAAAATAATAAAAATATAGAATTAAGATGAAATGGTAAATTATGAGAAGCAACCAGTTTTTTAAGTGAATGTACACTTTTTTATTTAAAAGACTTTTAACGTATTTTATGTAAAATTTCCTTTTTTCAAATCTAGATTTTCTGAAAGTTTACAAACGTTTAAGTGAACAACAAATTTTTTTTCGACTTTAATTTTGTTATTAAACATTTATTGTCAACATTTAATCTTGAGAATATGATTTTAATTTGCAAAATTGACTTAATCTAGTTTTAAACTTAAAAACGGGTACTTTTCAATTATTTTGGTTTTAAGATAAAAATAATTTTATATTCTAGTGATTAAAAATATTAATATTAATAATAAAATAAACAATAAAATTAAATAGAAATATAAAGAAAAAATTAAAATATTAAAAATCAGTAGTACAAGTAATTTGTAGTCAGACATCTTTTATATTTATTGCAATTTGTATTTGATATTCAGTAGTAAAAATTTTTTTAACCAGGCTAATTGCTTTCCACTTGTGTTTATTATTATGAATGTTTATTTTCGTGGTAGAAAAAAATACTGTAAGTCTTCCAAAAAATATCTTCTACTACTGAAAACTGAGACTCTCTTTTTTTAAATTTATGTTTCATTTATTTTTTAATTTTGTTACTATTTTTTTTCTTACAAGAAAAAAAAGAAGTTCATAACAATAAAAGCAAGTTAAAAGCATTTTTACTGACAATAATAAATTACATCTTATTGTAATATAGGTTTTAGTAGTAAAAAATATATTTTAGTCAGACAAATTTTGCATAAATCCTATTTCTTTAAAAATAAGTAGTAAAAAACATTTTTGTTATAAAAATGAAAATAAAAATTATTTTTTCAATCAGTAGTACAAGTAATTTTTAGTCAGACAATTCTTTTACATTTATTGTCATTTGTATTTGCATTTTAGTAGTAAAATTTATTTTTAGTCGGACAAAATGCTTTCAACTTGTGCTTATTGTTAAGAATGTTTATTTTCCTGTTAGAAAAATACTACAACCAAAAAATAGATTAAGTAAAAATGAGTTATATCAAATCTAATAGAAAAGTGAAACATTTTCTAAATTCTAAATTAAATAAATAAAAATCAATTTTTTTTTCATCATTTAATACTTTTTCAATGATAACATTTTGAAATTGATTTTTTTGACCTTTCAAAGTAACATTCATGAATTTTTCAATTATATGCATTTTCATTGGTTTTATTATTTCTACAGGTTTTAAAATTAGAATAGTATAAGACGTTGAGAGATAAGGAGATTTTACTTTTTAAGATAATAAAAAATGTCCCGCTTTCATTAAACACTGGGACTGTGTCTATTTATGTATATTTGTGTGTGTGGGTATATAGAGTTCCATTTATCCAGAACCAAAAAGCTTTTTCGTATGCATGATAATAAATTCTTGAATTAACAAAGCTTTCAAATGTCCTATCGCTCATCGAGATATAAATAAACAAACAACAGTTAAGAGAAATTTTCTTTATGATATGAGAGATCCTTTTGAAATGTTATTTGAACCTGAATATATAGAAAAAATAAAACAAATTATAGATCAAAATATTTCTATAGTTTTTTAAATATTCAGAAAAGCGACGATATTTTTTTTTTAATTACTTTTTGAAATTTGTACATTTTATCGAAAATAACTATTTTATATAGGGGAATGTAGTCAAGGTTGGCCTACTGTCTAGGTAGGCCACTCGCGTTTTTTTGTCAAGTTCACTAGCGCCACCTACGCGCATTTTTGTCGAAGCTTGTCTTAGTGAAACCTAACTTTTTGTTCAATTACATTTTCGGAAAATCGAAAATTGTGTTTTCTGTGACGTCGGTACAAAAAAAGCTCAAAAAAAGTTTTGTGCATAATGTGAAAAACCATTAATAAAAGATAAAAAACAAATTGAATCGTGAAAGCAAGTATGCAGAAAATTTGTGGGACTCATGGTTGAAAGGAAAACAAAGTAAAAAATCGAATCCCGAAACGTATTTCTTTATGGTTACAACAATTCGGTAATGTTACTTACTGTCAAGGTCGGCCACTATGTGTTTAAAATGCGCAAAGATGAGGACGAGCTACTTCATTTGCAAAAACTGCAATTCTGTATAACTCATAATATAATTGATCATCTTATTAATATTTTTATTTAATTTTATTAATATTTTAGTGCAAAACTTTTTTTTATTTATATTAATTTTTTTATATTGTTTATTGTTATTATTTTGTTATTTCATTAAGTTACAAACTGTAAACAATAAAGAATCAATTTTCCGTAACTCCAAACATGTTATTTTATTTTTTAAAGATTAATGCCCTTTGAATTTTAAACATGGCCGACCTTGACTGTAATGGCCAACCTGGACTACAAATTTTTTTTTTTTTAAATCTTTATAACTTTTTCATTTTTAAACCTGTCAATTTACTTTGTACAGAAAAAATGTTCCTATTAAACAGGACTTTCCAACCATATACTTCAATTGTCCAAATTCATTTTTAAAAAAAAGTTATAAACAAAAGTCAAAAAGGTGGCCGACCTAGACTATGTTCCCCTATTAAAAATACTACATCTTAACTAAATGTATGTTAGTTTTAGATTATTTTTCATTTCAGTGTATAGTCTGACTAAAAATATCTTCTACTACTGAAAACTATTTCAGACAGGGCAATAGACATTCACAGTTAATAAAAACACAGGTTACAAACATTTATCTGATTAAAAATAATTTTTACTACTGAAATGCAAATACAAATTGGAATAAATGTAAAATAGTTGTCTGACTACAAATTACTTGTACTACTGATTTGAAAGTTGAGAGATTAAATAGATTTGTATGACCCAAATCGTTCTTTACTATTTATTTTTAGAGAAATAGGATTTTAGCAAATTTGGCTGACTAAAATATTTTCTACTACTGAAACCTATATTGCAATAATGTTTAATTTATTTTTATAAGTAAAAATGCTATTAACTTATGTTTATTGTTGTGGATGTTTATTTTCTTGTTAAAAGAAAATCTACAAATTAAGTAAAAATAACGATTTCATTTTCAGTAGTAAAAATATTTTTAGTCAGACTTGCAGTATTTTTTTCTACCAAGAAAATAAACATTGATAACAATAAAAATAATTTAAAAGCATTTTGTCTGACTACGAAAAATTTTATTACTGAAATGCAAATACAAAATGTAATAAATTAAAAAAGTGTCTCACTACAATTTACCTGTACTACTAATTTAAAAGTTATTTTATATTGTCATTTTTACGACCAATAATTTTCTTTACTACTTATTTTCAAAGAAATAGAATTTATTCTCTGTCAGACTTAAATATTTTCTACCACTGAAACCTATATTGGAGTAACATATAATTTATTTTTGTCAGTAAAAATATTCAGAACTTGTTTTTATTGTTGTGAACATTTATTTTCTTGTATGAAAAAATTGTGTATGTTTACTACTGAATAGAAAATATAAATTGCAATCAATATTAAAAATGTCTGACTACAAATTACTTGTACCACTGATTTTTTATATTTTTATTTATTCTTTGATCCTAAAGTTCAAAAACACAAAATTTATTTATTTCTTTTTTAAATTTAATTTTCATTACAATAATTTCGAGTCACTACCAAAAAAAAATTAATTATAAAGTTCCTAAATTTTAACCTTTAGTTTTTAATTTTTATGTATTTGCAATCAATATATTTTCAATTAAAATTATTCCCTTAGTTTGAACGTTCAAAACTTTGTGAAACTAGATTAAATAAATTTTGACACTTAAAATCATACTTTCAAGGCTAAAATTCAGTCAAAATTGGTTTTTACATAGTTTCAATTAATTCACCGAGTCAAATAAAATTTTTTCACATTCTCAAAACTGAACTAAAAGTAAAATTTATTTTATTTTCCTAGTGATGCTGTAGTAATAAATCACAATTCAATTCAGGAAAATCAAGTATTTAATAATATTAAATTCGCATAATTAAACAAGCATGACGAGTTTATATTTCCGTATATAAAGGGGAATTTTCTTTTTCAAACAAAAAAAAATTTAAATATCAAATATATGCAAGGTGACGTTTTTCTACTGTGCGGAGCAAACGATAATATTTCGAATTTGCGAGTCATTCTGGAATATGTGGTTTAGATGAGTCAGCTTTAAGTGAAAATCTCTTCTCTAAAAATTGTTGAGCAAACTAAAAAAAAAAAAAAATTATTCATTCTAGTGTTCTATTTTTTTTTTCAATGAATTTTTCTATTTTTCTATTCTTTTCATATATATATATATATGTATAACAATTTTTGTTTCTATTTTTACTCCTCTTTATTTCTCATCAATAATTTTTCTATTTCAATTTTTTATATATCAATTTTTTTCCTATTTCTATTTTTTATTTTTCAGCAATATAGTTTTTCTATTAACAATTTTCTTTATTTCTCAGCGATATTTTTTATCCCTTTTTTTATTTATTAGCAATAATTTTTCTCTTTCCACTTATTTTCTTTCGCAGCAATAATTTTTCTATTTGGATTTTTTATATATCAATTTTTTTTCTCATTATTTTTATTAGGAATAATTTTTTTTATTTCTATTTTTTATAATTATAACAATTTTTTTTTTTAAATTTTATATTTTCACTTAACAATTTTTTCTATTTCTATATTTTTATATTGGGGTCGTTCATAAACTACGTAACCTTTCTAAGGGAGAGGGGAGGGGGTTAAGATATTGTCTACGACAAGGGGAAAAATGAAAGAGGGGGGGGGGTCAAATTTACCAAAAAAAAAGAGTCGACCTAATTTTGAAGCCCCCTTTTTCTCAGCAACAATTTTTTTATTTGTATTTTTTTTTTATTTCTTAGTATTATTTTTTCTATTTTTATAATTTTTTTCTATTTCTCAGTAATAATTTTTCTTCAATTTCTCCTCATTTCTCGACATTAGTTTTTCTATTTATGATTTTCCATAATAATGCAGACAATTTAGAATCATAATTGTATATTGCGTACCTTCTGCTTTCGAGTGCATTACAGTGCCTGACCAAACTCTCACTTTACTACTTGGATTTCACTTCGCTCTCACTCACTACACTCAACTGTATAGTAGAAATTCTATAAAAGCTTTTGAATTTCCCTTTTCTTTTATATATTCCCTTTACATATATGTGTATGAAAAGCATTCATTTTTTTTTCACTCACGTTTCCTGAAGCAATGCAGTTTAATCGTTTTTAATCCCTTATGAATTAAATATAGCTATATTATTGTAATCCCTTGAAAATTAAGTATTATTAAGCGCATATATGCACATATATATTATTCGAAATGCCATTCTGTCATAGGGTTTCACATAAAGAGAATATGTGTACATTGTTCGTGAATTAATTTGTTTTATTGTAAAAGTACCAAAATAAAAAAAAAAAGAGAAAGCCAAATGGACTAAAAAAAATAAATTAAAATGTATTTAAATCTATAAATAAATTTTTAATTTCCTCTCATTTATAGTTAATTTTTAATTGAAACTCTTTATTTTACTGCAAATTCATTTCGAGTTAATTTCGTTTCGAGAATATCGGATTAATGAAGTTTTGATATTTTGTAACAAACACCACAATGCCAATGTATATAAAATTTATACCGAAAGTAGGTACACGTGAAGTTTTTGAATAATTAAATACGAAAATGAAAATAAGTCAAAAATTAAGTTAGAAAAATTAAAAAATGAAATAAAAAAATCTAAGTTGAAAATACAAATGGAATAATAAAAATGAAAAGTGAAAATTAAAATCAAAGTTTTAAAAATAATAATCAATTAAAAAAAAAATGTTAAAATTAAAAATAAAATTTAAAAAACCAAGTTAAAAATAAAAATCGAATAAAAAAATCAAAAACAGTGAGAATTAAATAAAATCGAAGTTAAAAATAAATAACTAAATAAAAAAGCGAAAAATTAAAATTACAATGTAACTAAAAATGAAATAAAGGAACGAAAAATTAAAATAAAAATTTTAAATGAAATAAAAAAACGAAAAATTACAATTAAAATCTATAGATTTTAATTGTAATTTTTCGTTTTTTTATTTCATTTAAAATTTTTATTTTTATTTAAACATAAACAATAAAAATTACGATTTAAGTTAAAAATAATAATTAAACAAAAAAAAAATCTAAGTTGAAAATAAAGATGAAATAATAGAAACCATTTCAAAAATACAAAAGGAATAATAAATGAAAAGTGAAAATTAAAATCTATGTTAAAAACAATAATTAAATGAAAAAAAAGAAAAAATTATAATAAAAATCTAAATTATAACTAAAGATTACGTAAAAAATGGAAAATTAAAATTAAAGTTGAAATTAAAAACGAAAAGAAAAAAAATCTAAGTTCAAAATACAAATGGAATAATAAAATGAAAAGTGAAAATTAAAATGAAAGTTAAAAATAATAAAATTAAATAAAAAAATATGTTAAAATTAAAAATAAAATAAAAAAAAACCAAGATAAAAATAAAAATCGAATAAAAAAATGAAAACCAGTGAAAATTCAAATCGAAGTTAAAAATAAATAACTAAATAAAAAGCGAAAAATTAAAATTAAAATATAACGAAAAATGAAATAAACGATTGCAAAATTAAAATTAAAATCGAAGTTAAAATTAATAAATGATGTAAAAAATGAAAAATTAAAATCGAACTCGAAATAAAAAACGAAAAGAAAAAAATTTTTTGTTTAAAAATACAAATAAAATAATAAAATGGAACGTGAAAATTAAAATCAATGTTAAAAATAATAATTAAATAAAAAAAAATGTTCAAATTAAAAATAAAATAAAAAAACCGAAGTTAAAAATAAAAAATGAAAAGTGAAAATTAAAATTGGAAATAAAAATAAATATAACTAAATGAAAATGTGAAAAATTAAAATTACAATGTAACGAATAATGAAATAAACGAACGAAAAATTAAAATCAAAGTTAAAATTAAAAATGAAATAAACGAACGAAAAATTAAAATCAAAGTTAAAATTAAAAATGAAATAAAAACAACGAAAAATAAAAATCTAAGTAAAAAATAAAAATTAAATACAAAAACATAAAAAATAAAAATTTCAATCTAAGTAAAAAAAAATTGTAATAATAATTAAATAAAAAAAATGAAAAAATGAAAAATAAAATCTAAAAATGAAAAGTGAAAAATATAAGGTAATAATAGTAAAAAAAAAAAAATTAATGACACTAATTTGATTAGCGACTGTAATTAATGGCAATGTCAGTAATTAATAAAGTAAACGAAAAGTTTTGATTTGTTAACTGTGAAATGTAGCTATTGAATTGTGATTTTTGCCCTGATTTAGTATACGCGCATGAGATAACAATTTTATTGTGAGTTTCAAGCGAAAACTTTCACGTACGGGAAACTTCTATTTATCCTCAAAGCAGTGAATTTAATTTGTTTCAAAAGATAAATGTATTCAATGTTGCAAACTAGTTTTGAAACCTTGACTCTTAATATGTAATAGGTTTGCTTACAAAATCCTTTGACAGATAGTTTTTAAGTGGTTCTTTCTTTTCTCCTCTAAAAATTAAAATCATCCCCAAAATATACGCATTTCGGTCCTTAATTATTTTTGTGTTCAATTTTTTCTGTTTTCAATTATTTTTCTTTTCAATTATTTCTATTTTCAATTATTTTCATTTTCGATTATTTCAAATTTTCAATAAATTTCAGTTTTAAATTCTTTCACTTTTCAATTATTTTGGTTTTCTTTTAAATTATTTTTGTTTACAATTAAAATTTCTTGCATTTAAATTTTATTTTCTACTTCATATTTTTTTTTTGCAGACAAAGAAAAATTTTTGCAGAAATTTTATTTTCTATTGCATGGTAACATATATGAATTACGTAATCATTAAAATTCTTTTTAAGTTTTCTGACTATATGGAGAAAAGTAGACGACGACTCGTTAGTAATGTCCTCGAGAGATTCATATTGTATTGTTTAAAACGAAAGTAGTTCGAGGTCTATGTTATTGAACAAAGATTTTATTCTTGAGAAAAAGCGAAAGCGTTCATTACAAAAGTATACATGTGTTATGTTTGTGTGACTTGAGAGCTCTTAAAATAATTGCCCTTAAAAAATATCTAACAGTTCACTACTTTTTTTTTCTTCTCCTTTTGTTTTTTATATATATATATATATATGTCCCTATAAAAGTTCTTCAATGTTCTCAAATGATCAAAAAAAACTTAATTATTTCTTCTTTAAATTCACAATAAAAATTCAGAATAAATTGATAGTAAAAATTCAAAATAAATTCATAATGAAATTAATAAAATTAATAAAATTAATAAAATTAATAAACATTCAAATAAATATAAAATAATTATAAATATAAATAAAAAATCATTCAAAGCGAATGTGAAAATGAAAGTCAAAGCAGAAATAAAATTAAAAAATCGACCGCCAGGAAAAGGGAAAAATTTTTACTATTATAGCGAAATAAATATAATATTTTTTCTATTTTTTATATACTTATACGGATTCATTATTATGTATATATATCTTGAGGGAATAAATCGTAGGAATATGTTCTTCAAAATGAGAAACATGTCCCATTATTTATCATCAATGGAAAACATTTTCTCCGTTGAAGTAATTTTATATTCCCTAAGAGCAGAGCTATATCGCATAAATTATCCTATAATCTGTTTCTACTCCATAATCGGTATAATGAAAGTGGAAGGTTGAAGCGTCGGATAAATGAAGCAACTATCCAAGCATGTGCGCCAAGAAAAGGAAACTCAACTTTCAAATTTACATGAAAATATGTGCATTCAAATTCCTTTTTTATCGCGACAATGTTAATTTTCCCCATTGAGTACACTGTGTATATAGACGAGACAAATGGTTTCCTTTCACAAAAAAAAAAAAAAATTTTTGATTGATATTTGTATGGTAGGCAAGCGTTTGAAATTGAAAAGTTTATTAAAAAATATTTTCTAGTATTTTTTAATTTTAAAAAATTAAGTCTTAGGATGAACTGACCTCGAATGTTAATTTTGACTTTCATTTTCATTTTGACTTTGACTTTCATTACGAAAGTTAAAGTGGAAGTCAAACTGAAAGTAACAGTTAAAATAAAAGTCAAAGTCATTATCAAAACTCAAAATCGAATTGAAATTACAAAATCGAACTCACCGCAAATAAAAATTTTCGTTTATTTAAACGTTAATAGCTTTAGGAAAAAAAATTCATTTGATTCAAAGAGACGATTTCTTGTCTAGTTACAAATAAATATTTATCTGAATCAAGTAATTTTTACTTAAATCAGAAATTGTATTTGAGCCAATAATTTCGGTACTCGAACCAATTATTTCAGTATTTGAAGCTTTATTATTTAATTAACTCGAACGAAGCTTAATTTTTCACAAATAAATATTTTTTAAATATTATTTTTATATTAATAATATTATTTTTATAATAATAATATTATTTTTATATTAATAATATTATTTTTTAGTATTATTTAACTCGAAATTTCATTTATTTGAATTAAGTTTCATTAATTTTGAATCAAGTTGACAATAAATTTTTTTTCGTTTATATTTAAATACTATAAAATGTTTAATTAAGTTATTTTTTTTTTTTTTTACATTTTGAAGAATTAAAATATCGTGACATTTTCTCTTTAAGTTCCATGTTTTTTTTATATCATAAAAATCGGAGATTAAAAGTTGTTAAACTTTTGAACGAACTAAGATTATCTATCTTCCTTTCCCTTTTAGTTTATCCCCTTTATTTTTACACACAATTCTTTGACCGTCTTAGGACCTCCTTACTCCACCCTCGTCGTATTTTAAGGATAAAATCAGAAACCTTATAAGTTCCTGGAACCCTGAAATTCGCAGTAGAAAATTTATCTTGAGATCTTTATAGATGTCCGTTAAGCTAAAATTTACTCTCCAGTCGTACAGGATACTTTTTTTTTTCTTTATTTTGCTTTTTTTCTTGTTTTATTTTTTGTCTTTTACTTTTTTTCTTCATTTTCTTATTTTAAATAACAATTTTATTTTTTTAAATTTATTCCCTATTTTATTTTTTGTATAACAATTTTTTCTATTTTTTTTCTATTTTCTATCCTTAAATAACAATTATTTTTCTATTTTAATTTATTCCCTATTTTCTATTTTTATATAACAATTTTTTTCTATTTATTCTCTATTTTATTTTATTCTATATTTATTTTTTTCTCTATTTTGTTTTCTTCTATTTTTAATTTTTGCTCTATTTTGTTTTCTTAAATAACAATTTTTTTCTAGTTTCACTTTATTCTCTATTTTGTTTTTTTTCAAATAACAATTATTTTTTCTATTTTTATTTTCGCTCTGCATTGTTTTTATATAACAATTTTTTTCTCTTTCTATTTTTTCTCAATTTTGTTTTCTCCTATTTTTGACATTTTTGTATTATTTTTTCTATTTTATTGTTTTTAATTTTTATTTTTTTCTCTATTTTTGTTTTTTTAAATAACAAATTTCTTTCCTATACAATTTCTTCTCTATTTCGCTGTTTTTAAATAACAATTATTTTTCTATTTCTATCTTTTCTCTAATTTGTTTTTTCTATTTTTATTATTTTTTCTATTTTGATCTTTTCTATTGTTATATTTTTTTCTTTATATTGTTTTTTAAATAAAAAAAATTTCCTAGTTTAATTTTTTTCTATTTTGTTTTTTTAAATAACAATTTTTTTTTACTTTCATTTATTTTCTATTTTTTTCTTTATATTGTTTTTTAAATAAAAAAATTTCCTAGTTTCATTTTTTTCTATTTTGTTTTTTTAAATAACAATTTCCTTTCTATTTATTTTTTCTTCTCTATTCTGTTTTTCAAGGGCATTTGCAAAATTATGACGTCACAGTTTATGAAAAGCATAAAAAACTAAAACTGTGACGTCATAATGGTTCAAATTTCCTTAAAAATCAATTTCTTTTCTTTATTCTGTTTTTTAAATAATTTTATTTCTATTTCTAAATTTTTCTATTTTGTTTTTTTTTTCTAACTATTCTCTATCGAAGAAGAACTAATTTTCAAAAAAAGAGTAGAAATATGTTATAATTATAATTATAATTATAATTTACAATTTATAATTCTAATACCTACTACTATTTCAAATAATTGTTTTAAAACCATAAGAAAAAGTCAAATAAAAGAAATTAATTACTTTTTGTCTCTTATGTGGTTTCTAGGCAAGTTCTCAAAAAAAGGAAAACATTATTTTACGATTTAGTTGAAAAATGAATGTTTCTTGCTTAAAGAAATAATCATCTTTTCTTCTGAATCTATATTTCTTTTATCTAATTTCAACATTTTCTCTCTCATTCTTACCATTATTCCAGAGACGTTAATTGCAACTTCGAAAAACATATAGAGCTTTTGAACTCGCGCGCAGGAAGATTCTTGAACGTGGAAAATTGCAACTGAGAATAATATATTGAAACATTTGGTGTGCAAATTGAATTTTTAATAGTGGAATTTTTAAAAGTCTCATTTTTTTTCTTAGTTTACACTCATGAAAAAAAGATGAGACATTGGTAACTTTATTTATAAACTGTAAATTCACTGTGGATAATAATAAAAGGAAAAGTTTCTAGAAAAAGGACTTTTTCAAATAAAAAAAAAAAAAGAAAGAGCAAAAGAAACAGAAAAAGAAGAAAGAAAAAGAGAAAAAAGAGAAAAAAGAGATGAAGAAAAGGAAGAGAAAAAGAAGAAGAAAGAGTAAAGAAAACAATAAGAAAAAAGAATAAGAAGGAAAAAAAGGGATGAAGAAAATGAGGAGAAAAATAATAAGAAAGAGTAAAGAAAAAGAAAGAAAAAAGAAGAAGAAAGAGTAAAGAAAAAGAAGAAGAAATAAAAAGAAAGAGAAAAGGAAGAAGAAAGAGAAAAAGAAAAAAAAATGAACAAAAGAAGAAGAAAGAGTAAAAAAAATAAGAAAGAGAAAAAGAAAAAGAAGAAGAAAGAGAAAAGGAAGAAGAAAGAGAAAAAAGAACAAAGAGTAAAGAAAAAGAATGAGAAAAAGAAGAAGAAAGAGTAAAAAAGAAGAAAGAGAAAAAGAAGAAGAAGAAAGAGTAAAAAAAAGAACAAAGAGTAAAGAAAAGGAAAGAGAAAAAGAAGAAAAAGAATAAGAAAGAGAAAAAGAATGAAAAAATGAAATGAAGAAAAAGAAAGGGAAATGGAAGAAGAAAAAGAAAAGGAAAGGGAAAATTGATGAAACGTCATTAAACACAAGTACAATCTAAGAAAAAAAATCTAAAATATTCCGCGTGTCACAGAGAAAGAAGGTGATTTATTTTTGCGATAAGAGAAAAATAAAAATGTAAATGGTTTTGCCTTTGGGGGTAATGAGAAATTTTGAAGCGTCGTTGACCTTTAAAGTCGTGTGTGCGGCTTTGAAACACGCCAACCTTTCAAAGACGGAACACAGTCTCTAATTTGAAGACCATAAACATATGAGGTCAATTAGTTAGTCAGCTGGTTTCTCGACAAACCAATAATTCCGTTAAAGGGCTACTTTGCAGAAATGTGTTCTGTAAATGCAACTCGATGTCTATATATATATATGTACATAAAGAATGTAGGTCAACGCGTGACCCTGTCACGGTAATGTGTACGCCTATGCCTTCTCAAACGTTACACAAAACACCAATCTCACCAAATATCAAGCCATTGCTTATTTTTTTTCTTTAAGCTTCCAACTTCTTCTTCTTCTTCTTCTTCATCTTCTTTTCTCTATTTTTCCCTTTTTTGCTCTCTTTATCTTTTTTTTTCTCTTTCCCTCTCTCTTATTCTCTCTTTCTCTCTTTCTCTTTCTTTTTCTCTCTCCCTCTCTCTAATTCTCTTTTTCTCTCTCTCTCTCTTTCTTTTTATATGTATATATATATATAGAAAATACAGATAGATAACTTCCATATAATATAAATATCTCTCGAAAAAATCTTCCATGAAAAATGAGCCGACATTGACAGAATTCTGATTCCAAAAACACCACATACAATTTAGGGATAGATAGACTGACAAATGACTTTGAATGCGTGCTAGAAAATTATAGTTTGACGAATTATATTCGGGAAAGATGAAAAATTGCATTCTGTTTGAATTTTTTTTTGTTTCAAAAAGTGAGGAGCGTGAAATTTTATTGCATATTCTAATTTATCTTATTTTATTAAGAAAACTATTTCTTTGATTTAACCTTCACGCTATTAAACTAAAGTTTTCTGACTTTTCTTTGATTTTCCTGCCTTGGGGCAAACCTGAATAATAGATTGTTTAAATAATTTTATTTTTAAACAAAATAGGTATTTACTATTTATATAAATTTTGGTAAATTATAAAATTAGGAAAAAAAACTCCACTTTCCTGGGTACATTCTGTAAAAAGTTGGTAAATAATAATAATAATTTGTTTAAAAATTGTTTAAACAATAATTTTATTTTTAATCTGAATCAATGTTTACAATAAATTGCAAAATTAGGAAATAAAACTTCATTTTCGTAGGTTACATTCTGTAGAAAGTTAGCAAATGATTATTATTATTTGCTTATTTATTTATTCTTTTATTATTAAAAATTGTTTAAATAATTTTATTTTTAATCTGAATCGAAATTTACATAAATTTTGGTAAATTGCAAATTTAGGAAAAACCCCATTTTCCTAGATACATTCTGTAAAATATCAGTACCAATAATAATTTGTTTAAACAATATTATTATTTTTAATCTGATTATTACAGGAAATTTCAATTATTTGAAAAATCTTCAATTACTTATTTATAAAAAATTATTCATCTTTGAAAGTTTAAACAATAGAATTAATATATTTTAAATATCTAATTTTTCAAAAATTTTAAAGAAAACATTTCGGAAATTCTTTTTTTAAAAAAAATTGGATCTTATTAAAATTAAATAATTAGTAAAAAATTTTAATTGTAATTCTTTCCAAATTAAATTATTCATTTGTAAAATACAATTATTTACCAATTAATAAATTAAAACTCTTTGAGAAACAGATATTTTTTATTTCTAATGAAAATTTGTCAATAAATTAAAACAGGATTGAATTAAAATTTCTCAGTAAATTTTTTTTTCTTAATTTTAAATAAATAAATAATAATTATTTATTTATTGAAAATAATTAAAATTGACGAAAATTTAAGTTTAAAACATTCTGAAATTCAATTTATTTTCGAAAATTGCAAGTGTTTTCAAGTCAAATCGTTTCTGGAGTTAAATATTAACTTGAAGACCTGTTATTGCAAAATTTAATTATTTTCTGAAATAAAAAAACAAAATCTTTTTATTTATTTCTAAATGTTTTAAATACAATTATATAGAAAAAAAAACCGGATGAATTTTTGTCCCCTTTGCAATATCCAATTAAAAAAAAAAAATTCCTAGCCCCTGGTAATCGGCGAACAAAAAAAAAATCCTCCCCAGCGCAAAGGTTAAATAAAAATTAGTTTATTCAAGTAAATATTTATTTGCTAATAGACGAGTATAATCGTTTATTTGAATCAAAATAATTTTCTTTTCCCTTTTCCTATGCACTTTCATTTTCTATTTTCTTTTTTAAACAAATAATTATAAATGTCGAGTTGTTTATAAATTAAATTGTTTTTAAGTTTTTCTTTTATAACCACAAACACTCGCAACAGTGACCTTCTTTCTATATATACAAGACTGGAGTTTTGTCGTCGTGCGTCATTTTCCGATGAAAAATATTTTCTATATATATATTTAATACCATTGGATTTTCACTTTTGTCGACTTTTTTCCAATTTATATTAAGTACGATGGAATGATTTTTCTTGTAATTTTATCTATATTGATTAATAAAACATTTTAATCTCTTAATATACTGTCGGAATTGTAGAAGATGTTTTTTTTTATCTAACTATCTAACGAATATACACAATTTCCCAAATGTCCTTACATTTGGGAAATTGTGTATATTCGTGATGAAGTAGTAGTGTATAATTATATAGTAGGAGTAGTAAATAGTAGTAGTAAAAATAGTAATAGTAGTAGTAAAGTATTTCGTGTAAACTGTCGTTTTTATTAATGATCTTTTAATGCACTTTCATTTACAAATAAATATTTCTCTCGGGGGAATTCGAAGACGAAAAAAAGGTGCTAGAATTTCAGCACACACACAAGTCACGGTAGAGAGGGATATAAATAAGTCAGTATTAACTGTATATTGCAAATACAACTTGCTTGGTTGGTAATTTCAAAAAAAAAATTCAGAATTAATTAAATTTTAAGCTTTTGAAAATTGCACTGCTTCAAAAAAATTAATAGTAAATAATTTTATTATTTTTATTAAATTTTAATTCAAAAGTCTTCAAAAACAACACGATTGAATTTGAAAATAATTTTAAAATACAGAAAAAGAACCTGAAAATATATATTTTCTTTTAAATAAATTTGATAAAATTTCCAAATAATTGGAAATATGTAATTTAATCTTTTTAAAGCTAAATTATTTAAGGGAATTGAATTATCTTTAAAACATTTTAATTACAATTTTTTTAAAAACTAAGTATTTGATAATTTCCAAATTAAATAACAATTAAAACTTGAATAATTTTTTGTTAAAAAAATATTAAAATACTTATTTAATTTGCTCCGGGAATTAAAATATTTTCAAAGATTACTAGGTAAATTTTTTTTTAAAATTTTATAATTTCTAAAAATTAAAACTATAATTCTTCTAAAATTCAATAAAATTTTTGTTGTTGAAATTTTTAATTATAACTTTAGAAAACTTTAATCATTTTTTAATAAATTATTAAAATAAAATTCTAATAATCATTTAATTTTTATATAAAATTTTAACTTAAAATTTATTTTTAAATCAATTCTTATTAGAAACTTCTGCTAGAATTCAATTATTTTTAAATGTAAAAATCAATAATTTCTCGAATAAAACGAATTTTTACTAAAATGAATATTTCTTCAAAATTAAATTCTTTCGAAGAATTTTAATAAAATTCTTAAAAATAATTGCATTTTTCGGGAAATTCATTTAAAATTGTTTAATTTTAAATGAATGATTTTATTTAAAAAAAATGAATTTTTTAAAAAATAATTTTCAATTCATTTTTAAATAATTGAAACCATGCAATAAATTATATTATTTATGAAAATAATTGAATTCTTGTCAGGAAGATTTTTTAAAGATAATTGAATTTTTTTTAAAGCATTTTTTCATAAATAATTTTGAAAATAATTAAATTCCTTCCTAGAAATTAATTACAATTGTATTAAAAATAGTTGAAATATTGCAAAGAATTCTATTCTTTTTGAAAATATGTAATTGAATTCTTTTGAATTGATTTTGTTCGAAAAATTTAATGAAAATTGTATTTTAAATAACTGATTTCCTGCAAAAAATTTTTATTTAAGAAAATAGTTAATTTCTGCGAAGGATTTTCTTAAAATTGTATTCAAAATAATTGAATTTATCTAAAGTATTTTTATTATTTATGAAAATAATTGAATTCTCAAAAAGAATTTTATTATTTATGAAAAAAATTGAATTTTTCCAATTTTTTTCGAGGAATTTAATAAAAATTTTATTAGAAATAATTGTAGTCTTTCAATAAATTTCATTGAATTTGCATTAATAATAATTGAATTCTCGCAAAGAATTTAAACAAAAGTTTTTTACATATTTGCTTTTTCTCAAGAAAACTTAATGAAAATTGTATTTTAAATTCATGTCAAAATTTTATTATTTATAAAAATAATTGAATTCTTGTCAAGAAGAATTTTGTTTAAATTTTTTAAAAATAATTGAAATTTTAAAAAAAATTTCTTTTGAATTGTTTTTGTTCGCAAAATTTTATGAAAATTGTATTTTTAATAACTATATTCCAGCGCAAATTTTATTATTTAAGAAAATAATTGATTTTTGCGAAGGTTTTTCTTAAAATTATATTCAAAATAATTGAATTTATCTAAAGTATTATTATTATTATTTACGAAAATAATTGAATTCCCGCGAAGAATTTTATTATTTGTGAAAATAATTGAATTACCAAGAATAATTTTAATAATATATGAGAATAATTGAATTCTTGTAAATTTTTTCGACGAATTTAATTAAAATTTTATTGAATTAATAAAATTTAAAAAAAAATTGAGTCAAAATTGTATTTTAAATCAATAAATTTCTATAAAAAATTTATTATTTTTGAAAATAATTGAATATTTGCGAAGAATTTTAGAAAAATTCTTATAAATAATTGATTTTTTTAGGGAAACTTTATTGAAATAGTAGATTTTGAAAATAATTGAATTTCAAAAATGTTTTCAAAATAATTGAATCGATTCTAAGAATTTTATTAAAATTTTTGAGAATTATTTTTTTACTTCAAGTTTAAGCGAATTTAAAGTTGTGCAAATTCTCAAGAAAAAAGAAAAAGGTAGCTTTTATTGTCGCACAAATCAATTATTTGTTCAAATAAATAAAAAATTCATCATAATTTTATTACAATATATTATTTGTTGTCAAAAAACAATTTTAGTGAAAAATTTAGATATTTCAATTTTTCTTTTCGCAATTAAAAAATAAAATTGTTTTAAAATTTTATTTTTTACAATTAAATTTTAAAAAAATGTTTACAATTCGAAAATATCTATATTAAGTAACTGTCAGTAGTCTCGTAGATAAATTGATAAAAGTAATAATTTTTAAATAAACAAAAGTAAATGTAAAAAAATTTTTTTTCCTTTTACAAAATTAGGGAGATTATTATTGTTCACTGAATTAAAAATAATCGCTATTAGATTGTTGCAAAAAATTAAACGAACATTAAAAAAATCCATCCCATTTAGCTATAGGGTAGTCCCTGCGGTAGCGCACGATGATTAATAGACATAAAAACATATATTAAGCTCGTAAATATTTTATGAAACCGAAAAAAAAAAAATTAGTCGAACTTTGGTAGTTTGTGATACTTGACCCCATTCTCTAATTTCTACCATAAAAAAATAAAATTTCTTTTTGAAAAAAATATGTGGGAAAAATTCTCCGAGTCTTAAGCAAATAACACTTAAGAAAATAAACTCCAGTGTTTGATATTTTCTTTTACTGAAATAAAAAATTGTCAATTTAATAATAGATGAAAGTAATTTGACGTATTTTTTTTCGTATATATATATAATATGAATCTTTAACAATAATCGTATGATCGTCATTTTATTAAGCTCATTATTCGTGACGATGTGTCGTGTGCCTTCGACAGGGTCTGGAATACGAAGTCTAGGGATGGTGCTGTTGGTTGGAAATGGCTGCCACCTGTAGCTATTGATCGGGAGGGCGAAGCCGAGTGTATTTTCCCCCCTCGCAAAGAACGTTATAAAATTACGTCTCGGTTACGAGCTCGCCCAGTTTGTTTATTCGGTTTCCTCTCCTTTTATTTTTCACGATAGACGTTTCGCTCCATATACCTTGTTTTGTCTTATAGAATACTCTATTCGATGCTGTAAACAATAATAAAATCAGTCTCTCTCTCTCTCTCTCTCTCTTTCTTTCTCTCTATACCGATAAATAATCACTCCAACTTTCCAAAGTATTTATTCCTCTCATGTACAGTCCAATTGATATTGCAGACTAATATTTCTCTTTGCAAAACAATTTTCATTTTAATAATTTATCGTCAGATTAAATATTTTATTTTCCAAATCTAGATATAGGAAGGGAATTTTTCTTATTTTTGTTATTATAGGTGGTCCCTTTTTCTAAGAGATTAAATAATTAACTAATAATAATCTAATAATTCTGTCTTTTATTTATTCTGTCCGCAGTTTGAAATTAGTTTTTGTTTTTTTTTTTCTTCAAAAACTATTGTTGAACAAATCGAAAATATGGTGGTTTTTTTTCATGATATATAATAAAATAATATTAGAAATTACAAAATTTAAAAAAAAAAAATTATGATTAACAGAGAAAAAATATATCCATTTTGTTTATTATTTTTTTTCTATAACAAATTTCGTTTGACTGATTTAAATATTATGCAAAATTTTCTCGTTTTTATTTTTAAAAATAAATTAGAAAACTATTAATATTGTTAAAAAATTATGATTAGGAAATAAGAACTGTACCCATTTTTACGCATAATTTTTATTTCTCAATAACAATATATAATTGTTTACCGATTCTTTTCTTTTGGGAAAAAAAACATTAAATTTTTCCCTTTCTTAAAATTTTTTTGTAGAAAATTACAACGTAATTCTTCAAAATTCACTATGTTTTATGTAGAGATTAAAGTAATTCAAAATTTTAATCATTTTTCAAGCGAATAAAAAATTAATAATTTTTTTAAATAAAAATTTAAATACATTACAGATTTAAAACAAAAAAATTTTCGAAAATTTCAATTTAAAAATCTTTTGAAATTTAATTATTTAGTAAAAATTCATAATAAAAGGTTTTAATATTCAATTCTTAACTAAAATTGTAACTAAAATTAATTTCCAAATCAATTCTTATCAGAAAGTTCTGCGAGAATTTAATGAGATTTATGTAAATAATTGAATTCTTGGGAAGGATTTTATTAAAATCTAAAAGAATAATAATTAAATTATTTTTTAAAAATGTAATTAAAATTGTATTTAAAATAATTAATGTCTTTCGAAAAATTTTGTTAAAATATTTGAAAATAATTGACTTTCCAAGAAAAAATTGAATTTCCAAAAACAAAATTGAATTCTTGTGATAAATATTGTAATTTATGAAAATAATTAAATTTAGCAAAGATTTTTATTAAAATGTCTTCAAAATAATTGAATTTTCGGAAATAATTTTGTTATTTATCAACATAATTAAATTTTTTCGAAGAATTATTAATGTAAATAATTGAATTCTTTTGAAGAATTTCATAAAAATCTAAAAGAATAATTGAATTATTTCAAAACAATTTAATTAAAATTGTATTTAAAATAATTGATTTATTTCCAACAATTTAATTCAAATATTTAAAAATAATTGAATTCCTATGAAAAATTCTAATATTTTTGTAAATAATTGAATTATTGCGAAAAATTTTATTAAAATGTTTAGAAAGAATTGAAGTTCTGCAAAAAATTTTGTTATTTTTTTAGAATAATTGAATTTTACAAAGAATATTATAAACATTGTTTTAAATACTTAATTTTTTCTAAATTTAATAAATTTTATGAAAATTTTATTTTTAATAATTGAATTTTTATGTGTGAAACTTTATTTGTGAAAATAATTAATTTTTTCTATAAATTAATTTAAAATGGTATTAAAAATAAGTGAAATTTAACGATAAATTATATTATTTATGAAAATAATTAAATTCATGTCAAGAAGAATTTTGTAAAAATTAAAAAAAATTAATACTTTTTTTTGAAACATTTTTTATGAATAATTTTGAAAATAATTGAATTACATCGAGAAGTTCAATTGCAATTGTATTGAAAATAATTAAATGCCTGCGAATTAAATTCATTCAAGAAATTTAATTAAAAATGTATTGGAAATAATTATTAAATTCTAATACATTAATTATATCAACATTTTTTTAATAAATTGAATTCTTTCGAAAAATTTAAAAAAAATTTTTAAAATTGCATTTTTTGAGGAATTTATTTAAAAGTGTATTAAAAATAACTGAAATTCTATTATAAGTTTTATTTTTTATGAATAAACAATTAAATTCTTGAAACGAATTTTATAAAAAATTTTAAAAATAATTAAATATCTGAGAAGATTTTTATTAATTTCCTAAAAATAATTGAATTCTTGCGAAGAATTTTATAAAAAACTTTTCAAATAATTGATTTTTTTCGAAAAATGTTATGAAATTTGTATTTTAAATCATTTTATTCCAATGTAAGAGTCAAAATCGAATCGAATCGAAAGTCGAAGTCAAAGTTAAAGTTAAAGTCAAAGCAAAGTTAAAATTCAATTTTTAACGAAATTAAAAAGAATCGTTTATTTAAACGTTCGAATCTTTAGGAAAGTGAAAATCTATTTTGAAAAATAAAACTTGAGTAGATAAATAACACACAGAAGGAAAAAATTGGAAATTATATTCAGAAAAATCGTATTCCAATTATTTTCATTTTTAATTTCTCTCTAATACCTAAGTTCAAGCTTAAGTTTCAATTAAATAATTAATTACGTAAACCTAAGCAAAATTAATTATACCCTTTTCTATAAAAACTCATATAATTGAAAAAATAATGACAAAAAACATTCCACATTAAAAAAGAAGAAAAAGAAAAAAGAATGTTAACTCTTTTAACAAATGAATTTAATTATAACGAGTAACAGAATTGCTGGTGTATACTTGATAATAAATGAGAATTTTTGCGCGCATTTGTTTCTATAACGATAACTTTACTAATTACTATGTTCACACACTCACACACACACATATATATTATTATTATTATGAATATCTGCATTAGTTGAAGCAAACTTTCGGTATAATTTAGTAACATCTGCCGAATTCAGTTATCCCCTATTTACAATCTCCACATCTATAACAAACTGTATGTAAATATTTATAGAATCAATATTTAGTTAAAAGTGACCTGAAAATTTACAGAAAAAAACATCTGGAATTGAAAATTTCAAATTTACATTTAATATTCTGCAAATGTTTCTTGTTTTGTGAAAAAAATTGAGTTAAATAACGGATTACTTGTCTAGTGTAAAATAAATATTTTCTTGAATCAAATAGTTTTTTTTTTATTAAAGTAATTAAATTGTATTGTATATATGTATTAAATTTATACTTTAAATATCGAATACAATTTATTTATTTATAAAGTAAATTCTTTTCGATTTCGAGAAAAAAATGTTCTTTATAAATAATTTTGCTGTAAGCTTGCCGCAATATTTATTAAATAAATACTTCCTCTATGAGGAAGTAATAAATATTAATTAAATTAATTATAGAATTTTTAAAGCTTAATTTAATATTAATTTCTCGACTAATTTAAATTGTATATATTTTTAAGTACTATTTTAAAGAACTCAGAATAAAAATAGTTTTTCATAATTTACAAATGTGAAATTATTATTTTAAAAAAATGGAAAATTTTTCGCAGAATGCCTGATGGAAATAAGTTAATTATTAAATTCGCTAAGTAATTGAAAGAGACATTGGACAGAAAGGGTGAATTGCGAAAAAATTGATCCCTCTCTCATCTGATCGATATAGCTACAGGTGTCAGAGGTATAAGCCAGTTTACTCTGAAAATTCACGGGTTCGGCCGATTTCATGGTTGACAGACAAACGTTATCCAGAATTTGAAGGATCGTGTGTGACTAAAATTGAAAAAAAAAAATTAACTTTGTTAATAAAAAGAGAAAAAAATTACTTTAACGATTCTCTAAAGATACTGATATCGAAATTATACAAATTTGTGAGAATTATTTTTTTTATTTCAACAAAGGAATAACCTAGCTGAAAAAGTTCTATAGAATTTCACTAGAATCATTCTATATGAATTCTAGTGAATTATTTTCAAAAGTTATAAAATTCTTAGCAGAAATTCAATTATGTTCAAAAATTGTTTTAAATTTTCGTCAAAATTTCAAATATCCTTATAAATAATAAAATTCTTCTATAAAATTCAATTATTTTCAAAAATTTTAATTAAATTCTTGTCAAAATTTCAATTATTTTTAAAAATTTTCCTTAATTTAATCATTTTCAATATATCTATTATTTCCATAAAATAATAAAAATTTCACAAAAATTCAATTATTTACAAACTATTTATAAAGTTTTTCACAATAGAATTCAATTATTTTTTTGTATTTAAATAATTGAATTCTAGTAGAATTTTATAATAAAAATTGATTTAAAACTGAATTTCAGTTAAATAAAACAAATGAATTTGAAAATTCTTAAAAAAATTTCAATTTTTCTTATAAATAATAAAATTCTTCTATAAAATTCAATTATTTTCAAAAATTTTAATTAAATTCTTGTCAAAATTTCAATTATTTTTAGAAATTTTCTTTAATTTAATAATTTGCAATATCTATTATTTTCATAAAATAATAGAAAATTCACAGAAATTCAATTATTTACAAATTTTTTATAAATTTTTTCGCAATATAATTGAGTTATTTTTTGTATTTAAATAATTGAATTCCAGTAAAATTTTCTAATAAAAATTAATTTAAAAATAAATTACAGTTAAATAAAACAAATGAATTTGAAAATTTTAAAAAAATTTCAATTATCCTTATAAATAATAAAATTCTCGTAAAAATTCAATTCTTTTCAAAAATTTTAATAAAAATCTTGTCAAAATTTCAATTATTTTCAAAAGTTTTCCTCAATTTAATCATTTTCAATATCTATTATTTTTATAAAATAATAAAAATTTCACTTAAAATCAATTATTTACAAACTATTTATAAAGTTCTTCACAATAGAATTCAATTATTTTTTGTATTTAAATAATTGAATTCTAGTAGAATTTTATAATATAATTTGATTTAATAATGAATTTCAGTTAAAATTTTAAATTATAATTGAATTTTAAAAGCATTGGAGCGTAAATTTTTAGAAAAAAATTGAATTTTGAATAGGTTTCAGATTAAAATCTTTGAAAATTTGAATTTTTCATATTTTTAAGTAACAATTCTGTGGAATTAATTTTTTTTGACAAACTTTAATTGCGGATTTTATTGAAATTATTTAAAGTTTTTATTTTCTAGTATATATTTAATTAAAGACTTTACGAGTAATTAAACTTTGGTAAAATTGAATTGTAAACAAATGAATTTGAAAATTCTTAAAGAACTTTTTCGAAAATTATTAAAAATAATGAATTTTTAGAAGATGTTTAGTTAAAAACACGAAAAAAAATTCAATTTTGTAAAAGGTAGGAATTATTGCAAAAATTGAATTATTTTCAAGAGTTATAATATTCTTCGCATAAATGAAATATTGTTCAAAAGTAATAAAATTCTTCTTAGGGTTTCAATTATTTTCAGAAATAATAAAAATCATTGCAGAATTGCAATTCTTTTTAATACAATTTAAATCGAATTTCTCGAAAATTGTAATTATTCTTAAAAATTTTATTAAAATTCGTTGATAGAATTTAATTATTTAAAAATTTATTGATAAAATTCTTTATGAAAATTTGAATTTTAAGAATCATTCAACTGTTCAATAAATTATTTATTTTTGTATATTATTTGTATTTAAATAATTGAATTCTCGTAGAATTTTCTAATAAAAATTAATTTAAAAATGAATTTCAGTTAAAATCTTAAAATTGTAGATTATAATTGAATATTAAAAGCAATGTATCGTGAATTTTTAAAAATAATTAAATATTTTTAATATTACTTGAAGTTTTTATTTTCTTATATATTTAATTGAAGAATTTACGAATAATTGAAATTTGTAAAATTGAATATTGTAAATAAGTGGATTTTGAAAATTGTCGAAGGACTTTTTCGAAAATTAATTGATATAAAGAAAAAATTTAGTGAAAAATTCTTTAAAATAATAATTGAATTGAAATGATGAAAATAATTTTGAAGAAGTACAATATTCTTATAATATAAAATAATAATTTTATCAATTTGCTATATTTTTTAATTATTACGAAAAAATTTAATTTATACTTTTAAATAAAATGTTTTCTTATTTGACTCGGACTGGTTATATTTTTATTAGTAAATGGTCCGTAATTTTTCATTTTTAGTTCGTAAAGTTCGTATTTTTAAATACTTTCACTGGTTCGAGAACTTTTACTAAGTTAAATGAATTATATATATTTGAATGATATAAACAATTTTTGCCTAAAATTTGTCATTATAAATCAAATGTAAAATTAAAAAAATATTATTTCACGAATTTAAATTCTTACTAATTAAGAATCACTAAAATTTAGTAGAATTCAAGTAGAAATTTTATAGAATCATTTTAGTTGAATATTCACAAATTCTGTAGAATATTCACTAGAATTCATATAGAATGATTCTAGTAAAATTTCATAGAACTTTTTCAGCTGGGAAGTTTTTTTTCGCAAAAGCTCATAATAGAAAATTCAACCCCAGGTCATTTTTAGCTCGAAAAATGTTCTCTAGAGAGACTAATGAACCCACATACCACGCTTGGACATCTTGTAAGGTCGTTCATGAAGTAATTCGTTTTTGTCATAAAAGCAAAGCGCAACAAGAAAGTAGCATAAAAAAGAAGGCAAAAAAAAACTATATAGATTCTACGTACATACATATTTCTCGTAAAAAACACTTTTCTTATTTTTAAACACAAAATATTCTTGTATACCTATATAATGAAAGACAATGTTTTATAATTAAAAATTTAATGCTTTTTACTTGAAAACGTTAATTAAAAATTCCCATTGAATTAAAAAAAACGAATCCAATTTATTGTTTAAAAGTAACTGTACAAAAAAAAACATGATTTGATAAATAAAATAACTGCTGAAGTATGTATTTCGGCGACTTTTTAATTAGGGACTTTTTCACTAATTCAATTTTTAGAGATAATAAAACGTTCCACACATATATATCTTGTTAGAAGAGCACTAGTAGCAATTGGAATATGAATACAGGGCAACTGAGCTGCAAATAACAGTCACGCTTTGTAATTTTTGGCGTCAAGCGTAACAAACGAAATAAAAGCGTTTCCTGGTGCATGGTCAGATGGGTCACTTTAAATTCGTACTAACGGGAGCTTTATTATACAACTTGTTTATTTATATGAATACAAGCTCTTTTTTACTTTTCTCCAATGGAAAATCGATCACAACCAGCTGACAGAATGAAGCAAAACGTAAAAATGTTTGTTTGACATCAAATGAAATATTTTATTTCAAATATGCTATTTTCAAATATGATAAATTAATAAAGACAGGCTTCGCACTCATCTACTAAAACTTAATATTTATTACTTTTTTACGTTGTGTTACTATTTGGGTACATTTTTTAGATTTCAACCACTAAAAGCTACTATTTCTGTTTTTTTTTTTTTGTGAAAATTTCCACTACTTTAAATTCGTAAATACGAAAAATCAAAAAAATTCTTAAACATTATAAACAAATTCTTTAAAACGATTCAATTATTTTCAATATCTAGTAGTTTCATAAAATTTCGGAAAAGAATTCAATTATTAAAAAAGAATTGATAAAATTCATCCAAAATAAATAAATAAATTTAGAATAACATTTACAAAATAATTTCAAGAAATCAATTATTTAATAAAATCTTTATACAATTCTTCAAAATAATTCAATTACTTTCACTAATAAATAACAATAATAATTTAATAATAATAATGATAATTTTTTGATGAAATTCTAAGAAAGAATTCAATTATTTTCATAAATAGTAAAACTCATCGAAGAATTTAAATTATTTTTTATACTATTTTAAATGAATTAATCGAAAAATTCAATTATTTTCACAAATAAAGTTTTTTACAAAAATTCAACTATTTAAAATAAAATGTTTATAATATTTATTATATTTCAAAAAAATCGATTATTTAAAACAATGTTTAAAGAATTCTTACAAAGAATTCAATTATTTTCAAAAATAACAAGATTTTTCACAGAAATTCAATTCTTTTTAAACATTTTAATAAAATTTTTCGCAATAATTCAATTATTTTCATAAATAATAACATTCTTCTCAGGAATTCAATTATTTTTGAAAATATTAATAAAATTCTTAGCAAATATTCAATTATTGTCATAAATAATAACATTCGTCGCAAGATTTCAATTATTTTTAATACATTTTCAAAGGGCAAATAGAATTATTTACAGAAATATTAGAATTTTTCACAGGAATTCATTTGTTTACAAACATTTGAATAAAATTTTTCAAAAGATATCGATTATTTTAAACACAATTTTAATTTCATTTTTTTGAAATAATTCAATTATTATTTTAGATTTAAAATTCTTCCCTAGAATTCAATTATTTACATAAATAATTCCTCGAAAAAATTGAATTGTATCAATAAATAACAAAATTATTCCTAAAAATTAAATTATTTTCAGGCATTTTCATAAAATTCTCTACAAAATTCAATTATTTTAATAAATAACAATATTCATTAACAGAAATTAATTATTTTTTAAAGTAATAAATTTTTTCTTGAAAATTCAATTACTTTAAGACATTTTAATAAAAATTTTCGCAATAATTCAATTATTTTCATAAATAATAATAATTATTCTTCTTAGAAATTCAATTATTTTTGAAAATTTTAATAAAATTCTTAGCAACTATTCAATTATTTTCATAAATAATCAAATTCATTGCAGGATTTAAATTATTTTTTTTACAGTTTTACAGGAATTGCTTCAAAAATATAATTATTCTTAAAAATTTAATTTCAATTCCTCCAAACAATCAATTATTTAAAAAAATATTTTTTTTAAATTCTTTGGAAGAATTCAATTATTTATAAAAATATTAGAATATTTCTAAGGAATTCAATTATTTTTAAATATTTTAATAAAAATTTTCGAAAGAAGTCAATTGTTTTATATACAATTTTAATTAAATTGTTTTGAAATATTTCAATTATTCTTTTAGATTTTAATAAAATTCTTCCCAAGAATTCAATTATTTACATAAATATTTCTTCGTCCCGAAAATTCAAGTATTTTGAGGCATTTTAATAAAATTCTTTGCAAAATTCAATTGTTTTCATAAATAACAATATTTATAAAAAAAATTCAATTATTTTTAAAAGTAATAAATTTCTTCTTAAAAATTCAATTATTTAAAAAAAAATTAATAAAATCGTTCGCAAGAATTCAATTATGTTCATAAATATTAAATAATAAAATGCTTTATAGGAATTCAATTATTTTTAAAGAAATTTAATCAAATACGACACAGACATTTAGTTATTGTCAAAAATTTTAATAGAATTCTTTATAAAATTTAATTATTTTTAAAAACTTTTTGCAATTCAATGATTTTCTACATCTAATATTTCTATAAAATTTCCATACAGAATTCAATTATTTAAAAATTTTTTTGTAAAAATCTTCGAAAAAAATCAGTTCTTCTCATAAATAATAAAAATTTATCAGGAATTCAATTTATTATCAGGATAAGAAAGAAGTAAATATTTTTAATGAAAATTAGGAAAAAATCAGGAAAGCTATATTTTTTCTACATTTTTTAGTTTAATTCTTATGTTTTGCTACTTTTTTAAAATAAATTTTTGAGTGCAAATTTTATTATTCTTTTTTTAATTCTTTATTCATGAGACTAGAGGTTTGACACAAATATTTTTTCTCTAAATTTAAATTAGTTTTGACTAAGGCTTCTACTCGATGATTAAGAAAAGTAGTAAAATGGAACAAATTAAACTTTATGTTCTGTATAGTATTTTCCAAACAATAAAAAAAAAAACGACAACGACCGCATTGAATACGCGTAAATTCTTTTTAATTGTTAAAATTCTATATATAAAGAAATTCCTTTATTATTAAATGTCTGTGAATACTTAATTATTCTCGCCCTCGTAATGAAATGGAGTCTGCTCTCGTCAGATCTCCGCCCCCCCCCCCGCCCGAAACAACCACCCTTGTCACAACAAGCATTCTCTTCTCCATTTACACCCCCGATTGCAGCATCCTGTCATTGTCAGATGTTTCCAGAATGCATCGCGTGCAGAATATTATCCGCACAATTTATATATGACAAACTCAATTTTCTTATAAACGCAAGTTTTGGCGAAATTTCAATATACTTACACAATAAGTTTATATAAGTTTAAAAACTATATTGCGGTAAGCTTATAAAAAGGGAGTAATGAATGAAAACTTTTACGAAACTCAAAAAAAAAAAAAAAAAAAGATTTAGAATAGACGTGTTCAAATTAGTGCAATTTCAGTGAAGAGAATTGCCAATTAGAGACGGAAGTGTCTGCCGAGCTTTCCTCCCACCTTTAAACCTCAGACAAGTTTTCTACTGCTCTTTAATAACGCTTCTTTCACGAAAAAAAAGGGAGAGAGATAGAGAGAGAATATCACATTGAACTTAGCATTCATTATGTCTCCAGAATTAGGTTATTATATTTTATGAGAAGAAAAATGTTTACAATTTGACAACCAAAGTTGTTAAATTTGACAACCAACGGTATAAGACAACCAAAGTTGTCTCAACTAAAAAATTTCGTTACTAAAAGTAAACATATTTAATTTTTATAATTATTGTTTTTGTAATAATTTAATAATCAACCAATTTTCCCCGATATAATAACGAGATAGAGTCAATTCATATTGCGGACTAAATGAAACAAGCTGTTCATAAGAATTAAAATCGATCATTTCGATGATTGGCATTGTTACCTACTTGTTGCTTGCTTGTGATTCTATTGTTACAGGGGGATAATTTAAATATTGAAATAATGAGAAACAAAAGAAGCAGAAAATGTATATAAGCAAGTGTGACAGAAGCAAGGGAATTAGTTGTTTTCCATTGAAGAGGAGTTTTATTATTTTTTCAAAAACAAAGTATAAATGAGGAGCAGCATTCAGATGAATAGCAAAAAAAAAGGAATAATTATTTATGAGTAAAATACGAGAAAAAAAAAAGTATTCCTTCAGTCAACTTGAAAAACATTGAATACTCATCTCTCTCCTTTGCTCGACGATAAACTCTTAGGAGAAATTTCCTCATCTTATTATAATTTATAATAACACGAATTTCACTCAACAAACAAGTTTTCTTTCATTACTTATTCAAATAATTTCAGAATAATTCCATAATTATAATGGTTTAATTAAACTATCATTATCTTCTTTTTTTTTGGTGGGGGGAAAAATTCGTCTTTCGCTCGTCTTTTATTGATTTTCTTTCAGAAAACCCCAAGTTATTTAAAGTAATTGGTCCACTGAGAGGCACTATTCACACTATTTGGCAAGTGCCCAGAAATCTTATTACGGACAACTTGTTGCGGTGCTTCCGGTGTGAATCTCAATCTTTCTCACACTGAAAATACACACAATGGAACCAAACGCTTTAGATTTCTTTAAGCTTTTTACCATTTTTGTCTACAGCTGTATCATTATTGACTTGAAAAAATCAAATTGCAACGAATACCAAAAATGTGTGGATCAAATCAAAATTAATTATAATAATTTAGTTGCCGGTTGTCACTTAGATTTTAATTATAGAACTTGACCCGTATGTAAATAAATAAATAAATAAATAATTATTTTCAAAAGTAATAAAATTCTTCGCAAAAATTCAATTAGGTTCAAAAATTTTTTAAATTCTCTTCATAATTTCAATTATCTTTAAAAACAATGAAATTCTTCCCTAAAATACAATTATTGTCAAAAGTTTTAATAAAATTCTTTATTAATTATATTATTAATTTAATATATAATTTATAATATATATATTATTAATTAATATAATAAATAAATTAATTATTCTTTTTATCTATGTATTTTAATAAAATTTTCCAAAAAATTCAATTATTTAAAAAATTTTTAAAAAAAATTCAACCCAAACATATAATTATTTTCATAAAATAATAAAAATTTCACAAATATTCAATTATTTACAAATTATTAAATAAATTTCTTCGCATTATAATTCAATTATTTTTCTAAATAATAAAATTTCACAGGGATTCAATTATTTTTCTAAATAAAAATTTCTCAATTTTTCAAAAATTGAAATTTGAAAAGGTTTCAGATTAAAATCTTTGAAAATTTAAATTTTTCATATTTTTAACTAACAATTCTGTGAAATTAATTTTTAATGAATTTCAGTTAAATAAAACAAATGAATTTGAAAATTCTCAAAAAATTATTAAAAATAATGTATATTTATAGGAAAATTTTAGTTAACAGTAATAAAAATTTAATATTATGGAGAAGTTACAAATTATTGCAGAAATTAAATTTTTTTCATGAGTAATAAAATTCTTCGCAGAAATTTAATTATGTTCAAAAATAGTCAAATTCTTCTTAGAAATTCAATTATTTTCAAAAATAATAAAACTCAATTCAGAATTTCAATTATTTTTAATACAGTTTTAAGGGCATTTGAACCTTGATGACGTCACACATACTTTGCACAAAGTGTAACGTCATCAAGGTTCAAATGCCTTCAATCGAATTTCTCGAAAATTGTAATTATTCTTAAAAATTTTATTAAAATTCGTTGATAGAATTCAATTATTTAAAAATTTATTGATAAAATTCTTTATGAAAATTTGAATTTTAAGAATCATTCAACTGTTCAATAAATTATTTATTTTTGTATTTAAATAATTCAATTCTTATAGCATTTAAATTTGATTTAAAAATGAATTTCAGTTAAAATTTTAGATTACTCTTGAATTTTAAAAGCATTAGAGCGTAAATTTTTAGAAAAAAATTAAATTTTAAATAGATTTCAGATTAAAATCTTTGAAAATTTGAATTTTTCATATTTTTAACTAAAAATTCTGAGGAATTAATTTTTTTTGATAAACTTTAATATTGCGGATTTCTTTTGAAATTATTTAAAGTTTTCAATTTTCTAGTGTATATTTAATAAAAGAATTTACGAGTAATTGAAATTTTGTAAAATTGAATTGTAAACAAATGAATTTGAAAATTCTTAAAGAACTTTTTAAAAAATTATTTTAAAAATTGAATTGATAGAAGATGTTTAGTTAAAAACACGAAAAAAAAATCAATTTTGTAAAAGGTAGGAATTATTGCAAAAATTCAGTTATTTTCAAGAGTAATAATATTTTTCGCAAAAATTAAATATTGTTAAAAAGTAATAAAATTCTTCTTAGGGTTTTAATTATTTTTAAGAAATAATAAAAATCATTGCAGAATTTCAATTATTTTTAATACAATTTTAATCGAATTTCTCGAAAATTGTAATTATTCTTAAAAATTTTATTAAAATTCGTTGATAGAATTCAATTATTTGAAAATTTATTTGATAACGATTCTTTATAGGAATTGAATGTTAAGAAACATTCAATTATTTCAATAAATTATTTATTTGCATTTTATTTGTATTTAAATAATTGAATTCTCGTAGAATTTTCTAATAAAAATTGATTTAAAAATTAATTTCAGTTAAAATTTTAGATTATAATTGAATATTAAAAGCAATATAGCGTGAATTTTTAAAAATAATTCAATTTCTTATTATTATTTGAATTTTTTATTTTCTAATATATATTTAATTGAAGAATTTGCGGATAATTGAAATTTGTAAAATTGAATATTGTAAATAAATGGATTTTGAAAATTGTCGAAGAACTTTTTTGAAAATTAATTGATTTAAAGAAAAATTTTAGTGAAAAATTTTTTAAAAATAATAATTGAATTGAAGTGATGAAAATAATTTTGAAGTAGGTACAATATTCTTATAATATAAAAATAAAATAATGATTTTATCAATTTTCCATTTTTAGCTATTATAAAACATGAAGAAATCGATCGCTCCGAGTCGAAGACTCGGAGTTATCGATATCTTCATGTTTTATAGTTATGAAAAAATTTAATTTATTCTTTTAAGTAGAATGTTTTATTTTTCTTGTTGGTCCGTATTTTTAAATATTTTAATTTACTTTCAGGAAAACTGTGATCATTATCGATTCTCCTTCTTCTGAATATGGTTAACAGGCTAATTGACAATAATTGAAATATAAATTGAAATATAAAAAAATCCATTAATTAAAAAATTCTAAATGGAAAATGAAATTACTATTTTATGGATGACACATTTCGGTGGTTCACTTTATTTTATTTTTTTTTTTGCTTTAATGGGATCATTAATCAGCTTTTTTAACAGGTTTAACATTGCCAGTTGATTTTTATTACTAATTTATGGATTGAAAATTGAACTTTGTGAGTTTCGCCGGGCATTCGAGTAGTGAAATTAAAAAATCAACGTAAATGCCTCTGGAAAGCTTTGTTACATTGAAACAGGGCGTGGTCGAGTGAAATTGAATTAAGCCCAACGCACCCTGTGGCCTACCACAAGCTTGCACGATTTACCGGGTATCCGTATAACATATATATATATATATACAAATTATTCTGTAGCTCATAAAATAAAAGGTGAAATTTTTTTTTCCACCCAAATTTATGAATCAAATTTTTAAGGTAAATGTTTATCTGAAAATTTACATTTAATTAAAAGCAAGAAAAAAAAAGAGAAGGAGAAACAGTTGTCATTGTGGCACAATACAAATTTACAGGGATAGTATTAAAAGTCGCTGTGTGTTTTTATGTTGGCAAATGAAATAAAAGATAAAAGTGTCTGCGATGGCAAAAGACTTGTTTATGCGTAAACTCGATTAAAGGTTTTACGATTTTTACTTTAATGACAAGTTACTTTAATGACTTAGTTTAATTTATGACAACCATTTCATGAAATCTAATTCACGATAATTTCATTTTTTATTTTCCTCATTGCTTTTTGTTACTTTGGGAAAATGGTGATGTCACTTCGGTATTATTTGAATTTCATGTAGGTCTCGACGTAAGAAAATATTTTTCTTTCTGTGAAATTAAAAAAAAAATTTAGTTATTTTAAATTAATTTTAAATTTTAGTTATTATTTCTCAACTCAATTTTTTACTTTTTACGCATTTTAAGTAAATTTACATTTATTTTCATTTATTTGAATTAAAATTAGAAGAATTTTCATTAATAGCAGAATTACAGGACAAAAAATCTAATTAAAAAAATGCAGACCGAAAAATTTAAGAAAAAAAGTCCAAAGTAGAAAAAATCGAAAATAAAAATGTCCAAAGTCAAAAAATCGAAAATAAATAAAAACGTCCAAAATAAATAATAAAACATTTAGTTTAATTTAACTCAATTTAGTAATTTAGTTGTCGACTTTTCATTAATTTAGATTTAGAAAGCAGAGCAAAATTAAAAAATTTGTATTGAACATAAAAAAAAATAATTAAAAAAGTAACTAAAAGTACATTTTAGTTAGTACAACAATAAAATTTTGTACTTTAATTTTTTTTTTTGAGAATACATTTGTTTTTCTGCAGTGTTTGTAATTTAGTAAATTTTCTGTTTCAGATTAAAGAACAATTGGAAACAGTGTAATTAAACGGAAAAGGAATTGACTGGAAAAGTGGAAAATTGACTGGAAGAGGCATGCTCTTGTTGCGAATTGGGGAGCCGGGTGGCTCGCATTTTTCGCGAATCTATCACGAATGTCAGAGACGTGAAGTAGAATACAGTGGTCCGCGATAAAACGACGCAGGCAGCCATTCTGAAAAAAACCACTGCATTGGCAATTTTTCTTTTTTCTTTTACTTTTATGAATTTTATCAGGATTGTAGTCGTAGAATTCTCTTCAAATCAGCACGTGCAACATAAGATTCGACAGAATGTTGCCCACCAACGTTATGTCTTTTATGAAAAAGGTGAGTTATGCAATTTTATATTATTTTTTCTACTTACGTTTAAAAAGAAAAAATTTACAATTCATTGATTAAAAAATTTAGAAAAAAACATTTTTTGTGCGAAAAAATACTAATTTTGGTTATTATTTGTATCATTGAATTTAGCGTCGAAAATTATTCCCTATTTGGGATTTTTAGAGATAAAAGTGACACTAATTTCAATTTTTATATTCGATATAAAAATTATAATTTTTATAATTTAATTTAATTAATAATTAATTTAATTTAATTTTTTTTTTAATTATAATTAAAGTGAAAATTAAATTAAGAATATTGTACTTCTTCAAAATTATTTTCATCATTTCAATTCAATTATTATTTTTAAGAATTTTTCACTAAATTGTTTCTTTAATATTCAATTTTATAAATTTCAATTATTCGTAAGTTATTCAATTAAATATATATTAGAAAATAAAAACGTCTAATAATATTAAAAAATTCAATTATTTTTAAAAAATTCACGCTATATTGCTTTTAATATTGAAATATAATATAAAATTTTAATTTTTAACTGATAATTTAATTTAAATTAAAATAATTTTTAAATCAATTTTCATTAGAAAATTCAACGAGAATTCAATTATTTAAATACAAATAAAATGCAAATAAATAATTTATTGAATAATTGAATGTTTCTTAAAATTCAATTCCCATAAAGAATCGTTATCAATAAATTTTCCAATAATTGAATTCTATCAACGAATTTTAATAAAATTTTTAAGAATAATTACAATTTTCGAGAAATTCGATTAAAATTGTATTAAAAATAATTGAAATTCTGCAATGATTTTTATTATTTTTGAAAATAATTGAAACCCTAAGAAGAATTTTATTACTTTTGAACAATATTTAATTTTTGCGAAAAATATTATTACTTTTGAAAATAATTGAATTTTTGCAATAATTCGTACCTTTTACAAAATTGAATTTTTTTTCGTGTTTTTAACTAAACATCTTCTATCAATCCAGTTTTTAAAATAATTTTTTAAAAAGTTCTTTAAGAATTTTCAAATTCATTTGTTTACAATTCAATTTTATAAAATTACAATTACTCGTAAATTCGTCAATTAAATATATACTAGAAAATAAAAACTTTAAATAATTTTAAAATAAATCCGCAATTAAAGTTTTAAAAAAAAATTAATTCCACAGAATTGTTAGTTAAAAATATGAAAAATTCAAATTTTCAAAGATTTTAATCTGAAACCTTTTTAAAATTCAATTCTTAATTCATTTTTTTAATTCATTTTTAAATAAAATTTTTTTAGAAAATTTTACAAGAATTGAATTATTTAAATATAAAAAATAAATAATTTATTGAATAGTTAAACGATTCTTAAAATTCCAATTCTCCTAATGAATTTTATGAATAAATTTTTAAATAATTGAATTCTTTTAATGAATTTTAATAAAAATTACATTTTCCAAGAAATTCGATTAAAATTGTATGAAAAATAATTGAAATTCGGCATTGAGTTTTATTATTTCTGAAAATAATTGAATTCCTAAGAAGAATTTGACTATTTTTGAACATAATTAGATTTCTGCGAAGAATTTTATTACTCTTGAAAACAATTGAATTTCTGCAATAATTTGTAACTTCTCCGTATTAAATGTTTTTTAGTGTTAACTAAAATTTTTCTATAAATCCATTATTTTTAATAATTTTTTGAGAATTTTTAAATTTATTTGTTTTATTTAACTAAAATTATTTTTTAAATAAATTTTTATTATAAAATTCTACTAGAATTCAATTATTTAAAGACAATAAATAATTGAATTCTATTGTGAAGAACTTTATAAATAGTTTGTAAATAATTGAATTTCTGTGAAATTTTTATTATTTTATGAAAATAATAGATATTGAAAATTATTAAATTGAGGAAAATTTTTGAAAATAATTGAAATTTTGCCAAGAGTTTTATTAAAATTTTTGATAAGAATTGAATTTTTACGAGAATTTTATTATTTATAAGGATAATTGAAATTTTTTGAGAATTTTCAAATTCATTTGTTTTATTTAACTGAAATTCATTTTTAAATCAATTTTTCTTATAAAATTCTACTTGAATTCAATTATTTAAATAAAAAGAATAATTGAATTATATTGCGAAGAAATTTATAAAAAATTTGTAAATAATTGAATTTTCCTGAAATTTTTATTATTTTATATAAATAATAGATATGAAAATTATTAAATTGTGGAAAAGGTTTGAAAATAATTGAAATCTTGCCAAGAATTTTATTAAAATTTTTTAAAATAATTTTCGAGAAGAATTTTATTATTTATAAGGATAATTGAAATTTTTTTGAGAAATTTCAAATTAATTTGTTTTATTTAAATGAAATTCATTTTGAAATCAATTTTTATTATAAAATTCTACTTGAATTCAATTATTTAAATATAAAAAATAATTGAATTATATTGCGAAGAAATTTATAAAAAATTTGTAAATAATTGAATTTCTGTGAAATTTTTATTATTTTATGAAAATAAGAGATATTGAAAATTATTAAATGTAGAAATTTTTTGAAAATAATTGAATTTTTACGAGAATTATATTATTTTTAAGGATAATTGAAATTTTGACGAGAATTTAAAAAAATTTTTGAACATAATTGAATTTCTGCTAAGAATTTTATAACTTTTGAAAATAATTAAATTTCGCAATTATTTGTAATTTCTGTAAAATTTTCCAAATTATATCGTACAATTTACGAACTTTTTGTCCTTTTTTAATGAAATTACGGATCTAGTTCGAGCCCTGAAGTAACCATATTAATAATATAATGTTAAAAAAATTATTTCACCGAATTTATATTCTTTCTAATTAAAAATCACTAAAATTTAGTAGAATTCATGTGAAAATTGTATAGAATAGTTCTAGTAAAATTCTACAGAATATTCATTAGAATTCATATAGAATGATTCTATAGAATGATTTTAGTGAAATTCTATAGAACTTTTTCAGCTGGGTATCTCCTGTATGTAGAATAAAAAAAAAATTCCTAAATGGAAAATAAAATTATTTCTATAAATTAATAATCGAGGTATTTTCTCCCATGAAGAACTTTAATCCTATGAAAGTAAATCCCAAGATCAACACCTTGTTCAAATATCCGAGTATTACATGCACTCATAAATTGTAGTTGTCAAGCAGCATACAATAGCGAAAATCTCTCCCCGGATGGAAGCACATTCATTCATAAAGTCCACTTGAATACAATTGTTATGCTATTCATGCATGACACGCTATGAAAATGCAAAAAATGAAAGTGTCTCAATTTATTTTCTTAAAAAAGAAAATTGATTTAGTAGAATTTTATTTAAATGGCACTTATATTTTTCAAAAAAAAAAAAAAAAAATTCAATTATGCATAAAAAATAAAAAAAAAATGCTTCTGGACCTGGAAGAATTAGATTCAAGCGTGCGCGCTTTTGAAAACAATCTATGAATGATTGAGTGAAAAAAACTACCTCCAAAAGATCACGTATCGAAAGAGAGAATTCGTGCACAGACTTGTGATTTTTATACTTTTTCCCCGGGAAAAAGAAACGCGCGTTTCTATTTCAGTCCTAAATTCTTTCTGAAAAGTTGAAAATGAACTTTAAACCACTAAGTGAGTGATACCCTCATCGTCATCTTAGATCTTTCTAAGATCTGTGTGTGTGTGTGCTGCACCCTAGAGTCACTACTTTCAACTTTTTCTTACCTCATCAAAGTAAGTCTTAAGAAAAAGTTCCTTTTTTCTTCGAGGAAAAAAATAATAAAAAAAAAAACATTATCAAGTTTTCTTTAAGAATAAAGTTTCTCTCTAAGTTAAGAATAATCTATAGAAATATCAAGTTACCGAAGGAAGTGCAATTTCACTTTTTCACGGTTGACTTTTCGAGGTTTTTTTCCCCCCTTTTTTTTATTAGATCTGAAAATTGTTAATTAACAAGTTAATTACTTAAATAAGTTATTGATTTTTTGAAATCTATTATTTGTTGGGAAATAATTTTTTCTGTTGGAAATTTTATTCTCCTTTTCACTTTTAGAGATTATATGTAAATTCAATTTTGCTACGAATTTCATTTTCACTTTTAGTTTCAGTTTCATTTCGATATTTTCACTTTAACTAACACTTTTATTAAAAGTGAAAATAAAAATCTATTAAAGTGAAAGTGAAATTGTAAATGAAAGTAAAATATTCTTATAGAAGTGAAAATGAAAGTGAAAATGAAAGTGAAAATAAAAGTATATCAAAGTGAAAATGAAAGGGAAAATAAAAATTTATCAAAGTAAAAAATTAAAAATGCAAGTACATCTAAAAATTTATCAAAACTTAAGTGAAAATAAAAGGAAAAATAAAAAATTTATAAAAGTATAATTCTATAAAAATTTATAAAAATCAGTTAAGATTTAAGTGAAAATGAAAATAAAAATCTGTCAAAGTGAAAATGAAAGTGAAAATGAAAGTCAAAGCAGAAATGAAATTACATTTTTTGACCCTTAAAAAAAGTAAAATATATTTGACTCAGAGTCTACTGAATTATTTATTTGTTTCAAATAAAAATTTTACTTGTTGTAAATAAACTTTTTATTTAGTGTAAATAAAATTATTATTTGATTGAACTAAAATCGTTATTTTGTTGAAATAAAATTTTAATTTAGGTAGTACACAATGTATTTGTTTTCATTTCGTTTGATTTTCATTCATTTCTCTCTAATTAACAAAAGAAATATAAGAATATGACATTTTAGAGAGCAATTCCAGTATAAGGAATAAAGAGAGAGAGAGAGAGAGAGAGAGAGAGAGAGAGAGAGAGAGAGAGAGAGAGAAAGGAAAAAAGAGGGAGACAGAAAATTTATTTTTAGAATTTGACTAGTTTTGAATTGCACAAAGTAATCGAATAAAAATTGACATTTCTGATACGTATGGCAAATATGGTTTGTGAATAAAAGTGATTTTGATGCTTCCTCAATAAGTTTATTGTTATTTATCAATATCAAACATTTGTGAGGTTTCAAACGATTTTATGGAAAAACAGACAATACTCAAACAATCATATATTGGTAAAAAATTTATATATATCTCTCTGTAAAATAGCATTTTGCATTTAACTGCACCTACTGATGGTTCTGTTGACATTTTTATAATCCTAATATCACTTTTGCGACAGAAATGATGTATATAAATCGGATATTCACATTTTGCCGCAGAGAAATAAGTGATATTATCTGGTTTTGTTACTTTATCATGGAACATACTCAGAAAAAATTTTTTTTTTTTGTTGAAACAACGAAAGTTTGCTTGAATCTATCAAATGTCTTTTATTACCAAAATTATTTTCAAATTTTTTTCAAGAACTAATTTTATACTTATTTTAATTATGTTTCTATTATAAATTTTTTGGAAAATAATTATTTTCAATATTTTCAATGAGATATTAGGCAAAAATTCAAATAAAAAATAATTACAATAAAAACTGATGACATTAAAAAATTTTTCAAAGAATATTATTTTTGTAAAATTATTCAAATTTTTGAAGAAAAAATTCATTTTTAAAAAATTTAATTAAAATTTTTCAAAATATTTGGATATTTCACGTAAAAAGACTCTTTTTATTTTTAAACACAAAAATTTTTAATCACAAAATATTCATGTACTACCTTTTATCCCTCTTATCGGATATTTTGAATTTTTTCCATTATTTTCAGAAACGCGATTTTTTGCGATTTATTTTCAAAAAATGCGTATTTTTCCACTTTTCGTCCAAATATTGTAACAAAATACCACATTATCAGTATAAAATGCAAATAACTTCAAATTTTTAAAGCGTAAAAAATAACTGTAGTCAAATATTTCAAATTTTTTTGATGAATTTTTCGTGAAGATAATTAAATTATCGAAATACAGAATTAAAAAGTTTTAAAATAATTGAAATTTAGTAAAATTTTATTGAAAATAATTCATTTTTTTTTCAAGTATTTCATTAAAGTTCTTGAAATTTAAATTTTGAATAATTTTAATTGCACATTTTCAAAAATAATTGGATTTTCAAAAATTATATAATAAAAATTCAAAATGAAAATTAGTTTTAAAAGAAATATATTAAGAAATTATTTCAAAAAAATAATTCCCAGAGTTCTTTTATTATAATTTCATTAAAATTCGATTACTTTCATTATTTACAAATTACAATATTACACATTTCTGAAAATTTAAAATATCTAAAAAAATAATTACGGTAAAATTTTTTAAAAAATCTTCTCCTTTACAATCATTATTAAAATTTGAAAGAAAACAATTATTTTCAAAATTTTAAATTAAAATTCTTCAAAAATTTTATTATTTTTAAAACTCTTTTCCAAAAAATATTCTTAAAAAAATTCAATTACTGTCAAATAAATTTATTATTTGGGAATTTTTCCTTTATAAGTAATTAAAAAATCAATTATTATTATGCAAAAATAGTTTAAATTTGTTTTTGAAAAACCAATTTTAAGAATATTTTTATTTTATTTAAAATATCTATATATTTTAAATTTTATTTTTTTTCAATAATTTTGTTTATATATTTTGAATAATTCACCTTAATGTCTTTCGAAAGAAATTATAAGGCGTTACAGTTACAAATTATTATAAAAAATCGATTTTTATATTAAAATAATTGAATTCTCGAAAATCTGGTAAAAAAATCGTAAAAAATATAATCAATTCAGAGAAGAAGTTTCATTAAAGATTTGAGAAAGTAATTAAATTTTGGAAGGGTAATGCAATTAGTAAAGTCTTATTAATACAAAGTAGTTCAATTTTCTTCAATTTAATTGTTAGATATTAACTATCAGTTGATAAATTTTTACTATCTAATTAGTAGATTTTTATTATCAGGAGATCAATTATATATTATTGTCTTTTTTACTTTTACAGCAACAGATTTTTACTTTTACTTTTACTTTTTGAGATTTTTATTTTATCCTTCATTTTCACTTTGACGAATTTTTATTTTCCACTTCATTTACACTTGGGAAAATTTTATTTTCCTCTTTCATTTTCACTTTGAAAAATTATTTTTTTCTTTATTTTCTCTTCGACAAATTTTTATTTTCCTCTTCATTTTCACTTTGAAAAATTATTTTCTTCTTTATTTTCACTTCGACAAATTTTTATTTTCCTCTTTCATTTTCACTTTGAAAAATTATTTTCTTCTTTATTTTCACTTCGACAAATTTTTATTTTCCTCTTCATTTTCACTTTGAAAAATTTTTAATTTCCACTTCGACAAATTTTTATTCTCCTCTTCATTTTTACTTTAAAAAAATTAATTTCTTCTTTACTTTAACTTTCACAAATTCACTTTCATAGTTTATTTTTCTTTTCACTTGTACTTTACCTTTAATTTCAACTTTTGAAAAATTTTTATTTTCCCCTTAACTTTGATAGAAAGTGAAAAAAAAAATCAGTCAAAGTGAGAATAAAAATCTACCAAAGTGAAAATGAAAGAAAAATTATCTGTCAAAGTGAAATTGAAAATAAAAGTGAAAATAAAAGTCAATTCAAATTTTAAAGTCACTTTTATTTTAAAAAAATATTTTGAAATATATCCAAGTTTTTTTTTTGACTCGAATAATTTTGTTTTCCTTCAGTGAAAAATAGTTATTTTTGTTATTTTGGAAAAAAAATTGCAAAAAATACGTAAAAGGTGAAAATTTTCAAGTGGAATATTATTAAATTGGTGACGAAGAAAGGTAACACTATGAAAATTTTCGGCATAGTAGGTAAAGGACAATCTGGATCAGACAGAGAGTTTTCTCGTATAGCTGAAAGCACCTTGAGAGCACAGCTGTGCTCTCAAGTGGAAAATACCAGGTGCGGCATGACTGAGTACAGAAACGTCTGACGTAAAATTTCCTTACCTACTCTTGAGAGTATACATCTTTCTTTCTTTTTTTTTCTTTTTCTTTTTTACTCTTCTTTATTACATCTCCCTGCCAATACAGCAATTTCACCTTTTTCAAGGAACCAGATAACTAATTCTCAACTTTCTTTATTAAATTCTCTAATTTAGTTATTCGGGGGAAATTTCCTACTTTTAAAAACGGTCGTGGAATTTTATTATTTAAAAAAGATGGAAATGTCACTATTTTAATATTGTAAAAAGCGAGGGATGAAAAATTGATGAACGAGAATATTTTATTCGAATTCGCTGAATTAATGATTTACATCCAAGGAAACAGAGACTTTGTTAATTTTTCACTTTCATTTTCAATTTATACAATTTACAATTTTACTTTTGAATTTTATTTTTATTTTCTATTTTTACATTCGTTTTCACTTTCATTCTCACTTTTTTTCTCACATAATTTTATTTTCACTTTCATTTTCCCTTATAAAATAAATTCTCCTACGTAATTTCATTTTTATTCCCATTTTCCCTTTGACGGATTATTTTATTCTATTTTTATTTATTATTTTTTATTATTTAGAAAAATAAAAAATATTTATAAAAGTGAAAATGAAAGTGAAAATAAAAATCTATATAAGTTAAAATTGAAAGGAAAAATAAAAATTCATTAAGAATGAAAGAAAGAAAAGAAAGAAAAGAAAGCGTGAATGTATGTATAAAACAATGTGAATGTAAATGTGAATTGGAAAAGATAATTCTCAAATAATCCGTATAGAAAAATAAATCTTAAAATCAATTAATTCCTTATAAGTAAATTATCGTTAACGCTTAAAAGGTGGAGATATTTTCAGACACATAAATCTAGGACTAGTAATTCTGCATTCTGCGTAGGCGAGTGACACCCACTTGATGCTATAAGCCTAATTGGAAAATCCTTAACAAATAAATATATCAACTACACCTCCGCAGCTCGTCTAAAAACACCATAATCAACAAAATTATTCGAATCATTTATATACTCTGTCGGAAAGTGTAATTTATTATTTACTTCATTATTTAATGCTTAATTACATTGAGGTTGATTTAATATTTTCTTTCTTTTTTCCTCTTTTCTTTTGTTATTTTGTAAATTCTATTTTATATTTAATATTTTTTATTATTTACTCAATTATTCAATATCGATTTTAATTACGTTAATTCAATACTTTTTTTACTATTTTTTTATTTTTTTAAATTATATTTTACATTTAAAAATATATATATTTTTTTAAATTATATTTTACACTTATTTTACATTAATTTTTGCTAATAACTTGTAATTAATATTTACTTCATTATTTATAATTTTTCTTTGATTCAAAAGAAGTATCTTTGATTTAACAAATATTTCTTTCATTTAAAGAAAATTTCCTTGATTCAATCAAAGTTTCTTTGATTTTATGAAAATTTGTTTAAATCGAAAAAATTTCAATTTTTGATTAAAAATTAATTTTTTTTTACTCAAAAGAAGTTTTCTTGATTCTACAAAAATTTCTGTTATTTAAAAAAATTTCCTTGATTCAATCAAAGTTTCTTTGATTTAAAAAAAATTTGTTTAAATCAAAAAAATGTTCGTTTAATTTTAATCAAAAAACTTCTTTTTGTTAAGAAATATAATTTATTTTAATATATTTTAATATTAAGTTAATATTATTTTAACAGAATTTATTTTAATTGTCGTTAAATCAATATGTTCTTTTTACTATTTTTTTATTTTTTAACTTATATTTTACGCATTTAGTATTTTATAATTATTCCTAATAACTTGTAATTAATATTTACTTAATTATTTAATACTCAATTTAATTGTTAATTCAATATTTTATTTTTACTATTTTTTTATTTTGTAAATTCTATTTTATATTATATATTTTCTATTTAATATTTTTCACTTTTATTTTATGCTTAATATTTTGTAAATTTTTTTTTCATTTTATATTTTGTAAATTTAATTTCCAAAAATGACTTTCCAGTCTTGAGGATTTCGTATAAATTCCACTTTTGCATTTTGATTAACGTGATTGACAGAAATATTTATATATAATAATAATAATAATAATAATATATACGAAAGATTGAATCTGACAAATGGATTTGGTGGCAGAACGTGAGGGGAACGTGGAAGTAATCTGGGAATTTACTCACATAATACAGAGATCAGGTGCACATTAAATACGTTAAATTCTCATAGATTTAGGGTAATTTCAAATTGCTTTATTTACTCAAGATTTACATATACGTTTATCATAACTAATATTCTATATTTACAATAATATTTATTTTACACCCAGAAAAAAAGTTTTTGTCAATTTAAAAAAATCAGTTTCTTTGACTCGATTTGTTTTCCACCAAAATAATTTTTTTTTTGAACTAAAAGAAGTTTTTTGATTAAAATAATTCGAAAATTTTTTTGATTTAAACAAATTTTCTTTAAATCAAAGAAACTTTGATTGAATCAAGGAAATGTTCTTTAAATAAAAGATATTTTTGTTGAATCAAGAAAACTTCTTTTGAGTCAAAGAATAATTAATTTTCAATCAAAAATCGAATTTTTTTTATTTTAACAAATTTTCTGTAAATCAAAGAAACTTTGATTGAATCAATGAAATTTTTTTTATATGAAAGAAATTTTTGTTGAATCAAGAAAACTTCTTTTGAGTCAAAGAAAAATTAATTTTCAATCAAAAAAACAAGTCGCAAAGCAAATTTTATTTTCATGTTTTTTGAAAATAAAATTTTCTTTTAATCAAAAAGAGATTTCTTGATTCTACAAAAAAAATTTTTTCCTGGATGTACACTTAGAAAAAAGATTTTGACAATTTAAAGAAATCAGTTTCTTCGACTCGTTTTGTTTCATTCAAAATAAATTTTTCGTTCAAACAAAAAGAGGTTTTATGATTCAAGAAAAATTTATTTATTTGATTTCAACAAATTTTCATTAAATCTAAGAAATTTTTTCTTGTAATCAATGAAATTTTATCATTATTATAGGGTTAAAGAAATAATTTTTTAATTTAGAAAAGAAAATTTCTTTTAAATAGATAAATTATTTTTGAGTCAAATTGTTTGTTGAATAAAATAAATTTTTTGAGTCAATTAAATTTTTCTTAAATCAAAGAAATTTTCTTTCATTCGAAGAAAAATTAATTTTCAACCAAAAAACAAGTTTGTAAAGCAAATAATTTCTTTAAATCAAGAAAAATTTTTTTCTGGGTATACACACATTTGTCATTTCAAAGAAATTAGTTTCTTAGACTCTTTTTGTTCATTCAAAATAAATTTTTCGTTCAAACAAAAAGAGGTTTTTTTTTTTATTCAAGGAAAATTTATTTGCTGTAAACAAATTTTCTTTGAATCCAAAAAATTTGTTCTTAGTAATCAAAAGAATTTTATTATCGAGTAAAAAAAATAATTCTTTTTTTAAAAAGGAAAAACTTCATGATACAAATAAATTGTTTTTTATTCAAAGAAATTTTTTTGAACCAAGGAAATTGTCTTGAAGTAAAAAAAATTTCTTTAAACGAAGTAAAATTAATTTTAATCAAAAAGATAAGAAGCAAAGCAAATTTCTTTAAATCCTAAACAAAATTTTTTCAGGAAAAAGATTTTCTCAACTAGAAAAAATTTCTTAGACTCGTTTTGAGTCATTAAAAATAAATTTTTCTTGTAATCAAATAGAGATTTTTTGATTCAGAAAAGATTTGTTTGCTTCAAAGAACAAATTTTTTTTTGAATACAAAATAAATTGTCCTTTAAATGAAGCATTTTTTCCTTGACACTAATAAATTGTTTTTGAACCAAAAAATTTTTTTCAATCTAGGAAATTTTCTTGAAATGAAAAGAAATTTTTTTTAAACGATGGAAATGTTTTTTAATCTAGAAATTTTTTTTGGGATTTTTGAAACAGAAAAATTAATTTTCAGCAAACAAAAAAAACAAGTCGCTCAGCAAATAATTTCCATAAATGAACAAAAAAAATTTTCTTGGTTTATATTCTTAATTCACAAAAATTCAACGTATAATGAAATTTTTTTACTCAAAGCACTTATTTTGTTTATCTTTTCAGAATAAACAACTTTTCTTATAAAAATAAATTGAATGCTTTTTCTTGAATTTTGCAAAAAGAAAAACAAGAAAGTTATATAAAAAATTCAGTTTATAACAGGAAGCTTTTTTTTTATTCTTTTTTTCTAAAGTCTTTTTTTTTAAAGCCATATATAGTTTTTAAAAGGCAGAAAACATACTTTTCACTGGAAGAGTTTTTAAATTTAATAACAGATAAAACAATAGTTCCGCAACGTGCATTTCTCTCTCTCTCTCTCTCTCTCACTCTCTCTCACTCGAACAATTGAGAATTTCTCAGAAAGGACGACGTATCTTCTTGAAATCGAGTCTACGTCTATGTATAGATTTTAGAGAAGAATAAACGTAATATAATGGTAGCCATCAATTGGAGAAATGAAAGATTCCCCTTTATAATATTTCTTATTATATACTTATTTCGAATTCCGTGTGTGTTTCTTATATATATAAGTCGTGAAACAAATATTGACGGATCATTGAACCATATTTTGTCAATATTAACAAATAAAAATAAAAAACAATCATCAATGGAATAGAGGAGAATTTCGTTTATTATCTCGCTCTTATTTCTCATTTATTGCGAGGGAAAATTTACTTTAAAACGTCGATGAATTTCTTTCACAGCCGGAAACTTATATTTCGTTAAATAAAAATAGAATTTCATTCAATTTATGGCAATAAATCAAAAGTAGCTAAAGTTGCTGACTAACTTTAGAAACTCGATAATTGGCATATGAAAATGCGAATAGATACTGAAACTTATAGTTGATATAATGTCGAAATTTATCAAATTACTAAAGTTACGCAATCGGAACGGAACTTGAGATATTTCAATTCAAATATCTTTCGTATTATATCAGAATGATACGGGTACCAGTTTGTCGTTTGAGTTTAGAAAAAAAAAATTTATAAACATTATGATAAAAAAAAAAACGAAATTTCGGCTGTTGATGTATCATTTTCCAGATAAATAGTTCTTTTAACAAAAAAAAGTTTTTTAAAATTAATAATATTAATAATAATTACTTTTCCTGGAAGTCAATTATGAATTTTCCTTTCATTATCTTTCTGAGGATATGAAATTGAATCTATGGTTTACTTCAACTTTTATTACCACTTTCGCTTTCATTTTCATAAATTTTTTCACTTTTGTTTTCACTTTGACGGATTTTTATTCTACCATTCATTTTTACTTTGATAGATTCTTATTTTTTGTTTCATTTTCTCTTTGATCGATTTTTACTTCCATTGGCATTTTAGTAGATTTTTATTTAGACTTTCACTTTTATTTTTACTTTCAACTTGATTAATTATTCTTTTTATTTTCACTTTAACTTTTACTTCGATTGAAATTAAAAATAAAAAAGTGTCAAAGTAAAAAGAAAAAGAAAAACATCAAAGAGAAAAGAAATATTAAAATAAAATTCCATCAAAGTGAAAATGAAATGAAAAATAAAGTGATATCAAAGTAAAAATAAAAGCAAAAATCTATTTAAGTGTAAATTAAAGGAAAAATTAAAAATATTTCAAAGTTTAAAAATAAAAAAAATATATATCAAAGTGAAAATGAAATTAAAAATAAAAATCTATTGAAGTGAAAGTGAAACTAAAAATAATAATCTATTGCAGTGAAATTGAAATTGAAAATAAAATTCTATCAAAGTGAAAATGAAAATAAAAATTTATCATAGTAAAAATGAAAGTGAATCTAAAAATGTGTCGAAAATAAAAATCTGTCAAAGTCAAAATGAAAGGGAAACTAAAAATATTTCAAAGATAAAATAAAAGGAAAAATATCAAAGTGAAAATGAAATTGAAAATAAAATTCTATCGAAGTGATAGTGAAACTGAAAATAAAAATCTATTGCAGTGAAATTGAAATTGAAAATAAAATTCTATCAAAGTGAAAATGAAAATAAAAATTTATCATAGTAAAAATGAAAGTGAATCTAAAAATGTGTCGAAAATAAAAATCTGTCAAAGTGAAAATGAAAGGGAAACTAAAAATATTTCAAAGATAAAATAAAAGGAAAAATATCAAAGTGAAAATGAAATTGAAAATAAAATTCTATCGAAGTGATAGTGAAACTGAAAATAAAAATCTATCGAAGTAAAATTGAAATTGAAAATAAAATTCTATCAAAGTAAAATTGAAAATGAAAATAAAATTCTATCAAAGTGAAAATGAAAGTGAATCTAAAAATGTGTCGAAAATAAAAATCTGTCAAAGTGAAAATAAAAGGGAAAATAAAAATATTTCAAAGATATAATAAGAGTGAAAATGAAAATGAAAATAAAAATCTATTGAAGTGAAAGTGAAACTAAAAGTAAGAATCTACTGAAGTGAAATTGAAATTGAAAATAAAATTCTATCAAAGTGAAAATAAAAACAAAAATAAAAATGTATCATAGTAAAAATGAAAGTGAATCTAAAAATGTGTCGAAAATAAAAATCTGTCAAAGTCAAAATGAATGTCAAAGAAAAAATAAAATGACATTCGAGCCCTTGTAATTTAAATATTTATCAAAATTAATACTGTAATTTATTGAGACGTCCACATCGAGTCAAAAAATTTTGAAACGATTGAAAGAACGAAATTTCTTTTTCGTTTTTCATTATTATTGATAAAAAATTGTTAGCCCTATGAATAAATTTTGAAAACTTTTTAATTTCCACTTACGAAGAAAGAAAAAAAATGAATTTAAATTTTAACAAAAAACAAATTACTCTTTTTGCATATAATTTATTTTAAAGTAATTTTTTTCTTTTTTTTTCTTTTCACCTTTTTTTTTAGAAAATAATTCACTTTCAAGTCGTTTTTGTAATTTCGTTTCTATTTTGACTTTCATTTCCACCTTCACTTTGATAGATTTTTATTTTCCCCTTAATTTTCACTTTCATTTTTGGTTGGTGTACAGTTTTTCTAAAAATTGTTTTTCTAAAATTGTGAATTTCTAAAAAACTTTTTTCTAATGAAGGTGATTTTTTACTTTTCTCTTTATTAAGAAAGGTCATTTTTTAAAAATTTCTTTTTCTAATAACGGTAATTTTCAAAAAATTTTTTTTCTAACAATACTTGAAATTTCGTTAAAAAATTATAATAAATATAATAAAAAATAGAAATTATGCAAATTTTCTAACAAAATTTCTAAATAATCTAGTTAAAAATCGTAATTAATAAATAGAACTTATAGGGATTTTTTCTCTGAATATATTTAAAAATTAAAAAAAAAATGTTTTATAAATAAATTAATTTTGGAAATTTTGTTAGAAAAATGATGCAAATTATTTTTTTTTTCATAAATGAACAGAATTTTGTTTACAAATTGTGATAAGAAATAGTACCTAATTTTATAGATTTTTCTACTTCTCCAAAAACAGACTTATTATTTTGTAAATAAAATTGTGATTGAGAAATAGAAAATATGAAAAATAGTTTCTATTTCTCATTCTTAATTTTTTTTTAACAATTTTCTAACTTTTATCAAAAATTATGGAATTTTACAAATTTTAGAAAAATAAATATTAGAAATCATAACTTTTTAGAAAAACTTTTTTTAGAAATCAGATTTCATTTTTAGAATTTGTTTTTTTTTTAGACAAAAAGGATTAGAAAATATTTTTTAGAAAAAGTTACCACCTACCTTCATTTTTATTTATATTCTTTAATATCACAGATATTTTATTTTACTTTCATTTACACTTTCAGAAATTTTCATTTTCACTTTCGATTTTTTCAAAGCTCGATTTCTATTTGCAAGTAAAAATAAGAGTTCTTCATGGTCAAAGTAGTCGAGAAAAAGAATATTTTTTTTAACAGTAAAGGTAAAAGCGAAAAAGAAAGTCTAGAAAAGAAAAATAAAATAAAATAAAATTTTAAAATGAAATTTATTAAATTTTATTATTTTTTATTAGTAAATTTATTAAAAATAAAAAGTAAAAATAAAATTGAAATTGTCAAAGAGAAATTGAAAATGAAAATGGAAAAACTCTCAAAGCGAAAGTAATTATGAAAGTGAAAATGGAAGTCTTAAATTAAAATAATAGTTTACCATTATTTTAATTTTAATTAATTTATTTGTTTTAATTTTAATTAAATAATTAATTCATTTTAATTATAAAAAGTAAAGATTGAAAAATTTATCAGAAGTACAGCAATCGTTTTTGCAGTGAATTGCATTATCATTACTTATTTTTATCTCCTCTCGTTCCCGATTTTGTTTCGAAAAATCACAAAAGCTCAGAATACGAAATGATAATCTCAGCAAAAATCATAGATTGCTGACTGAAGAAGCAACGATGAACTTTATATATTAGAGAGAGAGTGCGTATTGAAAATTCAAGTATCTGCTTCTGCTCACAAAATATCAATCGAGACCCCTTTCACTTAGAATTTTATGTGCCTTTCATGGAACCATTTGACTCTTAGCATTTCGTTTAATCGGTTTTCTCCTCTTTTGAATTCTAGAAGAGAAAGCGAGTAAAGAGAGCGAGAGAGAGAGACGAAGAATAAAATAGGGGAGTTTTGCAGAGACACCAAGACGAAACGTAGAGTTAATATCTCTTCTCTCTCTCTCTTTCTCTTTCTCTCTCTTATAGAAATGCCTTAGCGAACGGTATCTAGCACATTACTTGCGAATACCAGGACCTGGCTCAAAGCCATATAGTCAAGGCAAGTCGAGGGTCTGAATCGTTCATTGCAATTGGCATTTTTTTTTCATTTTTTTTCATTTTTTTTTTTTGCTTTTTTTCTTCTTTTTTTTCTTTCTTTTTTCTATATAAAAACTGCTCAAATACTGATTTTGACGAACACGACCCATAAATATATCATGTATGATGTATATATATCTAAAAAAAATACTCGCAATTTCCCTGCACTCGTACTACCACAAAAATCGATACATATTTTTCAACTACCATTTCAACTTTATAGCGATATTTGAATATTTGAAAATCTACATTGATTTAAAAAAAAGAAGAAAAAAAATGAAAAAAAATACCATTGGTTTAGATTTATTTTTATATTTATTTTTCGTTCTCAGAGAAAGCAAATAAAAGTTTCATGTATAACGGAAGGGACGCGCCGTTTGTAAAAGTCAGAAATGGAAATAAACAATTTTTTTAATATTCTTCTTACTTTATCTTAAACAAAAAGTGAATTAGTGAAATATTTACTGCTTTAAAATTAGTGAAATTCAATGATAGGAATTTGGATAGAAAATTTTCACTTTGAATTTCATTTTGATGGATTTTTTTTGCTCTCGTTTTCACTTGAACGAATTTTTCTCTCCAACTTCATTTTTATTTTTAATGATAGAATTTTATTTACACTTTCGTTTCCTCTTTTGTTTTCACTTTCATTTTTACTTTTGTCAGAGTTTATTTTTACTTATCTTTCACTTTTACTTCGATAGATTTTTATTTTCACTTTCATTTTCACTTCGATAGATTTTTATTTCTCAGTAAAAACATCTATGAAAATGAAAATGGAATTTAAAGTAAAAATCTATTAAATTGAAAATGAAAATGAAAATAAAAATCTATCAAACTAAAAGTAAAAGTAGTAACAAAAATATATATTCAATTACTTTTAGGAATTTTAATAAAATTCTTTGCAAAATTCAATTATTTTCATAAATAAAAATATTCATCACAAGAATTCAATTATTTTCAATTATTTTCAAAATTCACATAAAAATTCTTTGCAAAATTTCAATTATTTTCAAAAGTTTTTCGCAATTCAATAGTTTTAAATATTTACTATTTTCATTAAATTTATCAAAAAATTTAATTATTGAAAAAAAAATTGTTGATACAATTCTACGAAAACATTCAATTATTTTCATAAATAATAAAATTTCATTTAGGAATTCAATTATTTTCATCGTAGAATTTCAAATATTTTTAATACAATTTTCAATAAATTCCTTGAGAGATGCAATTATTCTTAAAAGTTTTATTAAAACTTAAGAAATAATTCAATTTTAAGAAACATTCAATTGTTCAATAAAATAATAAAATTCGTTGCAATAATTCAAATATTTTCATAAATAACATTTAATTCGTCGCAGAAAATCAATTATTTTCAAAAATGTTTAAGTAATTTTGCAAAATAATTTAATTAGCTTGATAAACAACAACATTCTTCCCTTAAAATCAATTATTCAAAGCAATTTTAATAAAATTCTTTTCCAAAATTCAATTATTTTAAGAAACATCAAAATTCATCACAAGAATTCAATTCTTTTTGAAAAGTAATAAAATACTTTGCAAAAATTAAATTACATACTTTCAAAATTTAAAAAAAATTCTCGTCAAGAATTCAATTATATAAATAATAAAAATTCTTCTTCGAAATTCAATTATTTTCAATCATTTTAATAATTTTCTTGTCAGAATTTCAATTCAAAAAATCTAATAAAATTCTTTAAAAAGTCTTCAATTATTCTCAAAAATTGTATAAATAATAAAATTCTTCTTCGAAATTCAATTATTTTCAATAATTTTAATAATTTTCTTGTCAAAATTTCAATTATTTAAACAAAATCTAATAAAATTCACGATGTTGAAGTCCACAACGTTGATAAACGAAAAAAATTTGTTTAATCTATTCCAATATTACACGGAAAAAAATTTCATGACGCGAACGAGCAATATTGGAAATATAATTAAAATGAAGAACAACATAACCCACGTTTGGAATTAAGCTTAACTACATTAGCCGAAAGTTTAGCCAATTCAGTGATAGTGAGCTTTGGTTGAGTGCAATTCGTCAGCCATATTGGAAGTATGTGGAAACCTGACGCTCTACGGCTCCTACCCAGAAATTTTTTTGACAGCATAAATATCAGTTTTGTGTTTTTTTAGTTTTAAAACAGTATTAATTTCAATAATTTACTTTCATATGGCTACAATTTGAAACATACAATTGAAAAAAATTAAAAATCATTTCAGAGTTAGGTTGTCTTTCAAGTAAAATTCAATATCGCGATTCTAGCGATAATGCCAATATCGCTCGCTCGTTTTTGACGAAATGTTTAGCTGTTATGGCGAAAAATTTCTCCATTTCAGTTGTACTTTTTTTTCCGTGTATTTTTAATTTAATATTTAATTGTATAACAATTATTATCAGATTATAAACATTAGTTTATTTTTTCTAAATATTTTTTTGACAATATTGCTCTGTTATCTTTTACTAATTTACTAAGTGAACAATTTTTTTCGTTGATAAACGTTGTGGACTTCAACGTGATTAAAATTCTTTGAAGACCTTCAATTATTCTCAAAAATTGTTATAAAATTCTTTAAAATAATTAATTGCATTAAAATTTTAACTAAATTCCATAAAACAAATTAAATATTTTCAAAAGTTGTTAATACAATTCAATTATTATTTTTCGTACTTTTAACTAACAATTCTCTAAGATTAATGTTTTTTAAAAAGTTTAATTGAATAAATAATTGAAGTAATAGATTTGATGAAGAATTTTATTTAAAAATTGTAGAAAATAATAATTGAATTGAAATGATGAAAATAATTTTTTAAAATTTACATTAACAATATTCTTATAATAATAAAATAATGAGTTTGTCACTCGATCGTCTTTAATTATTATAAAACATAAAGAAAACAATCACTCCGAGTCGAAGACTCGGAGTGATCGATTTCTTCATGTTTATTATTCATATTATGTTTATTATTCATATTCTTATGAGTTGTTCAATTTGAAAAGGTTTGAATTTAAAATTTTTGAACGTCTTAATTCCTATGAAAAAAAATGGTTAAATATGTTTATTTTAAATAAAACTATTGATGTTTTCGAATAATTTTACTTTGGAAGAAATTTGTAAATAAATGTAAATAGAATATTTTTTGAGTATCTAATAATTTTTAGACTAAATCAGAATATTCTTTAGGGTCAGGGAAAAAGTTAAAATTCTGTCTGTAAATCAGAGAAAAATCAGAGAAAAATAAAGTTAAATTTTTATGGTAACCCTGTAATTGTTCGATGTTAGTTTTAATATTATCAGTAGTAAAAGTCATTTACAGTAAGAAATTATCTAAGTAGCTGATAAAATTTATTACCAGTAGTATGAGTCAATTTTGGTCAGACGTGTTAATTACTTGTGGTTTTTAGTTGTTTTTATTGCCAGTAGTCAAAGTCATTTACTTTCTAACATTATCAGTAGTATAAGTCAATTTAAGTCAGACGTTTCTTAATTTTTTGATTTTAGTTAAAATTATCAGTAAATTTGTATTTATGATTTTATAAATTAATCAGTAGTAGTAGTAGTAGTAGTAGTAGTAGTAAAAGTCTGTCAGATAATACCTAAATAGTTATTAATATTTTTTATTATCAATAGTATAAGTTAACTTTGGTCAGACATTCAGTTCAGTGTCTTTTTTAGTATTTTTATTACCAGTAGTAAAAGTTATTTACAGTCAGACATTACCTAAACAGCTGATAAAATTGATTATCAGTAGTATGAGTCAATTTTGGTCAGACGTGTTAATTTCTTGTCGCTTATCAGTTTTTTTTATTGCCGGTGTCAAAGTAATTTACTGTCAAACATTTTTAGTAGTATAAGTCAATTCAAGTCAGACGTTTAAACGTCTGACTTGCATTGACTTATACTACTTATACTACAGAAAAAAATATGTGTTAAATTTGTTGCGTGTACTTTTCAGATGGTGTTATTTTAACACTACTTTTAGTGTTAAAATAACACTCCTTTTTTCTTGTGTTCTTAATTATCCGATTTTAGTAAAAATGAGTAGTAAAGTCATATTTATGACCTAATCAAAGTAATAACTGGCAGTACTAGTAGTATAAGTCAGACTATACGTAAATAGTTACAAATATTTTTAATTATCAGTAGTACAAGTTAATTTTGGTCAGACGTGTCAATTTCTCTTTAATTTTTTAATTTTTTTTAGTGACAATAGTAAAATTAATTTAACGCCAGTCAGGGTCAAAAAGAATTGATAAAATTAATTATCAGTAGTATAAGTGAATTTAAATCAGACGTTCATTTAATGCCTGGTTTTAGTAAAAATCAGTAGTAAAGTTTATTTTGGTCAGACTTGTTAATTTTTTAGTCAGACATTACTCAAATAGTTAATAAAATTAATTATCAGTAGTATAAGTCAATTTAAGTCCGACGTTTGTTAATTGTTGAATTTGAGTATCAGTAGTAAAGTAATATTTATGACTTCATAAAAGTAATCAGTAGTAATGCTAGTAATAAAAATCAGTCAGATAATACCTAAATAGTTATTAAATTTTTGAATATAAGTAGTATAAGTCAATTTTGGGCAGACGTTGTATTTAGTATTTTTTAGTTTCGATTTTTCTTTTTTTATTGCCAGTAGTAAAATTCATTTACTATCAGACATTACTCAAACAGTTAATAAAATTTATTATCAGTAGTATAAGTCAATTTAAGTCAGACATTTGTTAATTGCTCACTTTTAATGTCAGTAGTAAAGTTATAACTACGATATAATAAAAGTAATCAATAGTATAAGTAAAACTCATTCATATAAAACCTAAGAAGTTAATAATATTATTGATTATCAGTAGTATGAGTCAATTTTGGTCAGACGTTGTGCTTTGTGTTAATAAATTTTTTATTGAGAGTAGTAAAAGTAATTTACTGTCAGACATGAACGTAATTATTTATAAAATTTAATTTCAGTAGTATAAGTCAATTTGAGTCAGACGTTTATTAATTGTACAATTTTAGTGTCAGTAATAAATTTATAACTTCGGTTTGGTAAAAGTTATCAATAGTAGTAGTAGTAAAACTCATTCAGTTAATACCTAAAGAGTTAATAATATTTTTTATTATCAGTAGTATGAGTCAATTTTGGTCAGACGTTGAGTTTAGTATTTTTTATTTTTTTATTTGCCAGTACTAAAAGTAATTTACTGTCAGACATTGTCAAAAGGGTTTCTTGTCACTTTTCAGTTTTTTTTATTGCCGGTAGTCAAAGTAATTTACTGTCAAACATATTATTAGTAGTATAAGTCAATTTGAGTCAGACGTTTCTTAATTTTTTGATTTTAGTGAAATTTATCAGTAAATTTATATTTATGATTTAATAAATTAATTAGTAACAGTAGTAGTAGTAGTAGTAGTAGTAGTAGTAGTAGTAGTAAAAGTCAGTAAGACAATACTTAAAGAGTTAATAATATTTTTTATTATCAGTAGTAATATTCAATTTTAATCAGACATTGTGTTTAGTATTTTTTTAGTTTAATTTTGTAAGTTCTTTTTATTTACAGTAGTGAAAGTCATTTACTGTCAGACATGAACCTAATGATTGTTAAAATTTATTATTTGTAGTATAAGTCAATTTAAGTCAGACATTTGTTAATTGCTCACTATTGGAGTCATTAGTAGTCATAATAACTATTTAATAAAAGTAATCAGTAGTAGTAGTAGAACTTAGTCAGACAATACGTAAATAGTTAATAATATGTTCAATTATCAGTAGTATAAGTCAATTTTGTTCAGACGATTAAAAATTAGATTAATTCACAATTTTAATTTGAGCAAAAATTTTCAGTAAAAAAAACCCTTTTTTTCCCTTCGTATTAGAAATTAGAACACTTGAATTCTCATTAAACAATCCATCTTATTAAACATAGTGTCGCAATTTTGACAATGAATTTGTCACACACACACACACACATGAATTAATATTTCATTGAATGGTTGTAATTAAAATTGCCGAATACCAATGGAGGCTGAATTAAGCAGCTCTTACCCATATTCTAGGCTTCAAAATCAAGACTAATTTCGCCGAGTGGTCTAGCGAGACTGGGATTAAATCGGTCAGGCTATTTCGAATTCCTGGAAACCATCCAGAATCCTCTTGCCGGAGTATTATCCTCCAGGCAAAGAGCGCCCTTCAAGGGAATAATACATTCGCCGAACAACCTGCATTATATGTATGAAGGGTATGAGAGATAAAGGGATAAAACGAAAGAGAATTGGCGGTTGACAATATAGGATGAATTTACAATTTGACTTTAGTGGTTCAGCCATTCGGGTTTATCTATCGAAGTCAAATTACCACTCAAATGATCTTTATTCCGGAAAAATTGACAATTTCTTTCTCATCAACTTTGAATTTAACGGAAATAAAAACGGAGGAAAATTAAATTTCTGATTAATTTTACAAAAAAAAAAAATAATTTTCATGTGGGTGGTTTTTTTGAAAGTGTTACTTTGAACTTAAATTTTTTAATTTTCTTTCTTTTTTTTATTTTTTTTATTCACAGTTTTTTCTAAGGATATCAAATTAAAACAAAAACCGAATCAAAATTCGTTACTTTATTATTTAATTCTATTCGTTATTTCATTATTTTATTTTATTCATTGTTTCATTATTTGATTTGATTTTTTATAATTTCACTTTTTTTTCACTATCATTTTTACTATCACATATAAAATGTTAATTTTTATTGTTACTTTTTTTTATTTTTACGTTGAAAATATTCTATTTTCACTTTGTTTTCACTTTCATTTTTATTTTTGACAAACTTTTATTTACTTTTCATTTTTATTTTGTCAGATTTTAATTTTCAATTTTCCTTTTTAGTTTTATTTTCGCTTTCATTTTTATTTGGGCATATTTTAATTTTCACTTTTCCTTTTTATTTTTATTTTTAACTTCACTTGGACAGATTTTTATTTTTATTTTAAGTTTCACTTTCACTATAAAAAGAAAATTTTCATTTAAGGGCAATATTAAATTTAGAACTTTCTGTCTGAAAATAAGACTTTTCTTACTATGTTCATAAAAAATGAAAATAAAAGGTAAAAAAATGTTTGGCAAAAATTGATTTTGAATTTCGTTTTCACTCTAATTAGTCTTTTATTCATAACTTCATTGGTAGATTTTTATTTTAAATTTCATTTGAATTTTGTAGATTTTTATTTTCAATTTCATTTTCACTTTTGTAGATTTTTATTTTTTATTTTATTTCGATTTCGATTCAGTTTTTCAGAATAATTACATTTTTTGAGTAGTTCCTGTAAAATTGTATTAAAAATAATTGAAATCCTGCGACAAATTTTACTATTTTTGAAAATAATTGAATTATTACTAAAAATTTTACTAAAATGTTTAAAAAGAATTGAATTTCTGTAAAAAATTTTGTTATTTTTGAAAATAATTGAATTTTTTATTAGAATTTTATAAACATTGTTTTAAATAATAATTTTTTCAAAATATAATAAATATTATGAAAATGTTATTAAAATTTAAATAATTGAATTTTTGTGGAAAATTTTATTTGTGAAAATAATTGAATTTTTCTATTAATTGAATTCTTGTGATGAATATTATTTTGCAGAGAATTTTATTAAAATCACTCTAAATAATTGAATTTTGGGGAATAATTTTGTTATTTATCTTTAATAATTGAATTCATTCGAAGAAATATTTATGTGAATAATTGAATTCTTGGAAAGAATTTTATTAAAATCCAAAAGAATAATTGAATTATTTCAAAAAAATTTAAATTAAATTGTATTTAAAGTAATTGATTTCTTTCGAACAATTTTCTTAAAATATTTAAAAATAATTGAATTTCTGTGAAAAATTCTAATATTTTTGTAAATAATTGATTTTTTCGAGACATTGAAATAAAATTTTTAAGAATAATTTTGCTCAGAATTTTATTAACAATTTTTTTAAATAATTGAATTTTTATAAAAAATGTTATTATTAGTGAAAATAATTGAATTATTGTGAAGAATTGTATAACAATTTTGTTAAATACGTAATTGATTTTTCGGATTTTTTTTTAAAATGCTATTCTAAAGTAATTGAATTCCTGTGGAAATTTTATTATTTATGAAAATAATTGAATTTTGGATAAATGTAAAGTAATGGAAAAAAAACCAAATAGTAGCATAACATAAGAAAGTAGTAAATATTAGGTTTTAGTAGATGAGTGCGAAGCCTGCTGGTAATTTATTGTCTGGTTATATTCGTTAATTTATTTTTTGATTCTATTCGTTACTTTACTGTTTGATTCAATTTGTTACTTTAAATTTTTACAATACGAAAATGGTAAATAATAATTTTTAGAGAGTAGATTTTATGAAATTAATTAACACATCAAATATACCACTTTTAGAAGAATCAGCCATGTTCTATTGACTTTTTTCTCCATCCCTCTCTAAAATGTGACCATATTTGAGAAAACAACCTGAAAATAGAGGTCAAAATATTGTTAAAATAAAAAGAGGGAGAAAAAAGAGAAAGAGAGAAAGAGAGAGAGAGAGAGTTGGAAATGATATTTTTGACGTGAAAAGCGAGGAGAATCACAGAGTAGTTTTAAATGAAAGTTCAAGTCTTGATTGCACAAGACCAACGCTTTACCATCAGAGATTGCAGCCTTATAATTACCTATTGTTCATTTTTATTTACTTGACGTTCTCATACCCTTTTAGTTTCCATTCGAATGAAAAATCAATGAGCGGCTAATTCTATTTAACATCCGTAAAAGAGTTATTTATTACTTTGTAGGTACAATACTGATTTGATAAATTAATAGGCACTATATCCGTTAAAAAAAAATTTTCACTTTTTATCTTTTCCGAATGGTTTAGTAATTTTCTTCTATTATTTTTTTTTTGTATTTTTTTTGTAATTTTTTTTTGTAATATTTATTTTTAATATAATTTTTATATATAAAAACGATATTTTTGTGCGCAGATGGTGGCGAACCAACCGGAAGCTGGCACGGGATCCGTAACACCGGAAGAGAGTGGAACAACGTTCAGCAAGTTGAGGCAGTTGGGCAGTGGATTAATGACGGCAACGGGAAATGGTAAGTACTTTGTCAATTTGGAACATCGTTTGTATACACAATGTTGGTGGGAATATAATTCTTAGGTTAATTATAATTTAAATAATTTATCGAATTACGAATTTAACGAAAAATTAATTTCGAACGGGGAATGATGAATAAGCTGTGAAATAGGGTCATAAATTACCCACGTGTCATCTTCACGCTATGAAGGTCGATTATGTAATTTCACTTTCGGTTTGACTACTGTTTTCCCTTTCATTTTCACTTTCATGGACTTTTATTATAATTGTAACATTTTTTAAAAGGGCTTTTGTTTTAACTATCATTTTCACTTTCACTATGACCGCTTTTTATTGAATTCCTAAGCAATTTTTATTATTTATGAAACGAATTGCATTCTTACGAAGATTTTTACAACAAATTTTTTAAATAATAATTGCATTCTGTTTGGAAATTTTATGAAAATAGTAGATATTGAAAAATTATTGAATTGCGAAAAGTTTTTAAAAATAATTAAATTTTACAAAGAATTCTATTAAAATTTTTGACAATAATTTAATGTCTCATGTGGTATTTTATTAAATTTTTATGATCCTAAAGTTCTGAACGTTCAAATGAACGAAATTTATTTATTTTCTTCTTTAATTTAAATATTTATTACAATAATTTTTTGTCGATATAAAATAAATGAAACATAAAGTTTCTAAGTGTGAAATTTAAGTTTTTAATTTTTATTGCAAACAATAAATTATAAAAACATTTCTAATAAAAAGTGTTTCGTTCATTTGAACGTTCAAAACTTGTGGATCATAAATTTTTTAGGAAATAATTGAATTCCTAAAAAACATGTTATCATTTTTGAAAATAATTAAATTCTTGAGCACGATTTTATTGAAATTTTTAAAAATAATTAAATTTCCCAAAAGAAATTTATTAATTTAAAAATAATTGAATTCTTGTGATGAATATTGTTATTTATAAAAATGATTGAATTTTGCAAACAATTTTATTAAAATGCATTAAAATAATTGAATTTTCAGGAATAATTTTCTTATATTTATCGACATAATTGAATTCTTTCGAAGAATTATTTATTTAAATAATTGATTTCTTACAAAGAATTTAAAAAAAAAACATTTTTTTTAATAATTGATTTTTTTGAGAAATTGAAATTAAGTTTTGAAGAATAATTTTACAGTTTTTAAGGAAATCCTGTAAAATTATTTTAAAAATAATTGAAATTTTGCAATGAATTTTATTATTTATGAAAATAATTGAATAGTTGATAAGAATTATATTAAAATTTAAAAATATAATTAAATTCCTAAGTAGAATTTTACTAATTATGAAAATAATTTAATTATTGCGAAAAATTTTATTAAAATGTTTAAAAGGAATTGGATTTCTGTGATAAATTTTAATATTTTTGTAAATAATTAAATTCTGACAAAGAATTTAAAAAAAACATTTTTTCTTAATAATTGATTGTTTTGAGAAATTAAAATTAAATTTTTAAGAATAATTACATTTTTTGATCAATTCCTGTAAAATTGTATTAAAAATAATAGAAATCTTGCGATGAATTTTATTATTTATGAAAATAATTGAATGGTTGCTAAGAATTTTATTAAAATTTTCAAAATAAATTGAATTCATCAATTTTATTATTTATGAAAATAATTGATTTATTGCGAAAAATTTTATTAAAATGTTTAAAAAGAATTTAATTTCTGTAAAAAATTTTGTTATTTTTGAAAATAATTGAATTTTGTAAAAAATTTTATCAATTTTTTAAAAATAATTTAATTCTTTTGCGAAGTTTTATGAAAATACTAGATATTGAAAATAATTGAATTGTTTTAAAGAATTTGATTATATTTTTTGAGAATAGTTTTTTGATTTCTAGTATTAACGAAATTAAAGTAGTGGAAATTAAAAAAAAAAAACAGAAATAGTAGCTTTTAGTGGCTGAAATCGAAAAAAGTATCGAAATAGTAGCATAACGTAAGACTGTCAAAGTTGAAGTGAAAATGAAAGTAAAAATAAAAGTGAAAATGAAGGAGAAAATGAAAGAGAAAATGAAACTCAAAGTAGAAAAAAAATTTCAGAGTTGACCTTTAGGTAAAAAATTGAAAATTAATTCTTAAAAAAAGAAAATGCAAACAATGAATATTCTGCGCACTAAATCAATTTAGATCTCACCCGAGTCATTACAGTGTGAACGTAGATATTTCAACTAAGAACTAACTTTTATACATTTAGAAGGAGCTTCGTGTTGCAAGTCGTATTACTCCCTTATCTGTTTTCACGAAGCTTCTGTATAGTTGGAATTTCATAGAAAGATGTGATGAAAGTTTTTTCATTTCAATAAACCGAGAAGGCTAGAGATAATCTACAGGTAAATGAAGAAATACTTTTTTTAAAATAGAAAATCAAAATGTGACTATAATCAAAATTATAATCAAAATCAAAAATAAAATAAAAACACTCTTAACCTAAAAGTATCGAATTGCTATAATCAACAAATTGATACAAAAAATGAGGATGAAATAAAAAATTAATTTTTTCGGCATCAATTTCATCCACTTTAGTATCAATTTAATATTCTCAAGAAAATTGTGAAAAAATCAGAAAAGTATATTCTTTCTTCCACTGTAAAAAGAAAGTACTAAATTAGAACTGATTTTAGTTAATAAAATCGAACTATAATAACCATTTTAATACCAAAAATCGGTTCTAAATCGATAATCTTTTTACATTGCAATGAAGAAGGGAACACAGTAAAACGTGAGGTGTTAAAATAACGCCAGAATGGATTAAAATAATCTGCAACAGTTTAATCCCTCTAGGATTAAATTAACACCAGAAAGGATTAAAATAATCTATTTTGGTGTTATTTTTAACTATGAATAAAATTTTACTTTAAGGGAATTTGAACCATTATGACGTCACGTATTTAGAACAATTGCTTTGAACAAACTGTGACGTCATAATGGTTCAAATGCCCTTAAATAAAACACCAGAGTCAACGATTTGTAAAAAATCAACGAATTTAGCTTCTCCAGGGAGAATTGTAAGTTAGTAAGTTAGTTTCTAACATAGTTACTAACTTACTAACTAACTTAATAACATATTTACTAACTTCAATTGTGTTCAAAAATTTCAAAAAAATTCTCGTCAAAATTTCAATTCTCTTTATAAATAATTAAATTCTTCTCTGATATTTTTATAAATAATAAAATTCTTTTAGGAATTCAATTATTATCATAAATAATAAAACTCATTGTATAATTTCAATTATTTTTAATGCAATTCTAATCGAATTCCTCGAAAAATGTAATTATTCTCAAAAATTTTATTAAAATTCGTCCAAAGAATTTAATGATTTAAAAAATGTGTTAATAACATTTTTCATGAGAATTTAATTTCAAGAAACATGAAATTAATAAATTATTTATTTCTGTATTTAAATAATTGAATTCTCGTAGAAATTACTAATAAAAATTGATTTTCATTTCATAAAAATGAATTTCAGTTAAAATTTTAGATTATAATTAAATATTACAAGCATTATAACGTGGATTTTTAGATAAATTAAATTTTAAAAAAGTTTCAAATTAAATTCATTGATATTCTTAATTTTTCATATTTTTGACAAACAATTCTGTAGAATTAATTCTTTTTAAAAGTTTAATAGGATTTTCATTGAAATTATTTCAAGTTCTTATTTTTCAATATATATTTAATTGCAGAATTTCCGAATAATTGAAATTTTGTAAAATTGAATTGTAAACGAATGAATTTGAAAATTCTCAAAGAACTTTTTTTTAAAAATTATTAAAAATAATGGATTTATTGAAGAATTTTAGTTAAAAACTCACTTAAAAAAAATTTAATTTTAGAGAAGTTAGAAATTATTGCAGAAATTCAATTATTTTAAAAAGTAATAAAATTCTTCTTAAGGATTCAATTATTTTTACTAATAATAAAACTCATCGCAGCGCTTCAATTATTTTTCATACAATTATAATTGAATTCATTGAAAAAAAGTAATTATGTTCAATTGCAAGTTTTAATAAAATTTTAAAAGAATTCAATTATTTATAAATTTGTTGATGAAATTCTTTATAAGAATTGAAATTTAAGAAACATTCAATTGTTTAATAAATTATTTACTTTTGCATTTAAATAATTAAATTCTTGTAGAATTTTCTAATAAAAAATTGATTTTCATTTCATAAAAATGAATTTCAGTTAAAATTTTAGATTGTCATTGAATATTAAAAGCGTGAATTTTTAGAAATAATTGAATTTTCAAAATGAATTAATTTGAAAAAGTTTAATTGAATTTTCTTTTATATTATTTGAATTTTTTATTTTTTAATATGCATTTAATTAAAGAATTTAGGAATAATTGAAATTTCGTGAAATTGAATATTGTAAACAAATGTATTTGAGAACTTTTTTCGAAAATTATTAAAAATAATTGATATAAAGTAAAATTGTAGTTAAAAATTTTTGAAAATAATAATTAAATTGAAATAATGAAAATAATCTTGAAGAAGTATAATATTCTTATAATATAAAATAATGATTTTATTACTTTTGGTCATTTTTAATTATTATAAAATATGAAGAAATCGATGATTCCGAGTCGAAGACTCGGAGTTATCGATATCTTCATGTTTTATAGTTATAAAAAATTTAATGAATTAAAATTTCATTCATTGTAAAAAATAACACCAAAATTGATTATTTTAATCTTTTTTGGTGTTAATTTAATCTGCAACACTTTTTAATACCTCACGATTTACTGTGAAAATGTTAAAGTAAAAAAAAAATACAACGAATTGTCGTTTGGTGTTTAAAAAAATACAATTGAGAAAATGCGTGTCCACGTTCAGTAATTGAAGCATCAGAATCAAAATATGAAGTCATGAATATTTACGAGGTGAGAACAATGCAATCCTCTTATTCCGTTATGTCTTGTTAAAGGATTAAGAAGATTAAGTGGGCTCAGAAAGTCGACATTGTCTCCCTTCGTTCGCTTATTTCAACAATGTCACAAACATATTCATTATTCTGTAGACATCTTGTTTCCCGTTGACTATCCAAACGATGTCCATATTGAAATAGTCTCAGAGAATAATATTTTACACAATTCATCAACTGCGGAGCTTTACCAAACAATTCATTAAAAATCATTAGTTCCACTTTCCTGTATTTCGAACCGCACTGTACAAAATGTCCGATTGCCAATTTATTTCAATTATTTAAATGATCAACAAGTTTTTAAAACGTTCACATGAACCAAGTATTTTCTATTGAAAATATTTTCAAAATTTTCTGCTTGTAATAAAAATGAAAAACTATAAATAGTAACACATTGTTTCTAAGGATATCAAATTGAGACAAAAAACGAATCAAAACACTTTTGATTCCTTTTTTGTCTTAATTTGATATCCTTAGAAAAACTTTAAAATAATTATATGGGTGATTCTTCGAAATAATATTTTTAATGTCTTGATTAATATTATAAAATCGACTGTCTAATAATTATTAACAATTTTCATAGTTATTAATACTTTTCATTATCAGTAGTATAAGTCAATTTTGGTCAGACATTGTGTTAAGTATTTTTTATTTTTCGTTTTTTAGTTTTTTTTATCGCCAGTAGTAAAAATCATTTACTGTCAGCCTGAAGTGAAACGGTTAATAAAATTTATTATCAATACAAGCCTCGGGTCGACTTTAAGGAGAAAGAAAAGTCACTTTAGTCGATTTAACATAGAGAAAAAGTCGAAAAAGTCATTTATTTAATTCAATGTTGTCAGAAAAAATTTATTTTGTATTTTTCTGATCTTTTACTGATTTATAAATTCAATTATTCAAAAAGACTGTAATTCTTTTCAAATTCAATTATTTTCTACAATTTTTAATAAAACTTCTTCTCGAAATCAATTATTTTAAATAAATTTCCGAAAATTCTTAGAGGATTCAATTATTTAAATGCAAAAATTAAGTTTTTTATAATAATTGTAACTGCGTCTATATGTTTTTAAGCTATTAATTAATTTTCAAAAAAAAACTAATAAAAAAATTCTTAAAATTAATTTTTTTAAAATATTTTAAAAATAATTTATGAAAAATAATAGTTTTTCAATTATATTTAAATGAAAAATTTCCAAACAATTAAAATTTAGTAAATTCTATTCAAAAAATAATTGAATTTTTGAAGAATTTTAATTATTAAAATATAAACGTGCGGTTTCTCCAAAATTTTAATAAATCTAAAAAAGTAAATTTTAAAAAATTTTAATTCACTTTGTTCGAAGTTAGTTGAATCTTATAAAAGTAGGATAAAAAAAGTACAAGAAATTTTTTTTTTTTTAATTAAATATTGTAATGTAATTTTTCGAAAAGAATTGAATTTCTTAAAAGAATTTTTCTATAATTTAAAAAAAAGAATTTATCCAAGAATTTTGATTAAAAATTTTGAACATGATTGTTATGATGTTAAAATGTTAAAAATAATTGTAAAATATTTTAATGTTATTATTTTTCGTATGTATTTGAATTTTTGGAAATTTGTATTTGAAATAATATTGAAAGTAATTGAATTTTAAACAATTAGAATGCAAAAATTCTAATAAATATGTATTTTTTTCAAAAAATATTTTAATATGATTTTTAGAAGTTAATTTTCATTTATTACAATTTTTAAATTTACACTTAAAGATTTTTTATTAAAATTTTTGAGAAATCAATAATTTTCAAAATTTGCAATTAAAATTCTTCAGAAGTTGATTTTTCAAAATTTTTATAAAATACTTTTAAAAAATGGATTATTTTCAATTAAATTTTATAAATTTTTGAAAATAGTCGAAAAAATTTGAAAAAGTCAAAATATCCGAGGCCTGTCAGTAGTATAAGTCAATTTAAGTCAGACGTTTGTTAATTGTTCAATTTTTGTGTCAGTAATAATGTTATAACTACGATTTAATAAAAGTAATCAGTAGTAGTAGTAAAACACAGCCCGACAATACCTAAATAGTTAAAAATATTTTTCATTATCAGTAGTATAACTCAATTTCGGTCAGACGTTATGATTAATATTTTTTAGTTTTTTAGTGTCAGTAATAAAAGTAATTTACTGTCAGACATTGTCAAAAGCATTAATAATTTTCATTATCAGTAGTATCAGTCGACTTTGGTCAGACTCCTTTTTGGTCAGACAAGTTAATTTCTTTTCGTTTTTAGATTTTTTATTAACAGTAGTCAAAGTCATTTACTGTTAAACATTACCAGTAGTATAAGTCAATTTAAGTTAGACGTTTCTTAATTATGATTTTAGTAAAAATCATCAGTAAATTCATATTTATAATTTAATAGAAGTAATCAGTAGCAGTATTAGTAATAAAAATCAGGCAGACAATACCTAAAGAGTTATTAATATTTTTTATTATCAGTAGTATGGGTCCATTTCGATGAGACGTTGTATTTAGTAGTTTTTGTTTTCTAGTGACAGTAGTAAAAGTAATTTACTGTCAGACATTGTCAAAAGTGTTGATAACATTTATTATCAGTAGTATAAGTCAATTTCAGTCAGACATATTTTAATTGTTCACTTTTAGTGTCAGTAGGTAAATCATAACTATGATTTAATAAAAGTAATCAGTAGAAGTAGTAAAACACAGTCAGATAACACCTGAATAGTTAATAATATTTTCATTATCAGTAGAATGAGTCAATTTTGGTCAGACATTATTGTGTTTAATATTTTTTAGTTTTTTTAGTGCCAGTAGTAAAATTCATTTAATGTCAGACATTACTCAAACGGTTAATAAAATTTATTATCAGTAGTATAAGTCAATGTAAGTCAGACGTTTTTGAATTGTTGTTCGATTGTAGTAAAAATCAGTAGTAAAGTCATATTTATATCTTAAGAAAAATAATCAGTAGCAGTACTAGTAATAAAAGTCAGTTAGATTATCCCTAAGGAGTTAATATTATTAATTATAAGTAGTATGAGTTAATTTTGGTCAGACGTGTTAATTTTTTGGTTTTTTAATTTTTTTTATTAAACAATTTATTAAATAATTGAATAAAGAAGTAAATTTAATGGAATATTTCGATGATAATAATAAGTATACAATCTAAATATTTTACGAATTCTCATCGATATTAATTACACTTAATGAAATTCGGCTAAATAGAAATTCGACCTTAGAAAAATGTCGATTTTTTTCTAAAATGCAGGAGAGTTTTAAGTTAGAGGAGTAATATAGGTCATGGTTATATTGCTGGAGAGATTAAGGTCACTGGAAAATATTGATAATGAAAACCTATCAAACATCCCCATGATATTTTCTTATAGATGAACTGCAGTCTCGATTAGCGACTACTTCTCTCGAGTCATTGGCAATTTTGCATCATCAAAGACCTCGAGTAGAGAAAGTAGGTAAATAGAAAATTTAGAAATCCAAATTAACCCCAAGGGATATAATGTGGTAGTATACATAAATGAACTAGGGTAGGTTATTCAATTACTCTTCCCTTATTATCACACACACACACATACACTCACTTTAATATTGTTTATGAATTCGTAAAATAATATCGTGTTTATTTTCATGATTCACGAGTATAAAATTATTGATTTTTCGAAAAAAAATTTACTATACTTTTATTACTTGTACTACTCATGATAAATTTTATCAACTGTTCTGGTAATATATGATGGAAAATAACTTTTAATACTGTTAATAAAAAATTTAATATATACTAAAGACAACGTCTGACCCAAATTGACTTATACTACTGATAAAATTTATTACGTCTCAAATATGACTTTACTGACACTAAAATTAAAGAATTAACAAATGTCTGACTTAAATTGACTTATACTACTGATAATAAATTTTATCAACTGTTTCTGTTCTGTCTGACTAAATGACTTTTACTACTGGCAATAAAAAAGTAAAAAACCCTCTTTTCAAATTTTATTTCTTGTATCAGTTTTCAATTTTCCTTGTAGGTACGATATTTGATTTTACGAAAAAAATTCTTCGCACAAATTAACGTCTTTGAAATCAGGCCACGGTAATTGGGATTTTCCAATGTTTTTCATATTTGGATAACATAATTGTATCATGAGAGAAACTTTATATTTGTCCCTAAATGAATTATATTTGACTTTATAGCAAAAAATTGCAAATCTACCATATATAGGTATAGACTTTAGATTCATATTTTTAATACAATTTTTTCTTCCTTGTATTTATACATATGTTGTATATATTTGTATTTCAAATGAATAAATAAATAAATAAAGCTTATTAAATAACGAGAACTTTAGTTGCTCTTCTGATTTAACAACAGTTTATCGGATTCGAATTTAATTTCAACTTAGATCGACTCTTTAAAGTTTATTTGTTAAATCTTCTCCTTTCTTCCGCGATGCTTTTCAAAACTTTTTTTAAACATGATTTTTTATCGATAATTGTTTAAGTAACATTGATTCTTTTTAATTCTTTTTTTCAAATTCCATGAAAATTACTTCTATATTTAATTATTTAATGAATTGTTTAATAAAAAAATCAAAAGAAATTGACACGTCTGACTAAAATTGACTTTACTACTGATTTTTACTAAAATCGGAGAATTAAGTTCGTAAATTACTTTTACTACTGGCACTAAAAAACTAAAAATGTAAAAAATAAACTCGTCTGACCATTATTGTGCTTTTACTACTGATTTCTACTGAAATCGAACAATTAAAAAATGTCTGACTTATATTGACTTGTACTACTGATAATAAACTTTATCAACCCTTTTGACAATGTCTGACAGTAAATTACTTTTAGTACTGGCAAGTAAAAAACTAAAAAATACTAAACTCGAAGTCTGACCAAAATTGACTCATACTACTGATAATGAAAAATATCTCAAAATTATTACATTAATAATTTTATTTACAGAAAAAATAAATAAATTTCATTCAATCGAACGTTCGGAACTTTAAAACCAATCATTAATTAAAAAAAATAAAAAGTGGGAAATAGAAGCGAATATTTTTCTTACTTACAATAAAAAATATTTTTAAAAAAGTTTTATAAGAAAAAAATTTCATTAGGCATCACAATTCATTGAAGTCACGCGACGAATATATATATATATATATATATATATATATATATATATATATATATATATATATATATATATATATATATATATGGAAAAAGGGTAATAGGGAGCTCTCTTCATATTTGCATAACGTATTCAATGAAAATAAATGGAATTCTGGATGAACAAAACTGCTCCGTGCTTCAATATAAATATTTACTTGACCATATATTTTCCTTAAAAATGGTTAATAAAAATTTATTAATGTTTCTATCAAATTTAACAGGAAACAAACAAAATTTTTTCGACAAAGGAACATTTTTTTTTCTAAACTCATAAAAGATAGGAATAAAAATCTATTAGTTATCAATTCCTCGTATTTATTTATCTACATCAGACGAATTAACGATTATTTAGCCCTAGAATATCGTAGCTGGAAAACTGATTAACGTAATATTGTTGGATTAATCTCTAATCTTTGTTAAATACACGCTGAGCTGTGTGATTGGTATAAATGGGCAGATATTATGTGGATTTGTGTGTCAGAGGAAAATTCATGTACGAATAATCTCACGGCTGTCAGCCTATTTCGACCCATACCAATGCTGCGTAATGAATCGGAAAATTGAGAAAATCTGCTTTTTTTTACTTATTATCCATCACGGACTCGGCGATAAAAGTTTGTTTCAAAATATTATATCTTTTTTTAAAGAGAACGTCTCTAAGAAGATTTAGAAGAATGCATTATTTTTTTCTATTTTTTTTTTTTTATTAAAAAAGTTGTGTTTTTTTTCTCGAGGTTAATTTTGATAAATGCTGAGATTGGGAAAAAGATTAGTTATAGTTATTATAATTATTATTTATTATTATTAATAGTAATATTCATAGTATTTCTAAAGATATGAAATTGAGACAAAAAACGAATCAAAATGTTGCTTCGCAAAATTTTTGATTCGTTTTCTGTCTCAATTTAACATCCACAGAAAAACGGAGTTATTAGTTACTATTATTACTGTAGCAAATGTTTTCAATTGGCTAACTTTAGAATATCAGTAGTATGAGTCAATTTCGGTCAGCCATTGTGTTTAATATTATTTAGTTCTTTTAGTGCCAGTAGTAAAAGAAATTTACTGCTAGACAGTGCCAAAAGGGTTGATAAAATTGTTTATCACGTAGTACAAGTCAATTTAGGTCAGACGTTTCTTAATAATCCGATTTTAGTAAAAATATTATCAACCCAAAAGGGTTGATAATATTTATTATCAGTAGTATAAGTCAATTAAAGTTCGATTTTAGTTATTTATTTAATTTTAGTATTAGTAGTAGAGTCATATTTGTGACTTAGTTAAAGTAATCAGTATAGTTAAAGTAATCATGATTAGTAGTATGAGTCAATTTTGGTCAGACGTTGTAATTAGTATTTTTTAGTTTCGGTTTTTATTTTTAATTGACAGTAGTAAAAGACATTTACTACCAGACATTACTCAAACGGTTAATAAAATTTATTATCAGTAGTATAAGTCAATTTAAGTCAGACATTTGTTAATTGATCATTTTAAGTGCCAGTAGTAAAAGTAATTTACTGTCAGACATTGTCAAAAGTGTTGATAAAATTTATTTTCAGTAGTATAAGTCAATTTAAGTCAGACATTTGCTAATTGTTCACTTTTAGTGTTAGTAGTAAAGTCAATACTACGATTTAATAAAAGTAATGAGTAGACTTAGTAAAACTCATTCAGATAGTACCTAAGGAGTTAATAATATTATTAATTATCAGTAGTATGAGTCAATTTTGGTCAGACGTTGTGTTTAGTTTTTTTTAGTTGTTTTTTTTACCAGTGATAAAAGTAATTTACTGTCAGACATAAATGAAACAGTTGATAAAATTTATTCTTAGTAGTATATTTAAGTCAATTTATGTCCGACGTTTGTTATTTGGTCACTTTTAGTGTAAGTTGTAAAGTCATAACTCCGATTTTTTAAAAGTAATCAGTAGTATGGGTCAATTTTAGTCAGACGTTGAGTTTAGAATTTTTTAGTTGTTTTATTGCCAATTCTAAAAGTAATTTACTGTCAAACATTGTCAAAAGGGTTGATAAAATTTATTATCAGTAGTACAAGTGAATATAAACAAATATAAGTCAGACGTTTTTTAATTGTTTGGATTTAGTAAAAATCAGTAGTAAAGTAAATTTTTGTCAGTAATAAAGTCTGTATTAAGATTTAATGAAAGTAATCAGTAGAAGAAGTAAAACTAATTGAGATAATACCTAAGGAGTTAATAATATTATTAATTATTAGTAGTATGAGACAATGTCGGTCAGACGTTGTGTTTAGTGTTAAAAATTTTTTTTTATTGACAGTAGTAAAAGTCATTTACTGTCAGACATTGTAAAAAAGGTTCATAAAATTTATTATCAGTAGTACAAGTCAATATAAGTCAGACGTTTTTTAATTGCTCACTTTTAGTATCAGTTGTAAAGTCATAACTACGATTTAATAAAAGTAATCAATAGTAAAAGTGAAACTCATTTAGATAATACCTAAGAAGTTAATAATATTATTCATTATCAGTAGTATAAGTCAATTTCGGTCAGACGTTGTGTTTAGTGTTTAATAAATTTTTTATTGACAGTAGTAAAAGTCATTTACTGTCAGACATTACCCAACATGTTGATAAAATTTATTATCAGTAGTATAAGTCAATTTAAGTCAGACGTGTCACTAAAAATAAAAATAAATTAAAATAATACTAATGTTACATGCCAACAAAAGGAATAAATGCTGAAATGAATACTTGAAAGAAAGACTGCTAAATAATTTATATTTAGCTTCAAGAAAAAAAAGACGATGAGTGCATGACACTTTGATTCTACATATACCCTTAAGGGAGAAGTGATAGTAGTACAAGTCTCAATTGTGTGTAAATTTTCTTTAAAGAGTAATATGAAACTGGGTTTTCTCATCTCCGTGTACCAGCGGCAGAGCCCGGAGATATTTCACCTATATATAGATATATAATATATATAGAAAGAGTCTGAGAATTCGTCGAATAGTGTTTCGTTTCTCCGATAGGAAGCCAATAGATTTTCAGTTGTGGCAACACTTGCCAGGAGAAAACTTTTCAGACATACGACAGTGGATAACCAACAAAATTGGATTTTCCACGACAACTAAAGTATGTTTTCCGTTGTGATTTACAATGATATCTCGGGGTCTATTTCAGATTTTCTCTAACCAGAATTTACTTGTAATCGTAATGTTCCTCTCTGAATTGCCTATAATTTTCGTATAGATATAAGTTTCTTTCTATGCTTCAATGGTTGTTTTCCGGTTCACATTCAATGCGAAAAAAATTTTTTCTGTTACTAAATAAATATTTACTAGAATTAATAATCTTTATTTTAAAAAAATAATTTTTTCTATTTTTATCATATAAATTTTATTTGCATCAACAATTCGGTATTTGAAGCGAATATTATTTAATAAATAAAAATTATTTGACAACAAATAAATAATTATTTGACAAATATATACTTTATTTGATAAATATATAATTTATTTGATAAATGTCTAATTTATTTGATTCAAGTGAATATTCATTTAATAAAAGAGTCAAGTAATCATGTTATTGAAACAAAAAATTTTTTCCCAGTAAATAATATTTTTTCACCGAGTTAAAACAAACAAAGAATCATTTGACCATTAATTTAATGCTTGAAACTTTGTCCGGGAAGAGTTTTCCGAGAGTTATTGTCAATTTGAATTCATAATGAGAAAGCAGAAGTACAAATACATGAAGCATTCGTTATATTGTCAAAAGTGACTTAACTGCATGTAACTATTGATGCATTCATCAAGTAAATTTGGTTGCAATTCAGTCAAGTGATATTCTGAAGGATACGTGTGCGTTCAGCACTGACTGCTTCTGTGTTAGTTGAGATAGTTGTAATTTCTGGCTATACAAAGCAATTCTCATCCAACTTAGTGCTAGATTATTGAGCTATAAATATAGCCGCACAGTCTGACCACACTCCTACTAAATACAACACTTGGTCTTTCGTTACACGCTTTGCATCTGCTAAGTATGATTCGCTCGGATATTAAGTACATTAAACTCCCGAGTCGAAATGTGCTGACCTCCTTAAAATGTACGAGCAGCTAATTATGTAAATAGTTATTAGTTATTCATATCAAAAATTAATTTAAGGGGAGATTTCGACTAGATTTTTAACAGTATGAAGAAAATGATTTAAATCTTCTATAAAATTAGTTTTATAGTAATTTTTTATATTAATTTTTAATTAATTAATTATTATCAAATTATTAATTTTTAATTTTTAATTTTTAATAAAAAATATTCTGACCCTTTTTGGACTTTTATTTTTGTTAAAAATTCATAGATTCTAAAATCCATCCGTAATTTTGTAGACAATATTTTTGTCTCTACAAAAAAATTTCCGAATGAAAAAAATTGATTTAAAAAATTTTTGAAGCATTTTTAAAACAAAATTAGTTAGAAAAATAAATGAACTTTCATATAAAAAGTGGTATAACAATGCTTATTTTTTAACAATTACAAACTAAAAACAATGTTCTTTTTTAAAAATGCTTCAAAAATTTTTTAAATCAATTTTTTTCATTCGGAAATTTTTTTGTAAAAACAACAATATTTTCTATAAAATTAGGGATAAATTTTAAAATCTATGAATTTTTTTAAGAAACATGTAAATTCAAAAAGAGTCAGAATATTTTCTGACCCCTGATTTCCTCTAAAAAAATTACTATAAATACCTACTATAAAATTTTTTTTTAATTTCAAATTTTAAATTCCTTAAAATTTAATAATTTTTAAGAATTTCAACTGTTTCTTATTTAAAATTATTTAAATTTTTTTGAATAATTTTTGAGAAAAGTTTCTTTAGAATTTAATTATTTATTTGAAGAAAAGAAAGTTTACCTCAATTATTTCTGAAATCCACTTGTTTAAAATTCAATTTCATGAAATTCCAATAATTTGACAATTTTTTATTCAAAATCTTAATTAAAATAATCAAAGATACAACTAATTCCAACAAAATTTGAATAAAAAGGTTTTAAAAGACAACATTTTTAGTAATTTTATATATTAATTTTTATGTTATATAAAAATTAAAATTACTTTTTGTAACTTTCGCAACTTTTTATAATTTTAAATCTGAAAGAATTTAATTTTTACACAGAATTTAAAAAAAAATTTTTGAAAATAATTCAATTGTTTTTAAATATTTTATGGAAATTTTGTGAAAATAATTAAATTCTTCAGAGAAATTTTATTAAAATGAAAAATAATGGAATTTCTACGAAGAATTTTATGATATTTTTAAAAATAATTGAATTGTTATTAAATATTTTATGGAAATTTTGTGAAAATAATTTAATTCTTTTGAGAAATTTAATTGAAACTGCATTGAGAGTAATTGAATTTATATATAGAATTTTATAAAATAATTTGAAAAATAATTTAATTCTTTCGAAAAATTTTATGAAAATGAAAAATAATTGAATTCCTACGAAGAGTTTTATGATATTTTTGAAAATAATTGAATACTTTCGAGACATTTTATTAAAATAATTTCAAAATAATTGAATTCTTTCGAAAAATTTTATTAAAATGGAAAATAATTGAATATTTTCGAGAAATTTTATTAAAATAATTTAAAAATAATTAAATTCTTTAGAAACATTTTAATATAATGAAATATAATTGAATTCATATGAATAATTTTATAATATTTTTGAAAATATTGAATAATTTCGAGAAATTTTATTAAAATAATTTGAAAATAATTGAATTCTTTAGAAAAATTTTTTTATATGCATGAAAGTAAGTGAATTCTGGCAAATTTTTCAATGAATTTAATTCCTTAATTTTCCTGACCTGTCGAAACCCTCATTTCGTTAGTTTTATTTTTATTTTCACTTTGACAGATTTTTTTCAAAATTTTTCATTTCTATCAAACTGAAAATGAAAATCGATAAAATAAAAGTGAAAATGAAAATCTATTCAAGCGAAAGTGAATTTAAAAAAACGAAAAAAATCAATAAAAATGTTTAAAGTTTTCTTTTTTTCTGCGATGTAAATTAAAGTTTTATTAAACAGTAACTCTCAATTACTAGAAATAGAAAATTTAAATGATATGGATTAAAATTTCAAATGCTTAACTTAATTTGATACTCGTCTTTTCACTATTGTCAGTCATCGGTCTTAGTTTGTCTTCCGATAAGAACTTTAAGCTTCCCGTCGCTGACAATGAATTCTCCATTTTCCCTCACTAACGCAAAATGACTTAATTTAACACATTTAGATCTTCTTTTAATATAAAGCATCTTCCATTATCTGCGCATCTCATTTTAAATTAAAACATCAATATACTATGTAAATTAGAAACATTTACATAGATCGCAAATTCAAAACTATCTTTCCTTTTTTTCACTTTTTTCGCATAAAAGTCAAAACTTTTTTAACTATTTAAGTAAATAAAAAATAATGACTATTTAAGCCTATTTAAGCTTAAAAATGTAGATGTATTTAAATAGGTTTAAATAGATATAAATAGTAACTGTTTTTTATTTCTACTTAAATAGTAAAATAGGCTTGCAGAAGAAATTTATATTGGAAACAAGTCTTTGTTCCCACAAGCTCGTCAAACTGTCGAAGGAGACAGATCTTCCTTGAAAGAAGAAACAAGATAAACTTCTCTCCTGCGTTTACTCTTTGCTTCAAAGTTTAACTTATCTCACTGTGTTCAACTCTACAACGCAGTTTAATAAGATAAATAAGCTCCTTTGAGGAAGGTGGATTTAGAAATTCTGTACAAGAAACAGTATCCAAGGTGAAAACATGATTATTTATCTCCGTAATCCGGAAATTATTAGTTTCATTTCCCCCAAAGTTTTTACAGTGAATAACTTAAATTATAATTACGCAATAAAACACAATTTATTCACAGAGTTTGAATATTATTCGAAATAAAATATTCTTATAATATTTTTATATAAAAATACATTTTTTTAAATCTTTATTAAAAAATAAGAATTTTAATATAAAAGTATTTTTAACATTTTTAATATAAAATTATTTTTAACATCTTATTACAAAAATAATTTCAACATGTTAATACAATAATTTTAATATTTTAATACAAAATTAATTTTAATATTTTAATAGGATATTTTTATTACTAGTACTCCTACTGATTACTTTTATTAAGTCATAAATATGACTTTTACTACTGATTTCTAGTAAAATCGAACAATTAAAAAACGTCTGACTTATATTGACTTGTACTACTGATAAAAAATTTTATCAACCTTTTTTACAATGTCTGACAGTAAATTACTTTTAGTACTGTCAAATAAAAAAATTTTTTAACACTAAACACAACGTCTGACCGACATTGACTCATACTACTGATACTTAATAATATTATTAACTCCTTAGGTATTATCTCAATTAGTTTTACTTCTTCTACTGATTACTTTCATTAAATCGTAGTACAGACTTTACTACTGACCAAAATTTACTTTACTACTGATTTTTACTAAATCCGAACAATTAAAAAACGTCTGATTTAGATTGACTTGTATTACTTATTATAAATTTTATCAACACTTTGAGTAATGTCGGACAGTAAATGACTTTTACTACTGTCAATAAAGCAAACTAAAATATTAACACGTCTGACCAAAATTGATTTTACTCCTGATTTTTACTAAAATCGGATTATTAAGAAACGTCTGACCTAAATTGACTTGTACTACTGATAAACAATTTTATCAACCCTTTTGACAATGTCTGACAGTAAATTACTTTTAGAATTGGCAATAAAATAACTAAAAAATTATAAACTCAACGTCTGACCAAAATTGACTCATACTACTGATAATTAATAATATTATTAACTCCTTAGGTATTATCTGAATTCGTTTTACTTCTACTACTGATTACTTTTTTTAATCCTAGTTATGACTTTACAACTGACACTAAAAGTGAGCAATTACCAAACGTCTGACTTAAATTGACTTATACTACTGATAATAAATTTTATTAACTGTTTGAGTAATGCCTGATAGTAAATGACTTTTACTACTGGCAATAAAAAAAAATCGAAAATAAAAAATACTAAATACAACGTCTGCCCAAAATTGCCTTATACTACTTATATTCAAAAATTTAATAACTATTTAGGTATTATCTGACTGATTTTTATTACTAGCACTACTACTTATTACTTTTATGAAGTCATAAATATTACTTTACTACTGATACTCAAATTCAACAATTAACAAACGTCGGACTTAAATTGACTTATACTACTGATAATTAATTTTATCAATCCTTTTGACCCTGACTGGCGTTAAATTAATTTTACTATTGGCACTAAAAAAATTAAAAAATAAAAAGAAATTGACACGTCTGACCAAAATTAACTTGTACTACTGATAATTAAAAATATTTGTAACTATTTACGTATAGTCTGACTTATACTACTAGTACTGCCAGTTATTACTTTTATTAAGCCATAAATATGACGTTACCACTGGTTTTTACTAAAATCGGATAATTAAACGTCTGACTTAAATTGACTTATACTACAAATAATGTTTGACTGTAAATGACTTTGACTACTGGCAATAAAAAAATTGAAAGCCAAAAGAAATTAATTCGTCTGACCAAAAAGGAGTCATACTACTGATAATAAATTTTATCAGACACTTAAATAATGTCTGACTGTAAATGACTTTTACTACTGTCAATTAAAAATACTAACAATGACACTGAACATAACGTCTGACCAAAGTTGACTTATACTACTGATTCTTACTAAAACCGAACAATTAAAAAACGTCTGACTTACATTGACTTATACTACTGATAATAAATTTTATCAACTGTTTAAGTAATGTCGAACAGTAAATGACTTTTACTACTGGCAATAAAGCAAACTAAAATATTAACATGTCTGACCAAAATTGACCTTACTACTGATTTTTACTAATATCGTAATATTAAGAAACGTCTGACCTAAATTGACTTGTACTACTGATAAACAATTTTATAGACCCTTTTGGCACTGTCTGTCAGTAAATTACTTTTACTACTGGCACTAAAAATACTAAAAATACTAAACACAATGTCTGACCGAGATTGAGTTATACTACTGATAATGCAAAATATTATTAATATAACTCTTCAGGTATTTTCTCAGAATTCAACTTTTTGTTTCAGTTTCACTTTTATTTTTCCAAAATTTTATTTTCACTTTTACGTTCATTTTAAAAAAATTCTCCAAATTAAAAAAATGGGAAAAAAAGTTGACAGTCTGTGATCCATGCTTGTTTTATTCACTTACAGCGAAATTTGCTCAAATAAAACAAAATTACTATTTGATTTTCCCGTTATCAAATCAAATATACGACAATTATTGTTTTACGATGTAAAAGCTGACAGGTGTTGTGAGAGATAAATTGCAATTGTGATTGCAAAGCGAAATTCACATATTGCACTGTATTAATTGTAAATTAAAATTTTGCAAAAATATTTCTTCTTAGTTTCATTATTATGCGACTTGCAATTAAAACTAATCTGCATAGAAAAAAATTAAAGTCAAAGCGACTTCGATCTTAACGTGGACTTCGATTTTTTCAGGGATAAAGCGAAAGTCAAGAATCAATGTCAAAGTCAAAATCGATTTATCAAAATTTTGTAGTTGCTTCACTTAAAATTATTTTACAGAAAATTTTCATTGTTCAAGATAACTTTTTTTTCCCTATGGATAGTAATTATGAAAAAAAAAAATTTTTTTCCTTATGGATAGTAATTATGAAAAAAAAAATTTTTTTCCTTATGGATAGTAATTATGAAAAAAAAATAAAAAAAGAAAGTCATCTTTTCCACTTGCGATTGAAATGAAGACATTTATAAATGACAACAATGTCAGTGTAATGACAGCAAGCATAAATTGAGTCTTATTATCAAATTGTCAATATATATCTGTTTAAGATAGATGCTTGTGAAATTTAAATATTGCAAAATTTCCCTCAACGATATTGTAATGACGAGAGAGTACATTGTGTAGGAAACACAAATGAATGTCATCTATTTGAGTCACTCTTTATGCTTAAATAATAATAGTGATAGAAATGGAATTTCTCTCTCTCTCTCTCTCACTCCAAGTTTGGTGCCTGGTTGTAGAATCCATTTTAGTTGTTTTGCAAGTTTCCTCTTCTTCAATAAGAAGAGAACTGCACATATTGGTGTACATATGACGATCGAATGTGTTGGAGAAACGTGCACAGAATCCTTTCATCTTCACCAAGATTATTATTGAATTCTATATAAAATGAGAGATTGCTTTCATTTAAAGGCGATTTAATCACCTAAATTCTACAGCAGCAGCAATTTCTGCGGAAGAATTTTTCCCTCATTAGTGCGATAATTATTTTATTTTTGCATATTCTATATATGGGGTGCGATTTTTCGAAAAATGTTACATTTAAACTTCGATTTAAATCTTTTTTAAATCATTCCAAAAGAGTTCAAGTATTTAAAAAAACTTTTAATAAAATTCTACGCTAACATTTAATTATAAAAAATTCACAAAAATTCAATTATTTTCATAAATAATAAAATTATTTTTTCTAAATAATAACAGACTTCGCACTCAATAATTAATTTTAAAAAAGTAACAAAAAGTAGCTTTCAAACTAAAAAAAAAGTATTAAAAAGTAGCTATGGAAAAATTAAACTTGACCAAAAAAACTCGTTATAGACACTTCAGAAAACTGACAAAAATTCCATTCCATATTTTTTATTTTCCTGTCTTTTTCCTAAATTTCATCAAAAATATTTCATTCTCTCTTATCCTGATAATAAATTGAATTCCTGCAACGAATTCTATTATTCATGAAAAAATTCATGTATTTATAAAAATATTATAATTCTTGCGAAGAATTTTATAAAAATTTTTAAATAATTGATTTCTTTCGACTAATTTTATGCAAATTCTAATTTAAATAATTAAATTCCTGAGAAATTTTATTATTCATGAAAATAATTAAATTCTTGCGAAGATATTTACAACATTTTTTTTTAAAATAATTGAATTCTGTTTGAAAGTTTTATGAAAATAGTAAATATTGAAAATCATTGAATTGCAAAAAGTTTTTTAAAATAATAAAATTTTATAAAGAAATCTATTAAAATTTTTGACAATAATTGAATGTCTGTGTGGTATTTTATTAAATTTTTTTTTGAAAATAATTGAATTCCTATAAAAAGCACTTTATTATTTATGAAAATAATTGAATTCTTGTGAACGATTTTATTAGAATTTTTTTTAAATAATTGAATTTCCAAGAATAAATTTATTACTTTTAAAAAGAATTGAATGCTTGTGATGAATATTGTTATTTATGAAAATAATTGAATTTTGCAAAAAATTTTATTAAAATGCCTCAAAATAATTGAATTTTCAGGAATTTTATTAAAATCAAATAGAAAAATTGAATAATTCCAAAGAATTTAGAAAAAACATTTTTTTAAATAATTAATTTTTTAGATGATTTGAAGTTAAACTTTAAAGAATAATTACATTTTTTGAGAAATTCTTGTAAAATTGTTATAAAAATAATTGAAATCCAGCGATGAATTTAATTATTTACGAAAATAATTGAATAGTTGCTAAGAAATTTATTATTAAAATTTTCAAAAATAATTGAAGAATTTTTGATAAATAATTGAAGAATTGAATAAAATTTTTGAAAATAATTGAATTTCTGTGAAAAATTCTAATATTATTGTAAATAATTGAATTCTTCCAAAATTTTTTTTTAAATAATTGATTTTTTTTGAGGAATTGAAATCAAATTTATAAGAATAATTACATTTCTTGATCAATTCCTGTAAAATTGTATTAAAAATAATTGAAATCCTGCGATGAATTTTATGATTTACGAAAATAATTAAATAGTTGCTAGGAAATATATTGAAAATTTCGAAAATAATTGAATTCCAGAGAAGAATTTTATTACTTATAAAAATAATTGAATTTTTGCGAAAAATTTGATTAAAATATTAAAAAAGAATTTAATTTCTGTGACAAATTTTGTTATTCTTGAAAATAATTGAATTCTTCCTTAGAATTTAATAAAAATTGTTTTAAATAATTAATTTTTTTCGAAATACATTAAATATATTATGAAAATTTTATTTTAAATAATTATTCAATTATTTTTCTTATGGAAAACTTTATTTGTGAAAATAATTGAATTTTTCGATTGAATAATTTAAATTTAAAATAGTATTAAAATAATTGAATTGAAAAATAATTGAAATTCTTCGATGAGTTTTATTTATTTATGAAAATAATTGAATTCTTGCTCAGAATTTTATCAAAAATTGAATTCCTTTGGAAATTTTATTATTTATGAAAATAATTGAATTTTGGATGAATTTTATCAATTTTTTAAAAATAATTGAATTTTTTTGCAAAACTTTATGAAAATACTAGATATTGAAAATAATTGAATGTTGAATATTTAATAATTATTAAAGAGTAAATTTTATGAAATTAATTAAAACATAAAAAATTTCACTTTCAGACCAAGAATCATAGACATGTTGTAAATAATACAGTATCATAAAATCATATCAAAAAACTCTATACGAGAGTGTAATATTGAAATCATAACTATGACTTCAATCTCAAGTTTGTGAGAAAATTTTTCTCAAAATCATTTCTTTCCGTGTAGTTGCAAAAGTTTTTTAAACTATTAAAAAAGCTATTCTACTTTGAAAACTATATATGTATATAGTTTGCCTTGGGAGATATAAATTTTGCGCGCATAAACATTTATTTACTACTAAAAATAGACTTGTGAATAATAAACAAAATTTTTTTCCAAAAATGAAAATACATGAGAGGTGTTTTGATTAAATCCAGAAGGAGTAATTTCAGGAATAATAAGTTTTCACCACCATGCTCTGACCCACTTTTACAGAGCGGACAATTAAAGGAAGTTCAAGTCCTGAAATTTAAATCAGGAAAAGTATTCTTCTATTTTCCGCGCAAATTTTAATAAACTTTCTCAAAAAAGAAAAAAGAAAAAATACTTGTACTCTAAATAGATGTCACAAAAAATTCCGACATTGGAAAAATTAAAAAATTAAAATTTATATTTAAACTAATTTTATTATTAAAATCAACTTCTTTTTTTAAATCGATTTTTTTTTGCAATCCATATGTAGTTAATTAAATTTTCCCCTTTTCTTCACACGTCTCGGCGAAATTCTAATAAATTCATTAAGAGTTGATGGAAATGAATTAACGTTCACTTACCTTGGCTGGTCGTGTGTTGCAATGTTGACAGATTGACAGCTAATTCTGCAACAGAAAGAAAAAGATGGTCTTTCAATATTTAATAGAAAATTTATAGAAGATTTTTCATTTTCCCTCCAATTGAATATTCATAAAGACACATCTACACTCAGAGGAAAGTTTTATTTCAATTAAATATTTATTTGAGTCAGATAAAAGTGTATTTGCCACAAAGACTATAAAATTTCTTATTCGTTTCAAATTAAAATTTTATTTATTTATTTATTGAAAATAAATTAAAAATTTTATTAATTTTTCCACAGTTTAGAATATTCTAATAGACGAAATTTTTATCTACTTGAATATTTTTACTTATTTCACAAAGGTGAAGAATAATAAAAATCAAACATTTTCTTACTCAAGAATTAAGTTCTTAATTCTTCAATCTAAAGAAAATTTTTTTTTTAATCTAAAAATAGAAATTAGAAGTTAGAAAAATTTAAAAGTTCAAAAATTTAGAAACATTTTTATTCAATAAAAATAAAATTTTTATTTGAACCAAAAAAAATGTAGTTCTAAACTTTCAAGATCGAAATTTATTTATTTACTCTTCAAATTAAATTTTTATTTCAATACTTTAATATAAATTAATTTTATTAAAATTATATGAATGTTTATTATTATTTATTATTATTATTAAAATATTTTATCATTAATATATATTTTATTTAAACATTCAAAACTTGTTGATCAAAAATAAAATTTATTTGTAACAAATAATACTAACAGACAAAATTTTTTACAAATAAAAATTTTTAAAGCAAAAAGGGGGAGGTGGTAAAAATTGTCAAAAACAGAGCGTTTCGTATTTTTCGAATCGCCCCTATTGTAATAATAATCGTCCCTAATAATAAATAATAATTATTAAATAAAAAAATTATAAAAATAGTGAATAAAAAATATTCAAATCAAAATTAAACTTTACCATTTATTTACATTTTCCAAAAAAATAAAACTCCTAATATTTTTCCAATTAATGCCAAACGAGATTTATTAATTAAAAATCATAAATTAACAAGCTTGGAGCTTCTTTTTTCTTAATTTTTTTTTTCTTGAAAAAGAATTTTCTCTCGAAACGCAAAGTTTTCACTTGAGAGAAGAAGATTCATTTTTCACTGATTAAAAAAAAAAAAAGAAAATATTGTAATTGTCTGCCATGAGTTGTGAATTGCGAGAATCCGAGAAGATCTAGAAGAGAAGAGAGTAAGAAGTCGATTTGTTATCAAAGAAACCTGCACAATCTAAAAGTGCAGCGTACTTTACATAATCTCTTGCTTTGAAATTTAGGTCACCATTTTGACCTTAAATCTTTTTTCGGTTTTGAGCTTTAGAGAATTAAACGTGATTCTTTCTGAATATAAAATGACTCGATTCACCATGAAAGTGTAAAATTACATTTTCAAATGAAAAGAATAGTGTACTATATAAACGGGAAAGAATAAATAAGTTTTTCTTTTAATTTTGAGCGAGAAAAAAAATGTGCGGAAAAGAGCAAAAATTGCGAAAATTGAAACTTTACTTTACTTTACTCTTTTTTTGTAATATTCTTTTTATTTTTAAATGTAAATTTTTGCTTTATTTTTTAATTATTTTTTGTAGTTTGATTACTAAGTTTCTATTTTATACTTTGGTTTAAGAATAACTTCAGTTGGTTTCAATGATCAACAAGTTTTGAAAAGTTCAAATAAAGGAAATATTTTTTATTTGGAATATTTTTATAAATTTTTTTTGCAATTAATTTTTTTTTCACAAGGGATACAAAAATACATTAATAAAAATTGAATTAGAAAAAGAAATAAAATCGTAAATCATCATTACGACTATTTATTTCTAGAATTTTCAACTAAAATTCTTCTTTAAATCAATTTTTTAAAAATAATTTTTGAAAAAGTTCTTTGTAAATTTTCAAATTCTTTTGTTTACAATTTAATTTTACACGAAATTTCGATTATTCTATGACATTCTTCAATTAAATATATTAGAAATTAAAAACTTCAAATAATTAAAAAAATTCCATTAAACTTATTCAGAAAAATTCTATAGAATTTTTAATTAAAAGTATAAAAAGTTCAAATTTGCAAAGATTTCAAATTGAAATTCATTTTTAAATCAATATTTATTAGAAAATTCTACAAAAATTCAATTATTAAACTATAAAAATAAATATTTTATTAAACAATTGAATGTTTCTTAAAATTGAATTTTCATAAAGAATTTTATCAACAAATTTCTAAATAATTCTTTCGACTAATTAGAATAAAATTATTAAAAATAATTGCATTTTTCGAGAAATTTGATGAAAATTATATTAAAAATAATTGAAATTCTGACAAGAATTTTATTAAAAGTTTTGAAAATAATTGAATGTTGGAGAAAAATTTTATTATTTATAAAGATAATTGAAATTTTGACGAGAACTTTTGTAAATTTTTAAATATAATTGGATTTCTGCGAAGAATTTTATTAAAATTATTTTGAAAAAAATTGAATCGTTACGCAAAGAATTTCATTAAAAATTTTTGAAAATAATTTTATTCTTTAAAGAAATTTAATAAATAATGTATTGAAAATAAAACTTAAATTTTAATAAATAAATTGTAGCAAAGGTTATTAAAATAATTAAATTTCTTTAACAAATTTTAATAAAATTTTTAAGAATAATAACTTTTTTCGAGGAATTCCATTAAAATTGTATTACAAATAATTGAAATTCTGACAAGAATTTAATTAAAAGTTTTGAAAATAATTGAAACTCAGCATTGAGTTTTATTATTTATGAAAATAATTAAACCCCTATAAAAAATGTTATCATTTATAAGAATAATTGAATAATATATGAAAATAATTTGTAAATAATTGAATCCCTATGAAATTTTTATTATTTATAAAAATAATGAAATTTTTGCGTAGAATTTTATTAACAATTTTTTTAACTAATTGAATTCTTTTAGGAATTTTTATTACAGCAGTAGATATTAAAAATCATTGAATTGAGGAAAGTTTTTGAAAATAATTAAAATTTTACCAAGAATTTTATTAAAATTTTTGAAAATATAATTGAATTTCTGAGATGAATTTTACTACTTCTGATAATAATTGAAATTCTGCAATGAATTTAATAATTTATGAAAGTAATTTAATTCCAAAAAAGAACTTTATTATTTCTGAAAATAATTGAATCTTTGTTAAAAATTTTATTATTTATGAAAATAATGAAATTATTGCAAAGAAATTTATAAAACAATTTGTAAATAATTGAATTTCTTGTGAAATTTTTATTATTTTATGAAAATAATGAAATGTTTGCGTAGAATTTTATTAAAATTTTTTTTAACAAATTGAATTCTTTTTGGAATTTTTATTAAAGTTGTAGATATTAAAAATCATTTAATTGAGAAAAGTTTTTGAAAATAATTAAAATTTTGCCAAGAATTTTATTAAAATTTTTGAAAATAATTGAATTCCTGAGAAGAATTTTTTTGAAAATAATCGAATTTCTGCAATCATTTGTAGTTACTTAAAAATTCAATTTGTTTTAGTGTTTTTAAATAAAATTCTTCTTTAAATCCATTATGTTTAATAATCAATTAAATATATATGAAAAAATTTATCTAATTTCAGAAAAATTTTAGTTTAAAATATTTTTTTAAATCTAAGATTTTTTAAATTTCTAATTAAATTCATTTAAAAGTACTTTCCGTGCTAATATTCCATTTCAATGTAGAAACTTTTATATTTGATTGGAATTTTAAAGGAAATAAAATAATAATAATAATTCAATATGCTGATTGATTTTTGAAACTTTAATAGATTAAAGCTCGAATATTTTGTATTGAAAAGAAAATTGCAAGTAATCGAATTATTGTAGCGTAATATTGGAAGAGAATATAATTTCATTGAAATATTATTATCTTTCATGCCTTGGTCTTCCATTGAAAACCCTTTAGTTTTCCGAGTGGACATTAACGTACACAAGTCAATCACAGTTAATCACTTGATTGAAGATTGAAAAGTAGGAATTAAAAAGAAATCGATTTAACTTTTACTATTCTCTAATACTCAATACTCTCTTTCTATCACATTTTTTTTCTCTCTACTCTTTCTCTTCTTTTTTATTTTTACTCTCTACACTTTTTTTTCTATGAGAGAATGAGAGAGAGAGAGAGAGAGAGAGCTTTTCTCTCTTTATATGAGAGAGAAAAGCTGAAAATAATAAAAAGCTGTCCTCGATTTTAGAAGTGCATATACTTGTTTAATTCTTTCTCGCACATGACCCGATGGAGTACTAACGAGAGGTATCTGATTTCAGTGACAAAATTGTCTCCGGCCAAGGTCACTCCGGTCGAGGACATTCAGCCGAAAGAGGAAACTCCAGAATTGTAAGTTTCACTTGTTATGTTGCACTTCGCATTAATAAAGCGATTATTTATTATTAATTATTATTAATTATTTATTTTTTAATATTTTATTTTTTATTTCACAATTTTTCTCTAAAGATATCAAATTCAGACGAAAATTGAATCATAACGTTGCTTCGCGACACTTTTGATTCGTTTTTGGCCCCAATTTAATATCAGCAGAAAAACTGTGTTTATTGTACTATATTATTTTTATTTTATTTTATTATTTTATTATTATTTTATTTTTTATTTTGTTTTTCAATTTTATTTTTATTGTTCTTTTACGCATAAACATGTAACTTTCTATCTATCTTACTCCCTTAATTTATAAATTCTACATTTTGATTTTCCTGCTTTTCACAATATTTTAATTCTATATTTTATTTCCCTAATTATTTTCTCATTTTCATCAAAAATATTAACGTTTTGTCTTATACTCATAATAACTTCAATTCTAATTTTTTTTTTAAATTTAATAATTTTCCAAATTTAATTCGAAATTTTTTGAAAATACGATTATTATTTAAAAACAATTTTTATAAGTAGAAAAAGAAATTCTTTAAAATATATATAATTTATTTCAATTAAATTTATGGAAATTTCCAAATAATTGGAAATATAATTTAATCTTTTTAAATTATTTACGAGAATTCAACTATTTTCAAAACATTTTATTTACAATTTTTTAAGACATATTTTTTTCACAATTTTCAAATCAAGTTACAATAAAAAACTTGAGAATTTCTTTTTTAAATAAATAGTGAAATACTTATTTATTTTTCCACACAAATTAAAATAATATAAATGATTATTGTGTAAATTTTTTTTTGAAATTTTACAAATTTCTAAAAATTACAACTGTAATGCTTCAAAAATTGAATAATTTTTTTGAGTTGAAATTTTTAATCAAAATTATTCAAAAATTTAATTATTTTTTAAGAAAATAATAAATTTAAACATTATTACACTTTTAAAACAAATAAAATTTTCAAAGATTTTAATTTAAAATTCTCTTCAAATTTAATTATTTTTATAAATTTATAATATAACGCGTATATAATATTCAATTACTATCTAAAATTTTAACTAAAACTTATGTTTAAATCAATTTTTATTAAGTTATACGAGAATTCAATTATTTAAAAAAATACATATTTATATATACAATATTTTAAATAATTGAATTTCTGCGAAGAATTTTATTAGAATTATAATTAAAATAATTGAATTAATTAAAAGTATTTTATTATTTATAAAAATAATTGAATTTATATGAAAGAATTGAATAAAATTTGAAAAAATAATTCAATTTTTTTAGAATTTTATTAAAATTTGGAACAATAATTGAATTAAATAATATATATAATATATATTTAATTAATTAATTATTGAATTAATAATTTGATTTAAATTATATTAAAAGGGATAGATTTCTTGAAGTGAATTTTATTATTTATGGAAAAAATAAATTTTTTGGAAAAATATAATAAAAATTTTTTGATAATTATAAATTTTTTTCAATGAATTTGATTAAATAATTTTAAACGATTAATTCATTTTGAAATTTTTTAAAAATTATATTTTTAATAATTAAATTCATGCAAAAACTTTATAATTTATGAAAATAATGAATTTTTGCAAAGAATTTTATTAAATTTTTATTAAAAATAACTGAATTGTTCTGAGATGTTTTATTTAAATAATATAGTTATTGAAAATAATTGAATTTTTTAAAAATATATTTTTATATTTATAATAATAATTCAATTCCGACAAAGAATTTTTTTATTTAGGAGAATAATTAAACTCTTGCCAATTTTTTCGACTTATTTAATTAAAATTTTAATTCATTTAAAGTATTTTATTATTTATAAAAATATTTGAATTCTGAGAAAGAATTTCACTATTTATGAGAATAATTGAATTCTTAAAAAATTTTTCAACATAAGTTTAATTAAAATTTTATTAAAAATAATTCAATTCTTACATAGAATTTTATAAAAATTTTTAAAAATAATTGAATTCTTTCAAGAAATTTTACTAAAATTGCATTAAAGATAATTGAATTCCCGCAGAGATTTTATAAAAAAGTTTTAAATAATTTATTTCGTTCGAAAAATTTTATGAAAAAATTGTATTTTAAAAATATAATTGAATTTATTTAAAGTGTTTTATTATTTTTGAAAATAATTGAATTCCAGAAAAGAATTTTATTAGGTATTTATGAGAATAATGGAATTCTCAAAAATTTTTTTGGCCAATTTGAATTAAAATTTCATTAAAAATAATTGAATTCCCATAACAAAGAATAAAAATATTCTTTTAAATAATTGATTTTTCTCAAAAAAATGTAATGAAAATTTTATTTTAAATCATTGAAACCCTGTAAAAATATTATTGGGCATTATTGAATATTTGCGAAGAATTTTATTAAAATTTTTCTAAATAATTGAACTTTTTTGTAAAAATTTATTAAAATGGTAGATATTGAAAATAATTGAATTACGAAAACTTTCTGAAAATAATTGAATCATTTCGAAGAATTTTATTTCAATTTTTGACAGAAATAATCAATGTTGCAATATCACACAGATTTTCTAAGGATATCAAATTGAGATAAAAAAAGAATCAAAAATGTTGCGAAGCAACGTTTTTTATTCGTTTTTTGTCTCAATTCTCTTTGGTTAATGAAAAAAAATTCTTGATTGTCAAAAAATTTTCTCAATGACTCTAAGGAAGTCCTCAAAAAAAAAAAAAAAAAATGAAAAAAAAATTGGAGATGAAATATTTTAATATGTATATTGAATAATGTTATTGCAAGACACGTTCGACGTGCTTTTTGCTCTCTGTTCGGAATTTTTGCTTTGGCCAAGGCATATAGGTACCACACGACGTATAAATAATGCATGAGTGTAAAGAGAGAGACCCACAGGGCACTACAAAGAGGGGAATGATGGAAGGTGACGCGTCACACAGCCCGTTATTTATGCACCTGAAAGGCAATGCCTATTAGCATAGGCATCCTATTTTCGTCAGGAAACTTCACATTACACTACCATTCTCCAAAGAAACGTTTAATTTTCATCTCCTTCAAAAGCTTTTCTTTCACAAAATATTCGCACCTTTATTGGAAAATACTTCTCTTCTGACCCAGTTAATTATTTTCACACCTACCACCAATTTTTTTTTACTCCTACATTCAGGTAACTTTTCACCTTTCCTTTTTTTCTGAATGAAAAAATTATAAATTATCGTTTATTTATCTTTCCTGTATTTTTTCTGAATGTACAAATTTTAAACGTTTATTTATTTTTATTTTAACAACGAAAATTAGTGTTAAATGCAACGTATTTTTTTTTGTTTTTTTAAGGAGGAGGAGGAGGAATAAAAATTGCGAAAATATAAACATTAGATGTATTTTTTTACGACTTTTTGCTTGTGTGCTTGCAGGAAACCGGAAAAACCACCTAACAGTGCAGGGGCTTGCAGAATATGTCGTAAATCTTTCAAACCAGATGACTTTTTTAGAACATGCCACGAGTGTCAAAATAAAGTTTGCGAAGATTGTGCGTCATATTCAAATACCACGGATTCTGAAGATCAGGTAAATATTAAATAAAAATGCAAATTTTAAATCAAAATTTAAATCAAACGCAATTGAATCAATTATTAAATCGATTATTGAATTGAAAATTGAACCAATTATTAAATCGCCTATTAAATCAATATATTAAATCGCCTGTAGAATCAACTATTTAATTAATAACTGAATCAATTCTTAAATCGACAATAAAATTGACTATTGAATCAACTATTAAAGCAAATGTTGAATAAATAATTGAATCAATAGTTAAATCAACTACTGAATCAGAAATTTAATTAATTATTAAATCGACTATTAAATCAAATATTGAATCAATAATTGAATCAATTGTTTAGTCGAATATTAAATCAGCAATTTAATCAGTTATTAAATCGACTATTGAATCAACAATTGAATGAATTATTAAATCGACTATTTAATTGACTATTAAATCAAATGTTGAATCAATAATTGAATTAATTGTTAAGTCAACTATTAAATAAACTATTAAATCAGTAATTTAATAAATTATTAAGTCGATTATTAAATCGACTATTGAATGAAAAATTGAATCAATTATTAAATTGCCTATTGCATTTTAATTTATTTTTTCGATTTCAACCACTGAAAGTTACTATTTCTGTTTTTTTAAAATTTCCACTACTTTAAATTCGTTAATACTAGAAATCAAAAAGCCATTCTTAAAAATTAAAATCATATTCTTTAAAACGATTCAATTATTTTCAAAAAATATTCCAAATTCAATTATTTTCAATATCTAGTATTTTCATGAGATTTGTCAAAAGAATTTAATTATTAAAAAAAAATTGATAAAACTCATCCAAAATTCAATCATTTTCATAAATAATAAAATCTCCACAGGGATTCAATTAATTTAGAATAGCATTTACATAAAAATTTCGGAAAAATCAATTATTTGACAAAATTTTTATACAATTCTTCACAATAATTCAATTACTTTCAATAATAATAACATTTTTCATGGAAATTCAATTAAAAAAAAAATTTGATAAAATTCTAATCAAGAAATCAATTATTTTCATAAATAATAAAATTCTACTCAGGAATACAAATTAATTTTGAAAATCTTAATAAAATTCTTTGCAACTATTCAATTATTTTCATTACTAATTAAATTCATCTCAGGATTTCAATTATTTTTAATACAATTTTACAGGAATTTCTCCAAAAAATGTAATTATTCTTAAAAATTTAATTTCAATTTCACTTAAAAATCAATTATTAAAAAAAATGTTTTTTTAAAATTCTTTGGGAGAATTCAATTATTTAGTAAAATATTAGAATTTTTCACAGGAATTCAGTTATTTTTAAATATTTTAATAAAATTGTTCGGAAGAAATCAATTATTTTTAAAAATAACAAAAATTTTTCAACGAAATTCATTTCTTTTTAAACATTTTAATAAAAATTTTTTGCAATAATTCAATTATTTTTTGTAGATAATAAAATTCTTCTGAGAAATTCAATTATTTTCTAAAATTTAAATAAAATCTTTGGCAAGAATTCAATTCTTTTCATAAATTATAAAATGCTGTTTAGGAATTTAATTATTTAAAAAAGATGTAATAATTCAATTATTGTCATAAATTTTAATAAAATTCTTTGTAAAATTTAGTTATTTTTAAAAACATGTAAATTTCCAAACAGAATGCAATTATTTAAAAAATTATTTGTAAAAATCTTCGTAAGAATTCAATTCTTTTTATGAATAATAAAAATTGCTCAGTAATTTAATTATTTAAATTAGAATTTGCATAAAATTAGTCGAGAGAAATGAATTATTTAAAAATTTTTTTTAAAAATTCTAGGCAAGAATTTAATTATTTTTATAAATATTTAATTTCTTTCATTAAAAATAAAATTCAATTTATTATCAGTATGAGAAAAAAGTAAATATTTTTGGTGAGAATTAGGAAAAAATCAGGAAAATAAAATACAGAAAGAAATTTTTGTCAGTTTTGTGAAGTTTCTAAAACGAGTTTTTTTGGTCGTCAAGTTTAATTTTTCGATGGCTACTATTTTACTACTTATTAGTTTAAAAACTACTGTTTGATACTTTTTTAAAATTAATTATCGAGTGTGAAGTCTGCTATTAAATCAATTATTTAATTAATAATTGAATCAATTATTAAATCCACTATTTAATCAACTATTGAATTAAATCGACTGTTAGATCAACTATTAAATCAACTGTTGATTCAATCAATTGTTAAATCAATTTCTAAAGCGAATATTGAATCAACAATTGAATTAATTATTAAATCACCTATTAAATCAATTATTTAATTAATAATTAAATCAATTATTAAATCGACTATTGAATCAACAATTGAATCAGTAATTGAATCAACTATTAAGTCGAAAATTAAATTGACTATTGAATCAACAGTTGAACCAATTATTAAATTAACTATTTAAATAATAATTGAATCAATTATTAAATCGACTATTGAATCAACAATTGAAACAATTACCAAATCGAGTACGAAATCGAGTACGAAATCGACTATTAAATAAACAATTAACTCAACTATTAAATGAACCATTCTAACCGTAAATATGAAAAAATTAATTTTAAACAGCATTTTGTAAATTTATTCACACCTGCTTAAACATTGAAATTATTTTTACTACATGCAGTATTTTAACTTTTCTCTACTCTCTTTCTCGCCACACAAAAGTGCTACTTTGCATTTTTAAAAGGAGAATTCTCAGTCAGTTTATTCCACTTGTTATTGGATCTTTACATCAGAAACGTAAATTCAAAGAAAAATCTCTTTTTCTCTTACAAAGCAGAAATGAGGAAAGCATAAGAGATGCAGTCAACGTGAAAAAGCCAGAAAAGAAAGTCTAATTGTAATCGGAAAAAACTTGCCTTTGAAAAATGAAAATGTGCCAACGCCACAATATCAAATAGTCAAACAAAGAGCGAATGTACGCTTCTTGTAGAAAAAAATGAAAAAAAAAATAGGAATTACACTGTGTTAAAAAATGGGAGTTACATTGTTTGGCAAAAAAAAAGTAACTTCACAATTTTTTACGACCTATTTCAGTTGCTGTTTAATCCTTAAATTTTTTCGACACGCCTGAATAAACTTTTTATTTAATTTCAGTGTATGTAAAGTAACTGGACAATTTTTACCAACATTTTCAGTTGCTATTTAATCCCTTAGTTGTTTTTACACATCTGAACACGATTTTATTTAATTACATTGAAAGTTTAAATAAATCAAAGTTAAAATGAAAATTTATGTGTGAATCAAAGTAAATTCAAAGTAAAAGCGAATAAATTAATTTTTTCAAATTTATTTAAATAAATAAATAAAATCAAAGTGGAAATCAAAGTAAAATCAAAGTCAAAATGAAAATCAAAGTTGAAATCAAATTAAAAGCGAATAAATTTTTTTTTTTTAATTTATTTAAATAACTAAATAAAATCAAAGTGGAAATCAAAGTAAAATCAAAGTCAAAATGAAAATCAAACTGGAAATCAAATTAAAAGCGAATAATTTTTTTTTTAATTTATTTAAATAAATAAATAAAATGAATGTTAAAATGAAAGTCAAAGTGGAAGTCAAAGCGAAGTCGAAGTTAGAATAAAACTTAAAATCAAGGTCTTTAAAATTAATTCGAATCCAAAATACTCTCTAAATACTAAATCAAAAAATGTATCACAGGATTGAATTTAAATTGTTAATAATATTATTCCTCGGATATATTATTTCAACAACTAAATAATGCCATAACAGTTGAAAATTCAATGATTAAATGCAATCAGCATTAAAAAAAATAAAATTAGAGGGAAAAAAAGAGAGGAAAAAACAAGACAGATGCACATAGCTATGCTCAAAAACACTCCAGGGCATCTCACATACACAACAACTCTGATAATTTTTCCTTGTCTCTTCAACCCACTTAATTCCATTCTTTTATTTGCAGATGTAAAACAATACGCTTTTTTTTGAAAGCTTTCAAATTTATTTCCATCTCTTTGACGACAAAATATGCACACTAATTCAAAGGAAATTGTCAACTTGAATTTTATAAATTTTTTTAAACTTGTCAACTTATAAAAATAATTTTTTGTTCATATTTATAGAACATTTGAAGTATATTCTAAATTATTTATCTATTTTATTTTAAATAAATAATGAGAGAGAAATTTTCAAACTATACGCCTCATTCGTTTCTTTAATAATAACATCAGTTACTCTCTATATATAGTTTTTTTCCTCGAAAAGCAATATAAATGGTTTTCACGTAAGATTTTATGTACGAAATTTACGTATAAAGTATGGAAAACCAATTTTAAAAAATGGAGTTAATCGTTGATCGGGAATTTTTCTATAAGATGGAAGAAAAATGAATGGAATAGAAATTTGAATTTCTTCCTATTATTTCACTTAGGATAAAATTTACCAAAAGATGAATTTCTAAATATTTATTTAGGATCCTAAATTTTCGATTGTTTCAATAAACAATATTTTTGTTACTTCTTTAATTTTTTGAATTTTTTTTGTATTTTTTAATTTTTAAATTATCTTCAATCTATATTATAATAATCATTCTATTCCGGTAATTCATTCACAGTTTGAATTTAGTTTTTGTTTCTTTCTTTTCTCCCTTCTTTGTTTGCTAACTTTCTCAATTTTCCATAATAGTTTTTTCCTCATTTTTTAAAATTATTTTGAATTTGAAAATTAATGTATTGAAAATCATATGATCTTAACATATAACACGTTTCGAATGTTCGAATGAACGAAATTTATTGATTTTTTCTTTAATTAAAGTTTTTATTACAATAATTTTCGGTCACTATCCAAAAAATTAATTATGACGTTTCTGAATCTAAAATTTAAATTCTTATCTTTTATTGCAATGAATGATTTATGAAAATATTTTTAATTTGAAATATTTCGTTCATGTCAACATTAAAAAAATTGTAGATAATAAAAGCATTTAATTCTTTCGAAGTATTTGTAAAAAAAAAATTGGAAAATAATTGAATTCCTTTGAAGGATTTTGTAACAAATTTTGAAAATCATTGAATTCATCTTTAGAGAAATTTTATTAAAACTGTATTGAAAATAATTGAATTCTCGCGAAGAATTTTTAATTTTTTATTGTTTATGAAAATAATAGAATTTTTCCAAAGAATGTTATTAAAAAATTTTTTAACAATAATTTAATTCTTGACAAGCATTTTCTTTAATATTTAAAATTTAATTTTAATTGGATTTCTGAGAAGGATTTTATTAAAATTATAATTAAGTTATGAGTTATGAAAATAATTGAATTTCTGCGAAGAATTTAATTATTTATGAGAATAATGGAATTCTCACAAATTTTTTCGTCAAATTGAATTAAAATTTTATTGAAAATAATTCAATTCTTACATAGAATTCAATCAATTCTTACATAGAATTTTATTAAAATTTTTAAAAATAATAGAATTCCCACAGAAAAATTTTTTTAAAATTCTGTTAAATAATTATTTACGAAAATAATTGTATTTCTACATAAAATTTTAATAATCATCATTAATAATCATTTTATTATTTATGAGAATAATGGAATTCTCACAAATGTTTTCGTCAAATTGAATTAAAATTTTATTAAATATAATTCAATTCTGACAATAAATTTTATTGAAATTTTTAAAAATAATTAAATTGTTTCAAGAAATTTTACTAAAATTGCATTAAAAATAATTCAATTCCAACAGAGAATTTATAAAAAATTCTTTTAAATAATTGATTTAATTCGAAGAATTTTATGAAAATTGTATTTTAAATATAATTGAATTTCTATTAAAAGTTTTATTGTTTATGAAAATAATTGAATTTCAGAGAAGAATTTTATTATTTCTGAGAATAATGGAATTCTCACAAATTTTTTCGTCGAAACAAGAAAATTTATATTATTTATGAGAATAATTGAATTCTTACAAATTTTTTTGACAAATTTTATAAAATTTTTGTTGAAAATAATTCAATTCTTTTATAGAATTTTATTAAAAATAATTTAATTTAATTCAAAATTTTACTAAAATTGCATTAAAAATAATTCAATTCCCGAAAAGAATTTATAAAAATTTCTTTAAAATAATTGATTTTGTTAAAAAAACGTTACGAAAATATGATCCACAAGTTTTGAACGTTCAAATGAACGAAATATTTTATATTAAAAATATTTTCATAAATTACTGATTCGAATAAAAATTTAAAATATAGATTCTACGTTTAAAAACTTTAAAAATTAATTTTTTTATTAGTGACTCAAAATTATTGTAATAAAAATTGAATTTAAAGAAGAAATAAATCAATTTCGTTCATTTGAACGTTCAAAACTTTAGGATCATACGAAAATTGTATTTTAAATATAATTGAATTTCTATTAAAAATTATTTTATTTATGAATAATAATATTTTAATTATGAAAATAATTGAATTCATCTAATGTGTTTTATTATTTTTGAAAATAATTGAATTTCACAGAAGGTGTCCATTATTTATGAGAATAATTGAATTCTTACAAATTTTTTTGACAAATTTTATAAAATTTTTGTTGAAAATAATTCAATTTTTTTATAGAATTTTATTAAAAATAATTTAATTGAATTTAAAATTTTACTAAAATTGCATTAAAAATAATTCAATTCTCGAGAAGAATTTATAAAAAATTCTTTTAAATAATTGATTTCGTGAGAAAAACGTTACGAAAATTTGTATTTTAAATAGAATTGAATTTCTATGAAAAATTTTATTATTTATGAAAATAATTGAATTCTTACAAATTTTTTTGGAAAATTTTATAATATATTTATTGAAAATAATTCAATTCTTTTATAGAATTTTATTGAAAATAATCCAATTTAATTTTAAATTTTACTAAAATTGCATTAAATATAATTCAATTCTTCAAAATAATTGAACTCTTTTGGGAAATTTTATTAAAATAGTAGATATATTGAAAATAATTTAATTGAGATAAATTTTTTTAAAAATAATTCAATAATTTCGAAGAATTTTGCAAAAAACATTTTCAGACTAAAATGAAATCATTGAATAAATTTAAAAATATTGCTTTGCAACAATTTTGATTCTTTTTTTTTGTCTCAATTTGTTATCCTTAGAAAATCTATGAGAATTATGATATGAAAAGAGAAAAATATTAAAAATCGAGTGATATGCGAATGGAAAATTGTAATTTTCAGTCAGTGTGGCGATGCAGTGTTTGTAGAAGAAAACTGGCTTCTCGAGGGCAGCCAATCGTCCCTCAGGAATCGACAGACTCACTTCTCGAAGTGCCTGTTCTTGAATCACTTCCTCGAAGGCACAGTGATGCGAGACTGGGTTCGCAAACCATGAGCCAACTCGGAGCACTTGGAACTGGACTCGCCCCTCCCCGTACTCCCGAGCTCAGAAGGCATTCTGATGTATCACCAGCTAGTTTGAAAGAACTTGAAAAGGTACGAAAAACTTTATAACTATTTCTCACCAAATGCCAAGCACATATTTTCGCCTGACAAAAGACGAAAACCAAAAAAAAAAAAAAAAAAATTCAATTCAAACCAAAAATATTACTTTTGGTTTTAAAAATTCTTACATTAAACTTTTGAAGGAATACGAAAAAATTTAAAGCTCTTGCAATTAATTGAAACAATCATGCTGATAAATAATTTACTGGAAAAAATAAAAATTTTCTCCATAAAGTTGTAAATTATTCAAAACTAAACAAAATTATTTGGTTTACTTTTTTGTTTATTATTTTGTTAATTGTTAATCTAGTTAACTTCAGCTTTTCTAAGGATATCAAATCAAGACAAAAAAAGGATAAAAATTGTTGCGATGCAACAATTTTGATCCGTTTTTTGTCTCAATTTTGATATTCTTAGAAAATCCATGTTTGCTACTACTAAATTTTTAATTTCGTTCCAAATTGATTGCACCCAGAAAAAATAATTTCAAACTAAAATAAATTCATTGAATAAAATAAATTGACTCGAAAGGTCGAAAAAGAAGGCGAAGAGCTTTTGCCTTTTTTTTAACAAAACAAGTAGATTTTGAAACAAGTTATTTTAAATTCCATCCGGTATTACAGTAATAGTCTCTTAAAATAAAAGTAAACCCTTTTGATATAGTATAAGCAGAAAGAATTCGCTAGAGCAGAGATTATTTTTGACTGGGTTGTAAGGAATTCCGTATAAAAATAGGAAGACTAATAAAAATAAATTGTACATATGAAAATAATAAATCTCTCGAATATAGTGTAAATAAAATTTATATTGAGACCAAAAAAAAACAATATTCAAATGAATCAAAAACATTTTTGCCAAAATTGATATTTTTAATTCGAATTTAGGTGTAAATGTTGGTAAATAATCCATTAGTTCTGAACGTTCAAATGAATTTGTTTTAAAATTCATTTAAAATCATAGTTTTCTTGAAAGTATCACATTTATACTAAAGTGGATCAAATTTATTTCTAAAATTTGGATCAATTTTTTTATTTGATCGAAATTTTTGGTATTCGTTGCAATTTTATACTTTTAAGGGAATGAAAATAAATTTTGAAGAAGACATAAATAAATTTTGTTCAATGAATAAATTCATAAATATTCGTTCAAGAAAATGGATTTTGAAAAAAAACGAAATGAATTTCGTTCTGATTTTTCTTTTTCCAAATTCAGGGCTCGAACCAGTGAAAGTATTCAAAAAATATACGGACTTTATGGAAGAAAAATGAAAAATTATACGGACCAATATTACTGACAAACAAATAATTCAATTTATTATCTAAAATTTTAACTGAAACTTATTTTTAAATTAATTTTTATTAGAAAATTCTTATAGAATTCAATTATTTAAATACAAAATTAAATAATTTATTGAATAATTGAATGTTTCTTGAAATTCAATTCCCACGAAGAATTTAATCAACAAATTTTTAAATAATTAAATTCTTTCGACGAATTTTAATTTTACTTTTAAGAATTTCGTACAAGCATTTAATTATTTCTAAAAATAATTGAAATTTTGATTAGAAATTTAAAAAATTTTTGAACAATATTTAATGTTTGCGAAGAATATTATAACTCTTGAAAATAATTGAATTTCTGCAATAATTCGTAACTTTTACAAAATTAAATTTTTTTTCGCGTTTTTAACTAAAATTCTTCTATAAATGCATTATTTTTAATAATTTTTGGAAAAGTTCTTTGAGAATTTTCAAATTCATTTGCTTACAATTACAAAATTTCAATTATTCGTAAATTCTTCAATATTAAATATTTATTAGAAAATAAAAACTTCAAATATTTGAAAAAAATCAGCAATTAAATTTTCTGAAAAAAAATAATTCCACATGCAGAATTGTTAGTTAAAAATATGAAAAATTCAGATTTTCAAAGATTGTAATTTGAAAACCTATTCAAAATTCAATTATTTCTAAAAAAATTCACACTACGCTGCTTTTAATATTCAATTATTATCTAAAATTTTAACTGAAATTCATTTTTAAATAAATTTTTATTAGAAAATTTTATACTAGAATTCAATTGTTTAAATAAAAAAACAGTTTATTGAATCATTGTATGTTTCTTAAAATTGAATTCTCATAAAGAATTTTATCAATAAATTTTTAAATAATTGAATGCTTTTGACGAATTTTAATAAAATTTTTAAGAAATTACATTTTTCGAGAAATTCGATTAAAATTGTCTTATAAATAATTAAAATTCTGCAATAATTTTTATTACTTTTTTGACAATAATACAATTCTTACGAAGAATTTTATTAAATTTTTTTAAATAATTGATTTTGTTCCAAAAATTTTTTGAAAATTGTACCTTAAAAAAATTACTTTAAAAATTGTATTATTTATGAAAATAATTAAGTTTCTGACAAGAATTTTAATAATATTTAAAAAAATTATTTTATTTTTCGGGAAATTCATTAAAAATTAAATTAGAAATAATTGAAAATTTGCGATAAATTTTGTTATTCATGAAAATTGATTTCATTCGAAAAATTGTATTAAAATTGTATTTTAATTTTTAAATAATTGACTTTTCGTAAAAATATTATTATTTATGAAAATAATTGAATTTCTAGGAAGAATTTTATTAAAATTATATTCAAAATAGTTGAAGGTATCTAAAGTTTTCTATTATATTTATGAAAATAGTTAAATTCCATCGAAGAATTTTATTGGAATATATTTAAAATAATAGAATTTATTTGAAGTATTTTATTATTTATGAGAATAATTGAATTCTTATAAATTTTTTCGACAAATATCATTAAAGTTTTATGAAAATCAATTCAATTCTTATATATAGAATTTGATTAAAATTACGTTAAAAATAATTAAATCCCCGTGAAGAATTTAAAAAAATTCTTTTTAAATAATTAAATTTGTTTGTAAAATTTAATTGAAATTGTATTTTTAATAATGAATTCTTGTAGAAATTTTATTATTTTCGAAAATAATGGAATTTCAGCAAAGAATTTTATTAAAATCTTATTCAAAATATTTGAATTTATCTAAACTATTTTATTATTTACAAGAATAATTTAATTTCTGTAAAAATTTGTATTTTTTAGCAGAATAATTGAGTTGTTACACATTTTTTCGACGAATTTAATAAAAATTTTATTGAAAATATTTCAATTCTTATATAGAATTTTTATTAAATTTTGAAAAATAATTCAATTTTTTCAATAAATTTTATTAAAATTGTATTGAATATAATTGCTTTATCGTGAATAATTATTTTAAATAATCTTTTTTATCAAAAAAATTTAATAAATTAAATATTCTGTTTGGAATATTAATATTTTATGAAAATAGTAGATAATTAAAATCATTGAATTGAGGAAAATTTTTAAAAATAATTGAAATTTATTAATTTATTAATTTATTTAGAACTTTATTAAATTTTTTTTGAAAATAAATTGAATTTCGTAGAAAAATTACTAAAAATAATTGAAATTTTGACAAGAATTTTTAAAAATTTTTGAACATATAATTGAATTTCTGCGAAGAATTTTATTACTTTTGAAAATAATTGAATTTTTTAATCATTTATCATTTTTCTAAAATTCTCCAAATTATGTCGTATAATTTACGAACTTTTTGTTTTTTCTCTATCAAATTACGAACGTTACGGACCTTTTTTTAAAAAAACTGACTTTTACTGACTTCAAGCAAATTTACGTACCTTGACGAGATTTATAGATCTAGTTCGAGCCCTGGAAATTTAAAAATAAAAAAAATTTCGTTTTATTTGGCAAAAGTATTTTTTCTTCAAAACCAAATGTTCTCCAGCACAAATGAATATAGTATTCAAAAAAATGTTTGTCTTTTCTGAAGATCAAAAATGGGGCACGCCAAAGAAAACCCATTGTGAAAAAATGAGAATGCAAACCGATATGGTCACATTTCAAACAACTTTTTACAATTTTTTTTACAATTTTCAATGAATTTTCAATAACCTCATTTTTGTTCGAAAGAAATTGACACACACGATATCTGTACAGCACGATAAAGCAAATGCAATGTTTTCACAAATATATATGTATATATATTGTGAGAAAAGGCAGAGTGTAATTTTCCATATACATCTTGAAAGGCAACTTATATTGATACGGCTTTTCACTCGATCTGCTTTCGTATATTGAAGGGCATTGTTATTGGTTGAATGTCTCACACAGGAACACCGAATGGAAAGTACAGGCGCAGGCATGTAAACGCACCAATTGCTTCAGCTTTAGAATGTGTCAAAAGCTTGAGTGTAAGCTTCTGCATAAATGCTTACACACATACTTTTATCTCACCCTCACTGTCTCTGTCTCTGTGTTTAATTGTAAATCTAATCCCACATGTGAAATTATTACAAATGAAATTGTCCAACAATGTTTCTGCACTTTGTATCATACATTATTATATGTCTATATCGAGCATTTCATGTGTCAGAAAATTTCACATAAATATCGCGCAGGAGAAGTTTTAAATGTATATAGAAATTGTAGGCGATTTGATTTAATGATAAAACTATAACAGGCTTCGCACTCGATAATTTAATACTAATAATAATAATAATAATTTGAAAATAATTTTAAAAAAGTAGGAAAAAATGGCTTTAAGAACAAAAAAAGTAAAAATAGACTAGCTATTGAAAAATTAAATTTTACAACAAAAAAAAAACAAGATTTAGACGATTCCAAAAAATTACAAAAATTTTAATCTGCGTTTTATTTCCCAGAATTTTTTTCTAATTTCCATCAAAAATGTTTAAGTTATTTCTTTATACTCCGAATAACTTTAATTCTAAATTTTTACTAAATTCAATAATTTTCTAAATTTTAATTTAAAATTTTACGAATATACAATATTCAAAATTATTTTCAAAAGAAGAAAAAAAATCTTTAAAATATACAATTTATTTCAATTACATTTGACAAAATTTCCAAATAAGTGAAAATATAATTAAATCTTTTTAAATTATTTATATAGAAATTCAAATATTTTAAAAAAAATTTATTTCCAATTTTTCAAGACTTCTTCTTTCAGAATTTCCAAATTAAACTACAATAAAAACTTTAATAATTTTTGTTAAATAAATAATGAATTACTAATTAGATTTCCCAAATAAATGAAAATATTTTAAATCATTACTGTGTAAAATCTTCTTGAAATTTTACAATTTCTAAAAATTACAACTGTAATTCTTCTAAAAATTCAATAATTTTTTGAGTTGAATTTTTAAATAAAATTATTCAATGCTTTAATCATTTTTTAAAGATTTCAAGAAAATAATAATTATATATTTAATTTTTTTCAAAAACAAAAAATTAAATATTATTACAGTTTTACAACGCAATTGAAATTTTCAAAATAATTTAATAATAAATTATACGACAATTCAATTATTTAAGTATAGAAATAAATAATTGATTGAATAATAGAATATTTCTTAAAATTCAATTCTTACTAGAATCAGGGAATTTAAATCATTTTTTATTAGAAACTTCTGCAAGAATTCAATTATTTAAAAATATAAAAATAAAACATTTATTAAATAATTGCATATTTTTTAAAATTGTATTCTCATAAAGAATTCTATCAAAAATTCTTCAAATAATTAAATTTTTTTTTTTGAAAAAATTAAATATAATTGTTAAAAATAATTGCATTCATTGGGGAATTCATTAAAAAATGAATTAGAAATAATTAAAATTCTGCGCTAATTTTTATTATTTTTGAAAATAATTGAGTTTTCTAGAAAAAATTGAATGAAAATTATAATTTAAATCATTGAATTCTTGTAAAAATTTAATTTATTAAAATAATTGAATATTTCAGAAGAATTTTATTAAAATCATATTAAAAATAATTGAATTTACCTACAGTATTTTATTATTTATGAAAATAATTGAATTTCTGCGAAGAATTTTATTAAAATCATATTCAAAATAATTGAATTTCTATGAATGATTTTATTATTTAGGAGATTTTTATATAGAATTTTATTGAAACTTTAAAAATAATTGAATTCTTTTGGAAGATTTTGTTAAAATATTAATATATATTTATATTAAAAATCATTAAATTGAGGAAATATTTTATAAATAATTGAAATATTGCCAAGAATTTTTTTAAAAATCTTGAGAATAATTGGATTTTGGAGAAGAATTTTATTATTAATGAAAATAATTGAATTCCTGTAAACATTTTATTATTTATTAAAATAATTGAATTCCTGTAAACATTTTATTATTTAAGAAAATAATTGAATTTTTACAAATTTGTTCGACAAATAAAATTGAAATTTTATTGAAAACAATTCAATTCTTATATAGAATTTTATTAAAAAATTTTTAAAACAATTGAATTCTTTTAAGTTTGATTAAAATTACCTCAAAAATAATTGAATTTTCAAGAGTATTTTTTCTAAAATCATATTCAAAATAATTGAATTTATCTAAAGCGTTTTATTATTTTCTGAAAATAATTGAAATTCAGAGAAGCATTTTATTATTCATGTCAATAATTGATTTTGTTCGAAAAATTTTATAAAAATTGTACGTTGAAGAATTGAATTCTTCTAAAAATTTTATTATTTATGAAAATAATTGAATTTTATTTTAGAATTTTAATAAAATTTTTAAAAATAATTACATTTTCTGGAGAAGTTATTTTAAATTGAATTAAAAATAATTGAATGCTTGCGAAGAATTAAAAATAAAATTCTTTTAAATAATTGATTTTGTTCAAAAATTTTTATGAAAATTGTATTTTAAATAATTGAATTCCTATAAAATTTTTGTTATTTATGAATAAATAATTAATAATTTATTTTTCTAGAAAAATTTAATTAAATATTTTGTTGGAATATTTTATTAAAATAGTAAATATTGAAAATAATTGAATTTCGAAATTTTTTTGAAAATAATTGAATCGTTTCTACGAATTTGATTAAAGTTTTTGAAAATAATTTTTTTAATTAAACTTTCAGCGAATTTACAGTTGTAAATATTCCCTAAAAAAAAGAAAAAAGTGGCTTTCAGTATCACAAATCTAAAAAAAAATTCAAATATTAGCAAATCGGAAAAAAAGTAGTAAATAGTTGGATTTAATAGTAGAGTGTGAAGCCTGCTATATATAATATAATGGAGACAGTGAATATTTATATAATGGAATAAAAAGAAGTCAAATTGAAGAGATATGGCAGACCAATTCAATTGAGAGTAGTAGGTTTTTCGTTTGGATAAAAAACGATCGAGTACATGAGATTTCGAAAGATATATTTGACGTGTGTTCGTGATGATAAAATTGACGCGTAGTATGCAATTTTCCGAAAAAAATTGTACATTTTTACGACAAATTCTCATGCAAAAGTGATGAGATTTTTTTTTCAAACTAAAATCTCTATGAAGTGGTGAATATTTTATTACAACATATTTCACATATATACCGATTTACTTTACAAAGGTATTAAAATAGCTTTCTTTTTTTTTGTTATTTTTTTTATACAATGTGAAGTAAATTCATTTAAATATCCAATAACCGTTAGTTTCAACTAGTTTTTTTTTCTTCTTTTAAATATTATTCAATAATAGTGAATTTTAGTTTTATAGTTTTTGGTTCAATATAGAAGAGTTTGAAAATTGCGTTTTCCTGTAAAATGCATTTTCTTTTAATGAATAGAGAAAATGGATACTGCAACAGTTGGTAATAAGAGTGAATCCTATTTTTTATTTTAAATTTCAATTTTCTGCATATGCTCTTCTATCGGGCAGTTAGAGAGTTCACACTTGTTTCCAATTTAAGTAGTATAAAATTTTTTGGTCAGACGCATTCATAATTTTCTTGTGTATATGTTACCGGCAAAGTATGTAATCAGGCATTTTATAAAATACCTAGGCAGTATATAAAATGCCTGTCTGTCTCAGGCAATGTGTATAAAAAAAAGATTTTCTATACATTGCCTAGGCATTATATAAAATGCCCACTAGACTTTAGGCAAAGTATAAAATTTAGTTTTATTTCAAATAATATACATTTTTCTGTTATAAAAATATTAACTTTCTTTTGTAATTTATTTGTTACAACACGGCATACTTGAATGACATTTCGACTGACACTGGACCTTATTTTTTATGCATAAATATTTGTTGCTTTGACAGTTTTTTACAAGAACATTTTACAAAACCTTGGCCTGTTCCTTTTTCTCGGTAGCTTTAACATTATTAACATCACTTATCAACTGCTTATACCGTTCGTCTGATAAAAATATACTGTTTTTTGCCATTGCATTTTTAATTTTAGAAAATTCGGAAAAAATCTATCCCTTGTCACCGAAACATTTCCTATTTCTGCACTCATTTTAAGTTCAAATTTATGTTTCTGCGACTGATTACCTCAAAATGTGAGAATTGACTGACAAAATTTGTATTTTCTGTTAATTAAGTATTATTCTTAAGAGTTAGAAATATTGAACTTCATTGTATAAAATTACTCACTGCTAACATGCAGCTATGTAAACATAGCTAAAATACTTATTGTTATATACTTATTATTTTCTATTTATAATAGAAAAATCGTGGAAAGTGTTTATAGAAAAAGGTAGACGTTTCAAGCTGCTGAGACTATTATATACTTTACCTTATGCTCGATGGGCATTTTATAAAATACCTAGGAATTTTATAAAATGCCTAGGCAATATATGAAAAAATAATTTAATTATATACATTGCCTGAAATGGACAGGCTTTTTATATACTGCCTAGGCATTTTATAAAATGCCTGGATTTCATACTTTGCCGGTAACATATACAAAAGTATCGCAGAAATATGGAAATTTTATTTTTATTTTTCTTTAGTAAAAAAAAAAAATAATTTAATAATCAATCCCAAAAATTAAAAAAAAAATGCCAAGACAAGCAGGTACAAATTTTTTCTGAATCAAAGATAAGTAAATGATAATTAAAAGATTTCTGAATCAATGATAAGTTAATGATAATTAATTTAATGATAAGTCCAAAAATGAAGATTTTTTAAGTCGAATTTTTTAAATTTTTTTTAAAAAGAAGTCAAAAAGGTTTTTAGTTCGAGGTCTGCAGTCATTAAATTTACTATAAAAAGTAGAAAAATCAAAAAGTTTTGAAATTATTTTTCTTGAAATGTATACGCGCACATATATCTATACATGTACATAAAAGAAAAGTCGTAGGTATATTTACTTTCTAAAGTAGTTCTACATTTACGCGCCACAATAATTTCAAAGTTTATCACTTTCCTTACTTTGAAGTTTCAAGATTCGTGATAGGAAAGCATATAGCTTAAAGTCCTCATGATTATTAACCATATTTGCGCTCCTTTAACAGTCGTGTCAACAGTTTTTAATAATGAAAATATCACCATATGTAAAGTATGAATAGCAATTTGTAATTATAGCTCGAAAAAATTCTTAAAAATTAAAAATTACAGTTTTAATAAAGTATTAATAAAGTAGGTTAGGATAGTTAAGTCTAATTAATAAAGTGAATATTATATTAATTATCTTTATAAATAATAAAATTCTTCTCCAAAATTCAATTATTTTTAAGAATTTTAATAAAATTCTTGGCAAAATTTCAATTATTTTCAAAAATTTTCCTCAATTTAATGAATTTCAATATCTACTGTTTTAATCAATTTTTCCAAAAGAATTCAATTATTTAATGAAAAATTTAATAAAATTCTACGCAAACATTTCAATATTTTCATTAATAATAAAATTTTCACAGGAATTTAATTATTTATAAATTTTTCATAAATTTCATCGCAATAATTCAATTATTTTAATAAAAAAAAAATTTTTTTAAAGAGAATCAATTATTTTCATAAATAAAATAATTCTTTCTAGAAATTCAATAATTTTCATATAAATAATAAAATAATTTAGAAAAATTATATTATTTTTAATATAATTTTAATAAAATTCTACGCAAATAAACAATTATTTCCATAAATAATAAAATTTTTACAGGAATTCAATGATTTAAAATAGAATTTTCATTAAATTTATTTGAGAAAAATCAATTATTTCAAACAATTTTCGCAGGAATTCAATTATTGTCAAGGCAATTTTTTTATCAAATTTGTTGAACGAATTCAATTATTTTTAAAAATCTAAATAAAATTCTATATAAGGATTGAATTGTTTTCAAACAAATTTTAATTTTATACGTCGAAAAAATTTGTAAGAATTCTCATAAATATAAAAAAAATTTTCATAGAAATTCAATTATTTTTGATGTTAGTTTAATAAAATTCTTTGCAGAAATTTTATTATTTTTATAAATAATACAATTTTTATAAGAATTCAATTATTTTTAATGGAATTTTCATAAATTTTCTTGAAAGAATTTAGTTATTTTAAAAAATTTAATTAACATTTTATATAAAAATTGAATTAAGTTCAATATTTTTATTGATTTCATCGAAAAAGTTTGTAAGAATTCAATTATTCTCATTAATAATAAAATTCTTCGAGAAAATTCAATTATTTTGAACATGATTTTATTTCAATTCTTCTTAGAAATTCAATTACTTTAATAAATAATAAAATTCTTCTCAAGAATTCAATTATTTTCATAAAAAAAATAATAAAACTCATTTCAGAATTTCAATTATTTTTGATTTAATTTTAATGGAATTCCTAGAAAAATGGAATTATTCTTAAAAATTTATATAAAATTCGTCGAAAAAATTCAATTTTACAAAACATTCAATTATTCAATAAATTAAACATTTTTGTATTTAAATTGAATATTAAAAGCATTATAGCATAAATTTTAAGAAATAATTGAATTTTAAAAGTGTTTCAAATTATAATCTCAATGACGTTCAAAAATTAAAAAAAAAAATTTGTCAAAAAATTCAATTTTCTTTATAAATAATAAAATTCTTTTCTGAAGTTAAATTATTTTCGATAATTTTAATAAAATTCTTGTCAAAATTTCAATTATTTTCAAAGTATTTTCCTGAATTCAATGATTTTCAATACCTACTATTTTAAAAAAAATTTCCAAAAATTCTAATAAATATAAAAATTGCACAGGAATTCGAATAATTATAAAGTTTTTTGCAATAATTCAATTATTTTTATAAAATATAATTTTCTAAAAGGAATCAATTATTTTCAAAAATAATACAATTTTATTTTACGAATTCAATTATTTTCATAAATAATATAATTCATCGCAAAATTTCAATTATTTTGAAAACAATTTTAATCGAATTCCTTGAAAAATGTAATTATTCTTAAAATTTTTTATTAAAATTCGTCAAAAGAATTCAATTATTTACAAATTTGTTGATAAAAATCTTAATGAGCATTTAATTTTAAGAAACATTCAATTATTGCATAATTTATTTATTTTTATATTTAAATAATTGAATTCTCGTAGAATTCTGTAATAAAAATTTATTTAAAAATAAATTTTAGTTAAAATTTTTAGATAATAATTATTGAATATCAGAAGTGTTATATTTGAATTTTTAGAAATAATTGAATTTTCAAAATGTTCAAATTAAAATTTTTGAAAATTTGAAACGTCAGGAAAATACAAAATTAAATTTTTGTGACAACCCTAATTATTTTTATTTGATTCGACAGTTTTTTTTTACTATTTTTATCATAAATAAAACTGTAGTTTAAAATTTTTTTTAAATTAATTATGGAAAAAACATTGTAATTTCTAACACTATAATTGAAAAAAATGTTTAACAGAAAAAAATCGATAAAAATTCAATTTTATTCTACAAGTTCTATTGGAGACATATATTAGAAAGGTTTCGGAGATAAAATTATTTTGGCCTATTGCATAAATTCGGTTGAATAAAATTGATTTTTTTAAATAATAAGTTAGTGTTTAATTTTTACTATGCAGAAGCAGGTTAATAATTATTAGAGAGAAGATTTTATAAAATTATATTCAAGACATCAAAAATACTTTCAGAAGAATCAGATAATCGACAAGAAATCGTTTATTTAAATCAAGTACATTTTTTTTATATGGTTAAGTGGAGGAAAATAAAAAATGAAAATAAACAGGTATTTTGTTAAGAGCAGAAGAAAATGAAAAATATAAAAATACTAAAATTATAAAGCATACCTAATCTTTAGGTTTGTACATAATTCCATTGTGCATTTTCATTTGACACTTGTGTTGTCCAACATAAAAAAAAAAAGAAAGAAGGCATGACGTCATTGCCTACAGCTTCTTTTGTCTTGGAGAAAAAAAAGTAATTAAAACAATTAAGTCTTGAAACTTGATGTGAAATTCATTTTTTAACAATTAAAATTAAATAAAAACTGAAATTAATTTTCCTCTTAATTTTTTGAGTGAAAAATAAAGAAAGTTATTTAATTTAAAAACAAGTTTTGTGTGAGGGAATATTTTTTTTTATTTCTTTTCTCGGGGAAAATTTCTCCAAGACAGCTTGCCGCTACGTGTTGACCCTCTAGTGGATCCTGCATCCTGAGAATTTAACCCCTCAATGTGGTGTCCTCAGCATGAACCCTAATATCCTGGTAATTTTGTAGTTTCGAAAGGTTGCAGGAGAACGACGTGAGGAGCTCAGGTGGGAAAAAGAATTGGAATGGAAGAACAAATCCAGAAGCGGTTCGCCTGAACGTCATCAAGGAGAGAGGGCCGACCGAGGGGAGAGAAGTGAGAGGGGCGAGAGAGCTGAAAGGGGTAGAGCGACGAGTCCGCAAAGAGTGGGCAAGAGGACATCGATAACAGGTAAGAACTCTCCACACCCTTGTTGATCCTTGTTTAATATAAATTGACCTCAACGCTTTTTTTCCACCCACCCGAAAAAAAAAAAAACAGAGAACACAAATAAAATTTGTGGGCAAAGACGCAAAAGTTTAATTTATTAACTAAGGAGAATGTCCAACGAAGGGAAAATCCGTTTGGAGGCACATATATGTATATAGAGCTTATAACGACATTGCATTTTACTGACGCATTTTTAATAGTTGGCCCCGACGAAAGAGTCGTAATTACTTTTATATTATGCACTTTCCGTTTCGTGTTCGCAACATTTATTTTTTTCTCTTAATTAAATTTTAATTAAGCTTGACTCTACCGCGTGTAGGAATTTTTAAACATTAAAAATCTACAATACTCGCTGTCTGTGCTGTGTATAACTATGGAAATGCGTGTATGAAACCATTTTTCTGTAGATATTTTGCATTAGTAATAATTTGCTTTCATCAATTTCAAAAAATATTAAATTTTTGTTAATCATAGATTATAAATTTGTCTACTAAGTGTATATTATGAATTTATATTTATTAATTACGAATTATAAAATGTAACAAATTCTCCAACATTAATTTTTACATTTACATCCACTTCTAAAACTACTACTAAAATAAATAAAACTAATACACTACTAAAATATTTACTACTTTTTTTGATTTACTACTATTTGGACCATTTTTTTTTTTTTATTAAAAGATACTTTTTTCTTTTTTGAGAATTTGTAAAACATTAAATTCGCTGAAAGATGAAATAAAACAATCATTGTCTAAAACTTTAATAAAATTCTCAGAAACTACTCGATTATTTTCAAAAAATTTTCAAGGTTCATTTATTTTCAATATCTATTATTTTAAAAAAATATTCCAACTAAATATTTAATTCATTAAATTTTTTTTTGAGAAAAATCAATTATTTAAATTAAAAGAATTATTTTTTAAAATCTTCGAGGGAATTCAATTATATTCAATGCAATTTTAATCAAATTTCTTGAAAGAATTGAATTATTTTTGAAAGTTTATTAATAAAAATTCTGTATAAGAATTGAATTATTTTCAATGAAATTTTTATTAAATTCCTCTAAAATTTGTAAGAATTCAATTATTTTGATAAACAATAAAATTTTTACAAAAATTCAATTATTTTCTACAAACAATTGTGAAGCCAAATAGTTTAGACAAATTCAATTATTTTAAATATCATTTTAATAAAATTCTTCTAAAATGTTCAATTATTTTCATAAATGGAATTTTTACAGGAATTCAATTATTTAAAATACAATGTTCATTAAATTTTCCGAACAAAATCAATTATTTAAATGAATTTTTTAAAATTCTTCACGGAAATTTAATTATTTTTAACGTAATTTTAATCAAATTCTATACATAAAAATTGATTTTTTTTTTAACAAAATTTTAATGATATTTGTTGAAAAAATTTGTAAAAACTCAATTATTCTCATAAATAATAAAATGCTTTAGATAAATTCTATTATTTTGAATACAATTTCAATAAAATTCTTCGCTGGAATTCAACTATTTTCATAAAAAATATAAAACTTTATATAAATTCTATTATTTTGAATATAATTTTAATAAAATTCTAAGAATTCTATATTAATTTTCTTGAAATGTATTGAAAATAAAATTTTCATTAAATTTTCGGAACAAAATTAATTACTTGAAAATAATTTTTTTTTAAATTCTTCACTGGAATTAAATTATTTTCATAAATATCAAAATTTATAGCAAATTTTCAATTATTTTTAATTCAATTTTAAATAAATTACCCGAAAAGAAAAATGCAATAATTTTTTAAAATATTATTAAAATTCTAGTCAGTAATTCAATTATTTTCATAAATAATAAAAATTTTACAGGAATTCTTTAAGGTATAATTTTCATAATATTTTTGGAACAAAATCATTCATTTATAAAAAATTTAATAAAATTCCACGAAAGAATTGTATTATTTTCAAAAAATAATCAAAATTATCGCTGAATTCTAATTATTTTTAATGTAATTTTAAATAAATTCGTCACAAATGCAATTATTTTTAAGAGATTCGATAAAATTATTTAAAAGAATTCAAGTTTAAGAAATATTCAAGAAATTATTGATATTTACATTTAAATAATTGAAATCTCATAGAACGTTCAAATAAGAATTGATTCAAAAATAAATTTCTATTAAAATTTTAAATTGAAATCTTTGAAAATTTTTACAAGAATTTAATGATTTAAAATACAATTTTCATTAAAATTCGTTGAAAAAAATCGATTATATTTAAAAAATTTTTATTCTTCGCAAGAATTTAATTATTGTCATAAATAAAAAAAAATTATTGCACAATTTTATTTATTTTCTATACAATTTTAAATGAATTCAATTATTCACTTAAATAATAAAAATCTTCATTGGAGTTCATATATTTTCATAAATAATAAAATTTTCACATGAATTCAATTATTTAAAAATTAAAATACAATTTTAATATAATTTTTCGAAAAAAATCAAATGTTTAAATAATTTTTTATAAAATTCTTCCTAAAAATTTAATTTTAATTATATTCGTCAAAAAATTGGTAGGAATTCAATTATTATGATTAGTCTTTTGAAAAATTGTAATGAAAATGCTTTGAAAAGTAGTTGAATTCCAGTGAATAATAATTTAAAAATATGAAATTAATATTTGCAATTACTTGGAATCTTTGTCAAATTTTATTGAAGTAAATATTATGTATTTTAATAAATTTTTGTTCTCCACTTTTAAAAATTATTTTCAAATATTATATAATCGTATTTTCGAAGAATTTTAAATTAAAATTCAGAAAATTATTGAATTTTGTAAAAATTTAGAATTAAAGTTATTAGGAGTATAAAAAAAACGTGAATATTTTTTATGAAAATTAGAATAAAATCAGGGAAATAAAATATAGAATCAAATTTTTTTGTATCGTGTAAAACGAGTTTTTTTAGTCGTTAAATTTAATTTTTCAATAGCTACTGTTTTACTACTTTTTTACGGTCTTAAAGCTATTTTTTGCTACTTTTTTTAAAATTAATTATCGAGTGCGAAGCCTGCTCTGTTTTTCATGTCCAAAGAATTTTAAATAAGAATTCTTTTCTCTTTTGTGAACTTAGGAAACGAGCAGGAAATCACATCAGACATTACGGTTGAAGAGGAAGAAGAAAGACGTCGTCGCGCAAGACGTCGAGCATCGACAATAGGTTCAAAATCAAGAGTGACTCGACAACGATCATATGATGATGAAATTAAAACGGCATCAATGGGCGGTGGTCATTCATCTCATTCCGACATGGGACTGGGACTTCCGGTTCAATTACCGCGAAGGGCATCAGCCTATGATGTTTTCGCGACTCCCGGAGGAGGAAGTTTAAATGCCATGGCAATCGTTGCTGCACAACACAGAGCTTCCTTCTCTTCACAAGGTTCGTTGCCTAAATTTTTTATTTTTCACGACTGTTATAAAAAATTTGTCAAAATCGATTTTCTAAATAAATCTTTGTATTTTTATTTATTTATTTACAATTACAACTTATTTATTTACAATTACGGACTATTTTGACATTTACGGTCAAATCAGAGAACATTTTACTTAAAACTATAAATTAAATTTTTTCATAACCATAAAACATAAAGATATCGATCACTCCGAGTCTTCGACTCGGAGTAATCGATTTCTTCATGTTTTATAATAATTAAAGATGTCAAATTAATAAAATCATTACTTTATATTATAAGAATTGTACTTCTTTAAATCAATTAATTTTCGAAAATGTTCTTTGACAATTTTCAAATCCATTTGTTTACAATATTCAATTTTACGAATTCCAATTATTCGTAAATTCTTCAATTAAATATATATTAGAAAATAAAAACTTTAAAGAATATAACAAAAATTCAATTAAACTTTAAAAAAAAAATTAATTTCAAAATTCAAATATTTCAAAAAATTTACGCCATATTGCTTTTAATATTCAATTATTATCTCAAATTTTAACTGAAATTCATTTTTAAATCAATTTTTATTAAAAAAAATTCTACTAGAATTCAATTATTTAAATACAAAAATAAATAATTTATTGAAAAATTGAATTGAATTATCATAAAGAATTTTATCAACAAATTTTTAAGTAGTTAATTTTTTTCAACTAATTTTAATAAAATTTTTAAGAATAACTTATATTTTTCGAGAAATTCGATTAAAATTGTATAAAAAAATAATTGAATTCATAGGAAGAATTTTATTAGGTATTTTTGAAAATAATTAAATGTTTGCGTAGAATTTTATTAAAAGTTTTATGAATAATTGAAATTTTGTCAAGAATTAAATTATTTATTAAAGAATTAATTAAAGAATTTTATTAAAATTCTTTAAAATTCTTGAGTTTCGGTGAAGAATTTTGTAAATTATAAAAATAATTGAATTTCTTTTAAATTTTGAACATAGTTGAGATTTTAATTTGAAACCTTTTCAAAATTCAATTATTTCTAAAAATTCACGCTATTTTCCTTTTAATATTCAATTATTATCTAAAATTTTAACTAAAATTCATTTTTAAATCAGTGTTTATTAGGAAATTTTTTACTAGAATTCAACTACTTAAATACAAACAAAAAAATTTATTTTTAAATCAATTTTTATTATAAAATTTTATACTAAAATTCAATTATTTTTAAATACAAAAAAACAGTTTATTGAATAATAATTGAATGTTTCTGCAAATTGAATTCTTTCGACGAAATCTAATAAAATTTTTAAGAATACTTCCATTTTTTTAAGGAATTTGATAAAAATTGTATTAAAAATAATTGAAATTCTGCGATGAGTTTTATTATTTCTGAAAATAATTGAATCTCTAGAAAGAATTTTATTATTTTTGATATTTTTATTAGAAAATCCTACTAGAATTCAATTATTTAAATACAAAAATAAACAATTTATTGAATAATTAAATGTTTCTTAAAATTGAATTCTGATAAATAATTTTATCGTCAAATTTTCAAGTAATTAAATTCTTTTGATGAATTTTAATAAAAATTTCAAGAATAATTACATTTTTTGAGAAATTCGATTAAAATTGTATTGAAAATAACTGAAATTTTGCAATGAGTTTTACTATAAAAATATTTAATTATGAAAATAATTAAGTTCCTAAAAAGAATTTTATTATTTTCGAAAATAATTGAATCCTTGTAAAAATTTTATTATTGGTAAAAATAAATGAATTCTTGAGAAGAATTTTATAAACAATTTTTTATAATTTTATTCGAAAAATGTTATGAAAAGTGTATTATAAATAATTGAATTACTATGGAAATTTTATTATGTATAAAAATAATTGATTTTCTACGAAAAATTTGATAAAATCATGTTCAAAATAATTGAATTTATTCTACAGTATTTTCTTATTTATAAGAATAATTTTATTTCTAGGTAGAAATTTAATAATCATTATTAATATAATCATTTTATTATTTATGACAATAATTGAATTCTTACAAATTTTTTCGACGTATGAAATTATAAATTTTATTAAAAACAATTCAATTCTTATCTAGAATTTTATTAAAATTTTTAACAATAACTGAATTCGTTCAAGAAATGTTATTAAAATAATTTAATTAAGAATAATTGAATTCCGGCGAAAATTCTTTTAAATATTTGATTTTTCTAGAATAAATTTAATGAAAATTCTATTTTTAATCATTGAATTCCAGTAAAATTTTTATTATTTATGAAAATAATGGATTATTTTCGTAGGATTTTATCAAAATTATATTAAAAATAATTGAATTTTTCTAAGGTATTTTATTATTTATGAAAATAATTGAATTCATAAAAAGAATTTTTTTTTATCAAAATAATTGAATTATTGCGAAGAAAATTATGAAAAATTTATAAATAATTGAATAGAATATGATTAAAATTTTTTTTAAATAATTGAATACTTTTAGAAAATTTTATGAAAATAGTAGCTATTGAAAATCATTAAATTGAGGAAAATTTTTGAAAGTAATTGAAATTTTGCCAAGAATTTTATTAAAATTATCGAAAATAATTGAACTTCAGAAATGAATTTTGTTATTTCTAAAGATAATTGAAATTTTGACGAGAATTTAAAAAAATTTTTGAACATAATTCAAGTTTTGCGACGTATTTCATTACTTTTGAAAATAATTGAATTTCTGCAATCATTTTTAATTTCTATAAAATTCTCTAAATTATTTATGAAAATAATTGAATATTTGCGTAGAATTTTATTAAAATTCTTCTAAAATATTAAATTGTTTTGGGACATTTCATTAAAAAATAATTGAAATATATAATAATAATAATTAATTAAAATTAATAATATAGGTAATAATTGAAAATAATTGAATATCGAAAAATTTTTGAAAATAATTGAATCGTTTCTAAGAATTTATTAAAACTTTTGAGAATAATTTTTTTATTTCAACTTCCACCGAATTTCAATTTGTGTACATTCTCCAAAAAAAAAGTAAGAAGTATCTTTTATTATCACAAATCTAAAAGAATAAATATTATTAAAAAAATAATATAATAATAATCATAACAATAATAATAATAACTTGCATAAATAGCAGGTAATCGTAAAACAAACTATAGTAAATAATTTCTTTTAATAGATGTGTATAAAGATTGCGGTTAGATTGTATAAAAATAATAAATCAACGTATACAAATCGTGGTAATAAAATAATTTAAATACCAAAAATTGATCCTAATAGTGATTATAGGAAAAAAAATAATAGCCAATTCGATGAGCCAGAAAACGTATAAATCTTGAATGTAGTGTGTTAAAAAATTCACCCATATTTCTCCATATTGAGAAACAAACAAACAAATCACATCAACAACGATTAATAGTTAAACCATCGCAAGGCAGATATGAAACTGAATCTGATATCGAAATATATAACATTTTCAAGAGGCTATCTTTAGAGGATAAAATTTTTATTAATACCTATACGTATATATAAATTATTATTATTATACCATGAAATGTAAAATAGTTACGACGCAATGAATAATATGTGCAGTAAACTTAATATTACATAGGCATTTCATACGAATAGTTTCAAGCAGATGATGCACTTATATGAATATTGGAAATCTCTTAAAATTTTGTGTACGCGGTCAAAATGACGAGGGGAATTTAAATTCGACAAAATTTCTCTCTCCTTGCGCGCAAAAAAAAACCACGGTCATTATTTTATGTTCATTTGAGATCAAAGCACACACAGTTCTGTGAACTTCATTTCGTATTATTGAAACTTTGTAGGAGAAGCGTGTAGGCAATCCAATTACCTGCTATTTGCAGATACCTTCAGGGCATTCGGTGCCTTATCGCAACTGGGACGAACGACTCTTAAAACATAATCGAGTCTTACAAACTTATCTTTTAACTGGAGAACTTGGAAACTGAAAACTAGCCACCTCGCGAGTCTTAACTAACTTAATTACTCTTGAGACAATAAAAAATAAAGAATATACTTCCGGAATAAAATAATCTCGCGCAACACTTTTGTTTCGAGTACCTAATAGATTTTTTTTTTGGGGATTTTCTTAAATTAATAAACTTTTAAGTAGAAAAGGTCAATTCTAATTAGACGGGCAAGCGTCTATTTTTAGCACACTCAGGGTTACCACAAAAATTTAATTTCCAACTTCCCTGACATTCTCTTGATATGCAGACAAAAATTTTCTTTTTCCTTGACATTTTTTGAGTTTTTCTCTCGTGAAAGTAAAAATACTTGAGAGAAATTTTCATGTTAATAACAATAAATACAGGGCTCGAACTAGGTCCGTAAAAATCAGTTTTTAAAAAAAAATGCCCGTAAAGTCCGTAATTTAATTGAAAAAGGACGAAAAGTTCGCAAATTGTACGATATAATAAAATTTTTACACGAATTCAATTATTTACAAATTACAATACAATTTTATTAAAAATTTTCGAACAAAATCAATTATTTATTTTCAAAAGAAAAAAAAATTAATAAAGTTCTTTGCACAATTTCAATTATTTTTAAAACTTCCCCTCAAATCAATGATTTTTTATATATACTATTTTAAAAAAAATATTCCAAACAGAATATTTAATTCATTAAATTTTTTTGATAAGAATCAATTATTTAAAAGAATTATTTTTTAAATTCTTCGCGAGAATTCAATTACATTCAATGCAATTTTAATAAAATTTTTTGAGAAAATAGAATTATTTTTCAAAATTTAATAAAAATTCTATATAAGAATTAAATGTTTTTCATTTAAAATTTGAACTAAATTCGTCGACAAATTTTATAAGAATTCAATTATTTTCAAAAATAAAAAAATTCTTTTTAAGAATTCAATAGTTTTTATAAATAATAAAATACTTAAGAAAAATCCAATTATTTTGAATATAATGTTAATAAAATTCTTCGCTGAAGTTCAATTATTTTCATAAATATTAAAATACTTTAGGTAACTTCAATTATTTTGAATTTGATTTTAATAAAATTCTCCGCAGAAATTCAATTATTTTTATAAAAATAAAATTCATACATGAATTCAACTGTTTAAAATACAATTTTAATAACATTTTTCGAACAATATCAATTATTTAAAAAAAATTTTATAAAATTCCTCCAGAGAATGTAATTATCTTTAATAAAATTTTAATGAAATTCTTCGTAAAAATTTTTAAGAATTCAATTATTTTCATAAATAATAAACTACTCCTCTGAATTTCAATTATTTTCACAAATAATAAAATACTTTTGATAAATTCAATTATTTTCATAAATAATAAAATTTTTATTAAAATTCAATTTTCATAAAATTTTTCTAAATAAATTCAATTATTGAAAGAAATTTTTATAAAATTCTTCTCAAAAATTTTATTTTCCTGATTAATAATAAAAATTATGGAAAAATTTCAATTATTATCAATTCAGTTTTAAAGAAATTTCTCGAAACAATCCTTGGAAGATTCCATTCGAAAGAATTTAATTATTTTAAAAATATTTGATAAAATTCTTTATAGGAAACCAATTTTAAAAAATATTTAAATATTCAATAAGTTATTTATTTTTATATTTCAATAACTGAATTCTCATAAAATTTTGTAAAAATAATTGATTTAAAAATAAATTTTAGTTAAAATTGTAGATAATAATTGAATATTTAGAAGCGTTATTGTATTAATTTTTATAAATATTAAATTTCAAACAATTTTTATATTTAAATCTCTGAAAATTTCAATTGTTCTAATACTCATAATATTCTAATTTTTATTTGAAAAAAAAATTTTTAATTTATTATTTTCTTAAAAAATGATTAAACTTTTAAATAATTTTATTTAAAAATCCTTAAGAAATAATTGAATTTTGGAAGAATTGCAGTAGCAATTTTTAGAAAGTGTAAAATTTTTAGAATATTTCTCATTGTAATCCTTTAAAATATTTTAATTTCTGTGAAAAAAATAAATACGTATTTAAATATTTATTTAACAAAAATTATTCAAGTTTTAGTTATTATTTAATTTTGAAATTATGAAAAAAATTAGTCTTTTGAAAAATTATAATTAAAATATTTTGAAAATAGTTGAATTTCTGTGAATAATTTAAAAATATTAAAATAATATTTGCAAATATTTGGAAACTTTGTCAAATTTTATTGAAATAAATTGTATATTTTAACTGGGATTTTTGTTTTCCACTTTTAAAAATTATTTTTAATTAATTATAATCTTATTTTCGAAGAATTTTAAATTAAAATTTAGAAAAAAATTGAATTTGGTAAAAATTTAGAATTTAAATTATTAAAAGTGTAAATATTTTTTATGAAAATTAGAAAAAATCAAGGAAATAAAAAGAAGAATCAAATTTTTTTTTGATTTTTGTGAATCATTAAAAACGAGTTTTTTAGACGTAAAATGTAATTTTTCAATAATATTTATTCTCTAATTATCTTTTTCAGGCACACGAGACCAAGAAGACAGGCCATCATCCCGAAGACCTTCCATTCGAGCGGGAGTTATGCCTTACGATATAGCAACTGACGAAGAAAAAATAATAAATTTGGATTTAGCACAAACGCCCGAAGTGACATCACAATCTGGACAATCGTCAATTCTTGCTCCAGATGAGGACCGACGTTCAAGACGCAGGGGCTCCCAATTGTAAGTCTCAATTTTTTACTTATTTTTACAATATTCAAAATAATTATTTTTCCCTAAAATCTATTTGAAATATTCCTCTTTCTAAATATAGACGCAAAATGGAAATTATTTATCGGTGGAATTTTATTACAGAGAATTCCTATTGAAAGCATAATAATTCTGTTTTTTTTCCCTTTTTTTTTCTCCCTGTCGCTTCATCTTTGATGTATTCAACGTTTCTACTCTTTTATTTTTACTTCCAAGTGCACTTTCTAAATGCTTTTAACGGTGCAAGCGTCGCTTTTTGCTTTGCTGAACGCGACATCTAAATGAAAAGAAATTACACGATACTCGTATATAGCAAAATAAAGTTTGTTTACTTGTTATATTAAAATGTTTGATTTAATCAAGCTTTCAAATAATTAAGATCCCGGTTAAATTGCTTATTGGTTTAATAACAAAAAAATTCAGCTAATTTCTGTGAATTACTATTAATAAAAAAATGCAATACCAAATTAGCGAATATTTATTACTGACATTCATAAAATGGACAAAAATAAAACTTTATCGATCCGAATATAATTTTACACACTCGAGGACGCTGTGTGACGGAGATTGTGAACATTGATGTTTTTCAAAGCCCGGAAGAAGTAGAAAACTAGCTGCAAGTTGAAAGTGGTTTGCAAACACTGCGAGGTTCTACTCGAATAATAATTAATGCATCGCGGTTTTCCTCGCTGCATCAATATACATGATATGACGTTTCTCTTCAGATAAAACTAAATTCTAAATTCATTTGCCAAAAAAAAAAAAAAAAAAAAATGTTATTACCCGACCATTTATGATTAAATAACAATAAACATTTTTACAGCGATGGGGTAAAAAAAATATGCAGAAAAAAATATTGCAAAAAGTGCAGAAAATTTTTACGTGAAAAAGAACACCCGAGATATTCGAGAAGCTTACACGACCCACTTGTAGTTATGTATCACTCGTGTCAAAATTGTCTTCGCCGAGAAATTTTTTGTCTTAATCCTTAGAACAAATAAAAGTTTTTTTTCTCTCTCCAAAACGCTTATCTTTGTTGATTAAACAAGAATTTTTTTGTTTTATTCCCAAAATGGTTTTCTAAATCTAAAACTTATTTACTCAATAAAATTCATTTAAGCTCTGATTTTATTATTCATTCATTTGTTATAATTGTTCATGTTTTATTATAAATTTATTACTCACAAGCAAATATTTTAATTTCAAAAATTTTAATAAAATTCTTCATAAGAATTATTCAATTATTTTCATAAATAATAAGATTCTTCGTAAGAATTCAATTATTTATACATGGTAATTTTTTTTGTGCAAAAATTCGATAATTTTCAACAAAATTTAAAAAAAAAAATTCACGAAAGAATTCAATTATTTTCTAAAATTTTAATAAATCCTTCGAAACAATTAAATTATTTTTTTAAAAAGTTAAATCTTTGCAAAAATTCAATTATTTTCAATAAAATTTCAAGAAAGAATACAATTTTTTCTTAATTCGTTATAAAAATTTCAAAGGAATTCAATTATTTTCCAAAAGTTTTATTAAATCCTTCGAATAATTCAATTATATTTATAAATAGTGAAATTCTCATCAAAAATTTAATTACATTCAAAACAATTTCACAAAAGAATTCAATTTTTAAAAATTTAATAACATTTTTCAAAAATGTTCAATTATTATTCATACAATTATAATAAGATTTGATGAAAGAATTGAATTTTAAAAAAAATTTTAATAACATTTTTCGAAAAAAATCAATTATTTTCTAAAATATTAATAAATCCTTTGAAACAATTCAATTATATTAAAAATTTTAATAAATCCGTCGAAACAATTCAATTATAATTTTAAATAGTAAAATCTTTGAGATAATGCAATTATTTTCAAAAAAATTTTACGAAAGAATTTAATTGTTTTTAATTCGTTATAAAAAATTTCAAGAGAATTCAATTATTTTCTAAAATTTTAATAAATCCTTCGTGAAAATTTTATAAATAGTAAAATTCTTTGCAAAAATTCAATTATTTTCAAGAAAATTTCACAAAAGAATTCAATTATTTTCTTAAATAATAAAATCTTTGCAAAAATTCAATTATTTTCAAAAAAATTTCGCAAAAGAAAAATTTTATCACAATGCGTTATAAAATCTTTCAAAAATTCAATTTTCCAAAATATTTCACAAAAGTATTCAATTTTTAAAAAATGTGTAATAACCTTCTTCGAAAAAATTCAATTATATTTATAAACTTTGCATAAAATCAATTATTTTTAATACAATTATAATAAAATTTGATGAAAGAATTCAATTTTTTTTAAAATAATATTTGTAGAAAAAATTCAATTATTTTCTAAAATTTTAATAAATCCTTCGTAAAAATTTTGTAAATAGTAAAATTCTTTGCAAAAATTCAATTATTTTCAAGAAAATTTCACAAAAGAATTCAATTATTTTTAAAAATTTTAATAAATCCTTCTAAGCAATTCAATTATTTTCTTAAATAATAAAATCTTTGCAAAAATTCAATTATTTTCAAGAAAATTTCGCAAAAGAAAAATTTTATCACATTGCGTTATAAAATCTTTCAAAAATTCAATTTTCCAAAATATTTCACAAAAGTACTCAATTTTTAAAAAATGTGTAATAACCTTCTTCGAAAAAATTCAATTATATTTATAAATAGTAAAATTCTTTGCATAAAATCAATTATTTTTAATACAAATTATAATAAAATTTAATGAAAGAATACCATTTTTTTAAAAATAATATTTGTAGAAAAAATTCAATTATTTTCTAAAATTTTAATAAATCTTTCGAAGCAATTCAATTATATTTATAAATTGTGAAATTATGTACAAAAATTAAATTATTATTTTCAAAAAAATTTAAATTTAAAAACTTAATTTAAAAACTTGAATTAAATTGTTCCTGAAATTCAATTATTTTAAAAATTTTAACAAAATTCTTCGCAGGAATTCAATTATTTTTCTAAATAATACAATTCTTCGAAGGAATTCTATTATTATCAAATTTTCGGAATAAAATTCTTTGCAACGATTCGATGATTTTCAATACATTAATTTCAAAACTGAAAATCTTTAAAAAGAAAAATTATTTAAAAAGTTAGGAAACAAAAAAGCTTGAAAGAAATTGCTTAAAAACAACAAACTTCAAACTACAAACAGATTACGAAAATACAACTATTATTAATAAGGAAGATTCATTTGTTTATAATTTTTCACGTATTTTATTAATTTTAATTTAATCAGATTAATGTTAAGAAATGCTTTTCCTTTTATTCCGGGAAAAATGATTCCAACTAAAAATAAAGGAAAGGTCACAAAACTAGAATTAGGACTTTGGTGTATTGATTTTCATTTTATTATTCACTGATCCAAATTTTTGATAAATCTTTAAAAATATCTTACAATTAATATCATATTAAAAATAATAATTACTTTCTCGAAAATAGATTATCAATTTTAAGCAAATCTATTGCTAAAAACTACAATTGTAATTTTTTCAACATTAATTTTTTTTTAATTTTTAAATAAAATTATTCAAAACATTTATAATTTTTTAAGAAAAAAGAGTCAAAACGCGTCAACCGTGAATACATTTTTTTTTATAGTTTTCAAAATAAATATTTAAATATTATTACAGTTTTTTACGGACTTTTAGTCCGTATTCGACTATTTTTAAATACTTTCACTGGTTCGAGCCTTGTAAAGCTGGCTGAACCACTTTTATAAAAATGAATTTTTATTGTACCATTAATTAGTGCTCATTTTGTGCTAATATTTTACCATAATGCCGAATTTGTTATTTAAATTTTCTCATTGTTTATTTAAAAAAAAAAAACTCTAATTATGCTGAGTGAATGTTCCGCTGAACGGACAAATACGAAAAAATGCGTTAAATAAAGTTGCATTTCGACAGGTTCGACTGTACTATTTTCTTGAATTGTACCTAACGTGACAGTAGTTGGGAAATAATGACTTTCAACTTACCGTGATTTACATGAAGTAAATCTAGTGATACTGCTTTCGTCTCACGCAGACACATATCGTGTTCGGCAATTACCAAATTGTGGTTTATTATTCATAAATGCAAATTCGAATTACCTCTATGCGTTACGTGTAAACCTATTCTAGTTTCGGAAGCAGTTGGAAACTGTTCGCTAACGGCAGTAAAACGAGCATCAAGTGGCAAACTTTGCAGTTCCCAAGTGTTTGGCACAACTACCACTGTAACCTTTTTTTTCTCTCTCCTCCCTTTCCTCAAGAATGATGTGAAGACGCTTAGCAATTGTAGAAAATCTTTCCTCTTATCCTGATCTGAAGAGAGCGACATTTTCTCATTCTTGCTGAAAGAAATATAAGACTAGATACTGTCATCAGTGGAAGAAACTCGCAAACTTTTTAACGAACTTGAAAACTTATAACGACTCCTCTGAACTTTAGTTTTCTTTGACACTCTTATTCAACAATATGCATATTTTACAATTTAGCCTTTTAACTTTATATGTATACATATGTATATATTTATAAACATTGTGCAAATTTAATTATTCAATTGTTATACATCAGTTTTCTTGTTTGTTGCTGGAATTTGCATGCAATAACACATTGTAATTTAATCCAACATTTGCTTTTTGTGAAACTGTTTTCAATTAATATGATAATGTGGAAATTTATATAATCTACATGCCTGTGTACAATATTAATTTTCATTTAATGATTATTTACTACCTAATCAGTTGTTATTATTGTTACATTCAAAAATGGGTTATTGAATTACTGATGATTATTTGTTTTAATTTTTAAATATTTATTTCATAATAGTCAAGTCATTATTTGATTCAAATTTTTTCGGCACTACTGTAATCCTAAAATACTTGTGTATTTTGTGTATTTCAATTTTCCTAAAATCAACCAAATAAATTAACCCATATTTGGACTTAATTATTTTAAAACGCAATTTTAATCAAATTCTATATGAGGATTTTGAGTTATTTTTTAAAAAATTTGTAAGAATTCAATTATTCTCATAAATAATAAAATTCTTTGCTAGAATTAAATTGTTTTTATAAATAATAAAATACTTTAGATAAATCAATTCCATTTTGCATAAATAATACAATTTTTAGAGGAATTCAATTCTTTAACGTACAATTTTCATAAAACTTTTCGAACAAAATCAATTATTTACAAAATTATTTATAAAATTTTTTCTAAGAAGTTAATCATTTTGAATGCGCATTTAATAAAATTCTACATAAGAATTGAATTTTTTTTCATTAAAATTTTAATTAAATTCGACGACAAAATTTATAAGAAAATTATTCTCATAAATGATAAACACCTTAACTGAAATTCAATTATTTTTATGAATAATAAAATAATTTAGATATATTCAATTATTTTGAATATGAATTTATTAAAATTCTTTGCTGAAATTGAATTATTTTTAGAAATATTAAAATTTTGACAGGAATTCAATAATTGAAAATCTAATTTTCATGAAATTTTTTTTGAGAAATATCAATTATTTAAAAGAATTTTTTTTAATTTCTTAACAGGAATTCAATTATTTTCAAAAGTAATAAAATTCTTTGCTGAAATTCAATTAATTTTTGTATATGATAAAATACTTTAGAAAAATTCAATTATTTTGAATATAATTTTAATTTAATGATTTTCATAAATACTAACATTTTTACAGGATTTCAATTATTTAAAAATTAAAATACAATTTTCATAAAACTTTTCAAACAAAATCAATTATTTACAAAAATATTTTTAAAATTTTTTCTAAGAATTTAAATTATTTTCAATACAATTTTAAAAAAATTCTACATAGGAATTGAATGTTTTTCATTAAAATTTTAATAATATTCGTCGACAAATTTTATAAGAAAATTATTCTCATAAATAACAAAATTCTTTTTAATGCAATTTTAATAAAATTTCTTGAAAGAATTCAATTATTTTTAAAAATTTTAATAAAATTCTATGTAAGAATTAAATTATTTTCAATAAAATTTTAATTCAATTCGACGAAAAAATTTGTGAGAATTCAATTATTATTCTCATAAATGATAAACAGCTTCACTGAAATTTAATTATTTTTAAGAATAATAAAATATTTAAGATAAATTCAATTATTTTGAATATGATTTTAATAAAATTCTTTGCTGAAATTCAATTATTTTCATAAATATTCAAATTTTCACAGGAATTCAATAATTAAAAATAAAATTTTCATGAAATTTTTTTGAGAAAAATCAATTATTGAAAAGAATGTTTTTTAAATTTCTTAACAGGAATTCAATTATTTTGAAAATTAATAAAAATTGTCGCAAAATTTTAATTATTTTCAATTCATATTTTTTTAATGAATTCCCCGAAAAATAAATGCAATGATTTTGAAAAATTGAGTTAAATTTTTTCGAAAAAATCCAATTATTTTAAGAATTTTTGATAAAATTCTTTATATAAGAATTCTATTTTCAGAAATGTTCAATTATTCAATAAATTATTTATTTTTATATTTAAATAATTGAATTCTAGTAGAATCTTTTAATAAAAATTGGTTTAAAACTGAATTTTAGTTTAAATTTGAGATAATTATTGAATATTGAAAGCGCACAACAATAATTCAATTATTTCAAAAAAAATTTTAATAAAATTATTTGTAAAAATTCAATTATTTTTATAAATTATATAAAATTCCAATAAGATTTTTAAAGAATTCAATTATTTAAAACTTAAAATACAATTTTTAAGCAAATTTTTGTTGCAAATCAATTTGTATTTAATAAAATTCTTATGAAATTGTTCGCAAGAATTTAATTATTTTCAATACAATTTTTATGAAATTCTATATAAGAATTGAATTATTGTCAATAAATTATTTAATTAAAAGGTCTGTGAAGCTGGCTGAACCACGTTCATAAAAATTAATTTTCATTATGCCATTAATTAGTGCTCGAATATTGCTAATTTTTTATCATATTGCAAAATTTTTAACTAAATCCCTTTAATGAAAGTAAAAATGTTAAATTTTAAGAATTTTTTATTTTTTATACAAGTGGTAAGGATGGTTTTTTTTACCAAAGGGTGGAGTCAAAAGAACGAGTATGGTGTTTTTGCAAAGCCCAAAAATAATTAAGCTAAATCCTTTAAAAAAAAAAAAAATAAAAATCTTAAATTTGAAGAATTTTCGTTTTATAATTGAATTTCGAAAATTTATTCTATTAAAATGCTAATGAAGATAAAAAGAAATCTTTAAAAATTGAAAGTGAAAATGAAAGTCAAAGTAAAAAATGAAACTACATAATCGACTTCTAGTTTATCAGTATTCAGAGAACTTGTCCAAGCGATAAATTGGTGAACTTTCACAATTTCTCCTTCCAAATTACCTGCGACAAATTTCTTCTCGAGATCAGTGCATGATAACTGTTGTGAAGCTCGTCTACCCTGAGGCATCTCTGAATCTCGAGTTGCTAAAGCATTGCTTTTTTTTCCCACCTTTCTGTTGACATCCTATTTCAATTTTTTTTTTTTAACTTTTTTCAACCATCCTTTATATACAATGAACGTGTTTCGACTTAGAAAATCCGTTTCAACTTTATATGAAAAATAGAAAAAGGAAACATGAATTTTCGAAATGAAAATTCAATTTCTCACTTTTTTTAAATTACATCTTATCGGGGGAATTCCAGTATATTAAACCAATTTAAAGAGGACAGAGCCGAGAGTGTATTCTTTTCATGTGCCACACATTTTCCATTTTGTGCAAAAACAAAAGTTTTCGACTCGCTGTGGAAACTCAACTCGTAAGAAAGTCGTTATCTCAGTCGCATTGTACTGTGGATTTGTGTCAGCTTTTACTCTCGGCACGTTTCATATCCAAGATACTCGAACAATTCTTGAGGCGAGCATCGAAACGTGTATAGAGAGAGAGAGAGAGAGAGAGAGAGAGAGAGAGAGAGAGAGAGTGTGAGAGAGAGAGAGAGAGAGAGGCGAAAGCTGTGTGCGCACGTATAGCACGATGAACTGATTCCTTCAAGACTTTTGCTTTCCTTTTTTGCAGACCGGATATCAATGCGATAAGAGCACTTCCTATGGTACCAGCTGCAGTGAAATCTACACCAACTGCAGTGAGCAGAGTGTCCATTGAGGATCGAGATCTGGCCCGTCAGGGAAGTCTGGTCGATGGCGAGGGCATCAAGATTGTTATCCACGATGTCGACAGCGAAGTCGGTGAGTTTTTGACACGAAACGAGAATTTTACATCATATTTTATTCCCAGCTTGCACATACATTTCTATTCCATTTTCTCAATGGCTGCAAACATTTTTATTTTCGTGACGCACAGGCCAAATGTTACAATCATTCGCTGTACGGGTGGTGCAGTGTAAAAAAAATTCTACGAACTATAAAAAAATTCTTTGAGCATGTTGTATACGTACTTTTAAAATCTCTTTTGAAAATAATAATGGAATAGTTCTTTTTTAAAGAGGGAATAAAAATAATTTTTAACTATTTAAATCAAGGGTGCCATATTGTTAATTGACTTTCACTTTAGGTTTAACTTTGACTTTGATATTCACTTTCTGACCTTGAACTTCATTAAGAAAAAAATCTTTTCATTCAAAAAAAGCAAAGTCAAAAAAGTCAATTTTCAGGTCGAATGTCGAAATCGAAGCGAAAGTCACAGTTAGCGACTTAAAACCTAGTTTACTACTGAAACTGAAATTATTTCCTTTAGTATTTATAATTTTAGCTCCTATTGTGTAAATTAAAATAAATTTTACTATTTAAAATATAATTTCTGTATTTTAAATCGCCTTGTCTGACAAAATATAAGCTTTACTACTCAAACTAAAATTAATTTTTAAATATTTTAATTATTAACTGTGTTTGTCTGACTGAAAATAAAATATACTACTGAAACTAAAATTAAATATATTTTTCATCTGCTAATATATTTTATATCTGCTTTAAAATAAATTTTACTACTGAAATGTACAATCTCAGGGTTTCTGATCCCATTGTCTGACTCAATATCAATTTTTTTACTCAAAGTAAAATAATTTTTTATTTATTTCCATTTTTAGCTGCTTTCGTCTTAATAAAAATAAGTTCCACCACTAAAACTACAATTAAACTACAATTAAATATATTTAATTAACTTGTCTGACTAAGATAAATATTACTACTGAAAGTGCAATTAATTAGTTTTTAATCACCTTGTCTGACTTAAAATCTATTTTATTACTTAAACTACAATTATTTTTTATATATTTACATTTCCAGCTGCTTTTGTCTCAATAAAAATAAGTTTCACTACTAAAACTGCAATCAAACTACAATAAAATATATTTCATTAACTTGTCTGACTTATAGTAAATTTTACTACTGAAACTACAATTAAACCGTTTTTAATCACCTTGTCTGACTTAAAATCAATTTTACTACTTAAACTACAATTATTTTTTATATATTTATATTTTTAGCTCTTTGTGTCTGACTGAAAATAAATGTTACTACTGAAACTACAATTAAACGGTTCTTTATCACCTTGTCTGACTTAAGGTAAATTTTACTACTGAAACTACAATTAAACTTCAAATTGAATATATTTAATTAACTTGTCTGACTTATAGTAAATTTTACTACTGAAACTGCAATTAAACCGTTTTTAATCACCTTGTCTGACTTAAAATCAATTTTACTACTTAAACTACAATTATTTTTTATATATTTATATTTTTAGCTCTTTTTGTCTGACTGAAAATAAATGTTACTACTGAAACTAAAATTATTTTTAAATCTATAATTTCGTTTCAGTAGTAAACATTATATGAAGTCAGACAAAACATTTAAGAACCGTTTAATTGTATATTCATTAGTAAAGTTCATCTTAAGTCAGACAAAATAAATGTTTAAAATTATAATATATAATTAATTAATTTTAGTTTCAGTAGTAAAATTGATTTTAAGTCAGACAAAGCGATCAGAAACACTGAAACTGTGGTTTTGAGTAATAAAAACAATTTTTAGTCAGAGAACTAGATTAAAAACTATATTCTTGTATTTTTAGTAGTAAAATTTATATTTAGTCAAACAAAAACAGCTAAACATTGAGCTATATAAGAAATAATTTTAGTTTCTATAGTAAAACTTATTTTAAAATAAACAAAAATAATTAAAAATCGAAATATGTGAAAAATTATTTTATTTAAAAATTATTTCAGTAGTAAAACACATTTACAGTCATACAAAAATAATTATATGAAATATGTATGTAAAAACTTATTTAATGTTCAGTAGAAAAACTTATTTTAAGTAACACAAAACGATTAAGAAACCGTGTTATTTTAGTTTCAGTAGTAAAACTTATTTTAAGTCAGACACAAGGTGATTCAAAATATATTTAATATTTGTACCGTTTTAAATTCAGTAGTAAAAAATATGAAATTAATTTTAGTTTCAGTAGTAAAACTTATTTTCTGTCAGGCAATAGCAAATTTAACGGTATTTAATTGTCGTGTCTGAGTTAAAAACAATTTTATTACTGAAATTAAAATTATATTATAAATATTAAAAATTTTTAACTACTTTTGTCTGACTGAAAATATGTTTTACTACTGAAACTGAATTTCTCGGCCTTTAATCGCCTGGACTGACTTAAAATAAATTTTACTACTTTAACAAAAATTACTTTATTTTTAATCGTCTTGTCTGACTTAAAATAAGTTTTACTACTGAAACTATAATTACACAGTTTTTAATCGCATTGTCTGACTTAAAATAAGTTTTACTACTGAAACTAGAAATACGCGTTATTTAATTGCCTTGTGTAACTTAAAAATCAATTTTACTATTAGGACTAAAATTATTTTTTATATATTTTTATTTTCATCAGTTCTTGTCTGACTGAAAATAAGTTTTACTTATTACTTTTATAAATAAGTTTTAAAATAAGTTTGTAAAATAAGTTTTACTACTGAAACTACAATTAAACTATTATTAAATAAATTTTTAATCACGTTCTAAATCTCTTGGATAGTCAAAGTAAAATTACAAAATCGCACCCGACGACTCAAAAATTTAACTACACGAGAGCTTAAGAGAGTTAATTTTTGTTAATTAAATTTAGAAAATTGAGTGCCCTCACCAAAAATATAAAGGTTAACGAGTTTGTTCTTGAGTAGACAGACTATACCATCTTGAAATTCAATTAGCGAGGTAAAAAGAATAAATATTTCGTTAGCCCGTTTCAATTAACAGTAGCCCATCCTAAGTACAAGCAAAGGCATTTATTTCTTTTCCGCCTTTTTATATAAGTACAATACACAAGAGTAAAGACGTCGAAAAAAATAAGAAGAAAAAATGTTTAGAGAGAGAGAGAAATATGACAATATGATACAAAAACTTTATAAACGAAAACTTTTCCTCTCCGGAGTAAGTTTTGTATGTAAAAAATTTTCAAGCGAAAAAAAAAATCATTTTTTTTATTTAATATCGGAAATTACTTCACGTTTAGTTTTACTTATTGAAATCAAAATAAATTTACTAAACATAAAGTTAAAAAAGCTACAACAATATCTGTGCATACGAAAATCATTTAGAAAAAGAAAGAGAGAAAGAAATATGAAAACAGAAAAAAAACTTTGTCTGACGTAAAACCAATTTTACTACTGAAACTAGAATGAAACTAATATTAAAAATATTTTTAATTACCACGTCTGAAAAAGAAAAAAAAAAGAGAGAAGAAAAAGGGAGAAAAAAAAGAAAAAGCGGGAGAAATATGAAAGGAGAAAAAACGCAATTTTGAGAAAGAATACTAAGAAGGAAAAAAAATTATGATTCCACTGTTGTGCAACAGGAGGATCGAAATAGGGAAGGAAGAGAAAAGGAAAAATGGCAAAAGAATTGCAAAACCTAAAGAAAGATATCATAGTAGAGAAGCAAGAGTCAATAAACGATAAAAATTGTGAAGAAAAGAAAAAATAAAATAACACTGGAAAAATTGATATCAGTGTTTTTCTCTGAAAAAATAAATTTAGCAAAAAAGAGGCTGCTTCATATTCTCTGCTTCAACTGTAACGACAACTAAGATCAATGTTTCCATCATATTTGATTTTTCAGAGATCAGACTTTTTTCAACATAATATTAGGAAAAAAAAGGTGATTTTAATTTTTTAAATTTACCTTGAAAAAGTAAATTCATTTTAAGAAAGAAGATTTTAATGTTTAAAAAGGGGATTTACTTTAAAAAACAGAATTTTCATTTTTAACCAAGAGATTTACTTTAAGAAAGAGGATTTTTGAAATAAAAAAATAATTGTTCATTAACTTCTTCAGTCATCACGAATTATAAAAGAACGAATAAAAATATAAATTAGACTACATCGCTAATAAATATTCTCTTATAAGTATTTTGAATTCGAATTTTGCAAAACGAATATATATTTTGCAATTTTTTCTTCCAATTTAATTAATTTTATCATTTCCTTAAAAATACTGTATAGCTGATATTTTTCGTTAAATAAACGAATTCGAGCTTTTAAATTATTCCTTTGATAATTGTATTTTACTTATAATAATTATAATTATTTATACTTTAATATGAATTTACTTACGAAATAAACTCGACAGGAAACAAAATATGTTTAACTCACCTGAAACAAAAATAACAGCAAATAATTTATATAGGAATTATAAAAAAATTAAGAATTAAAACAAATGATAAAATTTCTATTAAATAATTCAATTCAATTTTTGTTTTAAAATTCCGTGAATTTTACTATAAAGTAAATTTGAGTAAAAAACAGTAAAAATTTACTTTGGTATTGTTAAAATTTCCTCAAAAAATAATAAATAATAATGTTTTAATCAAAAATTGTATTACGCTGAAAGAAAATTTTTTAAAAATTTCATGCAAAAATTAACTGTATAGAAAAAGTAAAATATGCTAATAAAAATCATTATTTCAAACAATTTTTCTGAGGATATTAAATTGAGACAAAAAAAGAATCAAAAATGTTGCGAAGCAACGTTTTGATTCTTTTTTTGGTCTCAATTTGATATCCTCAGAAAAACTGCGAATAAAAATTAGTAAAATATACTTTCGATTTAGTAAAATTTATTCTCGAAAAAGTAAAATTTATTCAAATTGCCAGCAATTCCAAACAGTTTGGATTTTTCTTTATAAAACAAGTAAAAGTTACCTTATCCTTGTTTCCTCATAAAAAAAATTTCTAAGATAAAAACACTGAGGAAATAATAAAAAAAGATATCAGTTTCAAAAAGCCAAAAACTCTTCAATCAAGTAAAAAATTAAAAACAATTTCCAACCCGAAAATAATTGCGATTGATTCAGAACAGAAACTTTTTGCCATGAGCAAAGAGAACCTAGTTAGAACTGATTGTACGGAATTTAAAATTGAATTTGAAGCGGTAAACCTCTGACGATTTGAAACAAAAGCATTTTGATGACAAACGAACGAACGAACGAACGCTGAAAAACAAAAGCAGCAGAGAGAAATAAAAATATCTATAAGCCAAAGTCAACGTGTTTATATATAAATGTTCGAAAATATATAAATTCACTCTAATTTTTTACTCGAACCTAAATTAAAATCAGTGGTCGTGTGCGCGGTTGATGTTAATTTAAATGGATGGATTGTAATATGAAACCCATGACTCGTTAATTTAATGGAATCGTGGATCGCTAATCAGAGGATTAAAGTTGTGGTCGAGCCTTCATGGCGTATATAACAAAATATATATATATATATACGCAGACTCTAATGCACGCAAACAGGAGAAATGGCCGTTTGTTTGCGTGTTTCGCACGCCTGCCAACAAAATGATCATACCTTAAGATTTTATCACCAATAAACCGTTATTTGCCCTGACCTCTTTGTCACTATACGTACAGTGCGACAATTTCTCCACGAGAGAGGGAAATAAATTTTCTAATTAAACGAAAACCTTGAATCAATTTCTTCAAACAAGTGATAAATAATCTATCTCTATAAATTTTTATTCGTTAAAAATATAACTATGTAGGGGAACCTTGATAATTAGCTGAATACTAATTCAGACAGGACACGATTTTTAATTGTTGTGTCTGACTGAAAGTAAATTTTACTACTGAAAGTAAAATTATTTGGAATATATTTTGATTTTAAAGTATTTTTTTTATTTAAAAAAACTATCATTACTGAAATTGGAATTAATACACGGATTTTATCGGCTTGTCTGACCTAAAATCAATTTTACTACTGAAACTAAAATTATTTTATTATATTTTTATTTTTAGCTGCTTTTGTCTGAATGAAAATAAGCTTTATTATTAAAAATAGAATTTCTATATTTTTAATCGCCTAGTCTGACAAAAAATATGCTTTACTACTGAAAATAAAAATATTTCTTACATATTGTGATTATTAATTGTTTTTGTCTGACTGAAAATAAAATTTACTACTGAAATTAAAATTCAATATATTTTTAATAACCTTGTCTGACTTAAGGTGAATTTTACTACTGAAACTACAATTACACGGTTATTAATTACCTTATCTGACCTAAAATCAATTTTACTACTGAAACTAAAACAATGCTAATATTAAATATGTTTTTAATGACTATATGTCTGACTTAAAATGAGTTTTACTACTGAAACTAAAATTGATTCTTATATATTTTGATTTTTATTTGTTTTTGTGGGATTAAAAATATTTTCTACTACTAAAACTACGACTATAAGGATTTTAATCTAATTGTCTGACTTATAATAAATTTTACTACTGAAAGTACAAATACACGGTTTTAAATCGCCTTGTCAGACTTAAAATCAATTTTACTACTAAAAATAGACTAATACGGTTTCTTAATCTTTTTGTCTGATTTAAAATAATTTTTTTACTAAAAATAAATTAATTTTTTACATATTTCAATTTTTAAATATTTTTGTATGACTAAAAATAAGTTGTACTACTAAAACTAAAATTATTTCTTATATATTTCAATGTTTAGCTGTTTTTGTCTGACCTAAAATAAATTTTACTACTGAAAATACAATAATACTGGTTTTAATCGTTTTGTTTTACTTAAAATAAGTTTTACTACTGAAACTAAAATTATCAATATCGAATATACTAAAAACGTGATATATTTTCTCTTTTTCTATATAAAATAAACACAAATTTACACTAGCTTTGATTTAATTTTTTTGTGCTTAGCTTCAGACTGAAAATAACTTTTACTACTGAAAGTAAAATTATTTGGAATATATTGTGATTTTTAATTATTTTTTTTTATTTAAAGTTACTAGCTGTCAATACTGAAACTACAATTACACGGTTTTTATCGCCTTGTCTGACTTAAAATCTACTTTACAACTGAAACTAAAATTATTTTTTTATTTTTTTATTTGTAGCTTCTTTTGTCTGAATGAAAATAAATTTTACTATTAAAAAAAAGAATTTCTATATTTTTAATCGCCTTTTCTAACAAAAAATATACTTTACTACTAAAACTAAAAATATTTTTAACATATTTTGACTGTTAGCTGTTATTGTCTGACTCAAAATAAATTTTACTACTGAAACTACAATTTAATATATTTTTTATCACTTTGTCTGATTTAAAATTTATTTTACATTTGAAACCTACAATTAAACTACAATGAAATATATTTTTAATCACTTTGTCTGACTTAAAATAAGTTTTACTACTGAAACTACAATTACACGGTTTTTAATTGCCTTGTCTGACTTAAAATCAGTTTTACTACTGAAATTAGAACAATACACATTTTGATCGTTTTTTGTCTGGCTGAAAATAATTTTTACTACTATAACTAAAACGATACTAATATTAAATATATTTTTAATCACTTTGTCCGACTTAAAATAAATTTTACTACTGAAACTATAATTACACGGTTTTCAATCGCATTGTCTGACTTAAAATCAATTTTACTACTAAAACTAGACTAATACAGTTTCTTAATTGTTTTGTCTGACTTAAAATAAGTTTTACCACTGAAACTAAAATAATATTTTACATATTTCGATTTTTAAATATTTTTGTCTGTCTTAAAATAAGTTTTACTACTGAAACTAAAATTAATTTAATATTTTTTACTACTGAATTTAAAACGATACAAATATTAAATATATTTTTAATCATTTTATCTGATTTAAATTAAGTTTTACTACTGAAACTACAATTACACGATTTTTAAATTCCCTTGTCTGACATAAAATCAATTTTACTACTGAAACTAGAACAATACATATTTTAATTGTTTTTTCTGACTGAAAATAATGTTTACTACTGAAACTAAAACGATACTAAAATTAAATATATTTTTAATCACTTTGTCCGACTTAATATAAGTTTTACTACTGAAACAACAATTACACGGATTTTAATCGCCTTGTCTGACTTAAAATAAGTTGTACTACTGAAACTGAAATTATTTCTTATATATTTCGATATTTAGTTGTTTTTGTCTGATCTAAAATAAATTTTACTAACTGAAAATACCAATAATACCGTTTTTAAACCATTTGTCTGACTTTTAAAATAAGTTTTTCTACTGAAACTAAAATGATCAATATCGAATATACTAAAAACGTGATTCATGTTCTCTTTTTCTATTTAATAAAAAGTAATTAACACCAGATTTCATTTAATTTTTTTGCGCTCAGCTTCAGAATACTTTCAATTATGTTCAAAGTGATGGAATTTTTTTTTTTTTGAAAAAAGATAAAAATGAGTATAGAATGAAATTTTGATCGGATTTAATCTGGTGTGCCACGGATACTATTTTTATGGATTTGAAGATTATTTTTAACTGGGTGACTGACCGCGAGAAACACGTATGAAAGGTAAAGTCGAGAACCAAAATCGGCGTTACGCTCAATCAAGCAGAAATCGTTCAATGAGGCCGTGAAAATCGAGCAAAACTAATCTTTGTCCCTAAAACTAGTCTTGGACACTTGATTTGCAAAATGACAAGACAAGCTTATTTAAGAATCTCAGCTTTTCTCGAATTTTTTCTTCAAACTTATTTCACGTAAACTCAAAATAAGTGCCATTTTTTATATGTCAGTGTTAATAATTTTATTCATTCTATCAATTTATGTTAATTAATTGATTACAATCTAATTTTTTTATGTTAAATTTCATTATCAAATAATATTCAATTAAAAATTTTATTATACTTTTTCTCTCTTTGCTAATTCGATATTCTATTTTTTAATTTCAGGTGCAAGAGGAAATACTAAGAGATTCATTTTACGGAGAGATACAGCCGTTGAGAAAGGACATAGATGTGAGTTTCTTTCTTTTGATTCCTATTTGCATGATTGAAAATTATTCTTCTTCTTATTCTTTTTTTCAGTATTTTATGAAAAATCGCATTAATTTTAAAAGAATAATACTTGAAAGAGTAAAAGAAAGTTTCAATGAACAAAGACCTACTATATTGTTTGTCGGTCGCAAGCACTCTGAGAAACTTTACTCATTTCTCTGAATAAAAAAGTCTTAATCCTTTTAAAACTTTTCGAACCTTGTTAATTATACGAACCAAATAGTTAATACAATAATTGACTTTAATTATATTAATTTGATTTAGTGGATGTGTCTTTCGAATTTTAGCGCATTCTTTTTAATTATTTTTCACCGCGTAAAATTTGGAAACAAAAAAAGAACAAAAAATAAAATAAAAAACGAAGAAGGAAAAAGAAAAAAAATAAAAAAAAATAAAGAAATAAAAAACAGAAAAAACTAAGTAACACTGTAAAAAGTCCACTTTTGAATAAAATAGAAAGAAATTTTTAAATTATATAATAGACAGTATTACTAATTGCTAAAGTAATGAGGAGTTTATAGAAAATAAAAACAAAAGCTCTCGAGTTTATTCTTATCATTATTTGAAATCATAACGAATGTCTGGGAAAGACTTAATTAACAATTCAACAATGATTAGATTCATAGTGGGTATATAATTTTAAAGTCAAACGAGACTTGTTCCGAGTGTTGAATACAGTTGTATTTAATTGTCAGCAGAATCTTATGAAACACGAACAAGAAAATGAAAAGTTATTCTCGAATAGAAGTTATACAAAAAAAAATTTTCGAAAACGCAAGGCTCGAACCAGTGAAAGTATTTAAAAATACGAACTTTACGGACCAATTATTACTGACAAAAATATAACCAGAAAAAGTCAAATAAGAGAACAATTTACTTAAAACTTTCTTCATGTTTTATAATAATTAAAGATGGCACATTGATAAAATCATTATTTTATATTATAAGAATTTTAATACTGCAACTTTTAAAAAAATATTTTCAACATTTCAATTCAATTATAATATTCTAGAATTCAATTAAACTTTTCAAAAAAAATAATTTCACAAATAGTTACTTAAAATTTTAATTTTCAAAGATTTTAATTTAAAACCTTTTCAGAATTCAATTATTTTTAAAAATTCATGTTATAATGCTTTTAATATTTTCAATTATTCTCTATAAAATTTTAACTGGAATTCATTTTTAAATCAATTTTTATTAGAACATTCAACTAGAATTCAATTATTTAAATACAAAAATTAATAATTTATAGAATAATTGAATGTTTTGTAAAACTGAATTCTCATAAAGAATTTTATCGATAAATTTTTAAACAATTTAATTCTTTTGATAAATATTTAAATAATATTTTAATAATTCTTTTGATTTTTATTCTTTTGATAAATTGTAATAAAATTTTTAAGAATAATTACATTTTTCGAGGAATTCGATTAAAATTGTATTAAAAATAATTGAAATTCTGCAATGAATTTTATTATTTATGAAAATAATTGAATTCCTAAAAAGAATTTTATTATTTCTGAAAATAATTGAAACTTTGTAAAAAATTTTATTATTTATGAAAATAATGAAATTATTGCGAAGAAATTTATAAAAAATTGATAAATAATTGAATTTCTTGTGAAACTTTTATTATTATATGAATATAATTCAATGTTTGCGCAGAATTTTATTAAAATAGTAGATATTAAAAATCATTGAATTGAGGAAAATTTTTGAAAATAATTGAAATTTTTGCCGAGACTTTTTTTTAAATAATTGTATTGATTCGAAGAATTTTGTAAAAAAATTTAAAAATAATTGAAATTTTGCAACGAATTTTTTTAAAGTTTTCAAAAATAGTTCAATTCTTACGAAGAACTTTATTAATTTTTCTTTGAATAATTGAAATCCGAAAAAGAATATTATAAAAATGATTTTAAATAATTGTTTTTATTCGAAAAATTTTATGAAGATTGTGTTTTTCTAATAATTTTAACTGAAAGTTTTCAAAGTAATTGAATTTTATATAAAAAATTTCTTTCAAGTTTTTACAATAATCGTGTTTCTTAATAATTGAAATTAAACATTTAATTCTTGAATTTTATTGAAATTTTTAGAAAATAATTAAATTATTTCGAAGGAATTTCTTTAATTTACTGAATGCAATCGAATTTGTTAATAATTGTATTGAAAATAATTAAATTCCTGAGAAGAATTGTATTATTTATGAAAAATAATTTAATTCTTACAATAAATTTAACTATACTTATAAAAATAATTGAATTTTTTCAAGAATTTTATTAAAATTTTGGAAAATAATTGAATTTTGGAGAAGAATTTTATTATTTACAAAGATAATTGAAATTTTGATAAGAATTGTTAAAAACTTTTGAACATGATTGAATTTCTACAAAGAATTTTATTTCTTTTGAAAATAATTGAATTTTTGCAATTATTTGTACCTTCTCAAAAATTCTCCAAATTATATCGTTAAATTTACGAACATTTCTTCCTATTTCAATCAAATTACGGATTTTACGGACCTTTTTTAAAAAAAACTGACTTTTACGGACTTTAAACAAATTTACGGATCTTTATAGGATTATTTTTCTTGGAAAACAATTTTCTTAGAATATAAAGAATATTTATTTAAAACTTGAATTTCAATGTCGAATAATTTTTGCGAGATATAAATCGCAACTACGTCCAATTTTATACTCGGCGAGTCGTAAAAATGCTCATAAGCGAATAACTACGTGAGTCGATTGTAGTATCATAGAAGGAGCATCGTTACCAAAAATTCCACTGGTCTGAATTATATTAATATTTATATGAAAATCATAATGCGTGAAGAATATTTACACCCAGAAAGAAGATATATATATATATTTCATTTAGAGCCTACTAAACATTTTATTTCTTCCAATTTCTTGTTCGTTCCAAATATTTTTTATCTGTTCAAAAAAAAATTTATTTGAAACAAATAAAAAGTTAAGTGGAATAAAAATTTTTAGCGTAGAATAAAAATTTGTGTAGAATAAATTTTTATTTAAAAAAAAAAATTAATTCAATAAAGGGAAGTTGTATATATATAAATAATTCTGGAAATAGAATAAATTTCTTTTTCAACCGAGGAGGAAAAAAATAATTACGGAAGAGGAGAATTAGAACAGCTCAGGTAATTTTGTCGTCATTTTAGGAAACACGTTCAATCCTTAAACTTCAGGATATTAGGCACATGCATATATGTGACCTCGCACCATATTTGTATGTATCAGTGCGAAATTCTCAATCGTTCTTCCGCTACACTGATTCTGCGCAGCTAATGGGTATGGGATGTCAGTCTGAACATATTGGTACATTCATGTCCTTGATGCAGATTTGCGGAGATTTAATAACAATGCCCTTGCTCCATTGACTAGAACAATGTGGCGTCCATTTCGAACAGGGACAAATGTCCCTTTTGGGAAGGGGGAAAAAAAGGGAAAACAAGTAAAAATTGGATATGAGGTACAATTTAACAGATACTACAACTTCTTCACTAAATATAACTGCCAATTAACTTTCAATAAATGTAATGATTTAATATTATTTGTTTTACTACTGAAACTAAAATTATTTCTCATATATTTCGATGTTTAGCTGTTTTTGTCAGACTTAAAAAAAAATTTACTACAGAAAGTAAAACGATACTAATGTTAAATATACTTGTAATGTTGTAATCACCTTGTCTGACTTGAAATAAGTTTTACTACTGAAAATAAAATTACACGGTCTTTAATTGTCTTGTCTGACCTTAAATCAATTTTACTACTGAAACTAGAATAATAAGGTTTCTAAATTGTTTTGTCTGACTTAAAGTCTTAAAATAAGTTTTAGTACTGACACTCAAATAATTTTTGACATATTTCGATTTTTACATATATTTTTGTCTGACTTAAAATGAATTTTACTACTGAAAGTACAATAATACAGTTTTTATCGACTTTCCTGACTTAAAATAATTTTTACTACTGCAACTAAAATAATACGGTTTCTTAATCGTTTTGTCTGACTTAAAATAATTTTTTTACTAAAGCAAAATTAATTTTTTACATATTTCAATTTTTTAATTTTTTTGTCTGACTTAAAATAAGTTGTACTACTGAAACTAAAATTATTTCTTATATATTTTGATATTTAGATGTTTTCGTCTGACCTAAAATAAATTTTACTACTGAAAATACAATAATACCGTTTTTAATCGTTTTGTTTGACTTAAAATAAAATTTCCATTGACATTAGAATTACACGGTATTAAATTGTCTTGTCTGACCGAAAATGAGTTTTACAACTGAAACTTGAATTGTTTTTTTGTACATTTTCATTTTTAACTGCTTATGTCTAAAAGAAAATTAATTTTATACTGTAACTACAATTAAACAATTTTAATCACCTTATCTAACTTTAAATAATTTTTGATAATGAAATTACAATTATACAATCTTTAATTGTATTTGTCTAACATTCTTTGTTTAATTGTCTTGCCTGACTAAAATTTAATTTTATTACTGAAATTGAAATTTTTTTATAAATATTAAAATATTTAACTATTTTTGTCTGACAAAAATTATGTTTTACTACTGCAATTACAATGTAAGTAAGTTTTTAACCGTCTTTGTCTGACTGGAAATATATTTTACTACTGAAACTTAAATTAAATATTTTTTAATCCCCTTGTATTATTAAAAATAAATTTTACAACTAAAATTGAAATCTTTTTATATTTTCAATTTTAATTATTAGTATATAAATTAAAATTTTTTAATAATAAAATTTTTGTGACTTAAAATAAATTTTACTATTGAAACTAAAATAATACGGTTTTTAATAGTTTTATCTGACTTAAAATAAGTTTTACTACTGAAACGACAATTATTTTATAAATATTTTAATTTATATCTATTTCTGTCTGACAGAAAATAAATTTTACTACTGAAACTAAAATTAATTTTTATATATCTTGATTCTTAGCTGTTTTTGTCTAACTAAAAATATGTTTTACTACTGAAACTACAATTATACAGATTTTTATCGCCTTGTCTGACTTAAAATCAATTTTACTACTGAAAATAATATTATTTTTTAAACATTTTGATTTTTAGCTGTTTTTGTCTGAATGAAAATAATTTTGACTACTGAAATTAAAATTATTTTTGATATTTTTTTATTTATCATTATTTTTATAGGAGTTAAAACGTTTTAGTAGTAAAACTTTTGTGACTTAAAAAAATGTTACTACTGAAACTAAAATAATACAGTTTTATTATAGTTTTGTCTGACTTAAAATAAGTTTTACTACTAAAACCTAAATTATATTATAAATACTTAAATTTATAACTATTTTTGTCGAAATGAAAATAAGTTTTACTAATGAAGCTACATTTAGAATACAATTAAATATATTTTTAATCACCTTGTCTGATAAAAAATAAATGTTACCACTGATATGTTCATTTACACGAATTTTAATCGTCTTGTCTGCCAGAAATTAAGTTTTACTAATGAAACTGAAATTAATTTTGATATATTTTAATTTTTCGTTGTTTTTGTCTGACTAAAAATATGTTTTACTACTGAAACTACAATTACACAGATTTTCATCTCCTTGTCTGACTTAAAATCAATTTTACTACTGAAAATAATATTACTTTTTAAATATTTTGATTTTTAGCTGTTTTTGTCCGACTAAAAATAAAGTTTCACTACTGAAATTCAAATGTTTTTTATGTATTTTGATTTTTAGCTGTTTTTGTCTGACTATAAAAATAAATTTTACTACTGAAGTTAATATTACATAATATTTCATCGCCTTGTCTGACTCAAAACCAATTTTACTACTCTAACTGCGAAATAACTGTCAAGGAAATTAATGATAAACATTTTTTCTTTCATTTTTATAGCTAAAGGAAATCTATGTTAAATTAAGATTTATTTTTTGCCTTAAAATAAAATTTTCTTTTTTTTTGCTAAAGATTACATGCGATGTAAATACTATTTTATCACAAAATCTACTTGAATAGCATCAGGTAAAGTTACAAATAGACGGAACACTGAATTGTCCTGGACACGAATTGTAAAGGTATCTCTGACCATACATTTACGTGTTCTATAAATTTATCCGCAGCGACAGATCAATATTCAATATTCGCAAATGTTTTCGTCAACCAAATAATTTCAATACACTGGAACCTCTATTATCCCAACTAATTCGGACACGACCCGGGAGTCAATTATCCAATTTTATTTTGACCCAATAAAATTTCTTTAGTTTTATTAGATTTTTGTATCCATACATGCAAAAACTGAAATTTAGTAGGGTTCAACATAACGAAAAAATTCGTATAAAAAAAATGATTTACATTTCGAATAACAGAGGATTCGAATAACAGAAGTTTCGGATAACAAAGTTTTGGAAAAATCCAGGTTCCAGTGTATCAAATTATTAAACAAAAAACTCCTTATCGAAGAGGGCTTATTTCTATATATTTTTCTACCAAAACAAAAAAAAAATTGATAAATTCATGTGCAAAAACTGTTGTTAGTGACAGAGTTTAATCCAAGTTGACATTTTAAAAAGAAATTTTTTTATTCACTGACCAAATGCATTTAACCACTAAATAAAAAGTGGATGCAATAAAAACTATTTTCACCCTTTGGATAAACATCGAAGTGGTCCAGTTTTTTTTTCCTTTTTTTTTATTTTCTGAACAAGGCACAGCAGTAGCGGCGAAGCGAACCCCCTATTTTCTCCATTGCACGTTGCACAAATGGCACAGGATATTGCATTGAGCTCGTTGAATTCACCCGATAGTTGCTAGTATTTCAACGTTATGCCATGAATTGCTTTTATACATAAAGAAAAAAGTCGGTTTGCGGCAAATTTACACGCAGTCTGCTCGAGCATCTGCGCGCATTCAATGTCATATGCATTATTGCTCAATGCAATTTACAATCTTTCGAATTTCTTTATAACCGTAAACTGAAAACTATTCACTCTCAACATACTAGTGACACTACTTTAAAAATAGTCATACTAGTGATAATATAAAAAAAAATAGTTTAAAAATAGTCCCACTAGTTTAAAATAGTCTAAAAATAGTCTAAAATAGTCTAAAATATTCTAAAATAGTCCTACTAGTCTTTTAATATCCCAACGAATAAATATTTCAGAACCAGTGAGAGAGAAAAAAATATACTGACAATTTTATTTATTCAAACACATATTCTGAATTAATAACGTTACTTGTAGGCATTTATTAAATAAACTGCGAATAACCGCGACGTTTAAAATTTAGTGAGATCCCGAGAGGAACCAGTGCAAATGAGTGAGTGTCATGTGAGTGACGTTTAATTATTTGCTGCGCATTCTCTCGCATTCTTTCATTCCACTTTTGATGTAAACTCAACAGCAAACGTAAACTAGAAAATAATGTGCATAAAGTAATATTGAAAAACACAAAATTACGAAACAGTATATTATCAATTAGATTGAAAGTAATAAAACACTTTTTTTTATCAAAATGAAAATCTACAACATGAATTTTCTCTCACTTATATATGTATATAGCTAAAGGGTCAATAAAAATAATTACTTTCTTCTATAATTATAATTACATTCAAAGTCGAGTTGCATTACATTATTTTTATATGTAATTAACGTGTAAAATAAAATTTCTATTATTATACTTGATAATATTAATCAAATTTTTAATATTAATCAAATAATTATTATTACTTTAATTTAATAATAATTATTTAATAATATTGAATAAATTAATAATTTAATAGTATTTAAAAAATAATAATTTAATATTTAAAAAAAATAATAATATTTTCTATACTGCAAAAAAAGTTTGGAAATAAACATTTTCGAGTTGTAAATCGACTCCAAATGGGAGTTAATTTATTCCCTCGCGATTTGGCCGCGTTGTCATATTTCATTCTACGTCACTCAGGGAAAAAGTTTATTTCACTGAAACAAAACTGTTGAATTAACCTATTTTAAATGTTAGGATAATACAGTTTTGTTGATTTAAATACAAATTTGGTGCATTTATTTAAAATTCGTTTGGTCAGACGAGAGAAAATTTTTATTTAAAATTGTTGCATTAAACCAAATCAGAATTTCGAATTGAATATATCGTTCAGTTAAATATAATTTGCTTCACACAATACACAAATTTACTGAATTTTTTTTCGTCTGACTGAATATGGGACTTACTACTTAAACTAAAATTGCACTGTTTTAAATCGCCTGGCTGACCTAAAATAAATTTTACTACTGAAAATAAGACTATTTTTTATATATATCGATGTTTAACTATTTTTGTCTGACGTAAAATAGATTTAACTACTGAAACTATTATTTAATGGCTTTTAATCACCTGGTCTGATATAAAGTAAATTTTTCTACTGAAACAAGAATTAAATGATTTGTAATCGTCTTGTCTGACTCAAAATCAATTTTACTACTGAAACTAAAATAATTTTTTACATATTCCGATTTTTAAATATTTTTGTCTGACTTAAAATAAGTTTTACTACTGAAACTAAAATTAAACTTTTTTTTTATTGCCTTGTCTGACTTAAAACCCATATTACGACTGAAATTCAAATTTATTTTTTGTGTATTTTGATTTTCAACTCTTTTTGTCTGAGTAAAAATAAATTCTACTACTAAAATTATTGTTAAACTACAATGAAACATATTCTTAATCACTTTTTCTGACTTAAAATAAGTTTTACTACTGAAACTACAATTACATGGTTTTTAGTTGCCTTGTCTGACTTAAAATCAGTTTTACTACTGAAATTAGAACAATACACTGAAAAAAAATTTAATTGATTCAAATAACCGATTAATTGACTATTATCAATTAAATATTTACTTGAATCAAATAATATTTATTGGAGTAAATTAAATGGTATTTAAACCAATGATTTCAGTATTTAAAGCAAATACCATTTAATTGACTTCAATAAATATTATTTGATTCAATTAAATATTTAATTTATAATAGTCAATTAATCGGTTATTTGAATCAATTAAATTTTTTTTCAGTGTACGGTTTTTAATCGTGTTGTCTGACTGTAAATAATTTTTACTACTGAAACTAAAACGATACCAATATTAAATATATTTTTAATCACGTTGTCTGACTTGAAATAAGTTTTACTACTGAGACTAAAATATTTTTTTCATATCTTGATTTTTAAATATTTTATTATTTAAATATTTCAATTTTTTAATATTTTTGTCTGACTTAAAATGACTTGTACTACTGAAACTAAAATTATTTCTTATTTTTTTTTAATATTAATTGTTTTGTCTGACTGAAAATAATTTTTACTACTGAAACTAAAATTATTTCTTATTTATTTTGATTTTCAACTGTTTTTGTCTGACAAAAAATAAATTCTACTACTGAAACCATAATTAAACTACAATGAAACATATTCTTAATCACTTTTTCTGACTTAAAATAAGTTTTACTACTGAAACTACAATTACACGGTTTTTAATCGCATTGTCTGACTTAAAATCAATTTTACTACTAAAACCAGATTATTTTACTACTGAAATTACATTTTAAGTTATTAGCTGTTTTTGTCTGACTGAGAATATGTTTTACTACTGAAACTACAACTATTCAAATTTTAGTCGACGTATCTGACTTGAAATAAAATATACTAATGAAACTAAGACTATTTTTTACATGTAATTAAATATTTTATTTGAATCCAAAAGAATATTTGCTTATCTCAAAAATAGTTAATAGAATAGTCATATTATTAAAGTTTAGTTATAAAAAAACACATAAATTAAAACCAGGACCTGATATTAAATCCTGTTTGAAATTAAAATAATAATATTTCAAAAAATATATTATGATACACTAATAAAAAAGTTCCGACAATATTATTTCTCTATACACGCATTACATGCTAAATTATATTTATCATTTCATAAAAAGATTAAAGAAAACAAGGGGAACATTTCTGAAAATGAGAAGGGGTTAAAGGGTGAGGATCAAATTGAGCCATCCAAGGCTGAACTGTCCGCAACAGGTATGAGATTGTAAACAGACACACACTCATATGGGATATATGTATGTACACATACAAAATACATATAACCACAGAGCCGAACGACGATCCTGCTGTCGATAACATATAATAAAATTTGACTTATTTCCATGCAAGAAGCATTGTGCATGATCTGAACCAGACGTGATGCTTCAATAATAACAAAATAATTTTAGTCAACAGATTATATGACTGCAATTATTTTTATCTCACTTATTTTCGTTTTAATTGTATTTAATTTTTTTCTCTCTCTCTCTCTCTCTCTCTTTGTTTTTCCTTTGTCATAAAGCAAATGACGAAAAATTCAATTAATTTCTAGTCTGTATTCTAAATCTAAATCAACTTTTTAGACTTCAGTAAAGTTTAAATAACGTCTATAATCGACGATTTGGAAGAAATATTTTTCTAATCAAATTTTTAGATATTTTTTCTCGGAAAATTTGGTACAAAATTTTTGATTAACTATTTTTTTAATTAATTTTTCCTATTTACATTTAAATTACTAGAAGTTTTAAAATAAAACCTAAATTTTCTTTTCTATTTGATTTTCCAAATATGCTCTATAATCCTCTTAATAAATAAATATATTGAAATTGCATTTTTCGATGATTCAGAAGAATTTTTAAAAACTTTTTTAAAATTGGGTCGATTAATTTAAATAAATTAACATATCAGTGATGATTTATTTGATTGTAAATATTTACTGAATTATTGAGAAATTAATTTACCTCTGATCAAAGAGAAAATACGTCCATTAATACTCGCTTTCTAAATTAAAACATAATTCATTTCCCATTATTCCATATATATTCTGTGCAAAAAATCGTAGAATCAATTTTTTCACATATCGTAGATTTTAAATTCAATTAAAAAAATTTAATTAAATTTATTAAGTGATTCATTAATGTATATTAGACATATTTGTTATAATACCATAAAATATATTGAATTATTTTATGTTTATAGAATAAAATTAAATACAGACAATTTTTCTTTTAAGATTGTGAAATATTTTATTCTATAGTGTATTACTTTTAACTTATTTTTAATTACTAGGTTTTTTTTATCATCTTGTCTAAATTAAAATCAATTTACCTAATGAAACTAAAATTAATTTTTATATATTTTGATATTTAGCTGTTTTTGACTGACTAAAAACAAATTTTACTACTTAAAAATACAATAAAATATATTTTTAATCCCCTTGTCAGATTTAAAACAAGTTTTACTACTGAAAGTTCATTTTTTAGACTATTTTTAAACATCTTGTCTGACAGAAAATAGGTTTTACTACTGAAACTAAAATTATTATTTTTCCATTGGAATTAAGATGTTCAAAAATTTTAAATTTAAACTTTTTGGAAATTCAACAACTGTGGCAATTATTATAAAACATGAAGAAATCAATCACTCCGAGTCTTTGACTCAGAGTAATAGCTTTCTTCAAGTTTTATAATATTTAAAAATGACCATGTGATAAAATCATTATTTTATATTATAAAAGAATATTTTTACTTTAATTTCGTCAAAATTATTTTTATTGTTTCAATTCAATAAACATTTTCTAGAATTTTTAACTACAATTCTTCTTCAAATCAATTATTTTTAATAATTTTTGAAAAAGTTCCTTGAGAATTTTAAAATCCATCTGTTCACAATTCAATTTTATGAAATTTTTTTGAAAAATCTTTAGTTAAATATATATAAAAAAATAAAAACTTGAAATTTAATTTTTACGAAGAATTTTACTAACAACTTTTGAAAATATTTAATTTCTTTTAAGAAATTTAATTAAAATCTTACTTAAATTTATTATATAAAAGAATTTTATAACAATTTTTGAAAATAATTGAAAACTTTTTAAAGAATTATATTAAAATTTTTAAAAATAATTAAATTCCTAAGAAGAATTTAAATAATAATTTATGTAAATAATTGGATTCAAGCGAAGAATTTTATTAAATTTTGTTTAAATAATTGAAATTTTGCCAAGAGTTTTATTAAAATTTTTTTAAATAATTTAATTCTTGAAAAAAATTTCGCTATCTATTTATAAAAATAATTAAATTTTTGACTAGAATTTTTAAAAAATTTTGAAAATAGTTTAATTTCTGCAAAGTATTTTATTATTTTTCTAAAGAATTGAATTCTTGTGATGAATATTGATATTTATCAATTAAATAATTGAATTTTGGAAAAATAATTTATTAAAATTCCTTGAAATAATTGATTTTATGGGAAGAATTTTGTTGTTTTACAAGATAATTGAATTCTTTTGCAGAATTACTTAAAAATTTCTGAAAATAATTTATTTTCTGATACGAATTAAACGTTAATTATGAAAATAATTGAATTATTGCACACAAATTTTATTATTTTATTGAATAATTAAATGTTTCTTAATATTAAATTCTTTCGTCAAATTTTAATAAAATTTTTAAGATTAATTGCATTTTTCGAGGAATTTATTTAAAACTTTGTTAAAAGTATTTGAAATTCTGAATTCTGCGATGAAAATATGAATGAATTTTGTTATTTATTGAGATAAAATTGCATTAAAACTTTTGAAATAATTAAATAATATTAAAAAATTCATTATTGTCAGAAATAGAAAATTTTTTTCTACTCAAACTAAAATTATTTTTTATGTATTTTGATTTCCAGCTGTTTTTGTCTGACTAAAAATAAATTCTACTACTGAAACTTAAATGAAACAGTTTTTAATGATCTTGTCTGACCTAAAATCAATTTTACTACTGTTTATACACTTTTTAATCGATTTGTCTGACGTGAAATATATTTTACTATTGAAATCAAGATTTTTTTTTTTTATAAATTTCGCTTCTAAAATTATTTTATGCCTATAGAACAAATACAGAAAATATTGTTTGTTGAGTAGCATTTTTTTCTATAATTTATTATTTTATAATTTGTATTTCGAGAATTTACAGTTTTTTTTTTTAAAGTTTATGAGTCAATGCACGGACACTGGCAAGTGATCATTAGATGGACGATCCATTTGCGCAAACATTAAGTAACGCATTATGGGAATTGAAATGGCATTTGGAAATTGTAATCGCGTGAGAACAGGTGCTTAGTAGATTAGAGTGAAATATGGTTAGATGCTAGGGCATCGATGTCCACGTAAATCATTAGTGAATTTAGTCTAAAGCAATCCAGGGCCCTGCATCTTAATTATAGAAATTAATGGTGAATTAATTAATTTATGTTTATATACTCACGAACTAGAACATTATATTATGTAACTATTTTATCCAATACATACATGTGTTACTACATATGTGTGCGCTATTCAAAATTTTCTCGATAAATGATTCATTTGTTTGTCCTAATTACATACTTTACTTTGTAATATTTATGTGAAAGAAAAATTGATGGCTTTTGCTGGTCAAGGCTTATACAATCTTCCTTTTGTCGGGTGTGGAACAATCATAGATCATTTGATAAATTAATTTTCATATATAGAAAAAGAAAATTAAGTACTACTTGGATGATGAAAATACTTAATGAAGAAGCTTTTTTTTACACATGCGTATATTAAATAATACATTTTCAAGGACAAAAGTTTTACCTGTCTCGTGTCAACATTTAATAATTTGCCTTTTATTTCTACCTTTGGGTTATTTCAAGTAGTAGAAGTCAATACAATTCGTATTATTGATGATGATCAATTTTTATAAAAATCGTAATTTTTTTTTTGATATTTTCATTTCATACCATTAGGTGAATCATGAAATAATCAGTGGCAATTTTCCCTGATTCATATAAAATTCGAGTACACATTGTTAATAAAAATTACTATTACTTGCTAGTTTCTTTTTAGTTATTGTAATTTAGTAGTAAAAAGCAATATTTATCAGACCAGACAAAAAATTTTTATGTAATTATAGATTTTATTTGATGTAATTTTTATTATTAGTCCTATAACTTATCAACTTTCAGTCAGACAAGAAAACTATGTAAATTCAATTTTTATATTCATTTAAATATATACATATTTTTAAAAAAATATTTAATATTTTTATTTAAATATACAATTTTAAAAAGAGAGCTTTATTACTGAATATAAAATTAATTTTAATTTCCTTGATTTTTAATTGTTTTCGTCTGACAAAAATTAAGTTTCACCATTGAAAATACAATTACCCAGTTTAAATCGTTATGACTAAGAATAAATTTTACTACTGAAACTAAAATAATTTTTTACATATTTCGATTTTAAATTTCTTTGTCTGACTTAAAGTAAGTTGTACTACTGAAACAAAAATCATTTCTTACATATCATGATTTTTAACCTTCTTTGTCTGAAAGAAAATAATTTTTATTTCTGAAACTACAATTATACTATTTTTTATTGATCTGTCTGACTGAAAATTAATTTTATTATTGAAAATAGAATTAAACAGTATAATATACTATAACATTGTCTGATTTAAAATCCATTTTACTACTAAAAGTATACAATTAAACGATTTTAAATCATCTTGTCTGACTTTTAATAAGTTGTACTACTGAAGTTATATTTTTTATAAGATTTATAATTTTTAACTACTCTTGTCTAACTAAACCGTTTCTTATCACTTTGTCTGACTTACAACCAATTTAACTACTGAAACTATGACTAATTTCTATAGATATTGATTTTTAGTTGTTTTTTTCTGACTAAAAATTCGTTTAATACTGAAACTACAATTGTAAAGATTTCTATCCACTTGTCTCACTTAAAATAAATTTTACTACTGAAACTACAATTAAATCTTACTACTTGTCTGACTTAAAATAAATTTTACTACTGAAACTAAAATAAAACAGTTTATAATTGTTTTGTCTGACTTAAAATAAGTTTTACTACTGAAACTAAAATTAAACATATTTTTAATCTCCTTGTCTGACCTGAAATAAATTTTACTACTTTAACTATAAGTAAATATATTTCCCATCACATTGTCTGACTTAAAATCGATTTTACTACTGAAACTACAAGTAAACAGTTTTTAATCGCCTTGTCTGAATTAAAAAGAGTTTTACTACTACAAGTCAAAACATTTAACATAGAATTTTAATTTTAACCTCTTTTTGTCTGACAGAAAAAAGCATTTACTACTGAAACTGGAATTATATGATTTTAAATGGACCTGTCTGACTTAAAATAAGTTTTACTACTGAAACTATGATTATTTATTATATACTTGAATTTTTTAATTTTTTTTTCTAGCTAAAATGTTTATTTACTACTGAAAGTATAACTACATGATTTTTAATCGATTTGTCTGACTTAAAAAAAAATGTTATTATTGAATCTAGAATTATACTAATTTTAATTTTCTTGTCCAATTAAAAAAAAATTTCTACTGACACTACAATTATTTTTAATGTATGTTTTTAATTAGAACGCATTAAATTAGAATTAGATTTGAACTAGAAAAAAATATTTAATTGAAATAAACTTGGGAAAACTTGTTAGCAATATCTTTTACTATTATATTCCTTCCTTCTTTCTTTCTTTCTTTCTTTCTTTCTTTGTGGTTTGGGAAGAAAAGAAGAAAGTAAAAAGTTAAATGTGGGAGGGAAGTGTACATACAGACATGTTGGTTCCATTTTCAAAACTATTTCACAAGTAATTTTCACAGTTCTCGAGAGTTCCGGTGTAGACGCACCATTTTCTCAAAGCATGAAAATCAATACTGTTTGAAATTCACTCTAAATACTCTTTTCTTTTCTCATTTAATCATCGTTCTACCACTTTTTCCTTCATTACTCAACTATTTGCATTTGAAATTTAAATAAGGAGACTACACACTCAGACAATTTATATATCTATATACATATAAATGTCTTTATATATATATAAATTTATATTTATATCTATACAGTATATATAGATGCTTGTATATATATATGCCATGGTTTACATAATGCAGCCGTAAAGTATAAGAAATTACTTAACTGATTCATCCTCAACAGCTGCTAGTAAACATCCCCCGCTTTGGAGCTTTGAGATTCGGAAATTGTAAATCTTATTAAAGTTTAAGAGGAAGAAAAAAAAATAACAAAAAGAGATTATAAATGAATAGAAAAATAAATTGCGCAAACCCAATGGGAAATTTACAACTGGCGTAGTACTGCGCCAGCACTGGCAGCACTGGCGGCAAGGCTGAGAGCCAGCACTGGCATGGCACTGGGATGATAACGCCGTCTGGCGCTGCCGAAGTACTGTCTGTCAGTGCTGCCAGACAGCACTGGACCAGTGCTGGCTGAGAATATTGACGCAATAAATGCCGTATTGTTATTAATTAGTCGTAAATTCATAATTATAAATAATTTAACAACAAAATGGTAAATAATATTAATAAATAGTTATTATTCATAAAATATTTCTCTTCTTAAAGAAATTGTATTAAAGATGGAGACTAACAATGGATATAGTAAATGAAGTAGAAAAAAATTGTTTATAACATTTAAAAATTAAATAATAAACAATTACAGTAAGTGTGCATTAGATTTTCATATTTTAGTACCTAACGATTGGAATATAGAAATATCGCAAACCTATGAAAATAAACAAAATTGCTGACGAGGGGAATCGAACCTACGACCTACGGACTAACAGACTAACGCTCTAACCACTATGCTAACGACACATGTGTACAGTAAAGTATTAATATCTCAGTATCATTCAGACATACAATTATTGAGTCAAAGATGAGAAAAAAATAGGGATACGATAGAAATAATAAATTGAAATAAAATAAATTAAACTAAATTTTTAATAATTAAATTAAATTACTTTATTTATTGCATTTAACATTTTACGTAATTCTTAAATTACGTGGTAATTTTTTAATAATTTTTTATTCATAATAAGAAGTACCTATAATAGTATTTTAATAGGAACTAAATTATTATTGAGATTAAAGTTTAAATTTTGTTTATAATTTTAATTTGTTTAAATAATTTATTATTTACAAAATTAGACAATTGTGTTAAATTGTTATTAAATTTAATAAGAATAAAAAATGAACAACTGAAAAGTAAAATATTAATTTTTTTCAATAAATTTATATTTATAAACATTCATAAACTTTTTTTATAATTTTTTTCATGTTTATGTCAAAAAAGCAATGTTGGCAAAGAGCGTTGTGAACAATTTTTCTATACTCAGCCAGCACTTGCCGCCGTGGCTTGTCCAAGCTTTGGCAAAACAAAAATTCTGTACTGCGCCAGCACTAATTGTCGAGGCTCGGCTAGACTACGCCGAACAATCGTCTGAGTACTAAGCCAGTGGTGAACATCGGCAGTACACTGGCATTTCCCATTGGGAAGATAAAGAAAATAAATTGGATGACTATTATCATATTTAAAGCAGCGACGACTTAAAAGAATAAAAATATAGGTACAATAAACTCAGTGATTATGTCCCTTGAATAATTATCATTTTCCAAGGGAAACTCAGTCGTCGTACTGCTTCAGTTTAATCTCCTATTCTGTATATCCGTCTTTCTCTCTTTCTCTTATTCTCTCACTCTATCTCAAGTGTAAAATAGAAAAGCATTCTATAAATGCTTACACTAATAAGTTTTTATGATAATTGCGCATTTCATTAAGTTTAATGCGCAATATCTACTTATTAGACAATGCACACGCGCTCAATAACAATGGAAATAAAAAGCATATAATAGATTGCTATCAGAGTTTGATTTAAATTTTTGGAAAATGTTTCAAAGGAGAAAAGAGATGGCGCACGTTAGTCTCTATATATATAAATCCTGCAAGAATTACGACAGGTGGCTTGAAACCAATTTCCGGTTTTCTGTTTCAGCTCAAGGTTTTGGAATGAGAGTTGTAGGTGGAAAGGTTGGGTCGGACGGCCATTTGTTTGCCCAAATCCTGTTGATTTCACCCGGGGGTCCTGCAGAGAAAGCTGGACTGCAAGCTGGTGATAAGGTAGGTTATAATTTTTTTTTCCGAATAATATATATAAGAAAATAGGGAATTAATTACATTTCGAATTAATCAAGTTTTGAGGAATTTTTTCTTAAATTTTTCTTTAGACACACCTAAGGCATTTTAAAACCTTGTTTCACACGGATGTGCATTTCGAAGAGGGAGAGTAAAGAAAAAATCAGAGTTTTAAGATATAGATTTTGAAGATAAATTCACTTGTAGTACAACACATAGCCTCTGGGAAAAATCGATCCCAAGACACTGGAATCACCCTTGTTTATGTTTAATTTCCATAATATCTTTGCAAAGCAATCACTTATCAAAAGAGATCTTCCGCTACTCATTTTCCTCGTACATATGTATATAAATAACTAAGATTAGAAAACTAAATTACACATTTAATTTTTTTTTACAAACAACTAAATTATTACACCTATGTTTATTTATTTAATGTGGGAAAATTAAACAAAGTGGAATTAAAATCTAATTGAATAATATAATCTTCGGTTGACAATTATTTTTCTTCTCGTTGTTAACACACTGGGTCAATTTGACCGAAACGTTCTTATTATTATATTTAATAATACTTCAGTTGATCTTTTCAAGTAATTATTATTTGACATAAGGTAAATTTTACTCCTGAAATTACAATTCAATGGTTTTTAATCACCTTGTCTGACTTAAAATAATTTTTACTACTGAAACTGAAATTAAACGATTTTAAATCATCTTGCCTAACAGATAATAAGTTTTCCTACTAAAACTAAAATTATTTTTTAAAAAACAATTTTGTTTTAGTAGTAAACTTAATTTTAGGTTAGACAAACTGCTTAAGAACCGTTTAATTATAGTTCCAGTAGTTCAGTTTATTTTAAGTCAGACAATAAGTGATTCAAAACCGTTTAATTATAGTTTCAGTAGTCGTCTTGTCTAACTTAAAATAAATTTTACTACTGAAACTACAATTATACGATTTTTAATGATCTTGTCTGACGTCAAATAAATTTTACTACTGAAACTAGAATTTATTGGTTTTTAATCGTCTTGTCTGACTTAAAATAAATTCTACTACTGAAACCAGAATTTTATAGTTTCAAATCTTTTTGTCTAAATTGAAATCAATTTTACAACTAAAACTGAAAATACTTTATATATAATGTAATTTATAACTGTTTTAGTCTGAATAAAAATGTTTTACTACTAAAACTATACAATTACACGGATTTTAATCGTTTTCAGTAGTAAAATTTATTTTTAGTCAGACAATAACAACTTATAATCAAAATATGTAAAAAATAATTTTAGTTTTAGTAGTAAAATTGATTTTATGCTGGACAACGAGATTAAAATTAAAAACCATGTAAATTTGCTTTCGTCTGATAGAAAATATATTTTATTATTAATTCAGGGTTGCCACAGGTCACGGAAGTCAAGGAATTCAGGGAAGAGTCAGGGAAAGTAAAATTGGTCAGGAAAATTAGGGAAAAGTCAGGGATTTTTAGTGAAAGTACTGAAAAAAAATTGAATTTTTAAAATTCATGAGAAAACTATGATTTTTGATGTTTTTTTGTTTGCCTCTTAAACTATGAAATTACCACGAATTTTAATACAAAACCTACAATTTTTTCTATTTCTGACAATAATTTCTTTTTAAATAACTTAATTTTTCAAGAACTATCATAAAATGATGACTTATAAATTATTTAATGAATAATTTTTACAATTTTCATAAATACTAGATTGATAGAAGAATTTTAGTTAAAAATACTAAAAAAAAATTGAATTTTGGAAAAGTTACAAATGATTCCAGAAATTCAATTATCTTTATAAATAATAAAATTGTCGTAAAAATTTCAATTATCTTTACACAAATAATAATTTCTTCGAAATTTAATTATTTTTAAAAATTTTAATAAAATTTTTAGCAAAATTTCACGGGAATTCAATTTTTTACAAAATTTTTAATAAATTTCTTCGAAATAATTCAATTATTTTCATAAGTAATAAAATTTTTACAGGAATTCAATTATTTGAAATACAAAGTTTCATAAAATTTTTCAAAAAATATCAATTATTTAAAAAGATTTTTATAAAATTCGTCGCAAGAATTCAATTCTTAAAGAAAAATTTAACAAAGTTCTTTTCAAGAATTCAATTATTTTTATAAACTTGAATAAAATTCGTAGCAAGAATTCAATTATTTATATAAATAATAAGATTCGTCACAGAAATTCAGTTATTTTTATAAACTTGAATAAACTTCGTTGGAAGAATTAAATTATTTTCAGAAGTAATAAAATTCTACGCAGAAATTCAATTAAGTTCAAAAATAAAAAAAAATTCTTGTCAAAATTTCAAGTCTCTTTATAAATAATAAAATTCTTCTCCGAAACTCGAATGTTTTAGAAAAATTTTAATGAAATTTTTAGGAGAATTTTAATTATTTTCATAAATAATAAAACTCATCGCAGGATTTTAATAATTTTCGATACAATTTTAATCGAGTTCTTCAAAAAATGTAATTATTCTTAAAAATGTTATTTAAAATTTTTCAAAAGAATTTAATTACTTGAAAATTTGTTGATAAAATTCTTTATGAAAATTCAATTTTAACAAACATTTAACTATTCAATAAATTATTTATTTTTTAATTTCAATAATTGAATTCTTCTAGAATTTTCTAATCAAAATTGATTTAAAAATGAATTTCCGAATAATCAATTTATTATTTATGAAAATAATTGAATTCTTGGAACGAATTTTATTACATTTTTTTTAATAATAGAATCTTTTTGAGAAATTTCACTACTTTTAAAAGTAATGTAATAGAACATTTTTTTGAGTATCTAATCATTTTTATAGTGAATCAGAATATTCTTTAGGGTCAGGGAAAAAGTTAAAATTTTGTCCGGAAATCAGGGAAAAGTCAGGGAAAAAAATTAAATATTTGTGGCAACCCTGTAATTACTGATAGCCTTGTCTGACTTAAAATAAATTTTTCTACTAAAACTACAATTATTTTTATTGTATTATTATTTTTTACTGCTTTTGTTCGACAAAAAATAAATTTTACTTTCAGAAGTAGAATTTCTGTGTTTTTAATCGTCTTATCTGACTTACAACCAGTTTTACTACTGAAACTACAACCATACGAATTTTAATCGAGTTGTCTGACTTAAAATAATTTTTACTACTGAAACTAAAACTTCACGGTTTTTAATCACCTTGTCTGACTTTAATATAAGGTTTACTACTGTAATTTCAATTACATGGTTTTTTATCACATTGACTGACTTAAAATTAATTTTACCACTGAAAGTTTAATTATTTCTAATTCACAGATAGCGCCACGTTTAATCTCGATTAACAATAATTGCCTAATTTTACACTCAACAAAAATTACACCCAGTTTTCTTTTAATTTCTTTTTAATAAAATATATTTTGCTTGATTGCATTTTTGTAAAAAAGTTTTATAAGTTCATAACAATTAATGAAAATAACAACGCACTTTCAAGGAAAAATCATTAGTACTTTCTCAGTTAGAAATGTAATGTAACTGTGGCTCAAACTCGAATTTTCATCAAAGGAAAAAGTTATCTAGCATGGAAAGCAATCTGTGTGTTTTAACATATCAAAAGCCTTACTACTATACTCTATATAGACTCCCTATATGCCTGGAGAGTAAAATCGTACATAATTATGCAAAAATGGTTTGTTTCTCTCTTATCGAAAACTTGTTTTTTTCATTTTGAGATAAAGAAAAAACTTTTTTTTTCCGAATAATGTTATTTCACCGCTAGGGAAAAATATACTTTTTATATGTAAAGTGGAAAGAAGATGACAGATAACGTCTTTTATTCACATACACATACATTACAATATACCTACAAATATTACAACTAAGACTTCATTATTTATTCGAGAAAAAAAAGAGTTTTTAAATTATTTTTCTTGTTTTTTATATAGAATTACGATAAAGGAAGAGGAAATCTACACTTTTTGCTTACCTATTCATAACCTGGGGGCAAAATACAATGCTTCAGTATAACCTCCAAAAAAAATGGTTAAAAGAATTTTTTAGCGATTGTATTCAAATAAGTATTCTAGTCAAATTTACAGGATTTTCCTTATATTTACTGAAACTACAATTAAGAGATTTTTCACCGCTAGGTCTGAGTTAAAATAATTTTTACTACTGAAACTAAGAATTTTTTTTATATATTTTCTTTTTAGCAGCCTTTGTCTGACTAAAAATAAGTTTCACTACTGAAAATGCAATTTTAAAAATTCTAATTGCCTTGTCTGACTTAAAATAAATTTTACTACTAAAACTACAATTAAACTGTTTTTAACCGTCTTGTCTGACTTAAAATCAGTTTTACTACTTACTTCTTTCACATAATTTTTTCCTTTTATGGAAGTTACAGTATTTTTATCTAGTTTGGAGGATTTTCCTCTTTTATATTTATTTTTTAATGTGATTTTTTAAACCATTTCAACGTGCGCACAAGAAAACAAAATAAAGTTTAAAATTCTTTTTTCTATTATATGTTTCATTTGTAGAGATATAATTTCAATTAAAATATGAAAATTAAAAGTTATCTTTCAATTAAAATATTCGTCAATAAAGCCAAAAAAAAACCTTTTATTTGTAGATGGATATTTATTTAATGAAAACAAAATCTAAAAGTAATTGTTGAGCGGAATTTTCTACTCACTTTGAGAACTTTTTTTTCTATGTTTTATTTGCGGTTTCTCTATATGTACCTATCGAATTTTATGTAACAAAATTGTTTGACGTGCAATCAAATTTTTGAACAACTCTAAAAAAATCCATCTTTTAGAAAATGGAATTTTTTATCATAGAAAATTATCTTTTTTTATAATAAATAATTTTTACCCATACATAGGAAAAAAATTATTTTTTCTGCCGAAACGTCCACATTAATAAATAAAATTGACAAACTGGTAAAATTTGGCTTAAAAAATTATTCGACTCAATCTTTTTAACTAGTATAAAAAAAAATCGTAAATTAAACATTTTTTAAACAATATAATTTATTTTTCAACTTTTGCTCAACAAGAATTATAATATAATAAAATTTGAATTTGAAAAAGAAATAAATTTCATTCATATTTAAAAGTTGAAAACTTTATAGGGAATGTTAGAATATTTAAAATCCAGATTGCTAATCGTTAGAAAAGTGTTTTAAGTTATAAAGTTATTATTAGTATGAGATCAACGTACGAATCCCAAAAACTTTACAGCTTCCGATGCTTGCGTGATTCTCATCTAAAAGCGATTCTTAAGAATGGAAAAAGTTTCTCGTTATGCTAAAGTTTTGATAAATTTCACTCCTCTCCCTCTCTCCTCCTCTACTTTCTTCTTTAAAAGTAATAATATTACAATGAAATTTTCCAAGCATAAAGAGCAATGCTAACTTGAAATGTATTATACAAAATACTACTTCCCACGTCTGCATTCACGAAAAGTGATTAATAAAGGGAAAATTTGTTTCTTATTATTTAAACTTTATTAATTAAAAAAAAATTATTATTACTTTTCTATTATCATTACATTCGGATAATAATAAGTTTAATTCAATAAAAATTATGTTCAATTCAATTATAAAATATGTTTAATTCAATTTTACTACTAAAAATAAAATAATTCCTACACTTATCATCGACTTGTCTGACCTAAAATCATTTTTTCCATTTTAAAACTAAAATAATACGGTTTTTAATGTCATGTCTGACATAAAATAAATTTTACTACTGAAACCAGAGTTAAAAGATTTTAAATTGCCTTGTCTGACTTAAAATCAATTTTACTACTTAATCTCAACTTATTTTTAACACATTCTGATTTTTACCATTTTTTGTCTGACTAAAAATTCGTTTACTACTGAAACTACAATTGTAAAGATTTTAATCCACTTGTCTCACTTAAAATAATTTTTACTACTAAAACTACAATTAAATTTTACTACTGAAACTACAATTATATACGGCTCTTAATCGTCTTTTCTAACTTAAAATCAATTTTACTACTGAAACTAAAATTATTTTTCATATATTTCGATTTTTAACTGTATTTGTCTGGCTGAAAATTTGTTTTAATACTGAAATTACAATTATTTTGCAATTAAATATATTTTTAATCACCTTGTCTGACTTAAGGTAAATTTTACTACTAAAACTACAATTAAACAGTTTTTAATTACCTTGTCTGACTTAAAATCAATTTTACTACTGAAACTACAAGTAAACAGTTTTTAATCGTTTTGTCTGACATAAAATCGATTTTACTACTGAAACTAAAATAAAACAGTTTTAATTGTTTTTTCTGACTTAAAATAAGTTTTACTACTGAAACTAAAAATAATTCTTATATTTGTTGATTTTTATTTGTTTTTGTGGGATTAAAAATATTTTCTGCTACTAAAACTACGACTATAAGGATTTTAATCGACTTGTCTGACTTAAAATAAATTTTACTACTGAAAATACAAATACATGGTTTTGAATCGCCTTGTCTTACTTAAAAAAAATTTGCTACTGAAACTAAAATAATATATAGTTAGTAATTGTTTTGTTTGACTTAAAATAAGTTTTACTACTAAAACTGGAATTATTTTAGAAATATTTAAATTTATCACAACTTTTGTCTGAGTGAAAATAAGTTTTACTACTGAAACTGGAATTATTTTACAAATATTTACATTTATAAATATTTTTGTCTCAGTGAAAATAAGTCTTACTACTGAAACTACAATTTTCACGTCTTTTAATTGCTTTGTCTGACTTAAAATCAATTTTACTACTGAAACTTGAATTACATGGTTTATAATTGTCTTGTCTGACTGAAAATAAGTTTTACTACTGAAAGTACAAATAGTTACTTTTATAACTATTTTTGTCTGAGTGAAAATAAGTTTTACTACTGAAACTACAAATTTTACGTCTTTTAATTGCTTTGTCTGGCTTAAAATAAGTTTTACTACTGAATCTAAAATTAATTTTTATATATTTTGATTTTTATTCGTTATTGTCGGATTAAAAATATGTTCTACTAATAAAAATACAACTATACGGATTTTAATCGACTTGTCTGACTTCAAATAAATTTTACTACTGAAACTAGAACAATACGGATTTTAATCGTTTTGTCTGACTGAAAATAATTTTTACTACTGAAACTAAAGCAATGCTAATATTAAATATATTTTTAATGACTATATGTCTGACTTAAAATGAGTTTTACTACTGAAATTACAATTACACGGTTTTTAATCGCCTTGTCAGAATTAAAATCAATTTTACTATTAAAAATAGACTAATACGGTTTCTTATTTTTTCTTATTTCTTTTTTATTTCTTATTTGTTCTGTCTGACTTAAAATAAGTTTTACTACTGAAACTAAAAATTTTTTTTACATATTTCGATTTTTAAATATTTTATATAGTCTGACTAAAAATATGTTTTACTACTGAAATCACAGTTTTAGTGTGTCTGTTCAGCTTGTCTGAGTTAAAATACAATTTTCTACTGAAACTACAATTATTTTTAAATGTATTTTTATTTTTACCTTCTTTTGACTATTTGAAAATAAATTTTACTATTAAAAATAGAAAAACCCATATACATATGAAAAATTATTTTTTTTATTTTTTTATTATCATTGCCGAAGACGAAAAAAACCTCTATGAAAATACATAGAAAAAGCTCAAGTTTATTTGTTGCTCTCTTATATTATTCATGAAAAAACAAATGGGAAATATATGAGGATACAGTCAAAAATATATATATATATCCCATTCTCTCCAAGAGAGCCTCTCCTCATCCTGATTCTTAGAATAAAAGATCCGATCATGATTTCTATTCATATAAGCAACCGTTCTTTGAAGCAATAGATTTCCCAAGATTGGAAACCGTTCGTTTTCTCAACAGCCCTTGAATTTTACATTTCAGATTCTTGAATGGTCTGGAGTGTCGCTAGTCGATCGAAATTTTAAAGATGTAGCGCAAATAATCGACAGAAGCAGTGACGTAGCGGAACTCGTTGTTGAACAGGGCACAGACACGTGAGTTCAAAAACTATATTTAGTATCTGATTATATTTTCTTCCAGTGTTATGTATATACGAAATCGTATGCGAAGGAAAAATCATATTAGAAATTTTCCGAATTTTTATATTTTCGAATGGAAAACAAGAAAATATGATAGAAAATATTTTTTTTTAGTAATTTTTCGGAAAAGTATTTTTTTATATGTTTCGATTATATTTTCAACACAGTTCTGGAGATTCACTTGATGATGGTGTGAAATCTGCTGGGAACCTTAATTTACAAGCAGGTGAGAATTTATTTTCTATTTGGTCAACCTCTTTGTTAGAAAACAATTTTTTAATTCAATGTTAAATAAATTTATTACACAGTAAAATAATAATTGTCAAATTTTGTTTTATTTTAATACCCTAAGTCTTTGATTCGAAAATCTATTGTTTTAATTTGACAACTTTTTTCTTACAATAGAATATTTTAGAATTTGTTTTCAAAAAACAGATTTTTGGTATTTATTTTCCTTTTTTTTCATCACTAGGCAAGAGAATGAATATTTCATTAATGTAAATAACCTCGTTTTTTTTGGTAACTGCTAAAAGAACTCAATCTAGATTAAATATTTAAATTTCTAAGCAGGAGAAAAGGAACCGTGTGTTTTTGACAAAGTACGTTTTTTTACAGACACAGATACGGATAAAACACCCTCATCGCCGACGCGCCGGAAATTGCCAAAGACGCCGGTATAACGAGTTGATAAATTGAGCCTACACGTGACCTTTCTTTTTCTTCTATCATTGTTTTCTCTTTCTGTTTCATTTCCATTCTCATAAGCTCGCCAAAGTCGTAATTTAATAGGAAAAAATATATAACACATTCATTTTATATAAATAAATAAATATTTATATATAAATAAATATGTGTATATATAAATAAATATACAAATATTATATTCGTATATTTTCTTTTTGTTTTCACTTTATTATATAATTTATTTATTTTACTATATTATATACATTTATTTATTTAGATTAACATTTATTTATTTATAATTCGAATGCATATAATATAAATATAATGTTCGAAAATCGCAAGACAAGTTACAATTTTGTATATTATATACTAAAATGTATACACAGTATATATATGCAATATTTAAACAAAAGTAATATTTATTTACATTTTTAATTTGAATATTGTCGTAAAATAGTGCTTCTTGTAATAAAAAATAATTAACTGATTTAACAGAGTCAAAAATAAATTAAAAGAAATGACGCATCGCGAGAAAAGGAACCTAATAAGAAAAATCTTTAAGATTATGTTTGTCATCTTTTCACATTGAATAAAAAATTCGTTTTTAATTGTTTAAAAGTAAAAATAATTTTTTTTGAAATCTTTAAATGTAATAAAGGTTAAAATAAAATTAGTTTGAATTGAGATTTAACCTACTTTATGTTTTTTTTATCTAAAACAAAACATAACCTATAAAATTTCGCTTCTTAAGTTTTTTTCTTCGCGACGTGTTCGACATTTATTGAAATTATTGTCTTTAAATTAATTGTATTTAAATTATTTTTAACTTATTGTCTTTAGAATATTTTCCAAATCTTTTTTTAATAACAGAAAAAAAAAATATTTTTTTATCAAAAAATATTTTTGTTCTTGAGATAAATATTTGGAAAAATTAAAAAATAATAATGCTCCTAACTTTCTAAGGTTCTGAACTTTCTAATGAAGGAAATTTATTTATTTCTTCTTTAATTTTTTATCCTAACATTTCAAACGTTCAAATAAAGAGCATTTTCTTACTCACTAAAAAGAATAGTTCTAACTGGAACAGCTATACAAATTTCACTAAATTAGCAAAACTAAAATTTTTCTTCCATTTCACTATAATTTAAAAAAAAATATTTAAGAAAAAATTTTTTCGTTCATTTGAAAATTCAAAACTATAGAAAAATTACAAATTTTATTTTTTAGGAATAATATTAAGTCAAATATTAAAAAAAAAAAATTATAAAGATTCTAATTTATTAATTTTGGTATTTCTTTTTATAAAAGTCGGTAATTTTGGAAAAAGTTGGAAAAATTGCAAAAAATTTCCTTCATTTGAACGTTTAGATTTTGTGGAACATAAAATCCACAAATTTTAAACGTTCAAGTGAACAAAATATTTTTTCATAAAAATTTTTATAAATTTCTGATTGCAATAAAAATAAAATACTCAAATTTACGTTTAGAAGCTTTAATTAATTTTTTTTTTTGCTACTGACAAAAATTGTTTTTAAATAAAAATTTAATTTGAAAAAGAAACGAAAAATAAAAAAATTATTTTTAAATAAAAATTTAATTTGAAAAAGAAACGAAAAATGAAAAAATTATTTTTAAATAAAAATTTAATTTGAAAAAGAAACGAAAAATGGCAAAATTATTTTTAAATAAAAATTTAATTTGAAAAAGAAACGAAAAATGGCAAAATTATTTTTAAATAAAAATTTAATTTGAAAAAGAATAAATAAATTTCATTCATTCGAACGTTAAAAACTTTGAGATTTCGTGAAACAAATAAATTATAAAATTAAAAAAAAGAAATAATTAAGCATACACTATTTTGCGACCCACATCATTTAATTTGTGCGAGTTGTGAATGTACTATACAGGCTTTTACGACATCGCGAAACAACAAATAGTCTGTAAAGATGTGAAAAATTTTTGAACACTATTTTGGGTGACTGAATTGTAAATAGAATTGCACGAACGACCAGTGTGCAAAGATATCTATTTTTTTTTTAATTATTTTTTTTTATATTAATTTACTAAAAAGCTTCTTTCGTAGAAAAAAAAACCCACAACAAAGACAGTGGAGTTTTTCAATTGTTTTCTGTTTTTGCTTTATGCGTTAAAATATATACATAGGCTTGAAATAAAAAATCGTGATGAGCATAGAAATAATAGTGATCAGAATGTATAAAATGTGTTTTGGAATAGCAACATCTCTGAAGTCAGTTGAAAACGTAGTTGTGAGTTTTAATAGAAGAGTTTCTGGTGTGTTTTTTATGTTAATTATAATAATTTCTATCATTAATGTTAATTTTTTTTTCTTTTGAAAATTTATTTCATTTTATATTTCATTTTTATATTTTATATTTCATTTTATATTTCATTTTATATTTCAAGTTGAAATTGAAATTTTTATTTGATATTTCAAGTTGAAAATTTGATTTAAATAAAAATTTATTGATTCAAGTAAATATTTATTTGGTAATAGAAAAATAATCTGTTTTTTAAAATAATTTTTCTTTTTAGTGAATTTTCTCGGCTAGTTAAAGTAAAATTAAAAATTACTTTGCTTTTAATGATAATTTTTTATCAATTTACATTTGAATAATTTATATTTTTGAAATTGATTGTAAATAAGATTTTAAATAATTTTAAATAAGTTTGAATAATTTTGATTAATTTTAAATAATTTAAAATAATTTCAAAGTAATTTTGAATTAAAGTGACTATATATTGACTATATAGTCTATTTGACTGTGATATCGTATATGAATTATATTTTTTTGTTTACAATATCGGAGGGAACGAACGCTTGCTATAGAATATAATATCAATCAACAATTGTAATCGACAAAATGAACAATGATCTTAAGAAAAGAAACTGGTGAAAAAAAAATTACATACAAAGTTTTATTTTGTCTAAGAATAAAAGAAACATTGTAGAAAATGTTTAATCAAATATCAATCTACAGGAATTGTTATCAAACAAAACAATCGAGTAGTAAAAAAAAGGAATTATTAACAATAACTTACATAATAATAATTTACTTTACTATCAGTTATTTAAAAAAAATGTATATATTGCATTATCGCGAAAATTATTTTCTAAATATTTAAGGTAAAATATTTAACATATCAGGGTCGGCTCTATTTTTCAAGTTTCGTTTAACAAAAAAAAAATGTACCATAAAAATGGTATTATTATGGCATTATTATAGTATTATTATCATTGTTAACTTAATAGTATCAAAATGCAACCAAAGTCCACCAAAAATGTGGATCAAAAATAAAAAATTGATTCAAATTTTTGCCATCAATTTGATCTACTAAAATCAATTTGATACTATCAAGAAAACAGTGATAATTTATTACATAAATATTACATAAATATTTATTATCACATAAATATACATTGTAGGTAGAATTAAAAAAAAAAATTTCTTTCCTTTAATCCAAGAAATTACAACAGACAATCAAGAAAAATGTAGGCACTAAATATTTCCGTGCTTTTTCAATCTTTATATAAATATAACGCTAGTAATCATAAATATAACTATTAACATCCATGTACAGTTAATTTTTCATTTCTCACAATAATTGAAAAGAAAAAAAAAATTACGAAAAAAGTGTTGATTAAAAAAAAAAATGCTCACAAAGTGCGATTTAATGAGAATAAAATAAATAATCATGAAGCAGAAACTACAAGCCGACCCTGAATTTTATTTTCCTCGAGTGAAAGGCACTTTCGACCCTGACTTATTTTCTTTCAAGTCAAAGGGTTTTGAAGTGAAAAGCTTTCGTACAATCAACAGTAGAGTCCCTCCGCGCATTTCATTTTAAAAGGTCTGTGAAGCTGGCCGAACCACTTTCATAAAAATGAATTTAAATTATACCATTAATTAGTGCTCAATTAGTGCTATTTTTGTACCATATTGCCGAATTTAGTGCTCAATGTTTATTTAAAAAAAACAATGGTTCTGCTGAGTGAACGTTCCGCTGGCCAGACCATAACGAAAAACGCTTTAAAAACGCCAACAGAATATTTATAAATAGCCTATTATTTAGTGCTCAATTAGTGCTCAAAGATTAACAAAATAAAAATTTTTTTTATTAATTATTTATTTAAAAAAAAAAATTTTTTTTGAATGAGTGAGTAATCCGTTAGCCAGACCATAACGAAAAACGCAATAAAAACACCAACAAAATATTTATCGATAGCCTATTATTTAGTGCTCAATTAGTGCTCAAAGATTAACAAAATAAAAAATTTTTTAATTAATTATTTATTTAAAAAAAAAAATTCTTCGATTGAGTGACTAATCCGCCAACCGCACCATTACGACAGACACGTCAAAAATCACAACAAAATATTTATCAATACTCTAAAATTTAGTGCTCAATTAGTGCTTAAATATTAACACAATAAAAAATTGTTTATTAATTATTTATTTATAAAAAACATTTCTTCGAAGGAGTGAACACGTTAAAAATGTTTTAAATTCGTTTTATAATTCGTTTTCTTAGCCTATAATTTAGTGCTCAAATAGTGTTCGCAGATTAACAAAATAAAAAATTTTTTTTATTAATTATTTATTTAAAAGAAAAACTTATTCAAATGAGTGAGCGAACCGCTATCCGCACCATTACGAAAAACACATTAAAAACGCCAACAAAATAGTTATCAATAGCATATTATTTAGTGCTCAATTAGTGCTCAAAGATGAACACAATTCAAAATTTGTTTATTAATTATTTATTTAAAAAACTAACTTATTAGCTTATTACTAACTCAGCGATCCGCTGGCCGGACCATAACGAAAAACACGTTAAAAACGCCAACAGAATATTTACAATTAGCCTATTATTTAGTGCTTAATTAGTGCTCAAAGATTAACACAATTCAAAATTTGTTTATTAATTATTTATTTATAAAAAACATTTCTTCAATAGTTCTAGAGTTCCTGATAGTTTTTAGAAATAGTTCCGGCGATTAAATAGTAAAAAATAAGTTTTTTCATAATAGGGGGCCAACTTCACGCAGTCCCCCACTATTGAAAAAGTGGATTTATAATTAGAGTTTTTAGTTGTTTTAATAGAGTTCTAGAGTTCCCTACATTTTATTCGAATAGTTCTGATAATCCGAAGTCATAAAAAAATAATTGAAAACACGAGAATTTTTCAAAAAATCTAAAATGTTACGTTACAAAAGTTCAAATTAGAGTTCCGTTAGCCCCCCATCTAGATCAATAAAAAACTCTTATAACAATTTTTTCAAAACCTAAAAACTACAAAACTACAAGACTTTTATGTTTTAAAAGAAATTTTTTTTTTCAATTGAAAGTTCTATGAGTTCTAATCAGATTTCTGTGAGCCCCCAATACTGTTCGATAAAATAACTATAATAGGTAACAATTTTCTTAAGACCCAAAAACTACTGAATTACAATACTTTAAAGTTTCAAAAAAATTCATTTTTTTGTTAAATTTAGAGTTCTAAGAGTTCTGATGAGAGTTCTGCGAGCCCCCAATAGTGTTCGATAAAAAACCCTGAAACCAATTTTTTCAAAACCTAAAAACTATTAAACTACAAGACTTTTATGTTTCAAAAGAAATTTGGTTCTTTTAAATTGAAAGTTCTATGAGTTCTAATCAGAGTTTTGTGAACCCCAAATCTTCAGACAACTACCAATTGCTTGGTCAATAAGCTTTGTTTTACATATATAATTACGCACCATTATGTATATCAACCTAAAAAGAACAATTAAACACTTTTTTAAAATTTGCAATGGCATTAACAGGATTTTACCGTGCCGTATTATCTCTATAACTACACGGAAAGAAAAGGTCTGGAAGAGATATCCATAAAAATATTGTTGAGCAGAATATTGTTGTGTTATCCAATTCAATGGAAGAGACAACTTTCAGAATAGAAGCACATTCCATATTCAATGGATGAGGGAGCCATATTATATTGTTGAATCAAATATGGATGTGATATCCATAGGCATGGTTGGGCTTACAATTCATGCTATGGATTTTCACATATGGCTGCCTCATCCATATAAACTTTGGTTGGGAGATCCATAGTTAGTTCAAAATTTCGATACATGTTGCGCGCAATTCATTATCATGGCATCCATTTAAAAATGGTCGTCTCAATTTGTCCGTCGCGTCGGTTTCCTGTCACGTCTATATAATCGCGTTGTGAGTTTATTGTGTATAAATAGTGTTATAATTGTTTATTATTTATTATCGTTATTGTCTATTAGTGTTTATGTAAATTCATTTTCATGAAATATGTGTAGAGTATATATAAGGAATATTATATGCTCAGATATTGTAGTTGTGTGTATAGTGAAGTGGATAGCGTTAGTGTTTAGTATGCGTTAGGTCTAGGGTTCGTGTCTCCCCCATCGGTTAATAATTTATTTCGTTAATATGCGGTTATTCAATAAGTGGTGTGTATCAATTAACAAAAATGTGTATGAAATATCTCAAGTGACATGGAATTTAATTAATTGAGTGATTCCAATTTTTTGTTTCCCATTTCCATTACTATGGATCACCCAACCATAGATCTTTTGCTGCTTCAACAATATACAGCCAGCCATAGAATATGGATGCAGCAACCTTAACTATGGATATCCCGTATTTTTCAATATAATATGGCTGTGATATCCATGTATCTGGATGTGTCAACTATTCCTTTTTCTCCGTGTATCCTTGCCCCTTGAGCCCATATTTCAGTTTTTTCTAAATTTTAAGGAACGACGTGAATTAATTTGAAAATAAATACGATATTCGTGTTCAGCAGGAAATTCCACTCTGAAAAACACTTACGTAAATAAATATTCTGAAACTCTAATATAGAAAACAATATGATAAACATAACGTTGACATTTTAGCAAAATAGACTATTTTCAAAAATAAACTCCTAACTTCGCAAATGGTGACAGATTGACTTCCAATTTTTACTATCATCTTTTGGTGTTAAAATGCGAATATACCATGAATTACTCGATTTTTGAGCATAAGCAAAAACTTACTATCCTTGCCCCATCCTCCCCTGTATAAAAAAATAAAAGTAAAAAAATATATAAAAATTTTAATAAACTATAAAAATTAAATTCATCAGCTAATGTCAGGGTATTTAACGACATTTGATTTTACCAAAAATTATCATACTGATGTCAGATTAACCAGTATTCATATTATATATGAATATTTAAATAAATAATTCTTACTACAATTATAATCATTAACCATTTTTTAATGAATTACTTTCAGTTTTATCAAAAATTTTTTAAATAATTGAATTCTTATGGCGAATTTCAATAGAATTCTTAAGTATAATTATACACTTTTCGAAGAATTCGATTAAAATTGTATTAAAAATAATTAAGAAATTCTGAGATTAACTAAGAAATTTTGAATAATAAAAAATTTTGAGAATTTTATTATTTATAAAAATAATTGAATTATTGAGAAGAAACTTATAAAAAATTTGTAAATCCTTATTGAATTTTTGTGAAAGGTTTTTTATTTATGAAAGTAATTAAATTTTTGCTTACATTTTATTTTGCCAAGAATCTTGTTAAAAATTTGGAAAATAATTGAATTTCAGAGAACGATTTTATTATTTATAAAGATAATTGAAATTTTGATGAGAATTTAAACAAATTTTTGAACATAATTGAATTTCTGTGTAAAATTTTGTTACTTTTGAAAATAATTAAATTTCTACAATAATCTGTAACTTCTCCAACACTCAATTGTTTATAGTGTTTTTAACTAAAATTCTTCTACAGATAAATTATTTTTAATAATTAATCAAATACAATATGTTAAAAAATTTATCTAATTTCAGGAGAATTTGAATTATTAGGCATTTTTCAAAAATCTAAGATCTTTAGAATTTTTAATTAAACTCATTGAAAATTTTATTTATAATAATTCATATAAACCTACAATATTTATTTTTGAACGATTCTTTAGATACTAAATTATTCCATGGAATTTTGAAGTGACAATCCATGTATAAATTCAAAGAAGACCGACAAATCGGGCACTAAAGTATTGATTGTACTTTGATTTGTACTTTAAAAATTTTGAATTCTAGTGATGCCAATGAAGTCCCATATAGCATACAGTTAGACAGTCTAAATTAGACCGTCCAGAAAAATCCCATATAGCACACAGTTAGACCGTCCAGATTAGACCGTCCAGATGCGTCTAGTTGGATCAATCTCTGGACTCCAGACTGCCCCGAAATTTTTCTACACGGGCGGTCGAAAAACATTGTTTTGAGAAAAACGCGTTTAAATAAAAAAACAAATTGAAAAAAATCAAAATATTTTTTTTTTGCACTTTGAAAGTGTATTTAAGATGTGTAATACCTCACATGAAAATATTTATAATACAAACCTATTAAAAAAATTAATGAAAATAGCCTTTTTTTTAGCGCGTCTAAAGTGGGTAGACCCCTTAAGTTGTAGTTAAATAAAAGTCAAATTACACATAGATGATGACGTAAAAATGAGAGAGTAAAAAATGAAACGTCAAAATTAGGTCAAAATGATAGGTGTAAGAGCAAACACAATTTTAAAATAAAATTACCTTACATTGTTAGGTCAGATGGCAAACTTCACCTCATCATTAAGTCTGCGCGCGGAAATTGTTTGACAAATTTTGACGTCTAGGTCAAAACTGCCCTCAAACTTGACCTAAATTTTGAGGGTAGCGGGAATTCTTTGTCAAATTTTGACGTCTAGGTCAAAACTGCCCTCAAAATTGACCTAAATTTTGAGGGGAAAACTACAGGTCAACTCTTGACCTGTAGGTCAAAAAATCTTGAAACAGCGGCGGCGATATCTTTTTGTAATATAGAGAGATAATATTATATAATATATTATTATATATTATAATCAGCGACCCTAGAAACCTTAAGGTACCAAGTTTCATAAAAATCCATTAATAGTACATTGTACAACTAGTGGCGAAAGTGTGATTTTTCGAGAGTGAAGTTTGCGGCTCGAGCGTAGCGAGAGCAGCAATCACTCGAGAAAAATCATTCTTTCACCACGAGTTGTGCACTACGTTTTCTCCAACGCCTTGCGAGGAAAGGTTTCTTCGTGAGTTTCGTATAATTTTAATTAAAAATGTTCTTATGTTTAATATAATAAAAGACGAATGTTTTGAGTGGGGAAGAAGTTAGATACAAAATAAAGCTCGGTCAAAGAACAAGAAAAAATAATAAATTCATGATTTACTCCTTTCAGAGCAAGTGTTGGAGAAAAATTTTTTCAACACACTTTTGGCCCGAACAGTGGAAATCTCGTTGACAGCCAAGGGGTTAATTTGTTAATAACTTTCGAAATTTTGCAGAACTCTTGTTCTTTTGGTAGAGAACTGTAGAACTCTTTATTCTCTTTCAGAATATGAGGACAAAACTCTTTTTTGCATAAATAATAGTTCAATGCAAAGATAACACCAAGTTTTTTCATTGTCGCTTTTTTTTGTTAATCATCAGAACTATTTAAATAATAATCGTTATAGAACTCGAGAACTATTGCTAAAGTGCCCAGAACTCTTGTTAAAATTTTGATTGTTTTAAAAAGTAGTGCCAACTTTACATGACTGAGTGTTTGAACTTATTCAATTATTCAAAAACAAATTAATTTCAAACCTTAAAGTCTTGTAATTCAGTAGTTTTTGGGTTTTGAGAAAATTGTTATTAGGGTTTTTTCTCGAACTCCATGGGTGGCTCACAGAACTCTGATCAGAACTACAAGAACTCTTAATTTTAAAAAAACAAATTTTTTTGAATCTTCAATGTTTTGTAGTTCAGTAGTTTTTAGGTTTTGAAAAAATTCTTATTAGGGTTTTTTATCAAACACTATTGGGGGTTCACAAAACTCTGATTAGAACTCTTGTAATTCAGTAGTTTTTGGGTCTTAAGAAAATTGTTACCTATTATAGTTATTTTATCGAACAGTATTGGGGGCTCACAGAAATCTGATTAGAACTCATAGAACTTTCAATTGAAAAAAAAAATTTCTTTTAAAACATAAAAGTCTTGTAGTTTTGTAGTTTTTAGGTTTTGAAAAAATTGTTATAAGAGTTTTTTATTGATCTAGATGGGGGGCTAACGGAACTCTAATTTGAACTTTTGTAACGTAACATTTTAGATTTTTTGAAAAATTCTCGTGTTTTCAATTATTTTTTTATGACTTCGGATTATCAGAACTATTCGAATAAAATGTAGGGAACTCTAGAACTCTATTAAAACAACTCAAAACTCTAATTATAAATCCACTTTTTCAATAGTGGGGGACTGCGTGAAGTTGGCCCCCTATTATGAAAAAACTTATTTTTTACTATTTAATCGCCGGAACTATTTCTAAAAACTATCAGGAACTCTAGAACTATTGAAGAAATGTTTTTTATAAATAAATAATTAATAAACAAATTTTGAATTGTGTTAATCTTTGAGCACTAATTGAGCACTAAATAATAGGCTAATTGTAAATATTCTGTTGGCGTTTTTAACGTGTTTTTCGTTATGGTCCGGCCAGCGGATCGCTCAGTTAGACCAATAAGTTAGTTTTTTAAATAAATAATTAATAAACAAATTTTTAATTGTGTTCATCTTTGAGCACTAATTGAGCACTAAATAATAGGCTAATTGTAAATATTCTGTTGGCGTTTTTAGCGTGTTTTTCGTTATGGTCCGGCCAGCGGATAGCTCAGTTAGACCAATAAGTTAGTTTTTTAAATAAATAATTAACAAACAAATTTTGAATTCTGTTCATCTTTCAGCACTAATTGAGCACTAAATAATAGGCTAATTGTAAATATTCTGTTGGCGTTTTTAGCGTGTTTTTCGTTATGGTCCGGCCAGCGGATAGCTCAGTTAGACCAATAAGTTAGTTTTTTAAATAAATAATTAACAAACAAATTTTGAATTCTGTTAATCTTTGAGCACTAATTGAGCACTAAATAATATGCTATTGATAACTATTTTGTTGGCGTTTTTAATGTGTTTTTCGTAATGGTGCGGATAGCGGTTCGCTCACTCATTTGAATAAGTTTTTCTTTTAAATAAATAATTAATAAAAAAAATTTTTTATTTTGTTAATCTGCGAACACTATTTGAGCACTAAATTATAGGCTAAGAAAACGAATTATAAAACGAATTTAAAACATTTTTAACGTGTTCACTCCTTCGAAGAAATGTTTTTTATAAATAAATAATTAATAAACAATTTTTTATTGTGTTAATATTTAAGCACTAATTGAGCACTAAATTTTAGAGTATTGATAAATATTTTGTTGTGATTTTTGACGTGTCTGTCGTAATGGTGCGGTTGGCGGATTAGTCACTCAATCGAAAAAATTTTTTTTTTAAATAAATAATTAATTAAAAAATTTTTTATTTTGTTAATCTTTGAGCACTAATTGAGCACTAAATAATAGGCTATCGATAAATATTTTGTTGGTGTTTTTATTGCGTTTTTCGTTATGGTCTGGCTAACGGATTACTCACTCATTCAAAAAAATTTTTTTTTTTTAAATAAATAATTAATAAAAAAAATTTTTATTTTGTTAATCTTTGAGCACTAATTGAGCACTAAATAATAGGCTATTTATAAATATTCTGTTGGCGTTTTTAAAGCGTTTTTCGTTATGGTCTGGCCAGCGGAACGTTCACTCAGCAGAACCATTGTTTTTTTTAAATAAACATTGAGCACTAAATTCGGCAATATGGTACAAAAATAGCACTAATTGAGCACTAATTAATGGTATAATTTAAATTCATTTTTATGAAAGTGGTTCAGCCAGCTTCACAGACCTCATTTTAAAGACACGTGGACTACAAAAAATCTGTCTCTTTTCTTTATATATACAAATATATATGGAATAAAGAACAGAAAATTGCGCGGTTTTTATCTATCCCAACTACTATATTATGAGCTTTGAAAATTAATTCTACAATTTTTGAAAGAAAAAAGAAATAATTATACAAAAAAAAAAAGATTCAGATTTATATTGAAATTTATGCGACAAAAACCCAAAAAAAAAAAATAATTGTTCTGATAGACTACGAAAAAAGTTTAAAAGTTGATCGTTATGTTCTAATTTGACTCTTCTAATTCTAACTGAAAATTGTCATTCAAAAAGACCTGTATTTACCTGAGTATTTCCTCCTTTTTAGCGAGTGTAAACTTTTAGATAGTCTTCCTTTCTAATTAAATGTTACTAAAATTATATACATGTAAATTTCATTAAAGATGGTGAGCTTCAGCAAATATAAATTTCTCAAGTGGATCTCCCATTTTCTCTATTTTAAATTTCATCCAAAAATTAAATTTAATTGAAAAAAATTAAATCCTTCAAATTATATGTCAAAATGTCAACTTTTTAATAACGTATGGCTTTTTTTAAAAAATTAACTTCGAAACAAAATACGAGAAATTAAATGACGGAAAACACTGTTTCAAATTTTATTTCTTGGTTAAAATTGAAAAAAAAATAATATTTTATAGTCTAAGTTGTTTTTTAAACATTTAATTCAAAGACATTTAAAAGAACTGTAAATTTTATTAGCATAAGAATTACAGGCCTCGGATCGATTTTAACGAACAAAAATAAATAGATTAAAAATAGAAAAAAAAGTTGATTATTTAATTTAGTATTGTCATAAAAATTTTATTTCCTATTTCCCTGATTCTTCACTGATTTCTAAATTGAATTAATCAAAACTTGTATAATTTTTCAATTTTTCTAAATAAATATTTAAATCCTTTTTATTTCTTTTTTTACAAGAAATAAAAATAAAAAAATTTTAACTTCTGAAATTTAATAATTTTTCAAAATTAAAACTATAACCCTTTCAAAAATTCAATTATTTTCTACAATTTTTAACTAAACTTCATTTCTAAATCAATTATCAATATTAATTTTTAATAATTTTCCGAAAGTTCTTCGAGAATTCAATTATTTAAAATATCCAAAAATTCGATTTTTCATAATAATTGAAACCGTCGATTTTTCTTTTGAAAGATATTAAGGTAGAATATTTTCAAAAATTTTAATAAAGAAATTCGTAAAATTAACTATTTATCAATATATTTCTAAATAATTTTTAAAAGACTACAATAGTTTTACAATTAAAAATAAATGAAATACAAGTAAAAAATGTCCAAAGAATTGAAATTTGGTAAAATATTTTAGAAAATAATTGAAATTTAGTAAAAGCTTCGAAAAATAATTAAAATTTGATAAAATCTTTGAAAAATAATTGAGTTTTTAAAAAATATAGAAAAATAATCAAAGTTTTTAAAAAATTTTTTAATTATAAATAATTTCTAAAATTTAAAATTCTAAAATAGTAAATTTTTAAAAATTTTAATTTACTTTGTTCGAAGGTAATTGAATGTTAAAAAATTATGAGAAAACAATTCTAAAAATTAGTTTTTCTATAAACATTGTAATGTAATTTTTTGAAAATAAGTGAAAAACTTTTGTATAATTTAAAGAAAAATTTTTTGAAGAATTTTAATTCAAAATTTTGAATATGATTATTTTCTCTAAAATAGTCAAAAATAATTCTAAAAAATTTTAATGTTATTACTTTGTGTATGTATTTGAATTTTCGAAAATATTTAAAATATTGAAAATATTGAATATCGAAAATATTTCAAATACATAAATCTATTTTACAAAATTAAAAAAAAAATAATTCAGAGAATTCCTATTTTCAAAATTATTTTAATATTAATTTTAGAACCTAATTTTTATTTTTATTGAATTTACACTCGAAGATTTTATTCATTAAAATTTTCGAGAATTCAATTATTTCAAAAATTTTCAATTAAAATTCTTTAAAAGTTAATTTTCAAAAATTGTAATAAAATACTTGAAAAGATGATCTACTTTCAATTAAATTTTACAAAATTTCAATTATTCAAAATTTTTTTAATTGTATATTTCAAAAATTTAATTAGAAAAATTATTCAATAAATAAATGAAAATAAATTTTCAAAGATTTGTCTATAGTTATGCTTTTCACACTATAAAAATAAAAAAAAGTTTGCAGTTTATACTAAAAATATGGTATTTTGTCACAAAATTTTGAAAAAAGTGTAAATAGTCGCAATTTTTTAATATAAGTCGATAAAAGTTGCATTATTTGAAAATAGTCGAAAATAGTCAAAAAAAAAGTCATAATAAACCGAGGTCTGGAATTAAAATATATTATTTATGAGGACACGGTAATAAAAATATGATAAAAATGTTTATTAAAAAAAATTAATTACTTATTCAATTGATTTATAAAAATTTATTTTAAAAAAAGAATATAAATTTTTACACATAATTTAAGAATATTATTATTTTTTTTTAATTTAATTTTTGGATCAAAAGTTGAGAGAAGGGGCGACCCACTTGAGAAAAAATATTTATATTTAATATATATTTATTATATAATTATTATTGTATAATTATCATAATGAATATATATATATATATATAAATATATATATAAATAAAAAAAAAAGTTGTAGAGTCAGTGTCTTTAGAATATATTCGTAGAATTAGTTCAACTTGTGGACCATAGAAGTTGCTCCAAATTTTAATTGGAAAACTTTGAATATTACTGTAAATTTTAAAGGTAAAGTCTTTTCTACGACTTAAAAAAAAATCAAAACTCAAATGGAAGCTCTTAAATTATATATTTTTTATCATCGACTATTTATATAGTATATTAATTACAATTTATATAGATTGTTAAGTTTTATTAAATTTATAAATAATTATAAATAATTATAAATATTTAGATAATTTTCCTTTGTAGATTATCAAGTTGAATATAAATACTAGATACATAATAGTAAACTACAGTATTAACTTTAGAAACGTGTTTTTTTATATTAAAACAGTTTAGTATCTGCTGTTAAAAAAAGCTATTGTCGTTATTATCTAAAAAAAAATGTGCTATACATTTATATATAGCTGTTTTGAGCATCCTTGTTATTATAAAAAAATATAAAGGAAGAAATATAAATTAGGAAGAAAAAGACTAAAAGTTTCTCTTAGCGTGTTATCAAGAGGAAATGCGGGCGTTAACAGTCTTTATTTTCCTTTATTATAATCAGTACGCAAGTGTCAGTTGGGGCGAGTCGTGTTTCTATTTAATTTTTTTTCTACTCGACTCATAAAAAATCAAAAAAAAAAAAAAAAAATTTATTCAATCATCAATGAAAAGCATGATTATTCCAAAACAATGTAGTTTCATTTTTATATTCCATTGTCCTTATTTCTGCAAATATATATATGTGCACAAACAAATTGTAAATTATATATATAAAAATTTTTTTTTTCTAAAATAGTTTAATAATACTAAAAAATATATATATATACTGAAAATTCTTAATTAATAGTTGTAAGTTACCTGTCAGTATAAAAATTTATTTGATTTGAAATTTTCTTTTTATTATTTTCTCTAGATATGTATTTTTTTCATTTAAATACTTCTTGATGTATTTCTTATACACGCTGAAAAAAATTATTTATTTGTATCAAATAAATATTTTTTTGTTATTAACTAAAACTATTATCAAATAAATGTTTACTTGCATCAAATAAATATTTACTTGCTTCGAAAAAATATTTATTTGAATAAAAATATATTTATTTGAATAAAAAAATATTAACTTGAATAAAAAAATATTTACATGCTTAAAATAAATATTCACTTTCTTCAAAAAAATATTTACTTGAATCAAAAAAGTATTGACTTGTATTAAATAAATTATATTCGAACCAGTAATTTCGGAAATTGAAGAAAATACAATTGACTCAAAATAATAATTAACTCAAATAATAATTACTTGATCCAAATGAATATTTAGTTGATAACAGAATAAAAAAAAATTTTTTCAGTGTCCTTACTTTGATTATTATTAAATAAAAAAAATTATTTAATAATCAAAGTAATTATGTAATCAAGAGTATTGCCCGTGAAAAATGAAATAAAATAAAATTTTGGAACTAATTTGTTTGTAAGGCGTTACGTTCCAATTCCGACGTTTAAAAAATGCGTATTATGTAAAAAAAATAAATAAATAAAACTAAAATAAAATTATATGAAATTTCGAACAATAAAAAAAATTTCATCATCATTATTATACTTAACACTCGAAATTTCATAACAATTATGAAGAGATTGTAATTTTTATTTTAAGAAACAAAAAATTAGCCTTAAAAAAATTACACGCATAATAATGAAAAACAATAATAATAATAATAATCGGAAGTGTATTCATCTATTGTTTGTTTCCTATAATTAGAAAGTACTCAAAAAAAGTGGCAAAAAATGTCAAAAAAAAAGAAAAAAATACAAGAAAAAAAATAGGATGAATAAAATTGCAAATCTATATTTAAACGAAATTAAATAAACTATATAGAAATGAAAATTATTAGAATGTGATTCATTCATTAAATAAAATTTTAAAAATTTCACTATTATTTGTTTAATAAACCCAACCATTGTTACAAATCCCTGAATTTAGAGGCAATGTTTTAAAAAAAAAATTTAATTAGTATTAATTTTAATATTTATATAATTTAAATTTTTTCTAATTTCAAATAATCCTAAAGTTCTAAACTTTAATTTTGTAACAAATAAAAACAGTGATATTTACATAATTAAAACAGAAAATAGAATAAAAATTTTTTGCTTTCTGAAAAATAGAAATATATCGAATTTTTTTCCTTAATAATTATTTTTTTTGTCCAAAATAAAAACAGTGATGTTTATACAATTAAAAAAGAAATGATGGGAATAAACAATTTTTGCTTTCTGAAAAATAGAAATATATCGAATAAGAAAAAATAGCACACGTGGTTTTACTTCTCAGGGTCGACAGTTTTCAAATGAAATTAAGTACTTCCGGGTAAAAGAAAATAAAAAACATAAATACTCTTTTAGCATAGAGAAATAATTTTACTTAATGAAATAAATTTGAATTAAAAGTTTGTAAAAATAAACAAAAAAACTAAAAAGGCAACAAATTGTAAACTAACATTTATCTATCTATCAATGCAATAATAAATTAATGTCAATTAAAATAAATGTTCTAATAAATACGAAATTCGATAAAAAGGACATTTGTATTTTACAATTAAATTTTATACATAAATTTCTTTTCGATTTATTTCTTTAATTTTTTTCTATTTTTTTATTCAGATTTTATTCATATGAAAAAAATTAAGAACACTTCACCTGGAATAGCAATAACTTTCTCTAGAATAGCGAAAATCTTAATCCGAAACAAAAAAAATTTCTCTAATCTAGTGAAATTTATAATTACCAAGTGAAATTTTTTTTCCGTTTCTATATTTGGATAAAATTAAAATGTATCTATAATGAAAATTATAGAAAATTATAGAAAATTATAGAAAATTATAGAAAATTATAGAAAATTATAGGAAATTCTAGAAATTACAGCAAATTATAAGAAATTAAAACAGATTTAATTAATTACTAATCCTGCTAACTCATGCCATCTTTTTTGTGTTGTTTCTCGTCAGAATCATAACTCTCATCCTAACTGTTAACTTTTATATAAACTTTACTCCTTTTTCTAGATGTTATTAACACATTTTGTTTAGAAATATATTATCACAAATACTTTTTAAACATTCCCTTCCCCCACAAAAAAAAAAAAAATAAAAAAAAAACCTCTTCCTAAACATTTTTGCCTTTCTCTCTCTCTCTCTCTCATTTTTACACATAAAAAAAATATACACACCCACACACACTTTCATAGATGTCTCCGTGTCCCGTAAAGAAAGCTAAATTACGCAGACGATTGACGAAAAGAAAAACAATGTAAGTTGTCTTGAGAAAAATTTAGTACCCTCACGCTGTACTCACTCCCAACTGGCACGAATTTTTTATAGTATATACTCTATAGCATTTTCGATTTCGTTTTTTTTTCAAGTCTATGAGGTCGTCTCAAGGTTCTAATTGAATGAGACATTATTATTTTTTTTATAAAAGACAATTGAGACGGTGATTAAGAGATCAAGCGCCACTAAAGAAATTATATTATAGTAAAATAAACAAAATATACAAAAATAATAAATATTATAGTAAAATAAACAAAATATACAAAAATAATAGATGAATAGAAAATAAATAAAATAGAAAAAGAAAAATAAGAAAAAAATAAAATAATAAATAAATAAAAATATGCTAATTAAAAAAAACACGAATATTTTAATTAATTGAATGTGTTTTTATATACGGTTTAATCTACATTAATAGACGAAAAACTAATCTCGAAAAGGAAAAATAATTTGTAATTAAAGTTATAAAATTTATAGCCATATTTATAATAGGGATCACAGAATTTTTTCTCCTTAAAATAGGTGAAAAGGTAAATTATTTTCGAAAAATAGGTACATAACAAAAAAAAGAAAACCATACGATAAGATTTTTTCTATTTTTCTAAAATTTGAAACGTTCAAATTAACGAATATTTCTTCCCAATTTAAATATTTTCAAAAATTACTAGAATTAATTAAAAATTAAAATAAATTAGACAAAATTAAAATTAATTAATTAATTCATTCATTCATTCAATTATTTTTCTATATTACAAAAAAATGATTTTTTAACAAAATTCAAATTTAAATGAAATAAAAAATTGTTTCTGTTGTTTTGACATAGAAAATCTACAGGAACAATTTTTTTATTAAATGAAGATTAGAAAGATAAAAGTTTATTGATAGAACTGAAAGTTGCGAAATGAATTGAATTACCGATCGTTTAAAATGCCAATCAATTAAAATTTGGATTAATTGTAATTAAAATTAAAACCGAAATTAGAATTACAAATTGAAATCAAAATTAGAATTAAAAATTAAAATCGAAATTAGAATTAAAAATTAACTGATGAACTAAATTATTGATAAAAATCATATGATGTAAGAAAATTTAAAAATAATAATTTTAATCAAACAATTAAATTTACAATTGATTGAAATTATAATTTTTAATTTGTATTGTTTAAAATTCGGATAATTTGAAATTCATGTCAACTGTACTTTGAGCTTAATTAATGTTCTAAAAGTTTTTAACATTCAAATAAACGCAAATAATTTTGTATTTTATCAAAAAATATTTTTTTGAATATTAAAAAAATTAACAGTTACCGAAGTAAATATTGTGAATTAAAATTATATTTTATATCTAGTACAGTAATTTAGTATCTAAAATATTTAAACATAAAAGTTTTTTTCGTTCATTTGAAAGTTTAAAATAACATTTAAATCTTAATTTTAAAATATTTTTTTATTTCCTAAAATTCCTAAATTTCCCAAGGTTCAAATAAAGAAAATTTATTAATTTTTTCTTCAAATTAAAATTTTATTGCAATAATACAGCAGCAAGAATTTAAAAAAATTCTAAAGATTATGTATAATCTTTTTTTTGCTTTTTACAAAAGTTAGTAATTTTTAAAATTATTTATATTGTCGAAAAAATTTTCTTCATTTGAAAGTTTAAAACTAATGGATCATTAAAAGTAAATAGAATTATAGAATTTAAAAAATTGCAAATTTTTACTATTTTAATTCAAAGTCAATTCAGATTTTAAGCGATGGAAATTTTAACATCTTAAAACTAAAAATTTATCAAAATATAAATTAATTAAAATTTTATGAAATTAAAATAAAAAAATTAAAATAATTAAATTAAAATAATTTAATTAATTGAAAATATTTGTCAAACTTACACTTACTGTAAGTTTTGAACTTGAAAATACTTTGAAAAAATATTCATTTGTTGTTTAAATATTTTTTGAAAATGACCAAAACTGAAATAAAAAATATTTTCTCAAAGTTTTAAATATTCAAATGAACGAAATTTTTTTTCTATTTTAATATTTTCTTGAAATTGATCTAATAAAATGAAAAATAAAATAAATGAAACACTTATTTTGTTAAGAATTAATTTTTTTTAATTTATAAAAAATCATTTTGCAATGAAATTAGAAGTATGAAAAATAGTGTTGTTCATTTGAACTTTTAAAACTTTAATAGCATAAAACAATGCAAAATTAAATATATACATACTTCGTAATCAGTTAAATTTTTGAACATAGAAAACAATATTTTTTATTAAAAATAAAATTGAGAGAAGAATTTTTTTTATTATTTTACAATGAAATTCGAAGCGTCAAAAATATTTTAGTTTTTTTGAACTTTTAAAACTTGAAGGGCATAACATAATTTTAAGTAAAGATTTACTCAGTTAACATTTTTAAATGTAAAAAACAATATTTAGTAATAAAAATCAAATTGAAAGAAGTGATTGTTAGTAAAAATAAATTAACAATTATTAACTACAACTATTTTTTATTTTTTCTAATAACATTTCTAATTTTTTCTAATAATAATTTCTAATAACAATAAAAATATTGTTGTTAATTTGATAAAAGTCGAAAACTTCAGGATCATAAATTTACAAAATCGTTGAAAGGAGTGTGAAAATTTTGAAAAAAGGGAAAAAATATATGAAAAGCTGTCAATCTGTGATCCCTGATACAAATATATATTTTTTTTAAATATAAACAATCGAAATAAAGGGACAACTAGAGGGGATTATGTAATGTGAAAACACTTATTGGGATTATCGTGACAAAATATATTTTCACGTACATCATTATCGTTTATCAGAAAATCTCTGAATTTGAACGAAATTCAAAATTTTGAAATAAAATTATAGAAATGAAAATATAGGAATAAAAATATTTAAATAAAAATATAGAAATAAAAATACTTAAATAAAAATATAGTAATGAAAATATGGAAATAAAAATATAGAAATGAAAATATCGAAATAAAAATATTTAAATCTAAAAATACGCAGAAATATTAGAAATGAAAAATAAAATAATTTAAAAAGTAGGTATACATTATCAAAAGTGGACAAACGTATATAATAGTTGGCATTTCTAAAATAATCATGATAACATTTATAAATAATGTTTTTTAACAGCTCTCGTGCAATCGCATAAAAGTCTCGGGTCGCGTGTTGAGTGAAGATTTAGAGGCGTTTGGTCTCGAGACGGTATGTAGCCCTCGTATCTTTTGTAACGGAAGCCGGAGAGAGAAGAAAAAATATTACTCTAAAAAGAGAGCATCGCTTTTTTACACTATACGTATATAGTACTTAATATTAGACGCGCGAAAAAAAATTTCAAGGTAAAAAATGTATTTTACATTCTCTAAATAATGAATTATCTTCAATTCAATGACTCTTTATTACATTCAAGAATATGAATAAGGAAAGGAAAAAAAAATGAATTCTGTCCCTTTTTTTCGACCCAGATTGCAAATTTAAAGTGTACACTTTCACTGCACACTGCATACAAGTTTTCACTTGAATAAACGCAACTTTCAACTCTGCCAAGTTCTAACAATAGGAAAACCTTGGAGGAAAGAAGAATGTTTGAGCACATGAAGGATCTATGAAGAAGAATCCATATAAGAGATGAAAAACTCTTTCATTGTTTTTATAATGGGTTTCTGTTGAATTATTACAGAAAAAAAGAGAAGGAGGAGGAGAAGAAGGAGAAGAAGAAGAATGTAAAGTGCATTCAAGTTTTTTATTAAATATAATCTGATAAAGCAAAAGATACCAGGGAATATTTAATAAGTAACATGCTAAGAAGAAGAAGCCTTGACCCGACCTCTTGGTTAGAATTTATGCTTGCTGTAGTATTTCTTGGTCTTGGAGGTATATAAAAAAAATGTCGTATCATGTTTTCCCTTAAGTAAAAATATATTAAAAATTACAATATATCTATTTAACAATATCAGAATGCCGCTTTCGAAAATTACTCTGCAGATGATGGAAAGAAATATTTAAGTAAAGGCAACTTTCAAAAAAGCGGTTTCTAATCATTTTACACTTTTTTTTATTGATTCTTCAATTCTTATTAAGTTATTCTTATTAAGTTGATGTCCACAATTTCGATCGACGGAAATATTCTATAAAAATTATTTATAAAGTTGACACTGAACATCCAGAAAAAAGTTTTTGTTAATTTAAAAAAATCAGTTTTTCCCACTGAAAAAAATTTATTTGATTCAAATAAATTATTATTTATTACTGATTATTTGTCTATTATCAAATAAATATTTACTCGAATCAGTTAAATTTTATTTAAATTAATTTAAGTTAATTTTTATTTAAATTGCATTTGAAACAATAATTTCAGTATTTGCATGAAATAAACTTTTTTTTCAATGAATAAACTGAAAAATTTATTCTGAATGAAAAAATATCATTCAAAATAAATTTCCTTTAAAAAAAAGAGAATTCAAACAAAATTTCTTCTATTTAAACAACTTTCCTTTAATTAGAAAAAATTTCTTTCAATCCAAGAGATTTATTCTTTAGATAAAAGAAATTTTAATTTTCCTAAATTTTCAAACGTATTCAAATAAATAAAATATTTTTCGAAGCTCTAATATTTTTGAAAATATTGGACTGAAATGAAAAATATTCTAATTGAACATTTGTTTAGCTAAAAATTAATTTAATTATAAAACACTATTTTTAATAAATAAGTTTTAAATTAAGAGAAGTAATAAAAATATCTTGAACAACTTTAGAGACATGAAAATTTAATCATTGACATAGGGTCAAGAGATAATTTTTTAGTTGAAACAAAAAAATTGTTTTTTGAATAAAAAAAATTTCTTTTGAATAAAAAAAACTTGTTTTGAAGGAAATAATTCCTTAATTTAAAAAGAAAAATTTCCTTGAAAGAAATAAATTGTTACTGAATCAAAAAACTTCTTTTGAATCAAATAAATTTTTTTTGAATCAAGAAAAATTTCCTTCAAACAAATAAATTGTTTTTTGAATCAAAAAACTTTTTTTGAATAAAAAAAACTTCTTTTGAATCAAATAAATTTTTGTTGAATCAAGCAAAATTTCCTTGAAACAAATAAATTATTTTTTTAATAAAAAAAAAAATTTTTTTTGAATAAAAGAAAACTTGTTTTGAAAGAAATAATTCCTTGATTTAAAAAGGAAAATTTCTTTGAAAAAAATAAATTGTTTTTTGAATCAAAAAACTTCCTTTGTTTGAATAAAAAAAAACTTCTTATTTATAAATAATATTCAACTGCATTAAAAAAATTTTTTGTTGATTAATATTGTGGACCTCAACTACATCTATTCGTTTAGTTAAAAAAATTTGAGAAGTCACAAATACTGAATAATTGTAACAACATATAATTATTTTGTAAATATTTTTTAAGAAGTTTAAGGCCAAATAAATAACAATAAATGTTATTTCTAAAAAAATTTCATTCTCTAAATTTTTCTTTCAATATATTTTACCAAGAACAAGGATTTAGAAGAAAAATTGATTTTGTTATTTAAAATTTTATATTATACTTTTGTACAAAAAATTTATTGTTTTCGTTAAGAAAAATATTTTTCTTTTTTTTAATCGTTGCGCATTTACTTGAATCAATTAATTTTTATTTAAGTCAACTAAAGGTATTTAGTACAAATACTAAAATTATTGATATGCAAATATTGAAATTGTTTTAAATACTATTTATTTAATAATAAATATTTATTAGTAAATATTTATTAGTAAACATTTATTTGATAATAGAATAGAAATCAGTTGTTTGAAACAAATAGATTTTTCTTCAAAAGAAAAATTTAGAGAATAAAAATCACATCAACATAAAATTTACTGTTATTTTATTTAGATATAAAAAATTGTATAATCACGAAAATTTTTATAAAAAATAAAGGCCTATAAAAAAATGATATACAATTATTATGAATATGTTTTTAATTCAGATTCCAATATATTAAAAAATTGCGCATTGTACATATAAACCATAAATTGTTCTATTTCTTTAGAATTATCAAAATTCGGCATGACTTGCATTTCCTAAAAGATAATATTGTACAAAAGAAACAAGATTAATTCCAAAATTAATAATATTTCTTTCAGCGTACAAAATTACCTGAAATGTATATAATTCAGATTTTAAAAATTATAATCAATTTAAATTAAAACTCATTATGTTGTATATAACATTTTACAAGTATTTTGAAGTGCATGCAATTTTTAAAAGAATATGTAGACTAAAACGGTAAAAAGATGTTCTAAATTTAAGAATTCACTGATTGAAGAAAATACTGTTCTTATAAGAAAAAAAATATTAAAATTAAGATTTTATAAATCTATAATTTTTGTCAATCTATAATTTTTAGTTGCAATAAAAAGAAAGAGGAAAATTTGTGAATTTTTTTTGTACTGAAAAAAATACTAAAAAAAAATAATATTTGATTCAAATAAAATAGGGGAATGTAGTCAAGGTTGGCCTACTGTCTAGGTAGGCCACTCGCGTTTTTTTGTCAAGTTCACTAGCGCCACCTACGCGCATTTTTGTCGAAGCTTGTCTTAGTGAAACCTAACTTTTTGTTCAATTACATTTTCGGAAAATCGAAAATTGTGTTTTCTGTGACGTCGGTACAAAAAAAGCTCAAAAAAAGTTTTGTGCATAATGTGAAAAACCATTAATAAAAGATAAAAAACAAATTGAATCGTCAAGGCAAGTATGCAGAAAATTTGTGGGACTCATGGTTGAAAGGAAAACAAAGTAAAAAATCGAATCCCGAAACGTATTTCTTTTTGTTTACAACAATTCGGTAATGTTACTTACTGTCAAGGTCGGCCACTATGTGTTTAAAATGCGCAAAGTTGAGGACGAGCTACTTCATTTGCAAAAACTGCAATTCTGTATAACTCATAATATAATTGATCATCTTATTAATATTTTTATTTAATTTTATTAATATTTTAGTGCAAAACTTTTTTTTATTTATATTTATTTTTTTATATTGTTTATTGTTATTATTTTGTTATTTCATTAAGTTACAAACTGTAAACAATAAAGAATCAATTTTCCGTAACTCCAAACATGTTATTTTATTTTTTAACGATTAATGCCCTTTGAATTTTAAACATGGCCGACCTTGACTGTAATGGCTAACCTGGACTACAAATTTTTTTTTTTTTAAATCTTTATAACTTTTTCATTTTTAAACCTGTCAATTTACTTTGTACAGAAAAAATGTTCCTATTAAACAGGACTTTCCAACCATATACTTCAATTGTCCAAATTCATTTTTAAAAAAAAGTTATAAACAAAAGTCAAAAAGGTGGCCGACCTAGACTATGTTCCCCTACTTGTCTATTGTTAAATAGATATTTACTTGAATCAATGTTTATTTAAATCAAATAAATTCATATCGAAAATTATTTGAAGCAATAATTTCGCAGAATTTTAAGCAAATATAATTTAATTCACAATGAATGAAAATTATTCGATGAAAATAAATATTTATTTCTATAATAATCAATAGTTTCGGTATTTAAAGCAAAATTTATTTTATTAACACAAATAAAAATAACTATTTCGTATAAATAAATATTTATTTGATAATAGACAAATAATTGTTTATTTGAACCAAGTAAATTTTTTTTTAGTTTTATAAAAAAAATTATATAAACCAAAGAAAAATTATATTTTAACCAAATATAATATATTTGAGCCAAATAAAAGTATACTTCTCTCAGAGCCAATTAGGTTATTTATTTCTTTTAAATAAACATTTTCTTTGAGTTGAATAAAAATTTTTATTTGAACCAAATAAAGTTTTATTTGAAAAAAAGTTGATTTGAAAAAAAAGTTGATTTGAAAAAAACAGTTTATTTGAACAAAATAAAGTTAATTTGAAACAAATAAAAAGTCCAGTTGACTCTGAGACAAATATATCTCTTTTTTCTGGGTGTACTTTCAAAATATTGCACATTCTGAGAGTAAAGATAAAAAAACAAATTCTCAAATCACAGCGGAGTTTAAATTTAAAAATTTAGAATATCTTCCCGTCGATGTAAAACTTTTAGAGTCAAAATACATGGAAAAAAATCTTCACCTAAAGAAATATTCCAAAACAGCGATATTTTTTTCCAGAATAACGAAACTTTTTTTAATAGAAACAACTAAAGATTTCGCTAATGCAGCGAAATTTCAAAATTCTAAAAATTTCAACAAAATTTATTTCTAGCAAATTTTTTTTCCCTGTATAATGTTTGACACCAAAAAAAATTAATTAATTCGGAATGTTATTTTAAAAAAAAATTATTTTTTTAAAATTCTGTATAAGATATTTTCATATTAGAAATATGTATTCTAGCTTCTATGTAAATATACATATGCATTATAGTTTACATAGACATATGTATTATAACATTTTAGCCTTTATAGATAAACTATATGTATATTTGAAAATACTAAATTTACGTGTATAAAAGCTTCAAGACATAGATTTCATTACTATTAGAGTATAATATATTCTTGAGAAGCATTATCTGTAAAGTAATTTAGTAAGAATTGCCCTCAAGTCCTTTATTGAACCGGATCAAGGCCAATATTTACATAAAATACTAACCACACGTGTAAGAACGCGTTTTGTGCTAACATTCAAATAAAGACTATTATTTAATCGATTACTATATAATAGAAGAATGAAAATTATGAAAGAATTTCAAGAAATTGATTTTTTTTTATTTTTTTTTTAGTAGAAAAAAGAAGAGAGAAAAAGCGAAAGAAAAAGCGAGAATTAAAGACTTTTAAAAAACAGTGTCAAAGTCAAAGAAAATAAAAAAAAAACCTGTACGTTTGTAAAATAAATGAAAATAATTGAGTAGTCGTTGATTCTATAAGTAGAAAGTTTATATAGGTACATGCTGCTGTACAAAAAAAAAGAACGGGAAAACGAGTTGAATTTATTTACATTTTTTGGTAATTTTTCAATTTTTCAATTTTTCAATTTTTCAATATTTAATAATTAGAATAATTTAATCATTTTTATCATTTTATCTAATTTATAATATTGAAGAAAATATGGAAAACTTGAGGCAAAAGCTTAAAAAAAATTCGTCCCCTATGAGACTTGCTATGATTAGACGACTCTTTTTCCTGTCACATATATGCTTTTGCGAATATTATTTTGCAAAAATAGTTTCCCGAGTTCGTAGGCGAGCAAAGTGTCAACTTTTCTCTTGACTGCTTTGCATGTATTACATCCTGCTTCTCTAACATTATCTCTTTTATGGATATTTATGGAATCGATTAAAAGGCACTGATAATAAATTTCGTATACATGCTTTACTTAATAATTTATAATTATACTGCCTTCAATACTCAATTACTATAAATTTCAAAAGAAAACAGTAAATTTAGAAGAAGAAAAAATAAACTTTAAACTTAACTAAAAGTTAAATAGAAAGTTTTAAATATAAAAACTGAATGTAAACTTTTAAATAAAAGCTAAATGTAAACTTCTACCCTCTAAATTAGAATTGGTAAAAATGTTTACTAATTTGCATTTTAGTGAATGACTTCTTGCTTTTGAATTAGTAAATTTTACCAACAAATTAATAGAAATTGATATTTATTAGTATTTTTTATTTTTGAATTAGTTAACCTTTACTAATAAATTAGTAGAAATTGCTATTTAATAATACTTTTTGCTTTTAAATTAGTCATTAGTCAGGGAATTCTGGGAAAAGTCAAGAATTATTTTTAAAAGTACTGGGAAAATTTTTTAATATATATTTAATTAATTATTAAAAATAATGGAATTGTAAAAAAATTTCACTTAAGAACAATAATAACATTGACTTTTGGAGAAATTATAAATGATGCAGTAATTCAATTATTTTCAAAAGTATAATAAAATTCTTCGAAAAAGTTCAATTATGTTCAAAATTTTTTAAAAATTCTCGTCAAAACTCAAAATTTCAATTATTTTCAAAAATTTTCCTCGAGTTAATGATTTTCAATATCTTTTATTTTTATATAATTTTCCAAAAGAATTCAATTATTTAAAAAAGAATTTGTTATGAAATTCTACGCAAACATTTATTTATTTTCATAAATATTAAATAATTAACATTTTCACAGGAACTGAATAATATACAAATTTTTTAATTTCTTCACAAAAATTCAATTATGTTCAAATATTTTTAAAAATTCTCGTCAAAATTTCAATTATTTTTATAAATAATAATAAAAATTTTCTTAAAAATTCAATTAATTTTCAGAAATTTTAATAAAATTCTTGACAAAATTTCAATTATTTGCAAAAATTCTTCAATGATTTTTAATATTTTTTATTTGAACAAAATTTTCCCAAAGAATTCAATTATTTAAAAAAAATTGTACACAAACATTTAATTATTTTCATAACTATATTAAAAATTTCACAGAAATTCAATTATTTACCAATTTTTTTTTCGTCAAAATTTCAATTATCTTTCTAAATAATAAAATTCTTCTCCAAAATTCAATTATTTTCAGAAATTTTAACAAAATTCTTGTCAAAATTTTAATTATTTTCAAAATTTATTCTTAAATCAATAATTAAAAATTTTTTTTAATTCACGGAAAAAATATTTCACCTGGAACAGCAAAAATTTTCTCTAGAATAAAGAAATTCTCTGAAACAACTAAAAATTTCGCTTATATAATAAAATTTACAGTTGTTCCAGATAAAATATTTTTTGAGTGTTTTATTAAAAATTTCCCAGAAAATTCAATTATTTAAAAACATTTTTTTTAATTCTATGCAAAATGTTTTTCATAAATAATAAAAATTTTTCAGGAATTCAATTATTTACCAATTTTTTTTCGTAGAAATTTCAATTGTCTTTCTAAATAATAAAATTCTTCTCCGAAATTCAATTATTTTCAGACATTTTAATAAAATTTTCTAGGAATTTAATTATTTTTGTAAATAATAAAACTCATCGCAGAATTTTAATTATGTTAAAAATTTTTTTTAAATTCTTGTTAAAATTTCAATTATCTTTAAAAATAATAAAACCCTTCTTCGAAATTAAATTATTTAAAAAAATTTTCCTCAATTCAATGATTTTCAATATCTACCATTTTAATAAATTTTTCCAAAAGAATTCAATTATTTAATAAAAATTTTGTTAAAATTCTACGCAAACATTTAATTATTTTCATAAAATAATAAAAATATCACAGAAATTCAATTATTTACAAGTTTTTTTTATAAATTTCTTCGCAAATCATTTAATTTTTTTCATAAAATAATAATTATTTTCACAGGAATTCAATTATTTACCAATTTTTTATAAATTTCTTCGCAATAATTAAATTATTTTCATAAATAATAAAATTTTTTTGAGGAATTATATAATTTTCATAAATAATAAAATTCATTGCAGAATTTCAATTATTCTTAATACAATTTTAATCGAATTTCTCGAAAAATGTAATTATTCTAAAATGCAATAAAATTCTTTATGAGAATTTAATTTTAAGAAATATTATAAATAATATATTATTCAATAAATTATCTATTTATTTTAGCATTTAAATAATTGAATTCTCATGGAATTTTTTAATAAAAATGGGCTTTAAAATGAATTTTAGTTAAAACTTTTTGAGTAATTTAATTTTTAGAACGAATTTTTAAAACGAATCATAATATTTTTAGGGTCAGACAAAAAGTCAGAATTTTGTCTGGAAATCAGTAAAAAACAAAATTAAATTTTTGTGGCAACCCTAATTAGTAAATTTTACTAATAAATTAGTAGAAATTGTTAATTATTAGTACTTTTTACGTTTGAATTAGTAAATTTTACTAATAAATGAATAAAAATGACTATCGTTTAGTAAAATTTACAAAATGTAAAAGCAAAAAGTCAGTCACAATAATAATGAAGTTAACTTTTTTATTAATTCAAATTTAGACAGTGAATAGAAGCTAAATATAAATTTATAAATAAAATGTAAACTATTAAAAGAGAAAAATTCAAGGAAAAGGAAATTTTTTTTTAAAAACTGCAAACAGTGCCTTTTATCGATTATAATCTCTCTACATAGACAATCAATATAATTTCCAGTTGAAAAAGTATGCAAAGAATCATAATCACACATTCACAATGATTCATTGTACTTTTTCACTGTCACTGGAATTTTGAAAAATGACAATTAATTTTTTTAGGAACAAATCGCGAAGGAGAGGGAGGTGAGGGGTCGAGTACAAATTCACGTTTGGTACGAGGGAGAAAGAAAAGAACTGGTGGTTTCTGTTTTGGCAGCAGACAATCTTTGTACAAGAGAAGACACAGGTCATGGAACAATGCCTGAAGCTTATGCTAAATTATCCTTGGTTCCAGCTTGGTGAGCTTTCTTATAAAATATGTATTTGAAAATAATCTCACTGTCTGTCTCTCTCTCATCTTCATTTACATCATTCAATGTTACATTCTCTCTCTTGAATGTTATGTAAAATCAATTTCGTTCGTTTATTGAAGTTGATCACCATCATCGTGATTGTCACCGACCAACATCATCATCATCCTCCATCTTCAATGTTCAATAGTAATTATTGATATATTTTGTATCAATTTATAAATCTAATTGCATGACTTCATTATTATCATCATAATCATGAATTTAAAGGAATACTAAAAATTCGTTAATTTGAACAGAAAATTTTATTTTCATTTATTTTTAGAAAAAATAAATGAAAATAAAATTTTCTGTTCGAATTAACGAATTTTTTTCTACTCTCTAAATTTATTTTCCCTGAAATTAGCGACGAAAAATATTATTTGCGGTTTTTAGAGACAAAAATGTCACTAAATTCACCTCTTTATTCACCTTGGGAATTAAAAATAATTCCAGAGTAATTTTTTAACCTGAAACCATAGAAAAAATTATTTTATAATTTATACTTTTCGATTTTGTAAAATAAATATTTTGTCGCTTAGCGTCGACGCTAACTTCAGGGATTTCTAAATTTGAATTAGTGAAAAGTCGTCCACTAATTCAAGTCAGTAAAAATTTCTACTAATTGTTAGTAAAATTTTACCACTTCAATTTGTAGTTTTTTATTTACTTCAATTGGTAGTTTTTTTTGTACTTCAATTTGTAGTATTTTTTACTAAAGTTCCAGTAAGAAGTTAATAACAATTAGTGGAAATTTTGACTAACTTGAATTAGAGTAGACTTTTCACTAAATTAAGATTTAGAGAGTAATTTAAAAAGACACAATTATTTTTCTATAAATATTAAATAATTATTTATTATTAATACACTGAGAAAACAATATAATATATTGTTTGATTCAAATATTATTTGAATTAAACATAATTGTCTTTGTTATGTCAACCAAAAATTATTTTTGAATTAAACATTATTATTAATTATTATTATTATTATTATTATTATTATTATTATTATATTATTATTATTATTATTATTATTATATTATTATTATTATTATTATTATTATTATTATTATTATTATTATTATTATTATTATTATTATTATTATTATTATTATTATTATTATTATTATTATTATTATTATTATTATTATTATTATTATTATTATTATTATTATTATTATTATTATTATTATTATTATTATTATTATTATTATTTTGATTCAATAAAAATGAATTTTAATCCAATTACAAAATATGTTTAATTCAAACATATTTTTTTGATTGGCTACTTATTTTTCAATTTAAAAAAAAAAATTTTTTCACAGTGTATTAAAACACTAATTTACTTTTTCTTTGTTTAATTTAATAATGAAAATTTCCTCTTTCAATGAATTTCAATGAAAAATTCCCTCGTATTGAATGAAAATGTTCATGTAGTAAAAAATCATGGTTTACACGGTATACATTAAAGCAAAGTCGTAAACTAAAGAGTGAATTTACTGAGAGTTTTTAACTAAATGTAGAACTAATGTAACTTGATCACTCTCAGTGGAGACCACAGCTCGTTAAAAACAGACATTGCGGAAGCCGATCACAATCCAATCTGGAACGCAACCTTGAACTTTACGGGAATCTCCGGTGAGAAATTGATGGATCGAACGATCGAGGTTAATCTCTGGGACAGACTTCCAGAAGGAGAGGATGTCTTCCTTGGGGAGTGCAGCGTAGACTTGCAAAATGCTTTCGAAACTGATAGAGCTGTTTGGTTAGTAATTTTATTTGACATTTTTCAAGTTCCTCGAGGCAAATAATTTTAAACACATTTCCAAAATATTGGGAATATTACCAAACTTCAAATTGTGGAGAAAAAATACTTTTTACAAACCAAGTTTTTATATCATCATACTATTTATATTTCATACGATATATAATTCTCTGTGAGATGTTTCTCTATTATTCAAAACTAATTTTGTAAAAATTGCGACAAATATTTTTAAACATAATTCCCAAAATGAAAATAATAACCAAATTTAAAATTGTGGAAAAAAACAAAATTATAAATAATAAATAAATAAATAAATAAATAAATAAATAAATAAATAAATAAGTAAATAAATTATAAATAATCTATTTTAATAATTAATTATCGAAAGCTACGCAATCGATAATTAATTTTAATTAAAGTATCAAAATGTAAAATTTATTTCAATTCAATTTAAAAAAAAAATATTATTAATTCGATTTATTCCTAATAATTAGCAATTAGTCAATTTTTTATTTTACGGGCATTCAACTATCGTTAAAAAATTTTAATTACAATAGAATTAAAAATTATAATGATTTTAATGCAAAAGCTTTTTGAAATTCAACAATTTCTAAAAATTACAACTCTAATAATTCAATTATTTTATTATTTAAATTCAATTTTTCTTTAACTTTTTAATAAAATTATTCAAAACTTTAATAATTATTTAGAAAAAAAATTAAATTAATAAATTTTTAAAATAAATAATTAAATATTATTATAGTTTTACAACAAATATAATTTTCAAAAATTTCAATTCAAAAGTCTTATGAAATTCAATTACTTCTAAAAATTCATACAATAACGCTTCTAATATTCAATTACTGTCTAAAATATTAACTGAAATTCATTTTTAATTCAATTCTTTTTAAAAAGATATAGGAGAATTCAATTATTTTAACAAAAAAAAATAATTAAAAATAATTGATTATTTCTTAAATTCTTATAAAGAATTCTTAAAGAATTTTATCAAAAAATTTTATCAATTTTTTAAAATCATCGATTTCTTTCAAAGAATTAAAAAAAAAATTTTTAAATAATTACATTTTACAAAGAAAAAAATTTCCTATTAAAACCTATTGAAATCCTGCGAATAATTTTACTTTTCATAAAAATAATTGAATTCTTGCAACGAATTTTTTATTAGGAATAATTCTTTTAAATTAAATTCCTTTAAAAAATTTTATTACTTGCACATTGAATTCTTGCGAAGAATTTTATTTAAATTTTTGAAAGCAATTTAATTTTTTTAAGCATTCTATTATGAAAAATTCATTAAATAATTTAATTCTTTAGAGGAGTTTAATTACTATTGTATTGAAAATAATAACTTAATTCTTGTAAACAATTTCATTTAAATTTTTGAAAATAATTAAATATCATCAAAGAATTTTATTAAAATTTAAAAGAATAATTGAATTATTTGAAATAATCTAATTATAATTGAATGAGAAATAATTGAATTCTTGTGATGGATTTTATTATTTATGGAAATAATTAATTTTTTTTTATTATTTTAAAATTATTAAGAGCCAGTTTCACCAACTTTCGATTAAAAGTTAATTAATGATTAAAGACAGTTTAAAGACTTCTGATTGGTTAATTGAGGATTTATTCATTGATTAACTTTTAATCGTTGTTGGTGAAATCGGCCCTTAAAGTTTTATTGTAAATAATTAAATTCTTATAAACAAATTTTATCAAAATTTTTGAAAATCATTCATTTCTTTCAAAGAATTTTATTAAAGTATTTCAAATAATTGAATTCCTGCTCTATAAATTTGAATTAGTAAAAATTTTTAATAAAGTTTCACTTATTTTTAATTACTGTAGTTATTACTAATAACTAGTAATCACTACTAATTTACTAGTAAAATCTAATAATTCAAAAGCAAAAAGTAAGTCTCTAATTCAATTGTATTTATGAAAATAATAGAATTTTTGCGAAGAATTTTATGATAATTTTTTTTTTAATTATGTTTTTAATTATTAATTTTGAGTAATTTTATTAAAGTAATAGATATTGAAAATAAATTTCAGCGAAGAATTTCATTATTTGTAGAAAAATAATTCAAATTCATGCTAGAAATTTGCTTGAAATTTTTGAGAATAATTTGTATATTTTAACTATTATCGGATTTAAATTAGTGAAAAGTTTCAATAAATAAAAAATAATTAGATTTTCGTGTCTTAAAAAAAAGCATTGAAATAGTAGCAAATTGTAAAAAAAATGTAGTAAATAGTTGGTTTTAGTAGAAGAGTGAAAAGCCTGATTAATTGCACTAATCTACTAATTAATAGCATTCTTTCTTGTCGCCAAAAAAAAAGGTTCTCGTCTCACTAATTCAACTTCCGTTGGTAGTTAAGGCAAAAGTAGTTCAACTAATCACCTATTTTCAATACATTATTTAATATTATTTATAATATTATAATAAAAATTATAATATTATTTAAAATATTAATTCAACATTATATTACTTTTTATACTCGTCCATTAATCAAAATTAGTAAAAATTTTCCCTAGTTTCGCAGTCTCTTTTTACTACATTAGACTAAAACTTTACAAAAACTTACACTGGAAAAAAAATTATTTGATTCAAATAACCCATTAAATTATTAAATAAATATTTACTTGAATCAAATAATATTTATTGAAGTCAATTAAATGGTATTTGAACCAATAATTTCAGTATTAGAAACAAATATGAATTGAACCAATTAATTGACTCCAATAAATATTATTTGCTTCAATTAAATATTTAATTGATAATAGTCCAGTAATCAGTTATTTGAATCAAATAAATTTTTTTTTCCAGTGCACTAAAACTGAATTTAATAAAAAAGAAAAATAAAATAAAAAAATTGCAGGTATCGTTTGGAGGATCCGCGGGGAATTCGAATGGGCAATTCACGTTCACCACGTGGATCATTGTGCACAGAATTAGTTCAAAGATTGATAAGAAGAGAAATGCAACAGAGAAGCTACAGCGATGACACGCACAGCGAAAGTGGAAGTCCCGAACCGTGCTATCTACATCCGGATCATGCACTTTATGCAAATTCCAGACGAGGTTCAAGCCAATCAGAACAACTTGAATTTGAACCCTACGAATTAAATAAGGATTACAGTCGATCTTTGCCAGGAAGTCGTAGAAGTAGTTTTCAGAGTCAACAAGGAGGAGGAGGAGGAGGAACTGACAGCAAACGTAAAAACTTACGAATATTCTATTTCACTTATATAATATTTTAAAGGACAACTTTCATTATTTTCACAAGCATTCCTCTATTATATTTTCTTTTTATTTAAAAAGACAACTCAATAAACTCTATGGCGAAAAAAGAGGAGAAATTTGGCATCCCTTTAGGTATTGAAGACCAACTTTATTGGAAATCTTAAAATAGTTGAGTGAAGGACGAGAAAGCGACTCTCCTTCAATTCTCTCTATTTTGCTTGAAAAACTTATTCGTTTCGCCCTGAGAATACTATTCTACTTTCAGAAAGACTTTGGAGTCACCAGCTTTAAGTTAAAGCGAATTCAAAGATTTTTTTTTTTTTATAAATTCAAGTAAAAGAAGAATATTTATACTTCAAATACTTATAATTTATACTTGAAAATAAAAAATATTTATCACTTTATTCTATCTTCGTATTCCGGAACAAATTTTTTATAGAATCAATTACTATTATCAGTATTATCACTTTTGATACAATTACACCTTTCAAATTGAAAGCAAAAAAGGGCTTTAAAAAAGGACAACTTTCTTTACACTCGGGGGAGAGAATTTAGAATTTTACGTTCAATTAATGTAAATAAAATACAAATTGACACCATATATAAACATAAATATAGTAGATCTATCGAAAGGGAGAGAAACGGTTGGATAGAAATACCCGCTCTAAATAAAAAGAACAGACATTTAAATCAGGGGGAATTACTAAAACAAAATAGTAATTTTGTGTTTCTGTTGCAAGGAATAAATCGACAATTTTCTTTTCCTTTTTTGCCGAAATTTAACACAAAACAAAATTGTTCTTTTTTTTCTTTTCCTCTTTTAACTTAAAATAAAATTTACCAGTTTTCGACTATATCATTCAAATAAAGTGCTGTTCCTTTCCTGCTAATAAACTATAAAAAAATTTATTTGATTCCAATAACCGATTACATTATCAAATAAAAATTTTTCTTGAATCAAATAAACTGTATTTGAATGAATTATTTTAGTATTTAAAGAAAATAAGTGAATAATTAATTATAATAATTAATTTAATTGATTCAAGTAAATAATTATTTGATAATAGACGGTTATTTGAATCAAATGAATTTTTTTCAGTGTTGTCTAAATTTATGTTTTCACCAAAAAATTTAATTTTGTTTTCTCGATCAAAATTAAAAACATTTTAAATTAGGTTTAAATTTTAATTCATTTATTTATTATTTTTAAGGATTTACTTATATTTATCTCATCTATTTTTGTTTCCAAATTACTTGCCTCTCTTTTTCTTTCCCTAAAAAATGTTTACTCTCTAAAAATTTCTCTTTAAAAATGTTTAAAAATGTTTGTTTTTTAAAAAATATAGAAATTCTTTAAAATTGATTTTAGGTGAAATATGATTGCAAAAGGGAATATTAAAAATGTAATAATATAGAAAGTTATAAAAAAAACATTTTTCAGTAAACTTACAGTTGTTTCTCTCAGCTTGTACCTACGATCTGCATCCCAAAGTTGTTGTCGTACATTGTCAGCATCGTTGAAGCACAAAAACACTCACTCACACACTCACCTGTAAAAAGAAAAAAATTAATTTTTAAGTTTGATGTAAAAATAAAATTTTGAACGAAAACAAAATATGTTTTTGAATTTTTAGCTAAAATTTTTCTTTAAATCAATTATTTTTAATAATTTTTGTAAAAGTTTCTTGAGAATTTTCTAATCCATTTATTTACAATTCAATTATATGAAATCTTAATTATTCGGAAATTCTCCAATTAAATATATATTAGAAAATAAAAACTTTAAATAATTTCAAAAAAAAATCCGCAATTAAAGTTTCTCAAAAAAAAATTAATTCCACAGAATTGTTAGTTGAAAATATGAAAAATTTAAATTTCCAAAGATTTTAATCTGAAATCTTTTCAAAATTCAATTATTTCTAAAAATTTACGCTCTAATGCTTTTCATATTCAATTATTATTTAAAATTTTAACTGAAATTCATTTCTAAATCAATTTTTATGAGAAAATTTCACGAGAATTCAATTATTTAAATACAAAAATAAATAATTTATTAAACAATTGAATGTTTCATAAAATTTAATTCTCATAAAGAATTTTATCAACAAAATTTTTAAACAATTGAATTCTTTTGACGAATTTTATTAAATGTTTTAGAATAATTTTATTTTTTGAGAAATTCGCTTAAAATTGTTTTAAAAATAATTGGAAAATAGTTAAATCCCTGTTAAAAATTCTATTATTTATGAAAATAATGAAATTATTGCGAAGAAATTTATAAAAAATTTGAAATAATTGAATTCCTTGTTAAAATTTTATTATTTTATGAATGTAATTAAATGTTTGCGCAGAATTTTATTAAAAATTTTTTAAATAATTGAATTCTTTTGGAAAATTTTATTAAAATTTTTAAAAATAATTGAATTCTTTCGGAAAATTTTATTAAAATTTTTTTAAATAATTGAATTTTTTTGGAAAATTTTATTAAAATAGTAGAGATATTGAAAAATATTAAATTAAGGTTTTAATTTGAAATTTTAGATTGAAAATAAATTAAATTAAAATTAAATTTAATTTAATTTAAATTTAATTAAATTTTTAATTGAAAAATCATTGAATTAAGGAAAAATTTTGAAAGTAATTGAAATTTTGTCAAAAATTTCAACAAAATTTCTGAAAATAATTGAATTTCGGAGAAGAATTATTTTATTATTTATACCGATAATTGAAATTCTGATGAGTATTTTTAAAGTTGTTGAACGTATTTGAATTTTTGCGAAGAATTTTATTACTTTTGAAAATAATTGAATTTCTGTAATTATTTGTAACTTCTCCAAAATTCAATTTTTTTAGTATTTTTAACTAAAATTCTTTTACAAATTTCCAATTAAAGTTCATTCAAAATTGAAATCTCAAACAGTTTTAAATTAAAACCTTTTAAAGTTCATCTATTTATCAAAATTGTTAACCCAACTCTATAAAATTCAATTAATTTTCAAATATTTAAGTAAAATTATTAAATATTATTTAAATATTATTAATTAAATATTATTTTCATTAAATAATTTGAGTAATAATTTCATGATAGTTCTTCAAAATTTGAGTTTTTTAAAAAGAAATTATTGTCAGAATTCAGAAATAGAAAAAATTGAAGGTTTTGTATTAGAATTCGTGGTAATTTCATAGTTTATGAGGCAAACAAAAAAGACAACAAAATTCAGAAATTTCTTATGAATTCTAAAAGTTTAATTTTTCCAGTACTTTTTAATGAAAATTCCTGATTTTTCCCTGATTTCCCTGACCAATTCTACTTTTTCTGACTTTTCCCTGAATTTCCCGGCCTGTGGCAATCCTGAACAAGTAAAATTTTAATTTCATAAAGAAAATAAATTCTTTTGTTTCGTATAGTAAAATAACGAACGTTCAAAAACAACTATTTCGATAATTTCTGTCTAAAATTAAAAAATATTAACAACAATAATAATAATAATAATAAAAATAATAATAATTTGCAGGAGGAAGTATAGGCGAATCGGAAATGCCAGTTTACTATAATAGAGAACGTCGTCGCAGTTCAGTAGCACGTTACGCTCGGGATCCAAAGGAAATCCTCGAAGGACTCAAGTCTTTGCAATCAGGCAAAAGCGAATTGGGAAGGACGTTGAGTCTCACCGCGGACAAGAGACGAAGCAGCAGTGAGTAATTTCATATCAACAGCTTCATTTGCCATCATTGTACTAATCTTCGTCCCAAAATCCATTTCTGCTCACTCCCATATTTCTCCTCTTTCTCTAAAATTCTATATAATAATCAATCAGCCACGCATTATTGTTTCTCACAAGCATCCTTTTTGGCAGGGTCGCCTAACGATCCTCCAAAAAAAAAAAAAAAAAAAAATGAAAACGTTTTGTGTCACATGTTATCAGTATTTGAAGCATTGCTTGCATCTCACACTTTTTCACTCCTCTCAATGTGTATTCGTCTAATGTTTCTCTATTTGTCCTCGTCTATACAATTTAGTTCTTTTCTCTCTTCTTTTTATCTAGTTCATAAAATTTTTATTCTTTTTTTTTCTTTCAAAAATCTATTTCTTTCGAAAACTTATTTCAATTTATTTCTTTCGAAATATTTTCTTTTCTTTTTTCTTTCGTATTTTTGTACACATGCATTTTTCTAGTTTTCTTTTTTTATTTTTTGTATGCGTGTTCCATTTGCGCGCTTTGACCGAGCGAACGTCAGTAAATATTTATAAACTAAAACTTTAATATTTTTAATATCAAATAACAGGCGTTTTATTTACAGAAAAAATGTGGATGAAAATTAATTTTATAATAGATTTGATAAACTTGATAAAATTGATAACAGATAATTGACAATTGACTGAAAGGAATTTATGATCCAGGACCGAAGCATCATTTCTTTATCATATTTGTTGCTATAAGTGTTTTATTCATCATCCTCGTTAAATATTGTGTTTATTTAAACGAATTTTAACGATGAGCTTCACATTATATTTGAAAACAGTGTTTCTCGTTTTCTGATTGTGTCTTTCATTAAAAAAAAAAAAAAAAATACATGCTTTCACGTGTGTGAAAATATTATAATGTACTTTTTTGTCATTAATATTATATATTTACATATGGAAATTGATAATATATGTTATAAATTTGTTGACTTGCCATGGCATTAGCACGCTTGGGCATTTGCACATTTAATCGTGCACGTGAGACATTGATGCTATCGAGTCATCATCCTGGTTGAAACGTATATGACGTATCATACACGTTCTATTCTGTCTCTTCTGCTATCTCTATTCCTCATGAGCGTTCATAAGCATCCAAACTTCCGGCAATGCTATCCATCATTCATATACGATAGCGATATAACCAATATTATAGATTTTATCAAATATCCTCGTATTTTTATTCGAGATGAATTATTAATATATATATTTTTTTCGAGTAAAAAATATGTATTTTCTACACACTAAGAAAAATATATTTTTTTTTTATTTACCCATATATGCAAATAATAAAGTGCGAAAATTGATTTTTAAAAAATGGAAAATCAATATTTTCAAGCAATTTGCATGCGAATCAAATGTCTATGAAATTTACAATTCCACAATTTAACCCACAGTCATGAATTTTGTCTAAATTTCTAACACGCGATGATTCAATAATAAATTCATGTATGGATGTGTATAAATTGCAAATGGTGGTTTTAAATAGTCCGCTTATATTAGTGGAGAAAAGTTTTTTTAATCACTTTCACGGAAAAAAGAAAATTGTTATAATTATAGAAAACAGTAATTTTATATTTAAGAGGAAAAATCATCTTCTTGTTTCACCAAAGTCAAAGCAACATTTATGGATGAGTCGAAAAAAAATACTTTTATATTTACCTTTGGTGAAATACTTTTCCAGGCAAATTTTTGTCTCAAAAAATTTCTACAATGTTTCTTGATCGGAAATTAAAGAAACAAAAATTTAGTAAGCAAAAAATATTATTGGCAAATTATTTTACGAGGCTTTTTTTACTATTTATTAGTAAAGTTTACTAATTCAAAAGCAAAGAGTCATTCACTAATTCAAATTAGTAAATATTTTTACTAATTCAAATTTAGAGAGAATGTAGAATATTTCTATATAAACTTTGTTGGTTGATAATTAAGAATAAGTAATGAATAATTTACAATTTATTTTAATGATAAATAATTTAAACGTAATTTTAATTTATTTTAAATTAATTAACAATAAACAAAATTTTTGCGATCAACAAATTTTGATCATTCAAAAGATCGAAATATCTTCAGAAATATTTTCGGAAATTACTGAATTAAGAAAAGACTTAAACTACATTTTTAAGGATTTCAAGAAAATGATTCAAAATCTTTCATAAAAATTATTTTTAAATATAAAATATAAATATAGAATTATTTTTATAGTTATTTTTTGAGAGAAAATCAATGGTCAGAAAATATTCTGACCCTTTTTGAATTTTGGTTTTTCTTAAAAATTTATAGATTTTAAAATCCATTTGTAATTTTGTAGAAAATGTTTTTGTATCTAGAAAAGAATTGCCAAATAAAAAAATCGATCTTTACAATTTTTAAAGCATTTTTTGAAAAAAAAAGAACATTGATTTTAGATTAAAAATGCTAAAAAATATCATTGTTAGGTACACAATTTTTTATATAGAAATTCATTTGTTTATTTTTCTAACTAGTTTTAAATCATAATTTTTTAAAAATTATTTCATATTTTTTATTTTCAAAAATTATGATTTGAAATTAGTTAAAAAAATAATCTAGTAAATTTCCATATTAAAAAAATTGAATAACAATGATATTTTTTAGCATTTTCAACCTAAAAACAATTTTTTTTTTAAATGTTTCAAAAATTGAGCTCCCGGATCAAAGAAGGGCACATAACCCATTTGAATTACATTGGTTATGTGCCCTTCTTTGATCCGGCAGCTCAATTGTAAAAATAAATTTTTTCATTCAGTAATTTTTTTATATAGATGCAAAAACATATTTTCAACAAAATTACAGATGGATTTTAAAATCTATTAATTTTTTAGTAAAATAAAAATCCAAAAAGATTATTGCAATATAAAAATTCAAGTTGAAGAAAAAATAAATAAATTTCTTTTATTTAAACGATTAGAACATGTTTTGATGTTTCAATGTCAAAAATATTAAATGAACATTTAAATCCACTTATCCAAACGTTCAAATGAAAGAAATTATTTATTTCTTCTTCAAATTAATATTTTATTACAATAATTTTTCATACAATTTTTTTTATGTGTTTTATAAATAATTATTCAGGAATTCAATTATCTACAAATTTGATATCGTCTTCGCAATAATTCAATTATTTTCCTTAATAAAAAAAATTCTTTTTACAAATTCAATTATTTTCATAAATAACAAAAAATTTCAAAGGAATTAAATTATTTTCAAATTTTTTTAAATTTCTTCGCAATAATTCAATTATTTTCATAAATAACAAAAATTTTTAAAGGAATTCAATTACTTTCAAATTTTTACAAATTTCTTCGCAACAATTTAATTATTTTCATAAATAATAAAACTCATTGCAGAATTTCAATTATTTAAAAAAAAATGTTAATCGTATTCCTCGAAAAATGTAATTATTATTAAAAATTATATTGAAAAATATAAAATAAATTATATTGAATTTTTGTAGAATTTTCTAATAAAAATTTATTTTAAAATGAATTTCAATTAAAATTTTATATAGTAATTGAATATTAAAAGCATTATAATGGGAATTTTAAGAAATAATTGAATTTAGAAAAGGTTAATTATTATAAAAAAGTTTTTGAGGGATAAAATAAATTTCTCCACTTGAGAACGCCAAGGTCGCCACTAGATGGCGAAGAAATTTGATTTTATCAACCGACTTGCCATCTAGCGGTGATCTTGGCGTTCACAGGTGGAGTTTGTCAATATTCGTAATTCTGTAATTATTTATAATCAAATTTAGAGACTTTGTCAAATTATATAAACAGATTTCAATTTTAAATTTACTTTCCTTTTCTCGATATTTTTATCCCCTTCAATTTTTTCAGAGTCTTAGAAATAATTTCTTCACTTTAAAATTGATATTTAAAATCTCGTCTTAAGAAAGAATTTGATGTACAGTCAAAACAAAAGTTAGTTCAATATCATAATTTCGTAATTTAAAAGAAAAAGACAAATTAAATTTTAAATTCGTTTTAGTGGGTAGGCGAAGAATTTAATTTTGAACATTTGCATTTGAATAAAAATTACAATTTCCTGTCAATAAGAAACATTTGTTAGATTTTAGGTTATGTTACTTAAATAATTTATTATTGACAAAAAAGTATAATTTGTATTCAAATATAATTTCAAATTATTCAAAATGTAGAAAATTAAATTCCTTACGCTCCTACAGAAAAGAATTTAAAACTTATTGTGACATTTTCTTTTAAAATACGAAATTATGACAATGGACTAACTTTTGTTCCGATTGTCTGTCAGATTCTTCCTTAAGAAATTAATTAGTGACTTTTTAACGAAATAAGTAATTTATTGAAAAAAAATAGCAGCTAAATAGTAAGTTGTGTGTGGTGAAAAGTGTCGCGTGAGTCCGAGTAAAAATATTTTTTTTCAAGAACAAATGAAAATTGTTATTAACAAAAACAATTCCCCTTTTTCCATGCACCATTTATATTTTTCTTAGTGTACATAGAAAAAATAAAAAATTCACAGAAAAATGATACCTTCTATAGTAAATATAAATGTGTGGATAGTATTTTACCGGAAGTGCATTGACCACATTGCCTGACGTGTCTGCATACATATTTACAATCTATATCTAAAGTCAATTGTATAACTCTCTCGATCAACAAGAACAACACAAATGAAACGCAATCAAAACAAAAACAACAAGAAAATTGTTGTCGATCCTTAATCGACATCTATATATCTCGACTTCCGGCTGGTCAGCACCAGTTTTCTCTCTTTGTGTTCTCTGTGCGTCGTTGTGAGCTTTGTCGTTAACAAAAATCAAAAAAAAAAAAAAAGAGGTACTTTTGTCAAAAAGCGATAAGAAGTTTTCATATATTTGTTTATATCCATCATGTTTGTTTTTTCTCTCTTTTCCAACAAATGCAAATAAACGCCCGTTTAACTGCCCGTTCGCTCGGTCGAAATGCAATATGATCGATCTGCCACCACCAACTGTCAACTGTCACGACCACCTACCACCGTCACCAACAAATAGCGGACCATCGTGTCCTGGCGCGATCAGGAGAGTCCGTAGTCCCAACAGTTCTTGTGTGGCAGTGCGAACCTGTGTCTCCGAGGACCGCTAAATCGGCCTCCTTCCCTCTACCACACGCCACACCACCCCGATAGATTACACTGGCAAGCCACTGTCAACCACCGTTTCCGGCCGCTCTGGTAAGATTTATTACTCCTTTTGCACTTTTCAACTTGCTCCTTTTTCTTTTTTTTAATTTTTTAATTTTTATTTATTTTCTATTTTTTTTTTGTTTTTGTTTTTATTATTATTACCAAAAAAACGCACGAAATTTCCAGCTGGCGCTTCATATATTACCAAAAAAAAAAGGGTTCCGAAAAGCTAGAGTTGATAATTCCTTCTGCAAAATTGTAAAATAAAAATTGGACGCAGGATGATTTCATAATGATCACTGTCTTGAATTTTTTGTGCAAATAGAATTTTACCTGACAGAAAATATCTTTAACCAAAATTTCATTTCATTTCTGCTAATTTATTGATTTTTTTCTTTTATTGATTTTTATTTAAATATTTACGAATTTTTATAAGACTCAATTTTTACATAATTATTTATATTTATTTGCGGCATAAAATGATATAACATAAATTTCATTTGACATGAATTTCATTTGACATGAAATTTATTTGACATAAACTTCATTTGACATAATTTTCATTTGACATGAAATTCATTTGACATAAACTTTATTTGACATAATTTTCATTTTACATAAAAATCACTTAGCACAAATTTCATTAGAAATAAAAAAAACTTGACACACATTTCAACTAATATAAAATAAATTTGACATAAATTTCATTTGGCACAATGTTAAATAAAAGAAACAAAAATTAAATCCCATTTATGTCAAATTAATTTTATGTAAAACGAATTTTATGTCAAATGAATTTTATGTCAAATGAAATTTGTGTCAACTGAATTTCGTGTCAAATAATCAAATTATGTCAAGTAAAATGAATTTTATGTCAAATAAAATTAATTACAAATAAATTTTATGTCAAATAAAATTAGTGTCAAAGGAATTTTGTGTCAAATGAATTTTATGTAGAATGAATTTTGTGTAAAATAAATTTTATGTCATAAAATTAATTTTATCAAATAAAATTTCTATAAATTAATTCTTACGTCAAATAAAAATTATTCTTTTTGAGTTTAATGTCAATTGAAATTAAACATAAAATAACTTGACACCCATTTGAGAACTCACATAAATTTAATTTGACATCAAATTCATTTGACATAAAATTCATTTGAAATAAATTTCATTTGGCATAATGTTAAATTATAGAAACAAAATTAAATGATTTTTCTGCGTAATGAACTTTATATCAAATGAATTTTGTGTCAATTGAATTTTATGTAACAGAAAATTTATGTCTAACGAAATTTATGTTAAATAAAATTAATTTAAAATGAATTTTATGACAAATAAAATTAATGTCAAATGAAGTCTACGACAAATAAAATTAATGTCAAATGGATTTTGTCAAATAAAATTAATTTAATATTAATTTTATGATAAATAAAATTATTGTCAAATGGATTTTACGACAAATAAAAGTATTGTCAAATGAATTTTATGTCAAAAAAAAAATTCATTTTGTCAAATGAAATTTCTGTCAAGTGATTTTAAAGTCAAATGAAAATTATGCTATTTAAGTTTTATGTCAAGTGAAATTAATAACAGTTTTTCTAAAGACCTCAAATTTAAACAAAAATCGAATCAAAAATCAAATAAATTTAATTAGACATCAAATTTATTTAACATAAACTTTATTTGATATAAATTTCAGTTGGTATAATGTTAAGTAAAAGAAAGAAAATTAAATGACATTTATTTTAAATAAAATTAATATCAAATGAATTTTATGTCAAATAAAATTAATTTTTAATGAATTTTGTGTCAAATAAATGTTATATCAAATAAAATCAATGTCAAATAAATTTTATATCTAATAAAATTTATGTCAAATACATTGTATGTCAAATAAAATTAATTTTGACAAATTATAATTTCTGTCAAGTGATTCTTATGTCAAATGGAAATTGTGCTATTTTATTTTTTATGTCAAATGAAATTAATCACAGTTTTTCTAAAGATATATCAAATTGAGATAAAAAAAATGAATCAAAAGTGACATAAATTTAATTTGACATCAAATTCATTTGACATATTTGATATAAATTTCATTTGGCAAATGTTAACTGAAAGTAACAAAATTAAATCACTTTTATGTCAAATGGACTTTGATTTCAAGTGATTTTTGTGTCAATTAAATTTTATGTCAAATAAAATTGATGTCAAATAAATTTTATTTGACATAAAATTAATTTCAAATGAATTTTAAATCAAATAAAATTAATGTCAAATGAATTTTATGCAAAATAAAATTAACTTTCTCAAATGAAATTTCTGTCAAGTGATTCTTATGACAAGTGGAAATTATGCTATTTGAGTTTTATGTCAAAAGAAATTTGTTCTAGTTTTTCTAAGGATATCAAATTGAGTCAAAAAACGAATTAAAAATGTTGCGAAGCAACGTTTTGATTCATTTTTGGACTCAATTTGATATCCTTAAAAAAACTGTGACGTTAAATGGTTTCATTTGAGGAGCCTTGTCACAGAAATTAAATTTATCAAATGAAAGTTCGATTATGTAAAAATTGTGAAGATATTACAAAAATCCATTTGAATAAAATTCAATAAAAGAAAAAATGAATAAAAATTCTTAGAAACAAAATTTCGTTTGGAGAAAACTTCCGTCAGGTAAAATTCTACCAAAAACTGAAGACCAAGATCATTACGAAATCATCACTTATCCCTAAAAATCGCTTTCTTGTAATGTATTGAAACTATTTGAAATATTGAGTTTGCAATTATATTGTGTGCTTCATATATTAATGCTTTCAGAGTTTTTTGAAAATACCTAAATAGCTGTACAATATATACATTTATATAAATTGGCTAAATTGTTTGCATAACAATTATTTACTATATAAGTACATGATCAAATTACATGGTTGTTCTTAAAATTTGTCAATCTATTGTTTCCAATAGGAGTGAATATTCGAGTCAAGAGTCGTAATAGTTCTATTGATTTTCGCAAGTTATTCTGAAGTGCCTTTTTTCACCTATTGGAGTTTATGCATCTTAGAGCAATACTGCATTCGCTTATCTTGCTCTTGCTAATATTAAACCTCGCCAGTAGGCTACCGCAGAAGTTATTTACGCCACTTTTGCTGCCTGTGGTAACTTGGGAAAGAGTAAGTTATTAGTCATTTTAAAAAACGAACAAATTTGAAAAAAATAAAACTTATTTTCTTTTGAAAAAAGAATAATCCAAGTCAGGTAGATGTTTGAAAAAAAAATTACTAGTTGCTAGTCTTGGAAATATTTCAAAGTTCATGCTTATTTGCGATACTTGAACGATTTTAATTATTAAACCTGCCAAGAAATCTGTAAGTTTTCAAAACTTGCAGACCAAGCTTGCTGCAAGTACATAGCAAAATTTTCTCATAACTGCATACAGGTTTCGCACTCGATAATAAATTTGAAAAAGTAGAAAAAAGTAGCTTTAAGACTGAAAAAAGTAGCAAAAAGTAACTTTAAGTTATAAAAAAATTAGTAAAAAAGTAGCTAATAAAAATTAAATTTGACAACTTAAAAAACTCGTTTTAGACGATTTACAAAAATCTCAAAAATTCGATTCTGCATTTTATTTCCTTGTTTTTTTTCTAATTTTCATCAAAAATATTTACGTTTCTTCTTATATTCCTAATAACTTCATTACTAAATTTTTTACCAAAATTCGATAATATTCTTAATTTTTATTTAGAATTCTTAAAAATACGATTATATTTAAAAATAATTTTTAAAAGCAGAAAAAAAACTTCTTTAAAAAATATTTTTAATAATTACTATATAAAATATTTTGATAATTTCACAAATTCTAAAAATTACAACTGTACTTCAAAACAACTGTAACAACAATTACAACAGTACTTAAAAATTCAATAATTTTTTTTCTTAAAGTTTTTAATTAATATTATTCAAAACTTTTATTATTTTTTAAGAAAATAATAAATTATTAGTTTCATTTTAAATAAAAATTTAAACACACTGAGAAAACAACATAGTTTTGGATTAAAGAAAATTTTCTCAGTGTAATATTACAGTCTCATAAGAATTAAAATTTTCAAAGATTTCAATATTCTAATAATATTCAATTATTATCTAGAATATTTTAAATAAAAATTTATTTTTAAATCAATTATTATTAAAAATTATCGCAGAATTTCAATTATTTAAATATACAAATAAATTATTTATTAAATAATTGAATGTTTCTTAAAATTGAATTCTTATAAAGAATTTGATGAAAATTTTTTTTGAATAATTGAACTTTTTTGAAGAAATTTAATAAAATTAAAAAAAAATAATTACAGTTTTCGAGGAATTCGATTAAAATTGTATTAAAAAAAATTAAAATTCTGCTATAATTTTTATTATTTATAAAAATAATTAAATTTCATAAAATTTAATTCTTTTTTTTATTTCTCTGATTTTTTTCTAATATTCATCAAAACTAATCATGTTTAAAAAAATAATAAATTAATAATTTTGTTTTTAAATAAAAATTTAAATATTTTTACAGTTTTACAAGAATAAAAATTTTCAAAGATTTCAATTTAAAAATCTTTTGAAATTTCGAATTTTCAGTTATTAACTAAAATGTAAACTTAAAATTTATTTTTAAATCAATTATTATAAAAAAAGTTCTATGAGAATTCAATTATTTAAATATGAAAATAAATAATTTATCAAATAATTGAATGTTTCTTAAAATTGAATTTTTATAAAGAATTTGATAAAAATTTTTTAAAATAATTGAATTCTTTCGAAGAATTTAAAAAAAACTTTGAAAATAATTGAAATCTTCGGGGAATTCAGTTAAAATTGTAAAAAAAAATAATTGAATTTCTGCTAAGAATTTTATTAAAATTTCATTCAAAATTATTGAATTTCCCAGAAGAATTTCAATATTTATGAGAATTATTTAATTCTTACAAATTTTTTCGACAATTTTTTAATTAAAATTTGATTGAAAATAATTTAATTCTTAAATAGAATTCTATTAAAACTTTTAAAAATATTTAAAAAGAAGAATTTTATTGAAATTTTATTCAAAATAATTGAATTCTCGAGAAGATTTCGATTCTTGAATTGAATTGAAATAATTGAATTCCACGAAGAATTTTAAAAAAAATTTTTTAAATAATTGGATTCTGGAAGAAATTAATTTTTTTTTTTTATTTCCCATTTTTAGAAGGAATTCCATTAAAATTGCATTAAAAATAATTTAAATTCTGTGATGAGTTTTATTTTTATTATTTATAAAAATAATTGAATCCCTGTAAAAAAAAAATTTATTATTTATGAAAATAATGGAATTATTGCTAAGAAATTAGGAAAAAATTTGTAAATAATTAAATTTCTAGGAAATTTTTATTTTTTTAAAAATAATTGAAATTTTGACGGGAATTTAAAAAAAATTTTGAACATAATTGAATATCTGCGAAGAATTTAAAAAAAATTTTGTTAAATAATTGCTTTTTTCTAAAAAATTTAATGAAAATTTTATTTTTAATAATTGAATTCCTGTTAAAATTTTAATATTTACGAAAATATTTGAATTTCAAAAAAGTTTTAAATATAATTGAATCGTTGCTGAGAATTTTATTAAAATTTTTAAGAATAATTTTTTTATTACAACTTCAGTAAATTTAAAGTTGTGCAAATTCTCGAAAGAGAATAGAAAAAAAAATATCGATATTTTTTTTATTATTGTATTTTATTTTATTTTTTATCGATCTTTTAGTGTCACAAATAAAAAAAAAGTATCCAAAAAGTAACAAATCGTAAATAAAACTATGAGTAAATTTTTATACTTGTCGCAAGCTTGCAGGTTCATAATTATATCATAATTAAATTCCTCTTCAATAACACCGTTTTCCTACTAAAAAAAAAACTATTGGTAAACAAACTGATAAAAATCTAAAACTTTATTTTCGTTTAATTACAAATTCTAAAAATCAAACGTAAATTGTTTCTTTCAAAATAAATAAAGCGATTCAATGGTCCATTAAATTTTTCCTTTTTTCTTTTTCTTTTTTTTCAAAAGTCCATACATAGGTAATAGTTATTTTTCTTACCAAATATTCAATCACATTTAAAACTTTTCACAAAGCTATACCATCATTTAATGAACCTGATGTGCAATGAATCGAAAATGCCGAACCAATGAAGTGAAAATGTCAATATCGACAAACGTTTGTTAAATATTTCATTTCGCGTGAATAAATCAGACAAAAAATATGTGTGCGTATGTAATAATAAAATAAAAAATTCATATTCAAATTCGTTCGTTACGCTTGATCTTAAAAAAATTAATTTCTTATAATTCTCTGCGTCTACATTGAAAAAATTTTTTTAATCAATTTATTCATCTCCACATAAGAAAATATAATGAAAAACAAAAAAAAATCTCATGTACGCATTTATTATGTTTAATTACAATACATATTTAATTGTTCCATTTTAATACTATTTCTTGTAATTTTTTTTTCAATTGAAAATTTCCTTTTTTTTCAATGTTACAGACAATATTAGTAAAATAAAACTATTATAGTATATATATATGTTTCTGTATTTCTTATTTCTGCTGAAATATAATGTAAAAGTTTTATTTGCTTATTTTTGATGTGAAAGGTATATTTAGGTAAATAAAGTGAAATGTTACTTTCTAGTGTAGTAGTTAAGTAAAGTTGTTAAATAGATAATTAGAAGTATGTAGTTTTCTTAGTAGATATTTCAATTTTTTTTCTCGATATTCTTATAGATTCTGTAAAGCTTTACTCTATTCTTCTAACTTTTAATCCTCTCAAACTTTAAATCCCTCGTCTGTCCTGACCTATCTGCAAAATCTACTTTAAATTTACCTGTGATATTAATTATTACTATACTAAGAATTTATGTAGATTAAGCGCTTTTTTTCATAGAAAATGTAAACATTTAAGGTAATTTATATTGTGTCAAGTGTTCGTATTTAGTCAGAATAAAAAAAAATTTACACACAATTTTAAGCTAAAGTAACATGTTTAATTTTTTTTCTGCTTGCAATTTATTAAAAGTATTACAATTCAAAATAGAAAAAACATTACAAACTCAGCATACTTTGATTTTTCAAACAACACTTTTTATATACTTCCAAGTAAAAAATTTTAAAATTATAAACAAAATTTCAGAACTAAAAAATTATATTTTTAATTATAAAATTCTGTAGAAATTTACTAGAATGGTTCTAAGTAAAATCTACAAAAAGTGGATAAAGTAACGTTTATTAACGTTAATAAATATTTTATTAATAAATAAATTAATTAACATTAATATTAATTAATCAATATTTTATTAATAAATATTTTTCGAAACAAATTTTTATAAACTTTTGTATAAAAACTTAAAAACATATTTTAATAATGTTTCATAATCAATAATTTATCGTACAATGATTCGGTAGAGTTATTCTAGAAAAATTCTACAAAACTTTTCCATCTGTGAATTTTAATATTTTATGGAAATTAATAATTTTTCTATTATATAAAATTCTCTTGATTTTATAAATTTATTTTATAAATAGTTAGCATATATTCAACGTACTGATTTGTTTTTTCCTTCTTTTTTTAAACTCAGAGATATACTATTTTAGGTATTTCCACATTTAGTTTACTCATCTGGAATATATCTGGTAAATAAAAATAAATAATTAAAAATTTACGTTCACCTCTCGAAATAGTGTGATGAGGTAAATAATTTATTCAGCGAACGAGAGTTTTGAGATGTTGGGAGCTATTTTAAAATTTCACCTGTGAGAAATAAAAGCAGTGAAAATAAAGAAAAACTGGTGATAACATAAACTTTGCCTTTCGTAATCGACTGATTTTATTAATAAATTTACTCAATAAATCGCAGGGTCTGGGCGGGGTGAGCGCAAAGAAAGTGTCGTGGAACTGCCAGAAAAGCTGTTTGACCTTAACTATGATTCTGATGACGATGAACGATGGAGGTAAATTTTTAATTCGTTTTTCATTTTTTTTAAATACAATTAAAAATAATTAATTCGAAATCTTTTAGTAATAGGAATGCCAATTTTTAGTCAGACAGGTCATTTTAAATTTCTTGACGTTATTACTACTGTTATTAATAATGATCTACAAAATTTAAACGAACAAATAAACGAACAACTAAACGAATAATTTTACTTAAATATTTCAAAATTAATTTAATTCTAAAAAAAGTTACGTTTACAATTTTTATAAATAGATGAACTTTATAAAATTTCAATTTTTAATACATTTCATTAGAGAAATTTTAAAGAACTTAGATTTTTGAAAAATTTTAATAATTCAAATTCTCATGAAATTAGTTAAATTTTTAAATACATTTAATTAATTATTAAAAATAATGAAGAATTTCAGTTAAAAACACTTTTAAAAAAATTAATTTTGGAGAAGTTACAAATGATTGCAGAAATTCAATTATTTTCAAAAGTAATAAACTTCTTCGCAAAAATTCAATCATGTTCAAAAATTTTTTTAAATTCTCGGCAAATTTTCAATTATCTTTTTAAAAATAAAATTCTTCTCCGAAATCCAATTATTTTCAAAAATTTTAATAAAATTCCTCTCCAAAATTCAATCATTTTCAAAAATTGTAATAAAATTCTTGTCAAAATTTCAATTATTCTCTAAAATTTTAATAAAGTTCTTGGCAAAATTTCAATTATTTTCAAAAAGTTTAATAAAATTCTTGTCAAAATTTCAATTATTCTCTAAAATTTTAATAAAGTTCTTGGCAAAATTTCAATTATTTTCAAAAAGTCTAATAAAATTCTTGTCAAAACTTCAATTATTCTCTAAAATTTTAATAAAGTTCTTGGCAAAATTTCAATTATTTTCAAAAAGTTTAATAAAATTCTTGTCAAAATTTCAATTATTCTCTAAAATTTTAATAAAGTTCTTGGCAAAATTTCAATTATTTTCAAAAAGTTTAATAAAATTCTTGTCAAAATTTCAATTATTCTCTAAAATTTTAATTCTTGGCAAAATTTCAATTATTTTCAAAAAGTTTAATAAAATTCTTGGCAAAATTTCAATTCTTTTCAAGAATTTTCGACAATTCAATGATTTTGAATATTTACTGTTCTAATCAAATTTTCCAAAAGAATTCAATTATTTAAGAATTTTTCAATAAAATTCTACCCAAACATTTAATTTCGTTGATAAATAAAAATTTCCCAGAAATTCAATTATTTACAAATTTTTTCTAATTTTCTTAGCAATAATTCCATTATTTTCAAAAATATTAAAAAAATTCTTGTCAAAATTTCAATTATTTTCAAAAATTTTCCTGAATTTAATGATTTTCACTATTTTCTACTTTAATAAAATTTTGCAAAAGAATTAATTTATATAAAAAAAAATTTGGAGAAAATTCTACGCAAACATTTAATTCTTTCATAAATAATTAAAATTTTACAGGACTTTAATTATTTACCATTTTTTTATAAATTCTTTCGCAAAAATTGCATTATTTTCATTAATTATTAGATTTTTTACACAGATTCAATTATTTTCATATATAATAAATAAATAAAATTCTTTTCATTAATTCAATTATTTTCATTAATAATAAAACTCGTCGCAGAATTTGAATTATTTTTAATACAATTTTAATCAAATTCCTATAAAATTGAATTATTTTTAAAAATTTTAATTAAATTTCTTAAAAGAATTCTATTATTTGGAAAAATTTTAATTAAATTCTACGCAAACATTAAATTTTTTTCATAAATAAAAACATCACAGAAATTTAATTATTTACAAATTTTTTCTAAATTTCTTAGCAATTCCATTATTTTCATAAATAATAAAATTTTAATAGGTATTCAATTATTTTCATTAAAAATTAGACTCTTCGGAGAATTCCAATTATTTTTAATAAAATTTTAATCAAATTCCTCGAAGAATTTAATTATTTTTAAAAATGTGATTAAACTTCGTCGATAGAATTCAATTACCTATTTAAAAATTATTTGATAAACTTCTTTATGAGAATTCAATTTTAAGAAACATTCAATTATTCAATAAACTATTAATTTTTGTATTTAAATAATTGAATTCTCGTATAATTTTCTAATAAAAATTGATTTAAAAATGAATTTGATTCAAAATTAAATTTGTGTGTCAAAATTAAAAAGTTTTTGAAAGAGAAAATGGTTGTTTAGTTTCTTCACTTGAGAACGCCAAGATCGCCACCAGGTGGCGAGGACCTTTTCGATATTTTTATCGTCTTCAATTTTTTTAGAGTCTTAGAAATAATTTCTTCACTATGAAATTGATATTTAAAATCTATTTTTAAGAAATAGTAAACCATTAGTGTCTTTTTTAACGAAATAAGTTTGATTAGCAACTTATTTATTAAAATAGTAGCTAAATAGTTGTATATGGTGAAAAAACTGTCAAAAAGTATCAACAGTCACGCGAGTTCGAGACCTGGGAGTAAAAATAAATAAATTACGTTCACTATGAAAGTTCAAACCTTTAGGATCATTTAATAACAGTGGTAATAAAATTTTTAACGTGTACAATAAATTTTTAAAAATTATAGAAACAATGGGAAATTAGGACCAGGACAAGTACCACCAAAAGGAGGAAGACTGTCGGGTAATATTTCTTTTAAAACTATTTTTCAAATTCTCTCCAATTATGCCCATCATACTGTATGAAACTAAATTTACCAAAGTTTTTGTCGTTGGAAAAGGAAAGAATTTTTTTTCAATACCAAGAAGCAAGTAATATTTTTGTTCCCATTACATATCCTAAAAAAAAAATTTGAATCCAATCGAGGCTTTTCCGCCTCGATTGGATTCAAAATTTTTTTTAGGATATGTAATGGGAACAAAAATTATTTTTTTTAGTTTTATAATAAATAATAATAATAATAATAATAGTTAATAGTTCCTGAAAAATTGAAGCATCTTTATTCAATATCATATTCGACTTCCTTTGAGAACTGTGGTGATGTATTTTGATAAATAAATAAATAAATTTTAAACGTTGGTAACTTCAGATTCATTACACAGTTCCAAAAATAAATTCTCCAGGCATGGAAAATCGAATTATGCTTAAAGTACCTTATTTAGAAAAGTTTTTTCAAAGAGAGTCTTAAAATAAATCGAAAAAATTGATAATAATCAAAGTGTAATTTTAAAATGAAGATATTTTTATTCGCTTCCGAGCGATACTCTCTTTCTCTCTCGTCCAGATGTGAAAAGGCCAAGGCTAGGTCAAGTCCTATAACATACATATATATATATATATATATATAAAGTATAGTCGAGGTAAAGTTGCTTCCTTTTCTCAAGATATTTATTTACAGCAACTCAAAACGGAGAGTTACAGCTGGCCGTCTTCCTCAGCAGAGGCAATTTGGAGGTGGAAGTCATTTGTGCGAGAGGAATTTGTCCGGCGGATGGAGAAGTGCCATGTAGGTTGAAAACTTTCAATAAACTACATAAAGTATACAATGTATGTGGGGGTGTACATAACACGGTTTGCTGGTGGCCAGGTAGTAGAAAATAGCTGCTACCACCGCACAATTTACTACTTTAAAGAACTTTTAATTTCACAGAGAATAGAGAAATTTCAAAAGGACTAAGAGTTCTGTAAAATTTATCCAATCCTACAAACTCGCAAAACAATTAAAATTGTTTTAGATTTTCTTTGCTATACGTGTTTTTGTTACATTTACACAAAAGTATTATTACTTTTCAGTAAATAAAAATGTTACACTGAACAAAAATTTATTTGATTCCAATAAACGATTAATTGACTATTAATTAAATATTATTTGATTCAAGTAAATATTTAATTGATAATAGTCAATTAATCCGATTATTTGAATCAAATAAATTTCTTTTTTTCAGTTTACTTTTGTAACAATAAATTATATTCATTAAATTTTTACAAAAAAACTCAGAGACAGAAGAAAATTGTACAGAAAGTAAAATTTACATTTATTTCCAACTATTATTGATTTCTGTTTGTCTTTCCTGTCCATATTGATACTAAATTTTTCCTACACACAGATTTCACACTATTTCAATAAATTCCCAATCTTTTTTTCCATTATTATCTGCAATTATTGTCAATTGTGGAAAATTCAGTGCCTCATAGTCTCATAAATCGTTTTAACGGCAGCAATTAATCTGCAGATAGAATGTTGAACAAAGGCTGTTAAGGACATTTATTATTCAAATTGTTTTAACAAAGGCGTTGAATTCACTTTACTGACAAATTATACCACTTCTTATACTTGTAATCAGTCAATAATGTTCTTAAAAATTTCACTTTCCCTAGTGTAAAAATTCCTAATGCAATAACAATGCATTTCGATGCAGAGGACAAATGGAGAAAACAATTTTTCATCAAACGTTCGGAAAAATTGTTATCTCTCACTGAATTTTTCTTCCTAATGATTTAGGATTAACTTTTGATACTGAAAAAGTAATAAAGTGTTTATTAAAGATATTTAAATATATTCGAGATAAAACATTTCATTTATTATAATTTTAATAAAATTCTTAGAAACAATTCAATTTATTTTCAAAAAAATTTCGAAATTCAATTATTTTCAATATCTACAATTATAATAAAATTTTCCAAAAAAAATCAATTATTTTGAAGAATTTTAATAAAATTCTACGCAAATATTCAATTATTTTCATAAATAATAAAATTCTTACCAGACCTTAAAGATTTAAAATAAAATTTTCATTAATTAATTTGAGAAAAAGCAATTATTTAAAAGAATTTTTATTAAATTCTTCACTAAATATTCTTTAAATATTTTCAATTAAATTTTAATTAAATTTCTTGAAAGAATTCAATCATTTTCCAAAATTTTAATACAATTCTACACAAATATTTAATATTTTTGATAAATAATAAAACTTATTATTTTTAATACAATTTTATTTAAATTCCTTCGAAAAATGTAATTATACTTTAAAATTATATTAAAATTCGTCAAAAGAATTCAATTATTTAAAAATTTGTTGATATTATTACGAATTCAATTATTCTCATAAATAATAAAATTCGTCACGGGAATTTAATTATTTTGAAAATAATTTAAATAAAAAATATCTTTCGAAGAAATTTAATTCTTTTTATAAATAATATTTCACAGGAATTAAAATTATTTAAAATACAATTTTTCTAACATTGTTTCAAACAAAATGTATTATTAAAAAATATTTTTATAAAAAAATAAATTTTTCTTCGCAAAAATTTAATTATTTTAATAAAAAATAATAAAAATTATCGCAGAATTTCAATTGTTTTTAATACAATTCTACTTAAATTCCTTCGAAAAATGTAATTATTCTTTAAAATTATATTAAAATTCGTCAAAAGAATTCAATTATTTAAAAATTTGTTGATTTTATTGATTTCATTTTTAAAAATTTTAATAATATTCTATAATTACCTATAATAATTGAATTATATTTTCAATAAAATTTTAATTAAATTCGTCGAAAAAATTTGTAAGAATTTAATTACTCTCACAAATAATAAAATTCTTCGCGGAAATTCAATTATTTACAATTCAATTTTAGTAAAACTTTATATAAGAATTAAATAATTTTAAATAAAATTTTAATTTATATCGTCGAAAAAAATTAATTATTTTGAATAAAATTTTAATAAAAAAATTTTTCGAAGAAATTCAATTATTTTCATAAATAATAAAATTTTCACAGGAATCCAATTATTTAAAATACAATTTTCCTGACATTGTTTCAAACAAAATCTATTATTAAAAAATATTTTTATAAAGTTCTTCGCAAGAATTTAATTATTTTAATAAAAAATAACAATTATATTTCCAATTATTTGGAAATTTTGTCAAATTTAATTCAAATACATTATAAATTTTAAAGAATTTTTTTTCTACTTTTGAAAATTATTTTTAAAAATATTCGTATTTTCGAAGAATTTTCAATTTAAATTTAGAAAATTATTGAATTTTTTACAAATTTAGATTAGAAACTATTAGGATTATAAGAAATGACGTAAATATTTTTGATGAAAATTAAAAAAAAAAATCCGGGGTAATAAAATGAAGAATAAAATTTTTCTGATTTTTGTGAATCGTCTAAAACTAGTTTTTCTACTCGACAGATTTTATTTTTCAATAGCTACTTTTTTACTCCTTTTTTCTGATATCCATATCACTTTCCAAACTTCTGTTTCAGATACGTACATAAAGACCTTTCTTTGCGACGAAGGTAAAAAGCTTCAGAAACGCAAAACACGAGTTCAGCACTCACGAAATCCGCAATATCGTGAAACAATAAAATATTCCCGCTGCGATGCATTCGGAAGAATTCTCCTCGTAATGCTCTGGGAGAAGAAACAAGGATTCGGAAAAAATCAAGGACTCGGAGAAGCTGAAATCTGTTTGGACGATCTTCCTCTCACTGAATTATCCGTTGGCTGGTATATCCTATTTCCAATTCATAATCCTAGCACCCAGAATATTGATTCTCCATGATTGAAGGAAAAATGGGCTCTCGAACCTGCAGAACTCGACTTCAGACTCAGCTTATTGCTGAGAAATGATACCGAGAACAATGTCAAGATTATCTTTTGATATTCAATCAATCCCACATAAAACACCACATTTTGCGCAATTATAACGTTCAAAATATTTTATTTCCTCAAAAAAAAAAAAATTTCATTTTAATGCGACGAAAATAAAAATTCCAAACTCTAAATTTAAAGAAAAAAAAAAATAATAATCGAATCAAAAAATGAAATTTTTGCCAGGACAATCAATTCAATATAAATTTCATTTTAATGCGACGAAAAGAAAGAGTTGTTTACTATCAGAGAAAAAAAACTTGTCGCAAGCAAATTGGCAAAAATTCACAAATGCAAATATAAAGTTTGTGAAAATAGAATTCTATGAAATATCTTATTGAATTGAATAGGTAATACGAGAGAAAGAGAGGGAGAGAGAGAGAGAGAGAGATGATTATTTTTTTCACAATTTAACAAGGGTGCGAGAGAGTACGAGCGAGAGAAAGAGTGAGAAAGCGAGAAAAATGAGGAAAAGAAGAAAAAAGAGATAAAAAGAAATTTATAAAGAGCCAATCTTGGCAGAAGCAACGAGGGTCCATTTTTTCCAGCATCGAATCGATATTTAAGGCAAGAATCGTTTTGAAAAAAGCGAGAATCAATTGATATCTGTAAAATATTGTACTGGTTGATCCAGATAGTGGTTCAATTGAATCTCGCTAAACTGCGGAAAACGTTAAGTCGGAATCTAATACGTAAATATACATATTATACATTATACTATCGAAATATTTTCAAGACTTTATTAAAGTGAAAACATTTTTCACTAAATTTTACCAAATAAGACACTTTTGAAAATAATTAAAAAGAAAAACAAAATAAAACAAAACAACACGAAACAAATCGAAAGAAAACGAAATTTTAAGTCAATTTTAAATTTGACTAAATTTAAAGAAAGTTTTGAAAATATTTTCAACTTATATAACAGTAGTTAGAAAATTCGCTCGCTGGTCGAGTGAATTAAATTATATTTAGGGTCAAAAAATAAATTGATGGCCAATTATTTAAAAAAATATATAATACAAATATATATATATATACATATATATAGCGAAGAATCGATGTTTTAGGAATCGCACAATTTTTGTAGTGTGTAGACTGACGAAAAGCGGATTCCTCGACGAGCTGTTATATTATATCAAAATGTAATTGCAGTTCTGAATTCGACTGTGTGACATTTTCTATGCTATACGCTATCTCCCGTTTTATCCATTTTTTACTCTTTCGTACAATACTTCACTAAGAAATTTTATTCGACTATTGAAAAAAAAAGAAAATGACTTTCCTATATCATAAACTTCTCTATAGACAAATTAAACTAAAAAAATTATATACATATATATATATATACGAACTTTTCCACAAAAATCTGATCTCCAAAAAAATATTCGACAAAATGTTCACACGAATATTAAAAAAAAAAATAGGAATAGTGTTCAAACCTATAAATGAATGGAATCAGTTTCTAATTTTTAGAAAATTTATTCTTAAAAAAGACACATTTTTGCGCTCATCCCGCCTATAAACAATAAGGTATCGAAATCGAGTGTAATGTTATAGTGAAATATTCAATAATAGTATAGTAATATCAAATAGCAACTAGAAATTTAAAAAAAAAACTACGCAATAATACAAGGAAAGTAATGGAAAAACAAAAAAAAACTACATGTTCACAGTTATAGAAAATAAAATAGTCGAAAAAAAGAAGTGTTGCAATAATATTGTTTCACAAGAAAGTATATTCTACTTTCCACACTCTTTATTCGAACAATTTTCTAAAATAAAAAAAATATTTTCATTAAAAAAAAAATCTCAAGAAAAATAAAAGTATTTGGAAAAAGATGCAATATTTTACTAGATTTAAACTTTGAAAAAAACTGTTTAGAAATTTCGGTTTTCGTGAATTCTAAACATAGAAAACATAACGGCCTATAATAAGCTTAATTATTACCAAAAAAAAAATAAATAAAAACTGATTGTTGCTCCTCCCAACGAATGCAGGAATCTCTTCTTCTAAATAATACTATATAATCTCTTCGATAATTCAAAAATGAGTTGAGTTTAAATTTCTAAAAAAAAGTTCAAAAGTTCTAAGCTTAATAAAAAAAAAATAAGTGCTTCCTGATGACTTACTATCTATTGTTACTTGACCTGACTCAATCTATATACTACTAATACTACTCTAAGCTTATTATACTTCTACTTCTTAAAAATAAATTTCAATTGATTAAAAATAATGTTCAATTGAGTAAAAGAAAATTTCAAATGAGTAAAAATAAATTTCAATTGCTTAAAAAATAATAATTCAATTTATTAAAAATAGAGTTCAATTTATTAAAAGAAAATTTCAAATGATTCGAAATAAATTTCAATTGATTCGAAATAGAGTTCAATTGATGTAAAATAAATTTCAATTAATTCAAAATATAGTTCAATTGATTCAAAATAAATTTCAATTCGATCAAATTTCGAAATAAATTTTCATTAATTCAAATTTCAAAACAAATTTCAAAATAAATTTCAATCAGGGTGGTCACAATTTTCAGTTTATCAATTTCCCTGACATTTCTCTGACAATTTACTGACATTAAAATTATTTTCCCTGACAAAATTCATTTTACAGGAAAATATGAAAGTTTACTGATAATGAGTAAAATTTATGAATTTTAATAATATCTTAAAATTATAATTATATAACTCAACGTGAGTTCAATTATTTTCTACAATTTGCAACTAAATTTCATTTCTAAATCAATTATTTTCAATATTTTTTCGAAAGTTCTTCTAAAATTCAATTATTTAAATAAAAAAACTCAATTTTTTATAATAATTGTAACTGATCGTGTTTTTTTCTTAAGTTACTGAAGTAAATATTTTCAAAAAATTATAATAAAGAAAATTTTAAATTAATTTTTTAAAAATATTTTTAAATAATTTTTGAAAAATTAATAGTTTTTTAATTATCCTATTCAATTGAAAAATTTCCAAACAATTGAAATTTGCAAAAATCTTTTAAAAATAATTGAATTTTAGAAAAATATAAATAAAAATAATCAAAATTTTAAAGAATTTCAACTTAAATATTTATAATTTTTTAATAAAGTAAAAAAGTAAATTTTCATTAATTTTTATTCACTTTTTTCGAAGATAATTAAATCAAAAAATTTTGCGAAAACAATTCTAAGACTTAGTTTTTAAAAATATTTTAATGTAATTTTTTGAAAATAATTGAATTTCTTAAAAAAATTTTTGTATAATTTAAAAAAAAAGTAATTAATTTTTTGATAAATTTCATTTAAAAATTTTTAACACGATTTCTTTCTCCAAAATGTTGAAAATAATTCTAAAATATTATTTTTTTTTGTGTGTATTTGATTTTTTGGAAATATGTAATTAAAAATCTAGAAAGTACTGAATTTTAAAAAATTAGAAGCTAATTTTCATTATTTTTAATTTCTAAATTTTACAATTAAAGATTTTTCATTGACATTTGTGATAATGCAATTATTTTCAAAATTTGCAATTAAAATTCTTCAAAAGTTGACTTTTCAAAATTATAACAAAATACTTGAAAAAAATTTATTATTTTCAATTAAAACTTAGAAAATTTCAATTATTCAAAAAGATTTTTATTGCAGATAATATTTGAAAAATTTAATTATATCTTAAAAAAGTGATTCAAAAATTATTTTGTGCAAGATTTGTTTATAATTATTTTTTACACTTTCAAAACCGATATAATTTACATTTTATACTAAAAAAAATGTTATATTTTGTTGGAATATTTGGAAGAAAAGTCAAAAAAATTGAAATTTTTTAAAATAAGAAGAAAAGTCTCAATTTTCTTAATTTCTCTGCAAAAAAATTTGATTTCCTGTCATTTCCCTGACTTTGATGACATGTAGCCACCCTGTCAATTATTTAAAAATACATTTTAAAAAATACGAAAGTCATGATCATTTCAATTACAAAATTTATTCTTTTCTCATTATCACTTATTCAGGGATACAATTATATAATTTGACTTTGAATTTCGATTCGATTTTGACTCTGTCATTGACTTTAATTTTAACTTTCATTTTCACTTTGACGTTAACTTTGATTTTCACTATCACTTTCACGTTGATTTTCATTTTTAATTTGACTTTCGAATTTAAAGTCAAAGTGAAGGTCAAAGAGAAAGTAAAAATGAAATTTGAAGTGAAAGTCAAAGTGGAAATGATAATAAGCGTCAAAGTAATGTCAAAATCGAATCGAAAGTGACAGTCAAATTACAAAATCGCACCCTAACCCTAAAGTTAGTGTCGTCGCTAAGCGTCAAAAAGAATGTTTTTTCCAAACCCGAAAATAATACAATATTCAAGTTAAAAAAGCACTTAGAAAAAATTTTTTACTCCCTAGGAGATATAAGACGTGAAATTAGTGACATTTTCATCTCTAAAAACCACAAATAATCACTATTTTTCTAAGAATATCAAATTGAGACAAAAAAACGTTATTAAAATTGTTTCGAAGCAACGATTTGAGACGTTTTTCGTCTGAATTTGATATTCTTAGAAAAACAGTGACATTTTTCGACACTAAGCGTCGACGCTAAGAAACATATTTTTATTCAATAATTAAATAAATTTTTTTTTAAATCTCCTTGAAATACAAAAGTCTTATTCAAGTTGAAAGAAATTTTTCCAAAAAGAATAAATTTTTAATTTGAATTGAATTTACATAATTTAGAAATAAAATTAAAAATAAATTAAAATTCTCAATTATAATTTGAGTCTATAATAGGTATATATTTATATATACAATTTCTTTTAAGATAATGGTTGTGACGAAAATACTCAACAGGTGTTCGCGTTCGTGGAGGGAAAATATATATATGAACTCTGTATTAGTGCATCACAATTTTCTACACAACAAAAATGGCCTACGCTATTGTGTCTGTATAACTTTATAACGTTTGACAATCGATCTATTTAGACGCTTTTACAATTAAAAAAAGAAAAAATGAAGAAAAAAAAACTATGAAATTTAAACAGTAAAAGCGTACATTATAAATATTCGATATAGAAACATAAATGAACTGTACTAATTAGTTAAGAAAATGAAAATTACGCTGTGTATAAATTATGAAATATAAAAAGCGATCGACAGAATTCTTTATGAACCAAAGTTTTAAAATTCTCTCTCATTCTTTTCATTAAATGACTTAAAAATGTGATAACTAGTTATTGTAAATTTTCAGTTTTCAATTTTTTGTTATTTTCCATTGTTTTTAATGATGTGAACATTATTCTTTTAATTTCGATTTTATTTATTTATTATTAAATTATTATGATAATTATTGTTATATAATTATTATAATATAATAATATAATATAAATTAAGGCAAATAAATCGAAAACATCCGGTCAATGAATAAAATATTTATTTATAAAGGATCTCGGACGTTAAAGATTATTTACATAATAATATAATATAATATAATAATAATATATAATTATTTTAATTATTTTAATTAATTCACTTGAGAAGTTTTTTATAAAAATCTTTTTTTAATTTTATTCATATAAATAAACTTTTCGAAATATTATCCAGATTAAAATATACGCAATGAAAAAAATTTATTTGATTTAAATATACGATTACCTGTCTATTTTCGAATAAATATTTACTTTCTTTATTTTTTTATATTTTATATAATTTTTATATTAGGTACATTATTTAAATTTTAATGACTTTCTTTTCATTTTTTAAAAATTTTGTATTTAATTTTAATATTCAACTATTTTTATTGTAATTTATAATTTATATTATAACTACTCTATTCTTTTCATTTCGCTTGTGAGAGAATTTTCATGCCCTCTAGGTGTCAGTTAACTGAACTTTATTGGCGCGAAATTCAAAAATAAAATATTTAATTAATAATAATAATAATAATACATAATTAATTAATATTTATAAAAAAAAATAATTTTGGTGGTAAATTTCAGTTTCCTGAAGTTAGCGTCAACGCCGAGCGTCAAAAAGAATTTTCTTCAAGAAATCAAAAAAGAGTCCAACAATGTTTTCAAGTGTTTTACATTAAAACGGACCCTGAATATTTTTTTAACTCTCTAGATAAATGAAAAAAGTGAAATTAGTGATATTTTCATCTCTAAATATCAAAAATAATTGTTTTTGACGCTAAGCTTCGACGCTAACTTCAAACACACTAAATTTCTTCTTAATATTTACTAAAATTCGCATCTAAATGAATAAAAATTTCATGACTATATAAATAGAAAATTAATCGTTCACTTGAATCAAATAAATTTCTTTTCAGCGTACGTAACATTATTATAAAAGAATAAAACTTAAAAAAAAAATTAGTCACTGAAAATAATAGAGAGAAATCTAAAACATATTTTTATTCGCGTTCATATATGGAATGTCAAGAAAATTGGAAAAATTCGAATTTTTTCCAATTGTTTGTATATTCGACCTGAGAAAGATGATAATTATTAATTGACGAAACAATTAATTAATTATCCAAATGATATCTCATCCCTTACATATCTGTGTTGTAATTTGTTCTATATATGTACGACAATCTTTGAAAAAAAAATTCGTCAATCGAGCATCGAGTAGATTTATTTTTAAATCTGAATTTTTAATGCACAATGTATGAAATTTAATTTCTTATATATTAACCGAAGGAATTAAATATGAAAACGGTTTCAATTTCCTATACAATATACATTGTCTTACAATACTTTTTTTTAAAAAGATTCTACTAACAGTTTTCTATTTTACAAAACAGAATTTTCTATATAATATATTTTTACTATACAAAAAATATTTTCTTTATGTGCATGATAGTTTAACAAAAATCTTTTTAATGTATAAACATTTATAATTTTTTCGTATATCAATAGAATATTTGTCAGTTAAAAATATAATAATTGTAAATTAATTAAATATCACAATTATTAAAAAAAAAAATTGACTATTTTATGGAAAAAAAATGTTTACACGCACTAATATTTTGTGTTGATGAATTTCATAAAAACTGACAGAAATGTATTGTATAATTAAGCATAAAATTTATGTGAGTGACGTTTAAAAAAAGGTTGAAAATGAAAATAAAAATCATATTACTAGACAAATTATTAGTTTTGTTCTTCTTTTTAATAAATCTCTCAAAATAGTTTTAATACATAGTCAAAATAGTTTTAATTTAATTATTTATAGAGTTGTTTCTTCTTTAAAATGGTTTATTAAGTAGGCATGAAGCATTCTTCGAACTGAAAAACAATTACGATGTTTTTAATTAAATTTTTCCTTTTTAAACGATTTAAAAACGAACTTTTTAAATTTAAATTAAACTTTTTAAATTTGCTTTTTAGTCAAAAATTGATAAAAACTAAAAATTAATTAAATTATTACTTGAAAAACTGTTGCATTTTCAGTTGATTGCATATTGAAAATTCCTTTGAATCATCACTTCCAGAAAATAAAACAGACATAACGTTTTCTTCATTTACATTACAGTCGTGTTGAGCAGAAAATCTAGAAAATTTACGTTTGGTAAAATTCTGAACGTTGATGATCAATAATGTAGAAGAAAAAATATTTTTCCCGTCAAATTTTTATAGATTTTTGTATAAAAATCATTTTTACAAAGTTTCTTGATTCATCATTTTTAGAAAAAAAAATTTTCAAAGAAATTTAATAAAATTTAATAAAAATTAATAAATTAATAAATTTAATAAAAAATATTTTTTTTCAATTTTTAAAACGTTATAAACTTTACCTACGAATCACTATACCAACTATACCAAGTAAGTAAACAGAAAATATAATAAAAATCCATTTTGTATTAACTGACAAATAAAATCCAGAAAATATTTAAATAATTAAAATTAAATTTTAATTTCAAAATAATTTAAACTTAATGATAGAGAATTTTAATTTAGTGATAAATAAATAAATTAAATAATTTAGTTTAGTGCTAATGGCAAACTAATTTTAATTTAGTGATAAATAATTTAATGTTCATTAATTTTTAATTTAGTGATAAGTAAATTAATTTTACTAAATAATTACAGTGAAAGAAACTATTTTTACATACGTGTGAGCTAATTCATGAGCAGCAACAATTATTGTTTTATACTGGCCATTATCATTTACAACTGCTAAATTATTCGGAAAATCGCAGGCAGAATTATTTATAGAAAAACCTTGGAAAAATAAATTAATTATTAAAAATTTCTTTTTTTACATCTTTAACGAAAAGTAAAATTTAATGTTTACCTAAAGTGCCTGGTAACCAACTATTCCAAACATCTTCTCTGTTATGATAAAATGAAACAATATTTATTATTTATTTATATCTCCAAATCTGAATTATTTATTCTCTCAATTTTATTTTAGTTTTAAAAAGACTTAGTAATTGACTGTTCACTATCAAATTAATAATATTTCACGATTTCAAATTAATAATAAAAAATAATTCTAATTAATACAAAATTTACTTCATGTAAACTAACAGTAAGTAAATAAATCTTCTCTTACCCTGACATTATTACTGCTACGTCAAACTCTAAATTCAGTGGATTGAAATGTTGGAATATTTTTTTTCTACTCTTTGTCAAAAAAATATTATGCTTTGCAAAATCATCCTTGAAAGAGAGAACAAAATTTTCTTTTGTTTAAAATATTTCACGAAATTTACTAAATAAGGAAAAATTCATAAAATAAAAGAAAAATTATTTTACCATCTGAACAATACCCGCAATATTTAAAGCAACTTGAGGTTTAGTTAAATTACTATAAACTTCGTTAACTGCCTGCCAGTATGTAGAAATATATTTTGATACTTCTGCCTCATTTGCAAAAAATCTAAAAATTACAAAGAGAAGAAATTTTTTTTTAAATTGTTTTTGTTAAAGTTTTTTTTTAAAAAAGTTAAAAAAGTTTAAAGTTTAAAGTTTTTAAAGTTTTTTTTAAAAAAAAAAAAAAAAAAGTTTAAAAAAAGTTTAAGTTTAAGTTTAAGTTTAAAGTTTTTTTTTTAAGTTTTTAGTTTTTTTTAAGTTTTTTTTAAAGTTTAAGTTTAAGTTTTTTTTAAAAGTTTTTTTTTTTTTTTTTGTTTTTTTTTAAAGCTGAACAATTTTTTACTCCTAACAATAATTAAATAAATAATAAGATAGTAATTAAATAAAAAATAATAAATACTAAAATAGTAATAAAATAAAAAATAATAAATAATAAAACAGTAATAAAATAAAAAATAATAAATAAAATCAAACAGTAGTAAAATAAAAAATAATAATAAATAATAAAATAAAAGTGAAATAGTAAATTATAATAAATAAAACAATAAAAAAAGTATCTTTTATTTCTACTTACGAACGAAATTTGCGATCTGTGATAATTAAAATCTGAGGATACACTATTTCTAAAAAATCATCGTCCGATGTTGTTAAATTATTAGAATTAAAACTTTCTGCATTATTTTGAATTGCTATTTGTTTTGCATAAACAAAATTTATGAAAACAAAAAAAAATGTACAGCAAGAAAATTTTCCCATTCTTTTTAATATAAATTTACAATTTGCACTTTAAAAAACAAGTAATATATTTTCATATTACGCAATGCACAATTTATATATGCGATTAAAAATATTCAATTATCATAAGAAAAGAATTTCTTCTATAGATAAATAAAACTACTTCTAAAAGGAATCATGCAAACGAAATTAATTCCTTTATCAATGAATAGAATAGCATAAAAATGTCAAATTATTAACAGCAACTGCTTTATAGAATTGAATGAGGAAATAATTTAAAATACAAATTTAAATTCTGCGTCAAACAAATAATGGACTTAATTCTTAATTTTGGCAATAATCGGACGGCTATTCAAAACAAAAGTTAATCTAATATCATAATTTCATATTTTAATTATTTTAATAGAATCAAATTAAAAAAAGCAAATTGAATTTTAAATTCGTTTTTGTAAAAACGCATGGAATTTAATTCTCAACTTTTAAAATAATTTAAAATTGCATTTGAATGAAAATTACAATTTTTTGTCGACAAGAAATAATGGAAATAATTGTTAAATTTTAGGTTATGTTATTTATTATTTTATTTATTACTGTATTTATTTTTCTAATTTATTTACTATTTTATTTATATTTTATTTATTTATTAATTATTTTTTATTAAAATGCAACTTTAAATTGTTTAAAATGCTGAAAATTTAATTATTTACGCTTCTTTTGAAACCAATTTAAAATTCGTAACTTTCATCAATTTACATATAGAAATCAACATTTATTTTATTTACTATTCCTACGCTTTATGAAAATTTGTAAAAAAATTCAGAATTTAATTTTTAATTTTTATAAATAAATGCCCATATTTCCTCTTTCGATAAATAATAATTTTGTTTTTGTGTATAAAAAAAAAAACTTTCGTGTATAAAACTATAAAAAAAATATTCAAGACATTCAAATTTTTCGCGCCTTTACGAGCAGGTGTAAAATTGGACATGCGCAGTTCACAGTTAGCGTTTCGGAGCACTCCGACAGCCTGACAGTATTAAATACGCTTATGTCAAAAGATACTACGTAAATTATTATATTTATTTATCAAAATGTCAAAAATTAAAGTCACAATGGAATGGAAAAAGCGCGTCAAGTCCGAATATATGCGACTTCGACAAATGAAGAGATTTAGACGCGCTGAAGAAGTTAAATTGGCATGGAACCATAATAGAAAGGTTATGACAGGTAAGTTTAGTATAGTTATTTCAAATCTATTTTTATTTCCAAATTTATTTCTTTTTCTCATAATAATATTTTCGAATTAAAAATCTTTTGAAAATAAATAAATTTTAGTGAATCTTTATTTATTTAGATCTAATTTTTTGTTAGGTATTAATGAACTGTTCATGTTGTTGATGTTCATTTTTAAATGTAATACATAAACAAAGTGTTGTAATTGTAATTTAAATTGTTATTGTAAATTTATAATTTATAATCATAAATTTGTGTTTTATAAATTGTTAAATTTTACATATTATAAAATTGTCATTTATATTCACTGTTAACTTGAAAGTATCAAATTGCAACGAATTGATACCAAAAATGTGGGTCAAATGAAGAATTAATCTAAATTTTCCGTGTCAATTTGATCCATTTTAGTATCTCGTTGATAGTTTCAAGAAAACTGTAAATTACGAAAATTTAAAACCTATTTTTCTAACAGAATTGCTGGATATTGAGAACAAATATTGGGCAGAAGGAAAAGCAATGTGGTTTGCAAAACAAGAAACGCATGTTCCTAGTATGAAAAAGGCTGAAATTAATAATGGCGAAGGAGACGTTCAAAATTGTTCGATAAAAATATTAAATTCAGTAACACCGATACCAACAATGTACACCTGGGCTCCAATTCAAAATAATTTTATGGTTGAAGATGAGACTGTTTTACACAACATTCCTTACATGGGTGATGAAATTCTCGATCAAGATGGCACATTTATCGAGGAATTAATCAAGAATTACGATGGAAAAGTAATACATTTTGAAAATATAGAAATAATCTCACTGACTCGCACAATTTGTCCTTTGGCAAAACAAATATAAAACTGCAACCAGCATACCCACTAATTTTTAAAAATTAAATATTTTTTCTGTTTTAAACCAACAGAAAATTTGAAAATTGAAGATGGAGCTGAAACTGACACCCATTAGCATCTACTAAATCTTCAAAATTAAAATTTTTTTTGTTTAAAACCAACAAAAAATTTTAAAATTAAAGATGATGCTGAAAGAGACCCCCTATCAGTATCCACTAATGTTTCAAAATTCAACATTGGTTTAAAACATTTCAAAAATTAAGTTGGTGCTAGTTTCAGCTTCCTGCAACAAACAGAGAAGAAAACAAAGTAACAAATTTTTTTATAGGTTCATGGGGATAGAGAATCAGGCTTCATGGACGATGCAATTTTCGTAGACTTGGTGAATGCTTTATCCAACTGTGAGAAAGAAGATAAAGAGAAAGAAGCACCAAAGAAAGTGAAGGAATCTCTAAAAGAGAAGGAGAATAATAAAAGTGATGATAAAGAGAAAGGTGATGAACAATCGCAAAAAAATTATCCTTCAAGTGTTCCCTTTCCATCTATGCAAGTCTTCTATGTAAGTTCGAAACATAATGTTGTACATACTTCCATAGCATCTTCAATTTATTTTTCTTTTTACAGGCAATTCACAGTATGTTTCCCGATAAAGGAAAACCAGACGAACTCAAAGAAAAATACATCGAACTAACCGAAAGATCCGATCCAAATGCTCTACCACCCGAGTGCACACCGAATATTGATGGAATTAACGCCAAAAGTGTTTCTCGAGAACAGGCTATGCACTCTTTTCACACTCTCTTTTGTCGTCGATGTTTCAAATACGATTGCTTCTTACATCGTAAGTATTTTAAATTCATAATTTTTTACTAAAAGGTTTTCCTTTAAAAAAAATCCTAAAAGGGAGAAAACCAACCTCCTGATTGGAGAAAAAAAGAAAAATAATCTAAAATAGAAGTATTCGAATCAATTCAAATTGTGTATGATTCTCTGACTAATGTCGCAGCCAAGGAAACATCTCGAGGTAAAATTATAAATTTTGAATGTACTTCCTCAGCTCACAAATATAAGGAATCGATCATCGCTGTAATCAATCATTCAAAAATACGTGTCAAAAGCTTATGAAAGAGAAAATTGAACTTAAAAAGGTTTTCTTATTTTTAGGTCTGCAAACCTCTCATCCGGGACCAAGTGCACAGAAGCGTAAAGGCCCCGACATGAAATCTTTTCCTGAACCCTGTGGTCCTGAATGTTACATTCATTTAGTAGGTTTAGAAACTTTTATTTTCTTGCTTTTAACGTAATTTGCTAAAAACGTTTTCCTTTTAAGTCAATCAACCAAAAATTACCCAAAAAAACGTGTTCCTAAAGTTACCGACACACAGCATCGGGAACTGTTTCAGTTTTTTGGAGATTAGAGAAGAAAATGTTACTTCGTTCACCTCGGGAGTCAAAAATCTGTTCGTGGCACAGTTTTTAATCTTTAACCTTTAAAAATTCGTTTCTTCCGTATTACGCGAAAAATCTTTTTGATGCTAAGTGTCAATAACTTTAAGAACATAAAAACAAGACAAAAAGTACTTGGACTGATTCTAAAAATTTCAGGAGGGAATAAAAGAGAAATTAGCAGCACAAGCAGCTGACGTAAAAGAAGAGGATGGAGAAGAGAAAAAAGGTGGTCCTAGAAAAGTTCGTAAACAAACAAGTGTCGATTCGGGAAACGAGGCTAGTAGTGAGGACAGCAACGACAGTAATAAATATCTACAAGGAGAAGGTTGTCCAGGTACTTATTTTTTCTCCTAAATAAAAAACTCAGGTTCCTAAAGTTAGCATAATAATAGTTTTCCAAGACGACGACAACTTCAGGAACAAAAAAACTTATCTTCCATAACTAACACTTCTTGTTTTATCCTTTTCAGACTTCTCCCAAAATGTGAATAAAGATTCCAAGCCCGATGAAACAATTGACGATCAAAAGCAACTTGAAAATCAAACACCCTTCTCTCTAATGACAACGGATCATCGAGCAACAATGGAGAGTAAATTCTCCTGGACCGGCTCTGAACAAAGCATATTTCGTGCACTCCACAAAGCCTTTCCCGGAAATCCTTGTGCTTTAGCTCAAATAATGTTGACCAAAACTTGTCAAGAAGTCTACAAATTTTCCCAAAAAGAAGCAGCCGACATTCCGGCCGTCGAGAGCCTAAAGGACCTAACACCACCCAGAAAGAAGAAGAAAAAGCATCGTCTCTGGTCGATGCATTGCAGAAAAATACAACTCAAGAAAGATTCTGGTAAATCTCTAAAAATGCCATTACTCTCAAAAAGAAACAAATGTTGCTGAAGTTAGCATCGACGCTCAGCGTCGGAAATAAGTTTCTTCCAATTATTTGAGAAAGACGCTATCTTCAGGAACCTAAAAATAATCCCTTTTAACAAAAATATTTCCTTCTTTCACACAGGTGCAAATCATGTCCACAATTTCTCTCCCTGCGACCATCCAAATCAACCATGCGACAATTCGTGTCCCTGCATTCAAGCGCAGAATTTCTGCGAAAAATTCTGTCAATGCAGCAGCGAATGTCAGAATCGATTTCCCGGTTGTCGATGTAAAGCTCAATGTAACACTAAACAATGTCCGTGCTATTTAGCGGTACGAGAATGTGATCCAGATTTATGTCAAACTTGTGGTGCTGATCAATTTCATATTACGAAAATATCGTGTAAAAATGTTAGCGTTCAACGTGGACTCAGTGAGTTATTTGTCATTTGTACTAAAAATAAGTTTTTAAAAAATTAATGGAGTGTGTACGTATATTAATGGCTTATTTTTTTTCTACAGATAAACACTTATTAATGGCACCGTCTGACGTTGCTGGCTGGGGAATTTTCCTAAAAGAATCCGCGGGAAAGAATGAATTTATCTCCGAATATTGTGGAGAAATTATAAGTCAAGATGAGGCCGACAGACGAGGCAAAGTCTATGACAAATACATGTGCAGCTTTCTGTTTAATCTAAATAATGGTAAAAAAATCTCTTTAAATTAAAAAAATCTCTTAACTATAAAGAATTTATTAATTTCTTTTCCAAAATTTTTCAAGCTTTTTCAAATTTTTTTTATTACAATAATAGTGGCATTTTCATATTTAAACGCTAACGTCGACGCTAAAAATCGAAGACTATTTTTTTTAAAGATTTTTAGAGATCAAAATGTCACTAATTTCATTTTTTTTTCATTCAATTCTGCATTCAAATTATGTTCCGGGCCCTTTTTTACCCAAAAGCATAAAAAAAAACTGTTAGCGTCGTCTCAGAGCGTCGAAAACACTTTTTTTCGCAAAATAAAAAAAAAATCAAACAATTTCCTCACACATTTTAGTTTGAAAAAGTGCCAGGAACATTTTTTAATTCCCTAGGGAAAAAAAATTGAAATTAGTGTCATTTTCATATCTAAAAACAGAAAAGAATAGTTTTTGACTCTTAGCGTCGACGCTAACTTCAGGAACATAATAATATTTAATTTTGAAATTGCTTCTGTTTCGTTTTCGCTTTTTATTTCACGGAATAATTTTTGAAAACATTTCTAACGAAAGAATATTTCGTTCATTTAAAAGTTCTAATTTTTTTTAACATAAAGAATATTTTTCAAATTAATTTTTTAATTACTTTGAAAATTGTTAATTCATTTTCTAATTTTTGTCACTAATTAAAATTAATTGTTCGCAGATTTTGTCGTTGACGCGACTAGGAAAGGAAATAAAATAAGATTTGCAAATCATTCTATTAATCCTAATTGTTATGCCAAAGTTATGATGGTAAATGGCGATCATAGAATTGGCATTTTTGCGAAAAGGGCAATTCAACCTGGCGAAGAATTGTTCTTTGATTATAGGTAATTACTAAAATTATTTTAAAAAATATCTTAATAAAAAAAATATTGTAAAAAGTATTATAAAAAATATTTTTAAAAATATTTTAAAAAATATTTTTAAAAATCTGTTTAAAAATATTGAAAAAAATATAAATTAAAAATATATTTATTAAAAAAAATCTTTATTAAAAAATATATTTATTTAACGAAAAAAATTACTTATTTTCATTTTTATTACCACTTTTTGCAAAATAATTAACCAGCATTTAATTATTTCAGATATGGACCAACAGAACAACTGAAATTTGTTGGCATTGAACGTGAAATGGAATTTCTGTAATTAAATTAGAGATCTACTCGAACAAAATCGAATTAAATTAGCCAATTCCGAAGTTGAATTTTGGAATTTTCAATTGGTCAGTTATTATTGTAAATGTACGTTTTAAATTATTAAATTATACATTTAATAAATAATTTATACCTTAAATTATACTTTTACCGAATAATTTATATTTTTCAAATTCTACTTTTAATAAATAATTTATATTTTAAATAATACCTTTAATAAATAATTTATATTTTAAATTAAATTGTTAGTAAATAATTTATACTTTAAATTATAATGTTATTAACATCGAATAAATAAAATACGAGAAATTGTTTAAATAAATTGAGTTTTTATTAAACCCATGAGAAATGATTAATAATATTATTTATAAAACAGGGACGTGCAATATCAACATGTAAGTAAATTAAGAATAAGAATTATATAATTAGTTAATTGAATTTTCATACCAGGGCGTATATAATTAAATAAAGTTCTAATTAATTTGCCCCGGAGAAATTAATTCATGCAGATTTCCCAAAAGTCCCCAAGCAAAAATAATAATAATTATTATTATTATTATTATTATTATTATTATTATTATTATTAGTAATAAAATTATAATTTTAATTTTAATAATTAATAATAATTAATGATTATAATAAAAATAATAATAATAAAATAATCTTGTCTAATAAGATTAGTACGATTAATACTTGTTATTAATTAGGATTATGATAATTATTTATTATCTAGTTGATTATTATCTTAATTAAAACAAATATCAACGAAAAGAAAATGTCAAGGAAGAGGAAGAAGCACAATTTTGAAAATTTCCTTCATTAGGGACCGTTGAACTTAAAGTATTATTATAACATCGCGTGCTTGCGGGAGTTATTTTGAACACACTATAGAAAAGCACAAGCTCAAGATAGAGTCGCTTTCCAGCCACCAGTTGCAGTCGCGACCGCGAAAGCGGGCCGACAAGAATTTTGTTCAACTCGTCTTCACTTTTATGAATTACAACACAAAAAAGAAATTTCCAGTGCTTCCTTAAATGAATTTCTTTACGAAATGTGCGAATTCTAAACAAATAATGAAAATAATTAAAATTAATTTTTATACATTTGAAAAAATGTCATGTATGTTTAATGCAAAAAATAAGTGAATTTTTCTTTTATTTTCAAAATGAATGACGACCAAACATTTTATGAAATTAGTTTCAAATAATAAATATAAAATTTTGAGTGAATTTTAGTGATACTGAAGAAAAGGGAAAAAAAGAAAAAAGTCGATAAAGAAAATAACTATGGAGAACGGCGTTTTTGAAGACGAAGGTAATAAACAAAAAAAAAAAGAGTGCATGTCAACTAATGTATAAAGTACTATTTTTATATAGCTATCTAATCTTCCTTTTTTTCACGAATTAAAAGCGTACTGTTTGTTAGAATTAAAAAGAATATTGTTTGCAAGAATAAAAATAAATTACACTAAAATTTTTAATGTTTTTTTTCTATTAAAACTATTTTCAATTTTAAACGTTTTTTTACCGTTTTCAATTTTTAATGTTTTTTTTCCATTAAAACTATATTCAAAAATTATTAAATTGTACAAAGCTAAAATCTGAACGTTCAAAACGACGAAATTTGTTGACAAAATAAATATTTTCTAAAATTGCCCCTTAAAAAGCAAAAGTTTAATTTAAACTCTAGTTTTTCTAATAGATAAAAATAATAATTTTTTTTTTGCAATAAAATTTTAATTCGAAATCTAAAATAGATTTCGTTTATTCGAACATTCGGAACTTTATATAGGGACAAAAAAATATAAGTTCTCATTATAAGTACTCGAAGTAATTAAATCTAAAGCAAGTAATTGAGTTTGAAATTTTCAGTTTTAGTTAGAAAAGCATTGAACGTGATATTTATTTAAAATGGAATCGAATCGAATAGTTTCTCAAAGCCTTGGAATTCCTAGCCAACGTATATATACGTACTTTAATATATGAAATCTAGCGTATCATATACATTTGATATGATTTTTCCTCATCTTTTTCCACAAAATTTGCATTCATATATATTACATTCCATTCCATTGATAAGAAGCTATATCTTAGATTCGTCCTATACACATTCTTTTTTTCTCCAACTTATTCTTATCGAGATTTCCTTTTTTTAAAGGGAAAAAAAAATTGATACGAAACATCGCAGAGATAAAAGGGATTACTATTTTCATCCGGGCAATATATTCTCAACAAAAATTTTAACAAAGAACAATAAATTTTGTATTATTTAATTTTTATTTCCCGCATTTTCCGCTATTTATTGAAAAACAAAATATATATTTCTAATTCAACAAATGGAATTTTAGTATTTCGTATTTTTTACTATTTCGTAGTTTTACCATTTCGTAGTTTTACCATTTCGTACTTTTTAGTATTTAGTATTTTCTAATATTTTGTACTTTTACTATTTCGTATTTTCTAATATTTTGTACTTTTACTATTTCGTATTTTTTAGTAATTCGTAATTTTACTATTTCATACTTTTTTAAATTTATAGTACTTTTTAGTATTTGGTATTTTTAGTAATTAGTGTTTTAATTTTTCCTATTTTTTATTATTTCGTATTTTTTACTATTTAGTATTTTTAGTAATTAGTTTGTTTTAGGTTTTCGTATTTTTTATTATTTCGTATTTTTTAGTATTTAGTATTTTTACTATTTTACACTTTTTACTATTTAGCATTTTAGTATTTTATTTTTTAATTTTTATTATTACTATTTTTGTTTTTGTTTTTTTCGTACTTTTTAGTATTTCGTATTTTTAGTAATTAATGTGTTTGATTTTTTTGTATTTTTTACTATTTCGTATATTTTAGTATTTCGAATTAAATAAAAAATAAATTATTAAAATTAAATTATTATATAATTAAAATTATTTAGTTCATAACTAAATCTAATTTAGACAGTAAAAATGATTAAATACTACAAAACATACTAAACACAAAAAATTCCAAATACTAAAATATAAGAAGTACTAAAAAATATGAAATAATAAAAAAATAAGTAAAACTAAAAAACACTAATTACTAGAAAATATAAAATATTAAAAAAATATTAAATAGTAAAAAATACTAAATACTATTTAATATTTTTCAGTATTTTTTATTTTCAACTAATTAGTGTGTTTTAGTTTTTCCTATTTTTTAGTATTTAGTATTTTTAGTAATTAGTATTTTAATTTTTCGTATTTTTTTATTCTTTCGCATTTTTTAATATTTAGTATTTTTACTATTTCGTATTTTCATTATTTCGTATTTTTTAATATTTAGTATTTTTAGTAATTAGTGTGTTTAAGGTTTTCATATTTTTTATTATTTCGTATTTTTACTATTTTACACTTTTTACTATTTAGCATTTTAGTATTTTATTTTTTAATTTTTATAGTATAACTATTTAGATTTTTGTATTTTATCGTACTTTTTAGTATTTCGTATTTTTTTTCTTCGTATTTTTTACTATATTTAGTATTTTTAGTAATTAGTGTGTTTGATTTTTTTGTATTTTTTACTATTTCGTATATTTTAGTATTTCGAATTTTTTACTATTTTGTATTAAAATATATTTAAATTATTATATAATTAAAATTATTTAGTTTATAACTAAATCTAATTTAGAATGTAAAAATTATTAAATGCTAAAAAAATACTAAACGCAAAAAAATTCCAAATATTAAAATATAAGAAATACTAAAGTATTTCGAACTTTTTAGTATTTAGTATTTTTTATATTTCTTATATTTTAATATTTGGAATTTTTTTGTGTTTAGTATTTTTTACTATTTAGTATTTTTTTTAATATTTAATAATTTTTACTGTCTAAATTAGATTTAATTATAAAGTAAATAATTTTAATTAAATTGTTAATATAATAACTTATTATTAGTTAAATTCTCTTTAAGTGAATTTTAATAAAAATAACTAAAACTTTGATAACTAAATATATTAGTGAAAGTTGACTAATTTATTAGTTATTTTCTACTAAGAATTAGTTAATTTTTACTAATAAGTAGTTAATTTTGAATAATAATTAGTTTAATTATTCTAATAATTAGTTAATTTCTAATACTAGTTAGTTATTTTTTATTAATAATTAACCTTTTTTTTTACTAATATAATTAGTTAATTTCTCCTAAAAATTAGTTTAAAAAAATTTTCACCTAACAATCAGTTAATTTCTACTAATAATCAATCATTTTCTATACTAATTCAGATTTAGATAACATTATTTCCTATATTTTCCACCATATCCTCATTTTTTAATTGAGAAAGAGTTATAAATAATTTAATAAATGTGTGACATCAGGTGACGTAAAGTTTTAGCTAAAATTCAAACTACATTTGAGGTGTACAACTACGCCTCGGGTTATCATCATTTAATAAATAGTAGAGAAACTTGTTGAAGTAGGTGCACATATATGCAAACGTCAAAATTCATATAAACTTGGATTTTTGCACATTTTTTCAAATATAATTTCTTTTTCAAAAGAACAAACAAAAAAAAAAAACTCAACTCACACGTTTTTAAATATTTGCGCAATACCATAACTGAATCAATGATTTAATGAAATACTATCTCAACAACAACACACAAAACAAAAAAAAAAGAAAAGAAAATCAACAAACAAGAGGCGCATGTAGAAACTGTGAACTGTCAATACCAGGTACAACTGGCACACTTCCTAACAATCTAAATAATGTCACTATTCATAATCTGTTTGAAATTTTACCGCAGCATCAATATTTTATATTACATTTCACCAGATTTTTTAAATTCAAGAGCAAAATTTTTTTATCCATTATTTTTTTTTAATTTCTTCTCTTTATTTCAACAATTTGTTGTTCAAAATTTTTTCCAGATAAAATCTTTTTTCGTGTTATAATAATAGTAATAATTTAGATTAATAAAATTTTATATCAACAATTTTTATAAATTTAAAATTATTTTAATTATTAATTTACTTTAATTTATTTTTTTGAAGTAAATAGACTTCAAAATAAATTATTTTTAATTCAAATTAATTTAATTATTAATTTTCTATTGTTTTCAAAATAAATAATTAGGTATTAATTAAAATTAATTAATAATTGAATTATTAATTTACTATCGATTGGAAAATAAATTATTATGAATTAAAATTAATTAATAAATTTATTTATTTATTAATTTCGTGAATAAGAATGTTGTAAATTAGCTATAAACTAAAGATAATTGAATTACAATTACAATATTAACACTCAAAGTTGTGGATATGTTTTGAATTGAATAGAGATAGATACTCTGAAAGATGACTAAATTAGATTAACTTCTTGGCTAAGAAAATCACTCGAAACATTTTGATCTTATGAATAAGAAGACGAATTCTCTCAATACTTTGCAGCACACACATAAGTATGGAATAGGAACAGTCGCTAATTATCTGCTAATGAATTATTTAACATCAAAGAAAACTTCAATTGATGAAATTACATGCTGTATGAATTCATGCATTCTGCAGGTAGTTAATGCAATTTGCAAAATCCTAATCGAATATCGATTTCTTATAATTAAAATTAATAATTTCAAAGCTGACATAATTTTAGAATTTAATAGTCAAAAAAATATATAATTTTCTTTCTGTAAAGATTTCAGCTGATTAAAACTTTATTACCATCAATAACGTTGAAAATGCACTTTCTTGATAAGATTATTTTCTGCATAATATGATATAGAAATATAAAAAGTGCAATTTTTATACATCAATTTTTCTTTTTAATGACTTTGGTTGCGGAGTTTGGAACTTTTACTGATCAACGATTTAGAGGAAAAAATATTTTTCCAAGCAAATTGGAATTTTTTATATAAACTTTTGCTCGTATTTGAATAAATTCTTATGTCCGTAAAATTTTGAAATTTGAAGGTTTCGAAATTTAGGGGAAAAATATTTTTCCATGCAAATTTTGTATCTACTTTTGAATAAAAGCTCCCTAAAATATGAGCGTTTAGAAATTTAGAGGAAAAAATATTTTCCATGCAAATTTTCCATCAATATTTGAATCCATGAAATTTTTTATATTTGCAAAGAAACTCACAAGAGGAAAAAATATTTCCCTAAGCAACTTTTGTACCTTTTTGAATTGATTCACTCGAAAGTTCAAAATTTTAATGAAACAAATTTCTACAAAGGTTTCTTGAACCATTCTAAACGAAACAATTTTTTAAACTGAAAAATTAACTATTTTTCTCTGGCGTGAAACATATAAATTATATTTAATCGTTGATCGTAAATGTAGCGAAACCTAATTACTACAATTTTTCTACAAAACTTCCAATAAAAATAAAAATCCAAACAAAATTCCTCATTGTTATTGAGCAAATAAAAATTTCGAATTCAGTGGATCCCAACATTTTACAATCACAAATTGAACTTGAACTACACTTAAAAACAATTGAGACTCTGACCTTCTATTCGTCAATTATCAGTTAGTAACAGAATCAGTAATGATCCTTAGTGCTTGGCGCTTAACGTTTATATGCAAGTTACAAACGGAAAGAGATAAAATTATCTCCAACCTTGAAAAGATTCTGTTTAAAAAAAAAATCAAAAAAAAAAAAAAAAGAAAGAAAAAGTTTCATATATTAAACAGTTTAATTCCAAACACGTTGCTTTTCAAAAAAAGTTAAAAGTCAAAGTTAAAATCAAAAAAGAAACTTTTCTATTTCTTTATCGATTCGTTTTTTTCTGCCAATTATACTTGGGAAGAATTTTTTTTTCAAGTTGATGGTAAAGAGTTTACAATCCGTGCTAATTGAAAAGCGAGTTCTTTTTTAAATTCATTCTCTTTGATTCGTCATATAATATTGAAAGAGTTTTAATTCACTTGAATTAATAATTATAACGAAAAAAAAGAACTATAATTACCGAACTCGCGGGGACTAAATTGAAAAAGAAGAAGCAAAGAGCAAAAACTAAACAAGAACATCTCTTTCTTTCAAAATAGTTTACTTTGGCTTTTTGCCAGAGATTTCTAAAGTCTAAACTTACTACTCTGAGATTAATTTCGAAAAAGGTAAAAAAAAAATTATACAAAAATAGTTACATATTTGTTTTTTTTTTAATTTGACTTTGATCTCTGATCGAAATTTAACAAAAAGAGTTATTTAACTTTTAAATAAATAAATAAACAAATAAATAATCAAATAAATAAGTAAATAAATAAATAAGTAAATAAATGAGTAAATAAATAAGTAAATAAATGAGTAAATAAATAAGTAAATAAATAAGTAAATAAATAAGAAAATAAATGAATAAGTAAAGAAATAAGTAAATAAATAAAATACGAACGAAGTTAAAGTCCACAACGTTTGTCAACGAAATAAATTTATTTAATGCATTCAAGTATTATTTTTAATTTAATATTTAATTGCAAAATAATTATTATCAAAATATAAACATCAATCTTTTATTTCGAAATATTTTTGTGACAATATTGCAGCGTCATTTTTAATTAATTTATTAAGTTTAAAATTTTTTTTCGTTGATCAACGTTGTGGACTTCAACATGGTAAATACGAAAATAATTAAAATCTACTAAAAAAAAGAAAAAAGTTAAACTTAAAAGCAAACGAAAATAAATTGCACTGCTTTTTTTAATGAACAGAAATTTGAAAAATTATGTCCATTTTTTCCAAATGAAATTTTTTGAATAAATATGTAACAAAATGATAAATTATGATGTTTTTTTCGCACTGAAATTAAAAAAAGTTGATGTCAAGTTTAATATATTTTTTTTATTCATCTATTTTATCATTTGAATAATATAATTAAATTATCTAAAAGGCTAGAGTCGGTCAATTATTTTTTAAACAAAAATTGAAACGAAAATCTTTTCTTAAAATAAAAATGATCTTCTGATCATTATTTTTGAGCTATTAATAAGATGGTAGTGAAACAATAGTTCCAACATCGATTTACTAGTGTAAGCTTTTAGCACGCATCTTCTCAACAATCGACCTTATTTCCTTTTGTGGAAGAGAATGTACACAGTTGTATATACACATAATAGAAACAGAAAAAATTAATTAGAATTTAAATTAGAATCAACAAATTGAAAGCATAAGCAATTTCTACTGAAACTACTGAAAAAATTCATTCCACTCTCTCTAAATTTAAATTAGTAAAAATGTTTACTAATTTGAATTAGTGACTGACTTATTTTGTTTTGGAATAAAAAATACGACAAAGCAAAGATGACAAACAAAAATTTAAAGAAAATTTAAATAATAAATTTCTCCAAAAAATTTTGTTTTATTTAGAAACATATAAATCAAATTTTGTGTGATTTACCTATACATATGAGCGAAAGTGTAACTTGCGATGATAAATAAGTCACAGCTGCTTAGATGAATTGCCAAATATTATATGAACTATTTAGCATAATATAACTTTCCCGAAATAGTCAGAAACGAAAAAGAAAATTAAGCTCGTCTTTGTCCAGCAAATAATGATTTAGAAATTTTTAACGTAAAAAGAAGAAAATTTTTTTTTTACAAATATTTTCATAAATTATCGATTGCAATAAAAATTGAAAACAAATTTTTCACTTAGAAACTTATTTTTGACACACTCAGAATAAATTATTTTTGAATTATATTTTGTTGTATAAACATTATTTTTAATTTATTCTAAATAAAGTTTTTTCAACCTTAGAGTTGATTACGTAATTTCATTTTTACTTTCACTTCTATTTTCACCTTCACTTTGATAGATTTTTATTTTCACTTTCACTTTGATAAACTTTTATTTTTGCTTTTATTTTCACTGTCACTTTGATATTTTTATTTTTACTTTCACATTCAGTTCACTTTCACTTTGACAGAATGTAAAAAAAATAAAAAAAACTGTCAAAGTGAAATTGGAAATAAAAGTGAAAATAAAAATCTATCAGAGTAAAAGTGAAAACGAAAGTAAGAATAAAAATTCATAAAATAAAAAATAAAAATCTTTCAAAGTGAAAATAAAAATGAAAGTCAAAGTAAAAATGAAGTCACATAATCGACCCTCTGAATAAATATTTAGCTGATTTAAATAAATATTTGCTTCCTTGAAATAAATTCAGCGTTTGAAGAAAGAATTTAATCACTTGAAGCAAATTTTTAGTTGAACCGAACAAATCAAGTAAATTTTTCCTGACTTTAGTGACGCAAAATTATTGCAGTAAAAATTTAATTTAAAAAATAAGAAATAAAACAACGTTCAGAACTTTAGTATCATAGTAGATACGAAAAAATCTAGACAAAATTGATTTTGCTTTATATATAAGTATAAAAATTTCAACTCGAAAGAATAGGTTCTGTGCAAAAGCTAGATAAATTTGTTTCGACTACAAAAAAAAGTAAAGTGAAAGCAAGCTTTTACAAATTCTTAAAATTTTAAAATAAAATTCATAAATGTAAAAAAAAGTATTAAAATTAAAATAAAAATTCCCTGTGCGGGACAAAAAGCTTCTTTATCTTATTACACCCAAAAAGAAAATTAGTATAAATTTTTCTTTTAATTTGGGGAGAAAATGCGACAAAGCAAAATTTCTGCGCAATTTTTACTATTTCCAGAGAGTAAATTTTGCAATTTCCGAAGTATAGTGAAAATAATTGTACTTATTCGAACGTAGCAGAATTTATTTAGAAAATAGCAAAAGTTTTCCCAGAAATGCGCACAAGTTCCACACAGAGTTTAGGTTTAGTTTAAGTTTAGTTAACTAACGTTTAACTCGGAAAATACAAAATAGTAAAAGTGAGACTCTATATTTTTTTCCGTGTTCCAATTAAAATTTACATAATAGTAATTAATTCCCCTTCTATAGGAATAAGAAAATTAAATAAAGAATTGAAATTACACTTTAATGTTTACTTCATCAAGAGGAAATGTCTCCTTTTTTTTGCATTGTATAAACTTTAACTTTTACACTTTAAAACCTTAACGTGAATCTTATAAACGAAACAGCTTTTCATGGTGAAAGCGCATCCTTAAATGGTTTTCTTTAAGAGCCTCGAGCTTTGTACGATATTGAACAACTGACGGAAGGATTTTTATTGTATAACAATATAGAACTTCTTTTATCCATATAAAAGTAATATATTTTTACATGAAGAAACCAAATAGCTGAGATAACTAAACTAATTTCTTAAAAAAAAGGAACAAAAAAATATCTCAACTAAAACAGTTAAAAAGTTAAAATAACAAGTACTAAAAATAACTAATTATTAGGGAACAAACGCTATCCAACCATAGTGAAGAAAAATAAAATTCACCAGTTAATACAAAAACGTTTATTTGTATTTTCCAACTGTTCAATTTTATTTTTTCCGCAAGAACAAACAATTTAGAAAATAAAATCATTACCTTATTTTCTATAAAAATTAGAAGAAAATAAGTTAATTTCCTATTTCTATGAGAATTAGAGTTTATTACCTTATTTTCTATAAAAATTAGAAGAAATTGCTCTTTTTTACAAACCCAGTGAATTTTTGTATTTATGCAAAATTTTTTAATTATAAGCATATAATAGGAACAATAATTAAAATTCTTCTCTCATGTATCAAAGAAATCTACATAATCCAAGATTAGTGCATGATTAAAGTGACACATAAAACATTTTTAGATAATGGTGAAAAAAATTCGAGTTAATTTATTAGAGGCAGAAGATTTTTTATTTATTTCGTAAACACGAAATAAATTAAAATTTCATTCATACTCTAATTTTTTTAAACATAAATAATTTCGAAAAATAAATTTAAAACTATGGAAAAATGAGAGAAATTAATAAAAATCAGAAACGTAAATTAAACAAATTTTAAAACTAAATTAATTTCAATAAAATTTTGAAAGTTCAAAATGAATTAATTTTTTTCAGTTGCAATTTTTTATTTTTACTTTGGATTCGATTTTAACTTTCACTTTGAGTTTCCTTTTCACTCTGACTTTAACTTTGATGTTGAACTAAAATTCAATTTATTAAAAATAAAGTTCACTTTTATTAAAAGAAAATTTCAAATGATTCGAAATAAATTTCAATTGATTCAAAATAGAGTTCAATTCATTCAAATTTCAAAACAAATTTAAATTCAAATTTCAAAATAAATTTCAATCAGGGTGGTCACAATTTTCAGTTTATCAATTTCCCAGATATTTCCCAGACAATTTACTGACATTAAAATTATTTTCCCTGACAAAATTCATTTTACAGGAAAATATGAAACTTTACGAATAATGAGTAAAATTTATAAATTTTAATAATTTCTAAAAATTAAAATTATAACCCCACGTGAATTCAATTATTTTCTACAATTTTCAACTAGACTTCATTTCTAAATCAATTATTTTAAATAATTTTTCGAAAATTCTTCTAGAATTCAATTATTAAAATACAAAAACTCAATTTTTTAAAATTATTGTAACTGTCCGTGATTTTTTTCTTAAGTTATTAAGGTGAAATATTTTTAGAAAATTATAATGAAGAAATTCTTACAATTAATTTTTTTTTTAAATATTCAATTTCTTTAAAGAATTTTTGTATAATTTAAAAAAAACTAAATATTTTTTTGATGAATTTTAATTAAAAATTTTGAACATGATTTTTTCTCCAAAATGTTAAAAATAAATTATTTTTTGTGTGTATTTGAATTTTCGGAAATGTGTAGTTGAAAATATTGAAAACATTGAATTTAAAAAAAAACATAAACTAATTTTCATTAATTTTCATTTTTAAATTTTACCTTTAAAGATTTTTCATTAACATTTTTGATAATTCAATTATTTTCAAAATTTGCAATTAAAATCCTCTAAAAGTTGATTTTCCAAAATTGTAACAAAATACTTGAAAAAAATTAAATATTTTTCAATTAAATTTTAGAAAATTTCAATTATTCAAAATTTAATTAATTTTTTGAAAATAATTGAATTTCTTAAATAAATTTCTGTATAATTTAAAAAAAAGTAATTAATTTTTTCATGAATTTTAATTAAAAATTTTTAACCTAATTCTTTTTCCAAAATGTTAAAAATAATTCTAAAATATTATTTTTTGTGTGTATTTGAATTTCCGGAAATATGCAATTAAAAATATTGAGTTTTAAAAAATTAGAAGCTAATTTTCATTAATTTTACATTTAAAGATTTTTCATTAACATTTTTGATAATTCGATTATTTTCAAAATTTGCAATTAAAATCCTCTAAAAGTTGATTTTCCAAAATTGTAACAAAATACTTGAAAAAAATTAATTATTTTCAATTCAATTTTAGAAAATTTCAATTATTCAAAAAGGTTCTTTACTACAGATATATTTGAAGAATTTAATTATATCTTAAAAAAGTGATTCAAAAATAATTTTTGAAAGATTTGTTTATAATTATTTTTCGCAATTTAAAAATCAATATGAGTTGCATTTTATACTTAAAAATGTAGTATTTTGATGCAATATTTGGAAAAAAAAGTCGAAAAAGTCGCAATGTTTGAAAATCAGTTGAAAAAAGTCTAAATTTCCTTAATTTCCCTGGTAAAAAAATTTTTTTCCTATCATTTTCCTGACTTTACTGATAAAAATTTTGTTCTTCTGATATTTCCCTGACATGACGTTACTGACATGTGTCCACCCTAAATTTGAAAAAATGTAAATTGAGCATAATAGGAATTACAAATAATTATTAAGAATCACTCAAAAATTAATAAAAGTTTTTACTATTAAATAGTAGCTAAAAAAAAAATTCAGATTAAAAGCACAAAAAACAACCTTAAAAAAAGTAATAACATTTTTTAATTAAATCTTTAATCAAACATCAAACTAATGATTCGAGAAACGTTGATAAACATGAGGTCCACCAATAAATTTCAATGCTGGAATTGAGAATCTATGGACAGCAAATCATCAATTTATAACAGAGGGAGGAGAAAATGAGGGACATTAACTCAATAATAATTAAGCGTATAATTATTATTCACATTACTGCATTAATAACAATGTTTTCTTAATTATTCGATTATTTTATATACGAATGTTGCTCAAGTTTCTTTCTTTTTTTTTTTTGTTTTTTTAATAAACAACAAAGGAACTACTCCTTGAAACTTTCAGGTCTTCGTTAAATTGTACTGCAAGCTCCGTTACAGTGTACCAATCTGGCTGATTTAGTTATAAGAGTCATAAATTAATTTGACTTTCTCATGCGATGGCAAGTTACTAGTTTCAACTCAAGTACAGTATCAAAGTTTAAAGGATAGTTGTAAGTCACTTCGTTCAGTGTGTAGGGAAGATGTTTAAAATAATGCTCAATTCTTCTCAGCATATTCGCAATTAGAATCGTCAGAGTCCGGAATGACAATCGGAATTTGATCTTGTTTTAAATTTTCTCGCTTTTCAGTTCAAAGAAATTTCTAAATTCGAAAATTTATATTTATTCTTTTCGATATAGTCATTTTTAAAAATATTCGAGCAGAAAAAAATAGTTCAAAATCAAAAATAAAATCAAATTCAAAGTCAACATCAAAATATTTTTTATACAAAAAATACAAATATTTAAACAAAAAAATATTATTTCTTCTAAATTGTTGATTAGTTGTTGATTTGTTGAACAAACGTTCTGAACTTCAACAAACGTATAAAAAAATTACGCCAAAGTGAATAATGAAATATTTTATACGTTTCTTCTTTTTCCTACAAAAAAATTGAACGATTTTTTTTGCTTCTGCTAGAAATGTTGATAATTTTAAATAATGATTAGACTTGTATGCTGTCTAACCGGTCTAACCAGTATTGTACATTATCCACTGTTTTAACAATACATTTCAAACTACAATAGTCATGTCACGCAAAATAAAAAAAAAGCTCTACTACAATTTACGATAAGAGAGTGCTTTTGAATTTTATATATACGAGACCGGAAACATTAAACACCAATTAAAGATATAAAAAAGCAGCAAAAGTTATTTTTAACGAATTATGTCCTTTTATATTATTATTATATTATTTTAAATTTTTCCTCTGCTCTTATCACAATTGTTTTCTTTTCATTTTTCTCTAATTTGCTTCTATATAATTCAGTATATTCTACATTTATCTTCCGTTTGTTCGTTTCAATTCAGAATCATCAGTAAAAAGTAATATTTGCGCAAAGAAATTTTCTCTTTGCAAAAAATTAGGAAATAATTGTTTATGCACTTTAAGAAATTTAAACGAATAATTTTAAACAGGAAACTCTTTGCAATTTAGATGTATATTTTTATGAAAAATTTTCTTTGTGAATGCATAATTATAAAATGCTTCGACATTTTTTTCGTATTTTAAAAGTATGTCTAAATAAATAGCAATATTTATTTACGAAGTTGGAGTCTACAATATTGATGAACGAAAAAAATTTGTTTAAAGTAGTCGAAATTTTTTTTCTTAATTATAAAATTATTTGAAACAAAAATAGTTTATATTAATAGTTTTCTATTCGAGAAGTTTTTAATTTTTAATTAAAATTATTTAAAGTTAAAATTTTCAATAATTTTAATTTGACACCATTTGAAATTCAATTATTTATAAAAATTGTAAACGCAACTCTTCTGAAATTCAATTATTTTTTTTCATTTTAACAACTTTTGAAATTCAATTATTTTCTTCAATTTGACACCTTCTGAAATTCAATTATTTTTTTGTTCAATTTAACACCTTTTGAATTTCAATTATTTTTTGAATTTGACACCTTTTAAAATTTAATTATTTTTTCAATTTAACACCTTTTGAAATTCAATTATTTTTTTTTTTAATTTGACATCTTTTGAAATTCAATTATTTATAAAAATTGTAAACACAACTCTTTTGACAATCAAATATTTTTTTCAATTTTTAACTAAAATTATTCGCTATAAATAATTTGTAAATAATAATTTTTATTAAAGTTTTTTAACAATTTTATTTAAAATAAATTCAACTTCATATTCTGCAAAGTTCAATTATTGTCAGAAATAGAAGAAAATTTAGTTTTGTATTAAAATTCGTGAGTATATTTCAGAGTCTCCAAGGCAAAAGGAAATCCACAAATTAAATATTTTTAATATTTTTAAAGTTATTACTAAACCCTAAAAAAAAAAGAATTTTTTCATAAATTCTAGAAATTTAATACTTTTCTCTGTACTTTTGATGAAATTCTCTGACTTGTGTCAACCCTGTTATTTTAATATTTTGTATTTCCTTTAAGAAACATACAATTTCTGTTACAACATAAATAAAAATCCTCCTTTTTTATATATTTTTATGTCCCTGAAATTATCGTCGAAGCTCAGAATCTAAAATTATTATTTGGTCTTTTAAGAGATAAAAATATCACTAATATTATTTCTTTCATTCACTTAGGGCGTTAAAAGATTTTACAAGGTACTTTTTTTAAAATAAAAACTTTGAAAAAATTTTTCAAAACTTTAAACATTTCCAAAAATCTTAAAAATTTAAAAGAATGTTAGTTAGCGTCGAAAATAATTTTTTTTGCCCTAATCGAAAAGAATGAAAAAATTTTTTCCAAGATTTTAGTTGTAAAAAATGCCTTGAAAAATTTTTAAGTCTCTAGATAAATAAAAGTGATAAAATTAGTGCTATATTTATCTCTAAAAACTTAAAATAATAGTTTTCATCACTGAGCGTCGATGATAACTAACGTAATTTAAATGAACGAAAGTTTTTTATTTACACACGGAGAGAGAATATATATTAAATTTTGTAAAAATATTTTCAAATTGGGGAAAAAGTGCGACAAAGCGAAATTTTGATATCAAAAAATACTAAACTTTAAAAAAACTTATATGAAATTTAGTAAAGTTATATTAGAATTTAATTAATATTCTTGATATTTGATATAATTATACTAAATTTCACATAAGTTTTTTTAAAGTTTAGTATTTTTTGATATCAAAATTTCGCTTTGTCGCACTTTTTCCCCAATTTGAAAATATTTTTACAAAATTTAATATATATTCCCTCTCCGTGCAGTTATTTTTTTAAAAATCGCTGACTAAAATACAAATTAAAAAAGTAAATTCAATATTTTGGAAATTATTTTCAACATTTCAATTCAAATATTATTTTCTAAAATTTTTAACTAAAATTCTTCTTTAAACAATTATTTATAATAATTTTCGAAAAATTTCTTTGACAATTTTCAAATCCATTTGTTTACAATTCAATTTTAAGAAATTTCAATTATTAGAAAATTATTCAATTAAATATATTACTTTTGAAAATAATTGAATTTTTGCAAAGAATTTTATAACTTTTAAAAATAATTGAATTTTTGCAATTATTTGTATAACTTCTCAAAAATTTTCCAAATTATATCGTTAAATTTACGAACTTTTCTTGTTTTTTCAATGAAATTACGGACTTTACGGACCTTTTTTTTAAAAAAAAACTGACTTTTACGGACTTTTACGCGATTTACGGACCTAGTTCGAGCCCTGTATTTTGTCAATGAAGCTGAAACTGGCACTCAGTTATCAACACCCACTTAATTTTGGAAATTAAATTTTAAAGGTAAATATTCTTTCATGAAGCTGCAACTTGCACCTAGTTATCAATAATTATTGAAAATTTTATTATGATTTAAAAAAAAAAATATTTAACTTTCAAATTTAATTTCAAAAATTAAGTGGGTGCCAATTTCAGCTTCATATATTGGGTCAAAATAATTGACTCAATATAACAAAAATAAACTTTGAATTTAAAAAGAAAATAAATTTCTTTTGAACGTTCAAAACTTTCAGGATTATTGAAAAAATTTTTTCCATTCCCCAGCATTGTGGACTAAATTTTCTCATTATTTTCACAAACAAATAATATTTCTTTCTATTAAAACAATTTGAAATAATACGGTTATATTCACAGTTTATGATGTCAATAAGGCAAATCAGAACATAAACTACACAACATTTAATGATTATATGAAAATCTAATGCATACCTATAATATGTTTACGCAAGCATTTCGAAATACCTTTATTTTTCTCTCTCTCTCTCTCTTTTCACAGAAGGCAACGGAGAAGGTGGAGATGAAGGTGGAAATGCGAAGGAATTACAGGAACTTAGAAATAGATATGAGGGAAAACTTTCAGCATCTTTTTTCACTGGAATTTTCACCGTGTCAGTGGTTGCCACTCTCTCAGCACTCATTGCCTTGTTCATTTTTCACTCAGATGTACGTTTCAATTTCAAATAATAGCTTTCAAGCTAAGTGATACGAATATATATAAAAACTTTCTCTCTATTCTAACAATTTTTTTTATAAAAATTTATACATGTTTAGAATTTCACACATTTTTTCACACAAAAATATGTTTCTTTTAAAAAGTTGCACATACAAACACATACAGAATAAATTTATCACGCGTGTTTTGCATTCTCATAAATGATTTTGATGCGGTCCTTGATATAAATTCAGAATATCGCAGATACGTGATAAAATAATAATAGAGGTTGTTAAAATGAGTAATGATCATATGGAACATTGTTCATACTCAGATTTGATGATGAGTTAGTTTCTGATCCAAAATTAGAAAAGTTTTTCCAAATATGGTAAATGCAAATATTTTCCATTGTTTAATTTTACAAAGTGATGAGATTAATTTTGTTCTGATAATGTTAGAGATCGAACGTGCTTACATGATATAATCCATATATACTAAACTTAAATACATCTCTCAAAGTTTTGTCAAATTTCCTGTCAACATAATCCATAGATGAATGAATACCCTCAAGGTAATCATGTCGCAGAGACTTTATTAAACAGTTTCTCGAAAATCGATGATAACAACCACATGGAGTAGTATCCTTTAACAAGTTACAAATTCTGCAAAATCTTATTAAACCCTTGCAGATGATGGCATTAATAATAAAATTATCTCTTTACTATTAGTTCCGATAAATTAAAAACCAGAAATCCAAGTCTGTATTTTTGTTCTATAGTACCAGGGAATGTAAAAAAAAATATTGAAAGCTCTGCAGAAATTGAGGACATACGTCGAACTTTGTAAAATGTATTACAATACAAGAGAATTATGTATGATTAAAGCTGATAATATGGACATACAGAAAGGAACTAAATTCCTTTAAAGTAGAAACACTTTCTTTTAACACTGCAAAGAATTTTTTATTAATAAGACTTCTAATAAAAATTCTAATAAGAATTCTAATAAGAATTTATTTATTAACAAGAATAATAAGAATTTTTTTCATTTCAGTTGTAATCTGTAATTGTCTAGACTATATGAACGTGTATTGAAAAGAATCTCTTGTTTGTTGAAGGAAACGCATGTGTTGCAAATAACAACACTGTCCACGATGTTACTGTCATCTGTGATTCTTTTAATAATAACACAATTTCCATCAACACTGAGCAGTACTCGCACGAGACTCATCTTAGGATCAATATCATCCACTATCCTCGGATTTGGAGTTTTAATAATGGGAGGAGCGATACCAGCTTTTTGCAGTACTATCGCTATTGTCGCTGCATTTCCAAGGATCAAGAAACACCGACCATCGATTATAGGCTATGTTCCAGTCATTCTCTATATAGCGAAAAGTTTCTTTATTCTCGATTCCTCTAATTATTATCAGGTTAATGAACTTTTAATTGCTTTTTTTCCAATATTGACACACCATACTAAGCACTAATTAATATTTTATTTACTCTCTAAATTTGAATTAGCGAAGAGTCATCAACTAATTCAAATTTAAATTCTCCACTAATTTTCAGTAAAATTCAGATTTTACAGGCTTCGCACTCATCTACTAAAACCTTCTATTTACTACTTTTTTTACGTTATGCTACTATTTGGGAACTTTTTTAAATTTCAGTCTCTAAAAGCTACTATTTCTGTTTTTTTTTTAGAATTTCCACTACTTTAAATCCGCTAACACTAAAAATCAAAAAACTGTTCTAAAAAATTATAATCAAATTCTTTAAAACGATTCAATTATTATTTTCAAAAAATATTCAAAATTCAATTATTATTTTCAATATCTAGCATATTTTCATAAAATTTCGCAAAAGAATTCAATTATTTTTAAAAAAATTGATAAAATTCTTTGCAAAATTCAATTTTTTTTATAAATAATAAAATTTCCACGGAAATTCAATTAATTTAATGATCCTAAAATTCTGAACGTTCAAATGAACGAAATTTATTTATTTCTTCCTCAAATTCAATTTTTATGACAATAATTTTGAGTTACTATCAAACAAATTAATTTTTAAAGTTTTTAAATGTAGAATCTAAGTTTTAAATTTTTATTCGAATCAATAATTTATGAAAATATTTTTAATACAAAATATTTCGTTCATTTGACAGGGTGGCCGCAAGATTGACTTTATCAATTTCCCTGACATTTTACTGACATAACAACGAATTTCCCTGACAAAAATTTTTTGTTTAGAGCAAAAAATGTATTGCATGACCGTCTTAATTTCTTTAATTGCCCTGACAAAAAAATTTTTCCTGGCATTTCCCTGACTTTACTGACAAACAAATTTTTTTCCAGACACTTCCCTTCTTCTTTAATTGCCCTGACAAAAAAATTTTTCCTGACATTTCCCTGACTTTACTGACAAAAAATTTTTTTCCTGACATTTCCCTGACTTTACTGACAAAATATTTTTTTCCCTGACATTTCCCTGATTTTACTGATTTTACTGACATGTGGCCACCCTGATTTGAACGTTCAAAACTTGTGATTAATTTAATTTAAAATAGCATTTCCAAAAAAATTACGAAAAAATAAATTATTTAACAAAATTTCTATACAATTCTTCACAATAATTCAATTACTTTCACTAATATAATAACATTTTTCATGGAAATTCAATTTCTTAAAAAAATTTCTGATTTAATTCTAAGCAAGAATTCAATTATTTTCATAAATAATAAAACTCATAGAAGAATTTCAATTATTTTTAATACTATTTTTAATTAATTAACAGAAAAATTCAATTATTTTCACAAATAAAGTTTTCCACAAAAATTCAATTATTTAAAATAAAATTTTCATATTTATTATATTTCGAAAAAATTAATTATTTAAAATAATGTTTATAAAATTCTTATGAAGAATTCAATTATTTTCAAAAATAACAAAATTCATCACAAAAATTCAATTCTTTTTAACCATTTTAATATGATTTTTCACAATAATTCAATTATTTACAAAAATATTAGAATTTTTCACAGGTATTCAATTATTTTCAAATATTTTAATAAAATTGTTCGAAAAAAAGCAATTATTTTAAATACAATTTTAATTAATTTCTTTTTAAATAATTCAATTATTCATTTAGATTTTAATAAAATTCTTCCCAAGAATTCAATTATTTATATAAATAATCTTTCAAAAGAATTCAATTCTGTCGATAAATAACAAAATTATTCCCTAAAATTCAATTATTTTAAGGCATTTAAATACAATTCTTTGCAAAATTCAATTATTTTTAATAAAATAAATAAAAGAAAATAAATAAAATTTTATTTTAAAGGAATACATTTTTTTTTTGGAAATTCAATTATTTTAAAAAATTCTAATAACCCCGTTTACAAGAATTCAATTACTTTCATAAATAATAAAATTCATCGAGGAATTTCATTTCTTCTTAATACTATTTTAAATTATTTAATTGAAAAATTCAATTATTTAAAAAAATGTTTTTTTTTAAATTCTTTGGAAAAATTAAATTATTTACAAAAATATTAGAATTTTTCACAGGAAATCAATTACTTTCAAATATTTTAATAAATTGTTCGAAAGAAATAAATTATTCTAAATACAATTTTAAATAAATTTCTTTTGAAATAATTCAATTATTCTTTTAGATTTTAATAAAATTCTTCTTAAGAATTTAATTATTTACATAAATAACTCTTCAAAAGAATTCAATTATTTAGATAATTAACAAAATCATTCCCGAAAATTTAATTATTTTGAGGCATTTTAATACAATTCGTTGCAAAATTCAATTATTTTTAAAAGTAATAAATTTGCTTTTGGAAATTCAATTATTTAAAAAATTTTTCATAAAATCGTTCACAAGAATTCAATTACTTTCATTAATAATAAAACTCATCGAAGAATTTCAATTCTTTTTAATACTATTTTAAATTATTTAATCGACAAAATTAATTATTTAAAAAAATGTTTTTTTTAAATTCTTTGGAAAAATTAAATTATTTACAAAAATATTAGAATTTTTTACAGGAAATCAATTACTTTCAAATATTTTAATAAATTGTTCAAAAGAAATTAATTATTCTAAATACAATTTTAATAAAAATTTTTTGAAATAATTAAATTATTCTGTTAGATTTTAATAAAATTCTTTCTAAGAATCCAATTATTTACATATATTCAATTATTTTCATTTTTCAATTATTTTCATTTTTCAATTATTTTCAATTTCAATTATTTCGAGTCATTTTAATAAAATTCTTTGCAAAATTCAATTATTTTCATAAATATAATATTCATCACAAGAATTCAAGTATTTTTAAAAGTAAAAGATTTCTTCTTGGAAATTCAATTATTTAAAAAAATTCTAATAAAATCGTTCGCAAGAATTTAATTCTTTTCATGAATAATAAAAATTCCTCAGGAATTCAATTATTTAAATTCGAATTTGCATTAAATTAGTCGAAAGAAATCAATTATTTAAAAAAGTTTATAAAATTCTTCTCAAGAATTAAATTATTTTTATAAATATTTAAATTCTTTCATGAATAATAAAATTTTCGTTGCATGAATTTAATTTATTAGCAGGATAAAGAAAGAAGTAAATTTTTTGTTATGGAAATTAGGAAAAAATAAGGAAAATAAAATATAGAATGGAATTTTTTATCTGTTTTGTGAAGTTTCTAAAACGAATTTTTTTGATCGTCAACTTTAATTTTTCGATAGTTACCTACTTTTTTTAGTTTGAAAGCTACTTTTTGCTACTTTTTAAAAATTAATTATCGAGTGCGAAGTCTGGATTTAGAGAGTATACACTGTGAAAAATCGGACTCCAACTTTACACCAAATAGATACACCAATTTTTGTGACAAAAATTGGTGTATCTATTTGGTGTAAAGTTGAATTCCGATTTTTAACACTGTACTAATAAAATTTCTCTTTCATAAGAATAAAAGCTGGTTAATAAAAGGAAACAATAAACCTAGCAGGATCGATTAACAAAACTATCAATTCCTCTGAAATAATAGCTGAATCATTAGTGAAACTATTTTTTCTGCAGATAGCAGGCGACTCATTTCTTTTATTGGCAGCTTTGGTAGCCGGATTTTATTATAGGATTCTCACGGCACGGGCACAACATCGAACATTTTCTGGAACGAAAACTGTAATCGATTCGCGAATAAAACTCGAATGCGAGAGAGAGCAACAGGAGCAATTATTACTCTCAGTGATACCAGCTTACATTGCCGCTGAGGTTAGTTGCAGAAATAATTTTAGACATTACAAAGCTATTATAACGATTGCAAGCATCATACATAAAGTCCCTCCATCACCATTCTCCAGAACACAATAAAAAAGATTTTAAACTGATTTTATCAACGCAATAAACGTGAAATATGAATTTTAGAATGAATAGAAGTAAAAACAATTCGATTTTTCTATAAAAAAGTTTGCTTTAGATTTAGATATGATATGATTAATTCTATATATCATATAATTTTTTTATAGTTAGATACAGAACTATAAACTAGAGTAGAAAGTAAAATATAAATGATATTTTACAATTATAGCAGATTATGCTCTTCTAACTAAGGCAAACTTTTATTTTGGATATTATGTGTTACTTCTAATATGCCTTCCTTTCCTCTGTTGCGCCATCCAAGTATAATAAAGCTCCTAATAAATTTCTCCTTTATGGTCCGCACAATGTGGTTAGTATCAAACCTTCATACCTACGGAATACTAAAATTGCCATAATTTTCTTTCCAAAGTAAGCATAAACTTCCAATCGCATAAAATTACATCTTGTTGATTCAGAATTCATTATACTGTTTAACATTATATTGTTTCTTTAAGATCAAAGTAAGAAAAAGTTACAAGCATTTTTTTGTTTAAAAGCAACATATAAGAAAAAAAGGGTGCCAATTTCCGTTTCATACATTTTGTTCTGCAAAAATTAAGACTTTCTAGAAATTGTGAAAAATTCTATTTTATTAATTTTTAAGGTGAAACGAAGCATAATGTTGAAGATGGCCGATGCCTGTCACGAGGCTAGCAAGCACAAACAAACCAGATTTCATGAGATGTATGTCCAACGTCACAACAATGTCAGGTGAGCATAATTTATTCAACAAGCACCGTTCATTAAGTTATGGCAAAGCTCAGAGGCGTGGTTATGGTTATGTATCATGAGCAATGAATCATTACATCTATAGGAAACACAATCTTAATGTACCTGAATTATATCAATTCATTGAGAATTATATCATTCATATTATTGAGTACAATGAAATGCTCAATGAAATGCTGAATGAAATTCTAAATTAAATTCTAAATTAAATTTTAATGAATTGTTTTTAATACTTAATTGAAATTTTTAATTATCAAATTCAATAATTTTGAATGGATCTCAAAAATAAATTTAATTTACCATCTGTGTATTGTTTCTTCACTATATTCAACACATAAAGTTAATAAACTTTCAAACTGAGTGACTTTCGATTGAACTATGTTTGAAAAAAGAAAAAATTCTTTCAGCATTCTTTATGCAGACATCGTAAATTTTACACCATTATCGGAACAACTCACCGCTTCGGATCTTGTGAAAACTCTCAATGAGCTTTTTGGAAGATTCGATCAAATTGCTCAGGTAAGTAATTGCATTGCAACTAAACTGACAAATTTTAAAAAATACTAAAAAAGAAGTATATAAAATAAATGAAAAAAAAAATTATTATAATAATAAGAGAGCGAGGAATATGTTTGCTATTAATAATTATAATAATTATAAATAAATGAAAATAATGCTTCTTCATGAGAAAAATTTTTAAACTACAGGAATTTTAAACCCTGATTCCATAAATTCCATAAATACTTTAGTGCACACTGTTTGAAATTTCATAAACTTAGGACTCAAGTTTTGTGTATTAAAAGTAACTGAACGTATAAGTAAAACATTTAAGAGAATTTCTAAATGTTTCACAAAAACTTTTAGTCAAATTTCACTAAAATTTTAATATTCCTAATGTTCTGAACGTTTAAAGGAATAAAATAAATTTATCTCTTCTTCAAATTGAAACTTTATTGCAATAATTTCTGCGCTACGTATAAAAAAATGATAAAGTTTCTAAATGTTAAATTTAAGTTTTTAATTTTCATTCTTAATAATAATTTTTAGAAGTATTTTTAATAAAAATATTTCGTTCACTTGAACGTTTAAAATTTGTGGATCATAAATTTTAAACATCCAAATGAAGGAAATTGATTTACTTCTTCTTTAAATTCAAGTTTTATTCCAATAGCTTTGCTTCACGTAGAAAAAAATAAAGTATAAAGTTCCTAATTATTTAATTTTGTTTTTATAATGCAATAAGACATTTTTCATATTTATATCTGCAAAAATTTAGTTCATTTAAAAGTTCAAAACTTTAGGAACATACTTTATAACAGAAAAATCAGAGTTGTCACAAATATTTAATGTTATTTTTCCCTGATTTTTCCTGATTTCCAGATAAAATTTTGACTTTTTCCCTGACCCTGAAGAATATTCTGATTCACTCTAAAAATTATTAGATACTCAAAAAAAAATGTTCTATTACATTTATTTACAAATTTCTTTAATTGTAAAATTATTCAAAAACATCAGTAAGTTCTTTTTCAAATAAATATTTAATCATTATTATTTTTCCGCAGGAATTAAAATTCTTTCAAACATTCAAACATTTTTCAAAAAAAGTTAATTATTTACAAAAATCCTAATAAAATCCTTCGCTAGAATTCAATTATTTTTAAAAGTAGTTCAATTTCTCAAAAAAATTCAATTATTTGAAAAAAATTTAATAAAATTCGTTACAAGAATTCAATTATCTTCATAAATAATAAATCGATTATTCAGTAATTCATTTTTAAATCAATTTTTATTAGAAAATTCTAAAATAAATTAATTATTTAAATTAAAAATAAATAATTTATTAAATCATTGAATGTTTGTTAAAATTGAATTATCATAAAGAATTTTATCAACAAATTTTTAAATAATTAATATAATTAATAATTTTTAAATAAACTCGATTAAAAATCTATCAAAAATAATTAAAATCCTGCGATGAGTTTTATTATTTAGGAAAATAATTAAAATTTTCCCTTAAATTTTATTAAAATTTTTCTAAAATAATTGAATTTCGGAGAAGAATTTTATTATTTATAAAAATATTTGAAATTTTGACAAGAATTTTTGTGAAGAATTTTATTACTTTTAAAAATAATTTAATTCTTTCAACGAAGAATTTTATTCAAGTTTATAAGAATAACTGAATTTCTGTGAAGAATTTTATTATTTATATAAATAATTGAATTCTTGATACGAATTTTATTATTTATAAAGATAATTGAAATTTTGACGAGAATTTTTAAAAATTTTTGAACATAATTTGTGCGAAGAATTTTTATAACTTTTAAAAATAATTGAATATCTGGAATCATTTGAAAATTTAATTTTTTCCAGTACTTTTACTAAAAATCCCTGACTTTTCCCTGACCTGTGGCAACCCTGAAAATTTATGAAAATTTTGTAACATTTTGCAAATTTTGAAAAATTTGTAATTGTTACTTCTCCAAAAATTCGGATTATCCTAAAGTTTTGAACGTTAAATGAACAAAATTTATTAATAGAATTTCGATTAATTAATTTTGAATTTATCGAATTTATTCGATTTAAAATTAAATTTTTATTGCCATAAATTTGGTGAACCTGAACTTAGCGTCGAAAACTGTTATTTGGTGTTTTTAGCGATAAAAATGTCACTAATTTCACTGCTTTCACTCAATTCGGGAATTAAAGAATCATTTTTAACCTAAAACCTACAAAAAAATTGTTTTCGTTGCTCAGAATCGACGCTAACTTCAGGGGTCTTAATTTTACGTCTCTAAAACAAATAGTCTGCTAAATGTAAAAAAAAATTTCTAAATGTAAAATTTATGTATTTAATTTTTACCCCAATCACTAATTTACAAAAACATTTAAATTGAAAAAAATTAATATAAGCAAACAAAGTTTATTTGGACGTTCATAATAATTTGAACATTAATTCTAATGAATAATATTGTGACGAAAAATTGTGATACCTCCGAAAATAAAAATTTAGATTTACTATATAAGTTTAAAGTTTTCTCCTTCTTACTTTCGAGAATATGGAAGAATCTTCTCGAAAGTTATACTAATAAAGAACCAGCAACAGTTATAAATGTTATCCTTAAGAATATTATCTCGTAAAATAAAATTTTTACAGTTTATGTTGCGTTCAAGTTCAAATCGAAATAAATGTTTGTTATAGACACTTTTACAACATCTTGAGACAAAATTCATGTTCTAGAAAGTAAGGCAGTATGTATGATGTTTTTTTTATCCCATAGGTATAAGTGCTTCTGTCCATAAGAGTTTGTCACGAAGGTTTTACAATATTAAAAGAAAAATTTCCTTATAATTTATGCAAAAAAAGTTCCTAATCTTCTATTCTTGAAAATTATATAAATATGAAAAGTAAAAACAAAATTGTAAATTTTTGAATTAAAAATTCAAAATACAAATTAAAATAAACATTTTTTAATCGAATTAATATTTTTTTGGGGGATTAATAGTTTTTTTATTTTGCGCAATAATATTCCCTTACAAAGCAACTTGTGTTTATCATCATTCACATCACAAAGGAAATTCATTCACGGAACAATTATTAGATATAGAGTCAGATAAATGACACATTAGATAATTGATACCTGAAGGTATTCAAATGTTACGTATCAATCAAATTTCTGAATGTATTTGATATTCGATAATTAGTAATTTTGTATAATTTCATTAAACACTTTTTATTAAAAATTATAATAATTTAATATTTTCAACAGGACAATCAATGCATGAGAATAAAAATACTTGGAGATTGTTATTACTGCGTATCAGGACTTCCGATTTCGAGGCCTAATCATGCTTATAATTGTGTTAAAATGGGATTGGAAATGATTGAAGCAATAAGGTGAGAGACCACATACATGATGATAAATTAGAAAACAATATAAAATCAAAACATCAACAAAATTCAAAAAAATCTCGAAATTGTAGAAGAAAAAATTTTGCAATTACAAAAAGAAAAATATATTTTTTTCAATATAATAAATATCAACGTTTTTAAAAACATTCTCGTATTAACGGAACTTCTTATCTTCGCGAACACACACTTCTGTGAATTTAAATGAAGACATAACTTTTCATCCATTCTCACTTGAGAGCTTCTAAAGAAAAGGGAGAAGGAAAAAATGGAGCAAAAACACAAAAGTTCTCTCCTGCAATTTCACACGTGACTTTTTTACAAAAAAAAGAATCTAAAAATACAATGAATTGCATTTTTAAATAAAAAAATCGGATTTATCAATGATTACGAATCTTTCTAGATTCGTGAGAGAAGCCACTGGGTTTAATGTTGACATGAGAATTGGAATTCATACCGGAAATGTACTTTGTGGAGTTTTGGGACTTCGAAAATGGCAATTTGACGTCTGGAGTGATGATGTCACTTTGGCTAATCATATGGAAAGCGGTGGATTACCGGGGTAAGTTAAACGAGAATAATTCTATTGTTATTATTGCTCGACGGTTCATTTGAGATTTTGATAGAAAACAATTAATAATTAAGAATAAAAATAAAATATTAGTGAAATTAAAATACTTGAATTATTTTTGTGACAAAAAGTCGGGTTCACGTGACGAAAGCAACTCTACTTCAGCTTGGAGATCGTTTTCAAGTCGAATCAGGGGAAGGAGGATCTCGAGAAAAATATTTAGCCGATCATAAAGTGGAAACTTATCTAATTATACCACCGAAGGTACGTTTAAATAGGTCCCTGAATTTAGCCTCGACGCTGAAGGTCGAAAATTATATTTTTCGCAAAATCGAATGTTCCTAAAGTTGTAAATATTCAAATGAAACAAAATTTATTCATTTATTTATCAAATTTAATTTTTTTTTTGCAATCATATTGCTTAAGGTATTAAAAATAAATTGTAAAGATTCTAAATTTTTAATTTTGTTTCTGCTTTTCAGTCTCTAGATTTTAATTAGTGAAAATATTTACTAATTAGAATTAGTGATTGACTTTTTAATTTTGAATCAGTAAATGTTAATAATAAATATTAATTTCTACTTATTTATTGTTAAATTTACTAATTCAAAAGCAAAAAGACAGTCACTTATTCAAATTAGTAAACATTGTTACTAAAAAATGAAAATAAAAATTTAATTAAATTTAAAAAGTACAAGAGTTAATAATTATTGAAAATTAGTTTTATTTGACAAAAATAAATCAATAAAAAAATAAAAATTTAACTAAATTTAGACAGAATAACAATCAGTTATTATTGAAAATAAGTTTTATCGTTAATAATTATGTCTAATTAATTAATAAATAAATTACATAATAATAAATGAAACTAGTTTTCAATAATTACTAAATTATACTTTTTAAATTTAGTTAAATCTTTATTTTTATTTTTTAGTAAAAATGTTTACGAATTTGAATTAAAGACTGACTTTTTGCTTTTTAATTAGTAAATTTTATTAACAAATGGTAATTTCTACTAATTTATTAGTAAAATTTACTAAATTGAAAGCTTTTTGCTTTCTGATTTTTTATCAGTCACTAATTCAAATTAGTAAACAATTAAGAAGCCGGCAAAGAATGAAAATTCTTTGCAGCTTTTTTGTTAATAAAAATGTAAAATTTAGTTACGTTTTTAATTCTTATTGCAGTCAATAATTTCAGTAAAAATATTTTCAATGAAAAATATTTCGTTCGCTCGAATCTGAACTTTAGGATAATAAATTTTTGACAGTATAAATATTTTCAAAAATTACTGACTGTTATAAAAAGCAAACAAAATTAAAAATTCAGAAACTTTATAATTTATATTTTTAACACTTTACATAATATTATTGGAAAAATAATTTAAATTTAAATTTAAATGAGAAATAAATTTCGTTGGAAACGGAAATTAGTGGCAATTTCATCTCTAAAAACCCCAAATAATAGTTTTCGATATTGATCGTCGGCGCATTTCAGGGGCAAGTTTAAGTTAATTATATGCATAATTTTATCACTTGTTTATATTTAACTACTTAACTATTTTTAAATTTAAATTTTATATTTTTATATTTAATCAAAATTTCTTAATGATTCAATTATCGTAGATAGTAGAAGAATCATTTTTACAGTTCTCGATATGTCACATAAATTTTATATCGTTTCCACAATCATTTCTCCACTTAACTTGAAAAATTGATGCCGTAACCGTATAAAATTTATAGCACATATTCGTCAACTATATCAAATAATGATAGTCCCAATCACGTATTCTTTTTCCGAGTTGTTAAAAAAATTAAACGAAAACTATCTCTCCCATTCAGAAATTATACTTTTCTTTTTTTTTCTTTGAAATTAATATTTAAATTGTACATAATAATGTTCTTGAAAATGAATAAATTAGTCATTTTTTTTTCTAAATCTTTATAGAAATATGCCACCACCTGTTGCTAATGGTAGTCACCATTATCAGGGAATGAGAAACATTTCTATTTGAAATTTTAATCAAATCAAAATAAGCAGTGCTCTAGTTTTCAGTAATGAGAAACATTTGTAATCAGAATTTTAATTAAGCCTCCAAGTTTGAATCATTAAAAAATCGAAAAAAATTTAAAAGAAAATAAGTTTTTGCTATCACAGTGTAATTTTCAACGCGTGGGTGAAAGTCACAACGTTTATGATCAACGATTAGAAGAAAAAAGTAGTTTTTACAAGCAAAAAAGCAATAATATTTTTTGTATACAATCTGTTTTTAATTGTCGATGAATAAACATGAACGAACAAATAGAAACAATTTTAAGACAGAAATTTTCATGGAAAAATATTATTTCTTCTGAGTCGTTGATTATAAACGTTGTGAACTGTATAACGTAATTCTCGAAAATTATATACTGTTTCCATTTAATAAATAAATAAATATATTTATGATCCACAAATTTTTAATGTTGAACTGAAAGAAAATCTATTGTATAAAAAATATTTTCATAAAATGTTCTAAAAGTTTTAAAAGTTCAAAAATTATTTGATTTCAGAAAATAAAAGAAGAAAAAGAAGTAAAAAATGGTGACAGAGGACCTGGACCGGTACCCTCAAGGTATTTTTTTACACAGTAAATTATAAAATATTAAAAATCATTGAAGATTTTTTATACAAAAAAGACTAAAATAAACCATTTTTAAATTTATTTTATCCCAAAAAAAAATTTATCCCTAAATCAAAACCAAATCACTTGCAAATATTTTTGAAAAAATAATCTTTCAATAAATTGAAGCAAGGTTATTTTTATTAATTTTGGTTCACAATTTTCTGTGTTTTTTATATACAAAAAAGAATTGAAAATTTGATTGCCATGAAGCGCAACAACCTCAATGTCAATAAAATTTTCAATTAAAAAATTTATGTTTTCAGATCTAGGCCAAGTAGTAAAATGACAAAGTTGGGAGAATATTGGGGGGCTGACAAACCATTTGCAAATATTACAGAAAATACTTTGGCAAAAAACATAGGCCTCACAGTAAGTTTTAATATTAAATTTTTTAATTAATTTTTTTTTTGAGTATTTTTGATTTATTTTTGAAATTTTACTAAAATTTTGAACGAAACTTATTCTCTATTCTATAAATATTTTTAATAATTACTATATTAAATTCTAAATTAATGTAAATTTAGCATTTATTTAGTTCAAAATTTATTTTAATGTAGAACTATTAATTTTTAATGTAGAGAATAATATTTTTTGACAAAATTCGAATTTAAAAAATGAACGAAAAAAATATCGTTATGTTTATTTGAAAGTTAAAAATTTTAGGACCATTTTTTGTCTGTATTTGTGAATTTTCTTATTTTCTTTTTAATTTTCCTTTTTCTTTTTTCTTTTACCAATAAAGGTGAAAAACATTATAATTATAATAAAGTTATAATTTGTAAGATTTATAATAAAATTCTTTAAAGTCCTATAAATTTCTTAATTTAATTTTCAGAGTATAGCAATGATTGAATCGAATCTTCTTCCAAATCATGCAAACTGTCTCAATGTTAAGTGAGTTACAAGTATTTTTTTAAAACTAAATATTACACGTGGCAGAGAAAAAGCAATATTCAACATTTCTTTTCCCATTTTTTCTAAAGATATCAAATTGAGACAAAAAACGTATCAAAATTGTTGAATCGCAACAATTTTGATACTTTTTTGTCTCAATTTTATATCTTTAGGAAAAATATGTTATTTTCAATCGCAACCACATAGAACTATTTACATAAAATATAAACAAAAGAAAATATCACTGATTCAAATACAAAACGTACAACACTATGTACAGTCAACAATACTAATGAGTACAAACAATAGATAGTTAATTTTGTGAAGAAACATTAAAGACATTATTTCATAGACAATGGTGCGAAGGTAAGGAAGGAATGTCGACTTTGACATATTGGTTTAATGAAACAAACCAAGAAGATCACTACAGAGAACAAAAAGATGAACAATATCCTTGGTATGTGACAATTAGTAACGTCTTATACTGTGCAATGTTTTTCGTCCAAGTCATTTATCTTCCAAAGTAAGCATTTCAATTAAAACTATTCAAAAATAATTCAACTTTTGCAAAAAAATTATAATTCCTCTTCATTACAATTCATCAGATTTTCAATAATATTACAGATGTCCAACAATTTATAGCTGCTTTGGCATTGGATTTATAACACTGACCATTTTCACTTGTATCTTTTGGTATATTGAGAGAACTGGTGAAGAAGAATCGGGGACAAAAATTGTAAATAGAGGAATTAGGATATCAATTTATTTAATTACAGCTTCATTGGCTGTGACTTCTTCGATAATAAGTCTTAGCGACGAGCAAAGTAATGACTATCAGATTGTACCTGTACGTAAAAAATAATCTTCTAAATTTAATATAAACGAATTTCAATTTTTAATTTACTTTCCTTTTCGATATTTCCATCTCCTTTAATTTTTTTATTAGAAATAATTTCTTCACTTTAAAATTGATATTTAAAATCTTAAACTAGTAGGTACTATTAGTGGCTTCACTATTTTTTATTACTTTATTCATTTAAATACTGTTAAAATTTTCAGGTTTATGTAAAATCGGGAGCAATTGCCCTTCTGGTTGGTTGGGCACATTTAAGAGTTGGACACCTATTAAAATTAAGTGTAATGATACTCTCAATTTTTGTCCTATTAATCTCATTCTCCCAGGCGGAAATTTTTGCCAAATATTACGAAAGTGTCGAAAACAGTCGATACGAGTGAGTAAAATAAAATTTCCAATAAAATTGCAAATAATTGAGGAAAATATTAAAATTATATAAGATAATTTTCAGATTTGCAGGAGTGCACTACTTAATTCAAATAGGATTTCTTCTGACTCTAGTGGCTCTAATACTTCATGTACTAGACAGAAGAGTGGAATTCACCTCAAGAACAGACTTTTTGTGGAAAAACAAATTAAAAGTAGAACAAGATGAAGTTGAAACAATGAGAGGGATTAACAAGATTCTCTTGGAAAACATTTTACCAGCTCATGTCGCTGATCATTTTCTAGCAACAAGAACAGCTCAGGTTATTTTTTTTTTTTGCAACTTAAATAATCTGAAGTGGATGTATAATTATAATTACATTTTTTTCTTTTTAGGAACTTTATCACGAAAGATATAGCAGTATAGCTGTAATGTTTGCTTCTATTCCAAACTATAAGGAATTTTACGACGAAACGGACATCAATAAACAAGGACTCGAGTGTTTAAGATTATTGAACGAAATAATTTGCGATTTCGATAAACTCTTATTGAAGCCTAAATTTTCTGGTATTGAAAAAATAAAAACCATCGGGAGTACTTATATGCTCGCGTCAGGATTAAGCCCCGGGAAAGAAAGTGGAGAAGGAAAGGTAATAAAAATATTTTTCTATAGAAAATAGTCAAACTATTACAAATAATAAATAAATTTGAAAATTTATCAAAAATAGGAAGATCACAACGTGATAGTGCTCGTCGAGTTTGCAATTGCTCTCATGACAATTTTGGATCAAATAAACAGAGAATCCTTCCAAAGATTTAAATTAAGAATAGGTAAGCAAACAATTGGATTTCTAACTTTTTCTTTTAGTTTTTTTATGTTTCTGAAGTTAGTGTCGACTTACTTAAAACAAAAAAATAAAATAAAATAAAAAATAATACGGATTTCTAACTTTTCCGAAGGTTTAAACCACGGACCTGTAATTGCTGGAGTTGTGGGAGCACAAAAACCACAATACGATATTTGGAGCAACACGGTTAATGTTGCTTCGCGAATGGACAGCTGTGGAGAAATGGGAAGAATTCAAGTGACTGAGGATACAGCAAAAATTTTAAGAAACGCTGGCTATGAATTAATTTGTCGTGGACCGACATTTGTCAAGGGGAAGGGAGAATTAACAACTTACTTCGTTAAAACTTGTTTTGACGACAAAGAAGATAGTTATTAATATATTTTTAAATTATTAAGTTACAAAAATTTTAAACGTTCAAGTGAAAGAAATATTTATTCCTTATCAGGAATGTTGCCAAGAATTTTATTACAATTTGTTAAAAATAACTGAATTTTGAAGATGAATTTTATTATTTATAAAGATAATTTAAACTTTAACTAAAATTTTTCAAAATTTTTGAACATAATTGAATTGCTGCAATCTGTAACTTCTCAAAAATTCAATTTTTTTTAGTGTTTTTAACTAAAATTCTTCTATAAATCCATTATTTTTACTAATTAATTAAATAGATTATAAAAAATTTAATTTCATAATTAAAACTTTTTTTTTAAATTTCGTTCATTCGAGTGTTCAGAACTAAAGGGAATTAAATTATTCTAAAAAAAATCTCAATAAAGTTTAAAAAAACTTTAAAAAAAAGATCATACACAAGTGTATTTTACTGTTAAAATGTCATCGTCACGTTAACATAGAAACTTTCAACTAAAAATACTATCGATTTTCATATCTGTCTAGTTCTAGTAAAAATTAAATATCAGATATTATCAGAAAGATAAAGATTTCCTTCAAGTTTAGTAATTATAGAAAACATATTCATATTTATGTAATTAAAAATTAAAATACACAATATGTACATGAAATTCGAAGAATATATGTGTATAATTGTAGAATAAAATAAAAAACATAATTGTAGATTTAAATTAAGTAATTAACGAGCAAGTGTATAGAATTAGATTTCATTGAAATAATCAAAATTCGCATTTTTTTTCTTTCTTTTCTCGTAAATTACAAACAAAATTAATGTATAGAATCCCTTTAATGTAATTTTAAACTTTAAAAACAATACTCATTAAATAATATTCATAGAATATTATTATAATAAATTATTAATACTAAATGAAATAAAAATGATCCATATAAGTTTTTAGCGTTCAAATAAACGAAATTTTTTTTACGAAAACTATGTTTAAAAATTACTGATTCTGATAAAAATAAAAAAACAAATTTTAAATTTAGAAAGTACAATTAATTTTTTATTATCAAAATTATTGTAATAAATATTCAATTTTGTAAAAATAAATAAATTTCGTTCATTCGAACGTTCAAAACAAAAGGATCATAAATAAAGTAAATTATTAAAATATATTTATTAAAATATTATTTTTAGATAAAAAATTGTTTTTATCATATATTACGAATGTCTATTGTGATTGCGTTACAAAGTGAATTACTCGAGGGGGTATTTACTGGTTGAAAACGTGTACACTCCAATACACTTATTACGCTAAAATTACACTTATTACCAAGTGTTACAGGGTATTACAGGGCAATACAGAGATATGTCTAGGCATTACACCCACGTAATAACGTACTATTACGCCCTATTACGCGATATTACACGACTATTACAAGAAGAGTGTACATTCCAAATACGGGAGTATATATACCCCCTCGGAATTACTTACATTTATTTAATGTTTCGAAAATATTGCAAAGAATGATAAACTTACAATGACATTTTTTTATTTTCATTTTTCGTTAATTATTATTTAGTGTAACCTGTAAAATAATTTTATAGCAAAATCTTTTTTTTCTTAATTTTTAATAATGGAAGTAATAATTTTCTGTATGAATGGAATACTAGATAAAGAAAATTTTGTATATCGTTTCATATCATTTATAATTACTGTGCATTGTAAAAGTTTCTGTCACAATATTGTTTTAATTATTGTTTGAAAAAACGAATAAAATAAATAAACTAAAAGAATTTAAACTACTTTGATAGTAAATAATTAACTGTCATTAATTAATTAATTATAATAAATTCACGAAAAAAAGTAGCACATTTTGAGAACTTCGGTTTTTCGAATTTTTGATAATTTTTAATTTTTTACCAAAGGGTGGAGACTATCTATTAAATAAGTAAAGTGTTTTTAAAGAGCCCAAAAATAATGAAGCTAAATGCCATAAAACAGAAGAAAAAATGTTGAATTTTAAGAAATTCAGATTTTCGAATTTTTGAAAATTTTTTATTTCTTGCTAAAGAATGGAGACAATTAAATAAATAAAGTATTTTTCAAAAGCACAAAAATAATGGAGCTAAATGCCATAAAAAAGAAGGAAAAATGTTTAATTTAAAGAAATTCGGATTTTCGAATTTTTGATAATTTTTGATAAATTTTGATTTTTTGCTAAACGTTGGAGACAATTAAATAAGTAAAGTATTTTTCAAAAGCACAAAAATAATGAAGCTAAATGCCATAAAAAAGAAGGAAAAATGTTAAATTTTAAGAAATTCAGGTTTTTGAATTTTTGATAATTTTCGATAATTTTATATTTTTTACCAAAAAGTCGAGACTATTAACTAAGTAAAGTATTTTTCAAGAGCACAAAAATAATGAAGCAAAATGCCATAAAATAGAAGTAAAAATGTTGAATTTTAAGAAATTCGGATTTTCGAATTTTTGATAATTTTTGATAAATTTTGATTTTTTGCTAAACGTTGGAGACAATTAAATAAGTAAAGTATTTTTCAAAAGCACAAAAATAATGAAGCTAAATGCCATAAAAAAGAAGGAAAAATGTTAAATTTTAAGAAATTCAGGTTTTTGAATTTTTGATAATTTTCGATAATTTTATATTTTTTACCAAAAAGTCGAGACTATTAACTAAGTAAAGTATTTTTCAAGAGCACAAAAATAATGAAGCAAAATGCCATAAAATAGAAGTAAAAATGTTGAATTTTAAGAAATTCGGATTTTCGAATTTTTGATAATTTTTGATAAATTTTGATTTTTTGCTAAAGGTTGGAGACAAATAAATAAGTAAAGTATTTTTCAAAAGCACAAAAATAATGAAGCTAAATGCCATAAAAAAGAAGGTAAAATGTTGAATTTTAAGAAATTCGGTTTTTCGAATTTTTGATAATTTTCGATAATTTTATATTTTTTTACCAAAGAGTCGAGACTATTAACTAAGTAAAGTGTTTTTCAAGAGCACAAAAATAATGAAGCAAAATGCCATAAAATAGAAGTAAAAATGTTGAATTTTAAGAAATTCGGATTTTCGAATTTTTGATAATTTTTGATAAATTTTGATTTTTTGCTAAAGGTTGGAGACAAATAAATAAGTAAAGTATTTTTCAAAAGCACAAAAATAATGAAGCTAAATGCCATAAAAAAGAAGGAAAAATGTTGAATTTTAAGAAATTCGGTTTTTCGAATTTTTGATAATTTTCGATAATTTTATATTTTTTACCAAAGAGTCGAGACTATTAACTAAGTAAAGTGTTTTTCAAGAGCACAAAAATAATGAAGCAAAATGCCATAAAATAGAAGTAAAAATGTTGAATTTTAAGAAATTCGGATTTTCGAATTTTTGATAATTTTTGATAAATTTTGATTTTTTGCTAAAGGTTGGAGACAAATAAATAAGTAAAGTATTTTTCAAAAGCACAAAAATAATGAAGCTAAATGCCATAAAAAAGAAGGAAAAATGTTGAATTTTAAGAAATTCGGTTTTTTGAATTTTTGATAATTTTCGATAATTTTATATTTTTTACCAAAGAGTCGAGACTATTAAATAAGTAAAGTATTTTCCAAAAGCACAAAAATAATGAAGCTGAATGCCATAAAAAAGAAGGAAAAATGTTGAATTTTAAGAAATTCGGATTTTCGAATGTTTGATAATTTTTGATTGTTTGTTTCTGATTTTTTCCCAAAGGGTGGAGACAATTAAATAAGTAAAGTATTTTTCAAGAGCACAAAAATAATGAAGCAAAATGCCATAAAACAGAAGTAAAAATGTCGAATTTTAAGGAATTCGGTTTTTCGAATTTTTGATAATTTTTAATCATTTTAAATTTTTTACAAAGAAGCTAATTTTCATTAATTTTCATTTATAAATTTTACATTTAAAGATTTTTCATTATCATTTTTGATAATCCTATTATTTTCGAAATTTGCAATTAAAATTCTTCAAAAGTTAATTTTCCAAAATAGTAGCAAAATACTTGAAAAAAATTAATTATTTTCAATTAAATGTTAGAAAATTTCAATTACTCAAAAAGATTTTTTAAATTAAGTCGAAAACAGTCTGAATTTCCTTTTAATTTTCCTGACAAAAAACTTTTTTTCTGTTATTTCCCTGAATTTACTGACAAAAATTTTGTTTTCCTAACATTTATTAATTAATTAATTATCATTAATTCACGAAAAAAAGTGTCACTATTTTTACAAGTACTCATCATAATATTTTAATCCTTAATCTTTTAACTATTTCGTTTTTTAGAGTTTGACGACAACATTCTGTTAAAAAAGTGACGAAATTGTCTTAATTTTTCATTAAAACGCGTTTCCTATATTTTATCATTTTATTTAAATAAATATCAACAGTATCAACAACTTTTGCATAATACTGTACTAGTTTTAGACTTCTCCAATTGCAACGAATAGTTGCACAAAAAGCAATTGTTCATATACTTATCGTATACAAATGTAACGAAAGGAATATATTGGAAATCGTATCGATTTGTATTAAATTATTTAGAAACATTATAATCAGAATTTATTACCAGAATCATAAGAAACTTACAAACACGTGCTCCGGAATTCTCCATTTTGAAACTGCTTTCGGCTGCTTTTTCACTTTTTCCTCAGAGTCTAATCCTTTTGCACCTGATATGGAACACACGAAAAATACACTTAGAAACTTTTTAATAAACGGCTGAATATTATTTTTCATTTTTAGTACAATCAGTGCGTTAATTATTGTCTAAAACTCGGGACATTTTAACAATTGAAAACCCGCAAACACGTGAGAGGCATTATTACAATGACATTTGTTTACACAAGAAAGTCTGACTTTCACATGAATTTAACATTATTTACTATCGACGAACACTTTTCACGATATCTACAGACTGTTAAATACTTAAACTAATAAAAAGACGCGAATCTAAATAAGAAAAACCCGGCGATCTGGTCCTGCCGGCGACTTTAAAAACTTTATTGGACAACTACAAGGCAGGGTTGGGTTGGTAAGGAACGCAAAGAAAGTCGAACGTCCGAAATGTGACGATTCCCCCCCATCGCGCCGCGACATGTTTCACATGTGAAGGGACCTTTAGTTTTACGTCTATATCACACTTTATATAATTGCGTTCTAGCAGACGGATTATTTTCAGTATTTTCACGATTGCAAATAATGTTTTGCAATAAAAAAACAGTTAAATTATAGTAATAGAAGAATAAAATGTCTTTGAAACATGTGGTAGTTGGTAAATAGGAATATATTTTCAAACTACGTATTGTGAATAGAAAAAATTATTCCATATATTTCCATTATTACAATATAATCGTAAAGTTTACATGTATTTTCAGGCGGTGGAACCGGTTGGATTGGATCGTGTTTGATTTCTGCTTTACAGAATCAAGGAGTGAAAACTACGATTATTTCACGAATGCCTGGTCCTTGCAGAATATCTTGGGTAAAATACGAGAACAATAAAATTCGTCTTTTTTATTAATTCTTAGTATGATACTTATATTAAATAACACTAAATATATGAACATAATTTAATAATTTTGAAAGCATGATTTAGAAAAAAAAGGACTGCCAGAAGACGTTTCCGACGTGATAAATGTCGCCGGTCAAAATATTCTCGACGTTACACGAAGATGGACACCTGGTTACAAACAAAATATCTGCAATAGTCGAATTGAAACAACAAAAGCTTTGGCAAAAGCCGTTTCTTCTACAGATGCAAAAAGTTTCGTTACTATTTCTGGTGTTGCTTATTATCCCACAGATGGAAAGGAATACACAGAGGAAGACAAATGTGAACCTTACGACTTTCTGTCAAGTAAGAAATGCAAATTCTCGACATTAAATTATAAATTACAAATTATATTTATATTAATAAATTTATATTATAATTTTTTATCTCCACTTGGGAATAAAAAAATATTTTTTTAATAGAATTATGTCACGATTGGGAAGCAGCTGCCAAACTTCCAGATGATTGTAAAATAAGACAAGTTACAATAAGATCTGGAGTAGTTTTAGGAAGAACAGGGGGCATGATACAGCAAATATTTCCCCCTTTCTTCATGGGTGCTGGAGGAATAATGGGAACTGGAAAACAATACATGCCCTGGATTCATATTCGAGATCTAGTGAGACTATTTCAACATGCAATGTGCAATGAAAATTTACATGGAGTTTTGAATGGCGTTGCTCCTCAAATTATCACAAATCATGAATTTACGAAAGCATTCGCTGAAGCCTTATGGAGACCATCGTTTCTCCCAATGCCTACCGCTGTTGTCAATTTACTTTTTGGAGAAGAACGTGCGAAGGTGAGTTAATATCAAGTCACCTTGAAGAAAAGTTCGTTTTTTGGTTCCTGAAGTTAGCATCGTCATTGTTTGCCTCATAAATAATGAAATTACCACGAATTCTAATACAACACCATCAATTTCTTTTGTTTCTGCAAATGAATTCTTTTTAATTTCTTTTCTTCTTTAAGGGCATTTGAACCTTGATGACGTCACACATGCTTTCCACAAACTGTAACGTCATCAAGGTTCAAATGCCCTTAATTCTTAAAAAAAAACTATTAGAAATTCAATTATTTTCAAAAGTAATAAAATTATCACAGAAATTCAATTATGTTCAAAAATAACAAAAAAATTCTAATCAAATTTTCAATTATCTTTATAAATAATAAAATTCTTCTTCGAAATTCAATTATTTTTAAAAATTCTTGTCAAAATTTCAATTATTTTCAAAAAATTTCCACATTTTAATGATTTTTAATATCTTCTATGAAAATAAAATTTTCCAGATGAATTTAACAATTTTAAAAAAATTTTAATAAAATTCTACGCAAATATTTAATTATTTATAAATTTCTTCAAAGTTATTCAATTATTTTCATAAATAATAAAACTCATCGCAGAATTTCAAATATTTTTAATACAATTTTAATCAAATTTTACGAAAAATGGAATTATTCTTAAAAATTTTCTTAAAATTCGTCAAAAAAAATTCACTTTTAAGAAACATTTAATTATTACATAAATTAATTATTTTTGTATTTAAATAATTGAAATCTCGTAGAATTTTCTAATAAAAATTGATTTAAAAATGAATTTCAGTTAAAATTTTGCATATTACTTGAATATTGAAACCATTATAACATGAATTTCGAAAAAGTTTCAAATTAAAATCTCAATTATCTTGAAAAATAATAACACTCATCATAGAATTTCAATTATTTTTAATACAATTTTAATCGTATTTCACGAAAAATGGAATTATTAAATTATTTTCAAAAATGTTTTTTAAATTCACGTTAAGATTTCAATCATCATTATAAACAGCAAAATTCTTTGCCGAAATTCAATTATTTTCATAAATATTAAAATCTTTCGCCAATATTTAATTATTTTCAAAAAAATTTTTTAAATTCTCGTCAATATTACAATTATCTTTATAAACAACAAAATTCTTTGACAAAATTCAATTATTTTCAAAAATTTTAATAAAATTCGCAAAATTTGAATTATTTTAAAAAATTTTCCTCAATTCATAATGATTTTCAACATCTACTATTTTAATAAAATTTTTCAAAAGAATTCAATTATTTACAAATTTTTTATATATTTCTTCGCAGTAATTCAATTATTTTCATAAATATTAAATTTTTTTACAAGGATTCAATTATTTTAAAAAATAATAAAATTCTTTTTAGGAATTCAATTATTTTCATAAATAATAAAAATCATCGCAGAATTTCAATTATTTTTAATACAATTTTAATAAAAAAAAATGTAATTATTCTTAAAAATTCTATAGAAATTTGTCGAAAGAATTTAAATTTTATAAAATTTGATGATAAAATTCTTTATAAAAATTAAATTTTAATTCAATTATTGAATAAATTATTTTTTTCTAAATTTAAATAATTCAATCCTCGCTTTTAGATTAAAAAAGTGATTTTTTAATTCACGAAATTGAACGAAAAAATGTGTAATCAGCAACATTTTCGTCTCTAAAAACTCCAAATAATATTTTTCGACGCCTAACGTCGACGCTAACTTCAGAAATAATTTTGTTATTCAAAATTTTCATTTCACTAAATGAAATTTTCAGATTGTTTTGGAAGGTCAAAAAGTCATTCCCAAAAAAGTACTGGAATCAGATTTCAAATACAATTTTCCTGATATTCAAAGTGCTTGCAAAAAGTTTGCACAACTAAACTATTCAGACACGTAAGAAGATTATTTATTAGCTGTTGTTGTTATATTTATGTATTTATTTCCTCAAAAAGGAGAAGTCACAAATTAGACGAATAAGTAGAAAGTAAATTAGTGTTACGATCTAATGTGCTTTAATAATTCTATTTATTGAGTATTATTATTCTATTTATTGAATATTATTATTTTGTACGTTGCTGGTTGATGATCATAACGTTTATTACAAAGTCTAGTTTGTATACGTTGACAATAAATGTAATCAAAAAGAGAGAGAGAGAGAGCAATTTGTTATCTTGTAGAAACCAAACTCCTATGCGACTTGTATAATTTATTATTTATTATCATTATTATTAATTATTTATTCGTAAATTTTCAAAATGACAATGAAAATCACAATTTAAATTTTCAAAACACCAACGAAATTTGCGCCAGTATTTTTTATTGGCCGACTTAAATGAACCATTCTGCGCAGGTTTGAGCTTTGCATGTTCAATGCGCACGTGATTTTAGATAGTTTTTTAATTTACCAAAAAGAAAAATAGACAATCATAATGAAATTAAGAACCAAAATTTTTATTTTTTGGATTTTGTAAAATCTTTTCTTTGCTAACTATATTGTAACCATATTGTTTAGTAAACTCCACTTTGTACTTGTATACACAGTTACCTAGTGTACATATACATATATATATATATATATATATACATGTTTATCCAGTGTCGTCTCTTTTCCAAAACAAACCTCTTTACAAAATGGCGCCGAATGGACCAGCTGTTGTTTACTTACAAAAGATGCGTGTCAAATATTAGCGTTATTGCGCGTGAATTAGTGTTTTTTGTTTTTAAAAAGAGTGCAGATTAATGTGTGCGGATTAAAGAAAGATGGAAGTTACTTGTGAACAAATTCGAAGGCAAAAATAGAGGACAAGTGCAAATTGTGTGATCATTCAATAAGAAAAGTAAGAAAAAAATAAGACCTAATAGAATTAAAAATTGGATAATGGAGCAAATTATTATAATCTACATAAAACAATGAGATCTATCGAAATTTCTTACACATTCCTCTCGAATCTGTTTGAGAAAAAAAATTAAATATTTTACAATATTTTTCCCTTGGAATAAATTTACCAAAAAATGAATTCTTAAAAAAAATATTTAGATAAGAAATATTTAGATATATGAGAAAAGAGTTTTTATATTTCTCTACAAGACAATTTTCCTCATTTGTGCGTTACGTAAAAGAAAAAATCAAGGTTATTATTATTCATTATGATGTAAATCCGGGGCAACAGTCAATTAACATTAGCTTGCTTTTTAGTCTCGTTCTAAAAATGAAAGAAATCTACATTCGTTAATTGAAAGGAATAATTATTAATTATAATTCCTTCTGAAAAGTGAATTATTAAAAGTTGTCTTTGTTTACTTTGCTCGCTTTGCTTTGTCAACAACTGGCCAACAACCGTGATTCATGCAAATAATAAGATTTTGAGGTTAGGATTTTTACAAAATTCTTCGAGAGAAAATTAAATACACAAATTTCTGTTGGTTTATGATAAAAAAAAAGTTGTTTTCAGTGCTTATGTTTTGAAATATAGTGCAAAATGAATAATTTAGGATTATTATCCGCTTAGTGACTTGACCTCCTTTTGCATTTATTTTCTTATAGTTCATTCTAAAGAGGCTAATGGTTAATACTTATTTTGTCAACTGCGATATCGAACTAGTTTTATTTTTTTATTTTTCAAGCTTATCAAGCAATTTTTTCCGAATTTAAAACTAGACAATTTTTTTTCTATAAATTTATTAAATGTTAATTTTTATTTTCGTTCGCTAATTTTTCATTGAAATTATTTTCCTGTCAATAAAGTCAGGAAAATGACAGGAATAAAAATGTTTTGTCAATGAAATTAAGAAAATTAAGACTTTTTTCGACTTATTTTAAAAAATTGCGGCTTTTTCGACTTTTCTTCCAAATATAGCAACAAAATACCACATTTTTTAGTATAAAATGCAAATTATAGCGATTTTTTTTAAGTGCAAAAATAACTATAAACAAATTTTTCAAAAATTATTTTTGAATCACTTTTTTAAGATATAATTAAATTAAATTTTATTATTTATAAATATTAAATTCTTGCGAAGAATTTCATAACAAATTTTAAAAATAATTGTATTTCTGAGAAGAATCTTATTATTTACAAAAATAATTGAATTCTTCTCACAATTTTTTAAAATAATTAAATTCCTGAGAAAAATTTAATTATTTACGAAAAAAATTTTATTCTTGCGAAGAATTTTACCATTTATAAAAAAGTTGAATTCAAGAAAAGAATTTTATTATAATTTTGGAAAATTATTGAATTTCTGAGAAGATTTTTATTATTGTAAAAAAATGGAATTCTTTCGAAGAATTTTACTAATTTATAAAAGTAGTTGAATTCATGAGAAGAATTTTATTACAATTTTTGAAAATTATTGAATTTCTCAGAAGATTGAATTCTTTTTGAAAATTTTATTATTTAAGTATAAGAAAATAATTTAATTGTTTCGAAAAATTTTATAATTTATGGAAATAATTGAATTCTTGCAAAGAATATTAATTATCGAAAAATTCCTATAAAAACCATTTTACCGAATATTTAAATTATTTTCTTGATATAGTTAAAAACATCTGTTTTTATAATTTTAATGTCAGTAAATTGTCAAGGAAATGTCAGGAAAATTGATGAATTGAAAATTGTGCAGACCACCCTGATAACAATCGAGGGACAATTTAAAACAGTTAACTAAAAATACTCTCATCAATTTTTGAACGTTCTGATAATCGAAATTTTAGCAAAAATTGGAAACTAATTTTAATTTTTTTTCAGAAGTCAACATGAATGCAAGGACGCAGTTATTCGAACTGAGTATGGAGGGTCGCCAGGTGGACGAGGCAGTAGCAAGTATTTTCCACAACGTTCTCTTTCACCGGAGTTTGGGAAAATTTAAATACAAACAAGAAGGCAGCTATTCTGTGGGCACAGTTGGCTATCAGGATGTGGACTGTGATTTTATAGACTTTACATACGTTTGCTGCTCGTCAGTTCATCTCGATCAAACCCTAAAACGTGAAATCTCCGGCTTTTCCGAAGCCCTACGATCGACAGACAGTCCCGGCTCGGGTCAAATTTCACTGGAATTCTTTCAGAAGAAAAAAAATCGTTGGCCCTTTCAGCCAGAGTGTATTCCCTGGGAAGTGTGGACTGTAAGACTTGAATTAATAAAATTGTCCACCGAACATGAGCGACAAATTTGTAGGGAGAAAGTTGGTGATTTACTCACGGACAAAATATTGTACATTACCGAAGTAATGAATCGACACGATTATCTTCCAAAAATGCCAAATCAGGCGGAATTAGACTTAATTTTTGATACGTCGTATCCCGATATTCAACCGTATCTTTTTAAATTATCATTCACGACTTCGGGACCCTCGAGTACGACAATGGGCAACACGATGAAAAAACTTATTAAGGAAACTCTGTCCATGTAGTTATAATGCACCCTACGTTTTTTGAGTTTAGTCCACAATTTTTCTTTTTTCTAGTGCAAAAGTTCTTCTTTTATTGTGTAAATAATATTCTAGATAAATTGCCTCTGATAATTTTTATATAATATATCTTCAAATCTTCAGGAAACAAAAGTGAAGAAATCATATTTTTTCTAAATTCAGTACTCTCACGAATGAGTACCAATTTTTATAGTTCATAGTTTTTTGAATTACGCACGTATTTCAAATTTTTACACAAAAAGCATGATCCAAAAGTTTTGAATGTTGAAATTAAATGTTCAAAAAAATTCCTAACTTTAAAATGAACGAGAGTTGACAGATGTTTTTAAGTTTAACAAGAAAATAATTTTAAAATCCCGTAAAATTGTTTTTATAGAAATTTTTCGAGAAGAATTCAATGGACAGAAAATATTACGACTCTTTTTGAATTTTTACCTCAATTAAAAATTGGTAAATTTTGAAATCAATGCGTAATATTGTAAAAAGTATATTTCTGTATTCACGAAAAAATTTCCGAATGAAAAGAAATTTATTTTACTATTTTTTAAGCATTTTTATGAGAAAAATTTTTTATTTTCAAATATCAACTTTTATTTTTGAATAATTTCAGATTTAAAATCTAAAAAATTCATTTATTAAGTACAGAATTATTATTGTTTATTATTAACAAAAATTTTAATAAAATTATTCGCAAAAATTGAATTATTTCCAATTTTCCATAAAAGGTAAAATTTTTAGAAACAATTCAATTATTTTCTTATAAATAGTAAAATTTCCGAAAAGAATTCAATTAATTTTGTTAATAAGATTCTTCTCAGAAATTTAATTATTTTCAAAATTTTTAATAAAATTTCTCGCAAGAATTCATTTTTTTATAAATATTAAAATTCTGTTCAGGAATTCAATTATTTACGAAATTTTGTAATAAAATTCTTCAAAAAAATTCCATTATTTTTTATAAATGACACAATTTTTCTTAGGAATTCAATAATTTTCAAAAATTGTAATAAAAGTCTTCTTACGAATTGAACTATTTTTATAAATAGTAAAATTATTCGCAAGAATTTCATATTTTTTATAAATAATTAAAATCTTCTTAGGAATTTAATAATTTTTCAAAATTTGTAATAATCACGAATTCAACTATTGTTATAGGTAGTAAAATTCTTCTCAAGAATTACATTTTTTTCGTAAATAATTAAATTCTTTTCAGGAATTCAAATATTTTTAAAAAATTGTAAAAAAAATTGTGAGAAGAATTCAATTATTTATCCAAATTTAAATAAAATTCAATAATCAAAATTCTAATAAAAATAATTGTCAAACACAAATATTTTAAAAAGTTGAATTAAATTCTTCATAAAATTCAATTCTTTTTCAAATTTTCAATTAAAATTATTTTAAAAAATGCTTTATCTTCAAAGAACTTAAAAAAATTCTTCAAAAGAATTTAATTTTTTATTTATAATTTTTAAAAAATTTCATAATAAAAATTACTAATTAAATTTATTAACAAAATCGATTATATTAAAAAAAAATTAAAGAAATGTCTTGAAAGAATTCTATTATTTATAATATTTTAATAAAATTCTTTGAATGAATATTCAATTGTTGAAAAAAAATCGTAATTAAATTCTGAGAAAAATTTTATTATTTTCTAAAAATTATAAAAATTCAATAATTAATCAAATGTTTAATTACAATTATTGACAAACACGATAATATAAAAATATTGAAAGCAATTCTTTATAAAATTCAATTACTTTCAATTTTCAAATTAAAATTATTTTCAAAAAATTCAATTATTTTCAAAAATTTTAATAAAATTCCTCCCAAGAACTCAATTATTTGCATACATAATAAAATTCTTCGCGAGAATTAAATTATTTTGATTACAATTTTTCCAAGTTTAAAGAAAATTCTTCGAAGGAATTCATTTATTTTTCTAAACAAAATTTCGAAAATAGTAAAAATTAATTTTTCATTCGGCAATTTTTTTCTGTGGATAAAAAAACATGTTTTCTACAAAATTACATATGGATTTTAAAATCTACGAATTTTGAAGATAAACAAAACGAATTATTTTCGAAATATCACTGATTGCAAAGTTTAAAACTTGAATTTTGAATTTAGAAACTTGAAAAGTAAATTTTTTTGCTAGTGACGCAAAATTATTGTAATAAAAATTTAAAAATTATTTAAATAATAAAAATTAGAAGGAGAAATAAATAAATATCGTCCTCTAAGGATATGAAACGAATAAAATATTTTCGAAACATTTGAAAAATTAAAAATTTACATTTTATATTTAGAAACTCTTTATGATTAATTCTTGCAATTTTTGTCAATTATTTATTACAAAATTAATTATAATAAAAATTAAACACAAAAGAAATATTTGAACATTCGGAATTTTAGGATCATCAAAAGCAATGAACTGAATTTTCTAAAAAGATGGATTTTTAAATTTTGTCCTTCTAAAAACGTGTATATAAAAAATTATTTAGATTACAAATTATAGAGGCAATTTAATTACAATTTTTTTTCTCCCACCCAATTTCGACTTTTCGTCAAAATTAATATTGTACTTATTAATAATGTTAAGAAAAGTCAAAAAAAAATTTCTTTCTTTTTTGTTTTTTGTCACTGACACTAAAGATTTAATTTTTCTTTTCGAAAAAGCGTCGAGCTTTTAATCAAATTCAATATATTACATTTAAAAGTGACTCCGCAGCTACATCTACGATATTTTGATTGTATAGTACAAATGAATGTGAAAATTTCTTGCACTTGAATGCACATTTATACGCGGTATAAAGTGTGAAAAAACTTAGTCTTAATATTTACATTGGTCTGCCTTGCGTCGCTTCAAGGAATATAAAGTGGAAACGAGAGCAGATCTCATCAATCGAAAGATCTAATTATAACAAGAAATGATCAAATACACTCGTTTTTTTTCAAATAACACGAGAAATGTTTTTTTTTTTTTGAAAAACATGAGAAAATTTGTTTGACACGAAGATTTTTTAGTGTCTGAAAAAAACTCGAAATATAACGTGACACAATAGCGATTTAATTAGTAAAGAAAACAGCTTATAAAAAAAACATCTTTGATCACGATCGAGATGAATTTGTCCAGTCTTTAGCATGTAGTGATAAACACTGTAAACACTATACACGCCTTACACAAAGAGTACACAAAAACCACTGTTTTCTATCGTAGAGTGACTGTTATTTATTAGAACGAGTGATGATAAATAATTATTCAATTTTAATAATATTTTATTTCGTTATTAAGTAGAGAATTAATTTTTTATGCTGTTCATTTGCTTTCCAGAGATGAATTATTGTATGTCATATACATAAAAAAAAAATATATATATATTATACTTTAGGTGTAAAATGTTGAATAGTATCGTTAAAAACAAATTGTAAATAAATTCTATTATATAGAAGCTTTCAATTAACATTTTTATTATTCCAAGTATGAAAGATTGTATACATACATAGTGAAAAATTGTTTCCCTTAATAAATTACTGTATTTTATAAATATAGTTTTCTTTTTAATCAAAAATATACCTTTTCATACTAAAAGTTAGACCTTAGATTATAGCCGCTGTAAGTAAAGATTTTCCCGATAGTTTCTACGTGATCTTGGGATAAAGTGCGCGTTTGAATTAAAAAAGAGATGGTGGGTAAAAAATTCTGTGAATAAAAAATTTCTGAATCGTAGGCGGGGAAAATTTTCTATTTATTAATTTGATATTAAAAGAAATTTTTTCTTCTTTAAGTTAAATTAGAGTTGCCACAGGTCAGAAAAGTCAGGGATTTTTATTAAAAGTACTGGAAAAAATTATATTTTTAGAATTCATAGGAAAATTCTGAATTTTGGAGTCTTTTTGTTTGCCTCATAAACTATAAAATTACCATAAATTCTAAAAAAGCTTCAATTTTTTCTCTTTTTGACAAGAATTTCTTTTTAAATAACTTAATTCTTGAAGAACTATCATAAAACTATTACTTATGAATTATTTAATAAATAATTTTTCTCAAATATTTCAAAAATAATTGAAGAATTCCCGAATAATCGAAATTTCGTTATATTTTGTAAAATTGAATTGAAAACAAATGAATTTGAAAATTCTCAAAGAACTTTTTCAAAAATTATTAAAATTAATAGATTTGTAAAAGAATTTTAGATAAAAAAATTGAATTTTGGAAAAGTTAGAAATTATTGCAGAAATTCAATTATTTTCAAAAGTAATAAAATTCTTTGCAGAAATTCAATTATGTTAAAAAATTTTAATAAAATTCTTGGCACAATTTCAACTATCTCTAGAAATGATAAAATTGAACTCTGAATTTCAATTATTTTCAAAAATTTTGATTAAATTCTTGACAACAATTCAATTATTTTAAAAAGTAATATTTTTTACAGAGATTCAATTATTTTCAAAGATAATAAAATTCTTTTTAGGAATTCAACTATTTTTATAAATAATAAAACTCATCACAGAATTTCAATTATTTTTAATACAGTTTCAATCAAATTTTTCGAAAAATGGAATTATTCTTAAAAATGTTATGAAAATTCGTCGAAAGAATTCAATTTTAAGAAATATTCAATAAAATATTTTTTAAATCCTCTAATTTTTATTATTCTTTTTTAAATTAATTTTGTAATTCAATTTAAATAATTGAACTCTCGTAGTATTTTCTAATAAAAATTGATTTAAAAATGAATCTCAGTTAAAATTATTGTTAATAATTGAAAATTAAAAGTATTAAAGCGCAAATTTTTAGAAATAATTAAATTTCAAATTCAAAAAAAGGTTTCAAATTTATTAATATCTTAAATATGTTCAAAAATTAAAAGAAATTCTCGTCAAAATTTCAATTATTTTAAGAAATAATGAAATTCTTCTCCAAAATTCAATTATTTTCCAAAATGTTAATAAAATTCGTAGGAAAATTTCAATTACTTTCAAAAATTATCTTCAATTCGTAATTTTCATAATGATTTTTAATAAGTATCTACTATTTTAATAAAATTTTTCAAAAGAATTCAATTATTTTCATGAATATTAAATTTTTTTACAAGGATTCAATTATTTTAAAAAAATAATAAAATTCTTTTTATAAATTCAATTATTTTCATAAATTAAAAAACTCATCGCAGAATTTCAATATTATTTTTAATACAATTTTAATCAAATTCCTCGAAAATGGAATTATTCTTAAAAATAAAAAAAAATGTTATGAAAAAAAAAAATGTTAAAAAAAAATAAAAAAAAAAAAAAATAAATTAAATAAAATAATATATATAATAATATAATATAAATAATAATATATATAATAATAATATAATATAATATATATATATATATATATATATATATATATATATATATTATATAATAATATATATTTTTATATTTATTTAATTTTTTTTATTAAATTGTTAATTAAAAATGTTATGAAAATTCGTCAAAGGAATTCAATTTTAAGAAACATTCAATTATTCAATAAAATATTTTTGAAATCCTCTAATTTTTATTATTTTTGTAAAATTAATTTTGTAATTCAATTTAAATAATTGAATTCTCGTAGAATTTTCGAATAAAAATTGATTGAAAAATGAATTTCAGTTAAAATTATTGTTAATAATTGAAAGGTAAAAGCATTAAAACGAAAAATTTTAGAAATAATTGAATTTCAAATTCAAAAAAAAGGTTTCAAATTATTATCTTAAATCTGTTAAAAAATTACAAGAAATTTTCGTCAAAATTTTAATTATTTACAAATTTTTTATTAATTTCTTCAAAATAATTTAATTATTTTCAAAAATATTAAATTTTTTTACAAGGATTCAATTATTTAAAAATTTGTTGATAATAATTTTTTACGAGAATTCATTTTTAAAAATCATTCAATTATTCAATAAAGTGTTTATTTTTGTATTTAATTAATTAAATTCTCTGAAAATTTTCTATAATAAAAATTGATTTAAAAATGACTTTTGTTTAAAATTTTAGATAATAATTGAATATTAAAAGCATTATAGCTTGAATGTTTAGAAATAATTGAATTTTGAAAAGGGTTCAAATCAGAATCTTCGAAAATTTGAACTTTTCATACTTTTAACTAACAATTCTGTAGAATTAATTCTTTTGAAAAAGTTTAATTGATTTTTTTTTTGAAATTATTTGAAGTCTTTCAAGTATCTTCTAATATAGCATTTGATTAAAAAATTTCTGAATAATCAACATTTCATAAAATTAAATTGTAAACAAATGAATTTGAAAATTTTCAAAGAACTTTTTTAAAAATTATTAAAAATAATTGATTTAAAACAGAATTTTAGTTAAAAATTCGAGAAAAAATAATTAAATTGAAATAATTAAAATAGTTTTAAAGAATTTACAGTAATAATATTCTTATAATATAAAATATCGAATTTATTATTCGTGAATAATTATTTATAAAACATGAAGAAATCGATCATTCCGAGTCGAAGACTCGGAGTGATCGATATTTTCATGTTTTATAATAATATTCTTATAAGTTTTTGAATTTAAAATTTTTGAAGAATTTTAATTCCTACGGAAAAATAATAACGATTAAATATTTATTTAAAAATAAAGATATTAATGTTTTCGAATAATTTTCCAATTAAAGAAATTCGTAAATAAATGTAACAGAACATTTTTGAGTATCTAATAATTTTTTAGAGTCAGGGAAAAAATTAAAATTTTGTCTGGAAATCAGGGAAAAACAAAATTAAATTTTTGTGGCAAATTGTTAAGAAAAAAATGTTTAAAAAATTTTTTTTTTAAATTTTAATTGTTGTGGGAAAACTATCTGTTTATTAATTTTGATATTAAATGTAATTATTGACTCTTTAGGAAAAATTTTCCCTTTAGTTAAAAATTGCATCTTAATGCGGGGATATACGTATAAATAGAATTTGGGACGCAATCAAGTGTTTGAGTGGTGAGAAGAACCCTTAAGTGCAAAATTCCTTGCATTCTTATTCGCTATATTAGTTCGTAAGGTGTAGTCGGGGTGTAAATGCAAACTTAGGGAAAGAATTCATTATTAGGAAATTTTATGTTTATGACTTGTACCGCGCTATTTATATTTTTTTTCAACTATTTTTTAAAGTACCCATTTGCATAATTTTTCGGAAAACTAGATCCTAAAGTTTTTAACGTTCACATGAACGACAATATATTATTTATCTACATACAAAAAATAATTTGAAAAAAATTTTTCTTAATTATTTTTCTAAATTACTATACAAAAAGAAGAAATAATTAAAATTAATCATTTACTTATTCATGAAATAATTTTTTGTTATAAATATAAATATAGAAAAAAAATTGAGAGGAAAAAAATATTTTCACTCATTTGAACGTCAAAAACTTTAGAGACATGAAAAACAATCCAGAGAAAAATTAGTCCAATTTCATATTATTTCGTGTTTTCAATGAAAATAGCCCAATTTTAAATTCGTTTTATTAGAAAGGTAAAGAATTAAATTTTCATCATTTCGAACAGACTAAAAGTTGCGTTAAATAAAAACTACAATTTCGTTAGTTGGAAACATTTTTCAAATTGTAATTTCTATAAATAAATGTAACTTTTAATTGTTGGAAATGTTAAAAATTAAATTCTTTACCCTTAAACTAAAAGTAACTTAAAATTGAATTAATTGTTTCATTTCGAAACAGGAATAATTATGATATTGGACGAACTTTTGATTCGACTGTTGATCAGATTCTACCTTAGTTAGTTTGTACTTTACTAAAAATTTTATTACCTTTAATTAATAGGGTAGAGTGGGGTAAAAAAGCCATGGTGTAAAAAAGCCATTTGAGTTTTATTTAAAAACTATTAAGCCGATTTATCAGCTGTTTAGAATATAAATACTATTAGGTAATACGCAACTTTTGAATCTAATTTGAATGTTGTACCTAGATTAATATTGTTTTTATTGTAATTTTAATTTTTTGTTGCTTTTTTGAAAACATTTTGGTGAACTTTTCAAACATATTACAATCTGATTAAGTGAACGAATAGTAAAAGTAAATGTTTGTACATAAGGAGAAAAGTATACCGAAAACGTATACAATGTTAATTTTTAGAAATTGAACTGAATTGACAATTTATTTTTGCTTTTTTTAATAACTGGTCTTGGGTGTAAAAAAGCCAGGGCAAAAAATCCATTGAATATTTTGTGAAATTCACTTGTTTTCTATTTAAACTAACCTTCTTATTTTACAAAATTTCTCGTGTTTATTTAATAAAATAAATTAAACACGACGAAAAAGTAGTTCAAAGTGCATTTAAAAAATAAACAATGAATAAACGGTTGCAACGAAATATGTTATCTGTGGTAAAACTTAAAGAGAACTTCTAAAAAAGGTACGAAAAATTGGCAGTGCAAATCGAAAACAGGTAAATTTAATATAATTTTCAATTTTCCTTGCTAAAAACTCTTTCATAATTATTAAAATATTTTTCAAATAAGACTATTTGTCATATAAATAAAGGAAAAATATAAAAATACCTAAATTGATAACGTGTTTTGCTAAAATCGTAGGGTGGCTTTTTCACCCCACCAGGTGGTGCAAAAAAGCCACTTGCAGTGCTTTCGTAAAACTCTTATAACTTAGTCCTTTCATGAGATAAAAAATATTTCCGTCAAGAATTTTCAAGCTTAATAACTAAACTTTCAATAACAATTGGAAATTTGAGAAAAAAATTTTAAATACAGATTTTACAGCATCAAAAGTAAAAATGTGGCTTTTTTACCCCACTCTACCCTATTAATATAGATTATTAATTTTATTTAAAAAAAACTTTCCCTATTTAAAAAATCAATTCTGAACTAGATAAAAATATTTTACAAACATTATTTTCCATTTTTTTTTTTATTAAATTCAGAAAAATAGTTAAAGAAGGAAAAATGTTTTATCTCTAAATTTCCAAACAAAATTTATTCAAATTTCTTCTTGAAATTTAAATTTTCTTGTAATAATATTGTGTCCCGTATTAAAGGAATAAATTATAAAGATTCGAAATGTTGATAATTCTGTTTTTGCTTTTCATAAACAGTCAGTAAATTTTAAAAATATTTATATTGGCAAAAAATTTCCTTCATTTGAACATTCAAAACAAGAAATAAAATTGGTCAGGCAAATTTATCAAAAGTGCTGGAAAAATACTAAATTTCTAGAATTACTACACAAATTTCTTATTTTTACTATCCGGAAATATTGTTAAAAACCTTGAATTTTAAAAATTTTAATGCAGTTTTCATATACTTGAATTACAAAAAATGTATTAATTTTTAACTAAACTAATTAAACTAATGAAATTTAAACAGTTAGAATTAAATTTTAAACTGTTTGATTTTAAAAAGATTTAAATTTAAAACTTTTCTAAAAAATTGAAGCTTTAAAAAGTTCTATTTGAAATTCTGAAAGAAAGGTTTTTAAAATATTCCAATCCTATTTTTAAAAGTAATTAATTAAAAATTTTCAAAATAATTGGATTTTTCTAAAATTCTATTAAACATAATTGAATTCTTTAAGAATTTTACTAACAATTTTTTTAAATAATTAATTTTTTTCAATTCTGTTAGAAATAATTGAGTTTTTTTTTCAAGTATTTTATATGTTTAATTATTGTTAATGGAATTTAAAATAATTCCAATTATTTAAACAAAATTCTTACAAAATTCAATTATTTTTAACAGAATTATTGAAAAATTCTATTAATTGAAAAATATTCAATTACATGTTTGAAAACATTCAATTTTCTAACAATAACAAACACACTTGTAAAATATGTTTGTAAAATTCAATTATTATAATTTATGAAATGAATTGTAATTCTTAAAAAAATTCAATTATTATTATTATTATTATTATTATTATTGTAATTAAATTACATGTGAATGTATTTAATTGTGACTCTTTGTAAAACTCTAATACTTATACTAATTATTGAATTAAAATTCTTTAAAAATTCAATTTCAATCAATCAAATCAAATCAAATTCAATCTGTAATGAAATAATCGAAATTTTCAAAAATTTTATTAAAGATAATTGAACTTTTTAAAAATTTTATTTAACATTCTTTGAAATAATTGAAATTCTCTAAAATTCTATTAAAAATAGTTGATTTTTTTTAAGTATTTTATTTGTAATGTTTTGAAATAATTATTTAGTCTGTTTTATTTCTACAAAAATTATTCTATTAAAAAATTAATTAACTAAATTAATGTTTAATTCTAATTACATTTTTTAGTTTAGTATCGTGAATATTTTGAAAAATATTTAATTACAGAAAACGATTTCCTTTCATTTAAAAGTTCAAAACTTTAAAAAAAATAATTTTTGTTAATGAAAAAAAAAATCAATTCAGATTATTTAGTAACTTTTTTTTGAGAAATAAAAAGTGTTTCAAAACCAGTTAAATAGTCTCGGCTTCCTATCGGTTCAATTACGAAAGTAATTATACAAAAGTAAATAAAGTTTTAATAAAAATGATACGAAAAATCAAACTCGTTGTACGCTATTACATTCCGCTTTTTAAAAATAAATCCCAGTTTTAAAAATTGATCAAAGTGCAGAAAAATCTCTTTATATCGAAATAATTTCTAATTCCAAGGATATAGAATTAAAATTACTATGAGAGAGAGAAAGGGAGAGAGAGAGAGAGAGAACGCTAAAAGACAATTACTTAGCTACCCATTTAATTGTTACGAGAATAAATTTTCATTGAATATTATACCTTTTTCTCTAATCCACTTTTATTTTCTCGTCAATCGCTATAAATATCAATTTAGACACAAAGTTGTATATATAAAGTAAATAATTAATTTTCCCTTATACATATATATGTATATATATATTTATTTTTGCCTTCTCTTGTGGTGATTTTGTCACCTCCCCCTCTGCTTCTTTTTTCTGCTTTGATAGCTTCATCAGAGTTGATCTCTCATTTTCAAAAATCTCTTATTGCCTTCAATTCCACTTAGAGCTTTATCCCAGGGATCTATTAAATAGATATCAAGCAAAGAGAAAAGCTCTCTTATCGAAGGGGGAGAGAGCGAGAGAGAATCGACAGAATTGATGTTTTACTCATGGCAGTAGTAGTGTTGGCTCTATTCGTTGTAGAGACAATGCCGACGCCTGCGCGAGTTACCGACTCTTTCACTCTCTTATTTTCTGTTAAACTTCCGAAGTCCTCAGTCGCGGTCTGCTATCCAGCGCGAGGCGAACCTTTCTCCGGAAAACGAGAAAAGCAAGAAACATCTTCGAGAAATCCGAAAATTTTTCCCTTCGAATCAAAATTAAATCATAAAGAAATTAAATCAGAAAAGAAAATAATAATCAAAGAACATTAAAATAATAAACTGTTGATTGTTGATCGATACAATAATACTGTTAGATGTTTGCAAATTTTTAATTTTGCTAAAAGTCGAGAGAAGTTGAAAGTAATCTGATAAAAGAAACTTTGATTGATAGCAAGGAATAAAATTAGGGAAAAAATAGTGCTTTGATTTTTGAAAAATAGGCTTGAGAATGGTGCCACTAATTAGGAAGTAATCCTTTTTTTTGCAAATTCAAATTGAGGAGAAATAAAAATACTGTAAAAATAGAGACATCTGTTAAGCTCACAGCGTATAGGAAAGAGCTCGACTTTTCAACAGGTGTCCAGGCGGGATCGATGGTTTACGGATCTTAACTTTACAACGCTTTTCAAATACGCACGGATTGCAAATTCAAGTGACGAACACTTTTCCACTGGATAAAAAAAGACTAACCTCCACTTCCACTAATTTCTAACTTCGGTTGAAGGACAAACTAGTTTTTTTGTAACAAAAAAAACTAACACCTACTTCCGCTAATTTCTCAGTTTAGTTGGTGGACAACCTAGAGGACTACTTAGAGGACTAATTAGAAGACTAGTCAGAAGACTAAGAATACTATTCAGAAGACTACTTAGGGGACTATTAAGAAGACTAGTAAGAAGACTAGTTAGAAACACTACTTAGAGGACTATTTAGAAGACTAGTAAGAAGACTAGTTAGAAGACTACTTAGAGGACTATTTAGAAGACCACCTAGTGGATTATTTAGAAGAATAGTTAGAAGACTAGTCAGAAGACTCAGAAGTCTAATCAAAAGACTACTTAGAAGTCTAATCAGAAGACTACTTAGAGGACTAGTCAGAAGACAAGTTAGAAGTCTAGTCAGAAGACTAAGAAAACTAGTCAGAACTCTATCCAGAAGACCACTCAGCAGACTACTTCGAACATTACTCAGAACCTCTAGGTCAGTAGACTTCGCTCCACCAAAAAACCCCCCCAAAGATTTTTCACCAAACCCAACAAAGTGCCTTTGGGTTCCAAAACAAAAGCCCCTCACCATCATGACTCACAATGTTCCTCGTGCACACATCTTCGACCCCCTCAACTAACTCCAAAAGTACCTCAAAATCATGACTTATTCAGAAGCCGAAAACTACTTCAATTCCAGCTACAATGAAACCGAAGAGATCACATCAAAAATTCAAGTGCAAATAACCTTCTACATTTTCTACGGATCGATATTCTTCCTCGGTATTTGTGGCAATGCCCTAGTGTGTTTCGTGGTCATAAGAAATAAACAAATGCACACGGTGACAAATTTTCTCATAACAAATTTGGCACTCAGCGATATACTACTGTGCGTACTGGCGGTACCATTCACACCACTCTACACATTCCTGGGAGAATGGGTATTTGGGGCGACACTATGCCGTCTGGTACCCTATGCACAAGGAGTCAGCGTCTATATAAGTACCTTTACCCTCACCAGCATTGCAATTGATCGATTTCTCGTCATTCTTTATCCATTTCGTCCGAGAATGAAAATTGAAGTCTGCCAAATGATTATTGTTGGTATATGGTTTATTGCACTGGGTTTAACATTGCCATATGGTTTATATAGAAAAATGGATAGAAGTGAAAATTTGTGTGAGGAAATTTGGCCGAATGAACATTTTAGACGAGTATTTAGCTCAATTACAACTGTTTTACAATTTGTTGTGCCATTTTGCGTAATAACTGTGTGCTATATATTCGTGTCGCTTAAACTTAATTCGAGAATTAGAATGAGACCAGGGTGTAGTGCGCGAAGGGAGGAGGCTGATAGAGAGAGAAAGAGGAGGACTAATAGAATGCTTATTGCAATGGTCGCCATATTTGGAATATCTTGGCTTCCTTTAAATCTTATTAATGTTATAGAGGACTTTTATTCGAATGCCAATGACTGGCCACCTTTCAAGTTTTGCTTTTTTGTTGCGCACAGTGTAGCCATGAGTTCAACATGTTACAATCCCTTTCTTTACGCTTGGCTTAATGAAAACTTCCGGAAAGAATTCAAACAGGTTCGAGGAAACATTTTTCTACTTCATTATTCTCTTTTTTTCTTTTCTTTTCTTTTCTTTTCTCTTCTCTTCTCTTCTCTTCTATACTTTTCTTTTCTTTTCTCTTCTGCTCTTTTCTATTCTCTTCTTCTTTTTTCTACTTCTTTTCTTTACTTTTTACTTGTACAATAAATAAATAATGAAAATTCTTCTACTCTTTAATTTTCAATAGTATTTTTAGTTACATGTTGGATTAATGTCCATGAAATTTATCTGAGTTGACAAAGATCAGGGAAAAGTATTTTACAAATTGGGAAAAAAGTGCAACAAAGCGAAATTTTAAGACAAAAAATCAGTTTTCTAAGGATATCAAATTGAGACAAAAAAGGAATCAAAAATGTAGCGAAGCAACCTTTTGACAAAAAAGTAGAATTATTTTTTGTTAATTAAATTAAATTAATTAATTTTTTTGTAATAAAATTATTTTCACAAAAAAGGAATCAAAGGTGTTGCGAATCAAAAGTGTCTCAATTTGATATCCTTAGAAAAACTGCGTGATTCTAAAATTTAAAAACTTTTGTGAAAATTTCCGTATAATTATATTTAAAAAAATTTAATTAATATTCATGCTATTTGATATAATTATACTAAAATTGACATAAGTTTTAATAAGGTTCGGTATTTTTTGTATCAAAATTTCGCTTTGTCAGCATTTTTCCCTAAATTGTAAAATTCTTTTACAAAATTTAATATTATATTCTCTCTCCGTGTGGTATAATGAAAACTCTTCTACCAAATCATTAAAAAAAATCAGTAAAATTTTACTGACAGAATCCACTAACAATCAGTGAATCTATTTTATTAAATGTCGACAACTTGATCATTAATTTAAAAAAAATTACTGGCATTCAGTAAAATTCTACTATCATGATCATAAAGTTCTGAACGTTCAAATGAACGAAATTTATTTTTTTCATCTTCAAATTAAATTTTTATTAAAATATTTTGTGTCACTATGAATAAAATTAATTATAAAGTTTCTCCATATACAATATTTAAGTTTTTAAATTTCATTACAATAATCAGTAATTGATGAAAATATTTTTAATAAAAAGTGTTTCGTTCATTTGAACGTTCAAAACTTGTGAAACGTCTACTATCTCTGAATTTGAATCAGTTAAAAATCATAGTTTTAACAAACAATCAGTGACTTATTTTTCATTCTGAATCAGTTAAAAATAACCGATTGCCAATGAAAAAATGACTGAAAAATTAGTTAAAATTAACTAATAGAATCAGTTTAAAAAATTCTACAGAAATATCAATTATTTTTAACTGACAATAAGTTATTTTTAACTAAACGATCAGTAGAAAATAGAAATATTACAATTTAAATTAGTGACTGACTTTTTGCTTCTAAATTAGTTATTTTTAACTGATTCATATGTAGAGAGCAGGAAAAGTAAAATTAATCAGGAAAATCAGGAAAAAGCAGAGAATTTTATAAAAAATATTGAAAAAGTATTAAATTTTTAGAATTCATAAGAACAATTCTATAATTTTGTCTCCAGTATAATCTTTGAAATAATTAACAAGATTTAATTCTTCTTGAATTATTTTTTGTTTCCTTTTTATAAACATAAAATTCGTTCACACAAGTTTTAATACTTAAATTTTTTTATCTCTGACAATAATCGAATTTTACAGAATATGAAATTGAATTTATTTTTAATAATTCAAATCGTAAAGAACTTCATAAAATTACTATTTATAAATTATTTGCTGAATAATTTTAAATAAAAATTCAAAAAATAATTGAATTTTAAGAGAGTTGCGTCTAAAATAATTTTAATAAATTATTGAATTTTAAAAGATTTCAGTTTTAACTTTGTAGAAAATTTAAATTTCAAATAATTTTAATTAAAAATTCCAAAAATAATTGAATTTTACAAGAGTGGAGTTTACAAATTTCATAAATAATCTAATTTCTATTTTAAAAAAATATATTAAAGTAAGGCTTCCAGTTAAAATTTCAGAAAAATTTAAATTTTAAATAATTTTAATTGAAAATTTTGAAAAAGCTAGTTTTTGAAAACTTTCCATTGAAATTATTTTGTATTTAATCGCATTTTTTAATATGTTTAATTGAAAATTTTTTCGAATAATTGTAATTACGTGACATTGAAACGCTAAACAAATGGATTTCAGAATTATTTTAGATGAAATTTCTAGTTTTGTTTAAATAATTCATTTTTTAAAAATTATTAAAAATTACAAAAAATTATTAAGTTGAAATCTTAAATATAATTTCGGAGAAGTTAAAGTCGGGTGAATAAAAAATCAAATTTTTGTGACAACCCTGCTAATGTTTTAAACGCTCTAATAAATGAATTTTTTTTTAATTTAAATAAATTTAAAAAATTCTAAATACTTGATTTTGATTTTTCAAAATAGTATTTTTTGATTTAATTTTTATTTTATTTATTTTTTTATTTTAATTTTATATCAAAAATATTTAGTTCGTCAAGAATTTTCCTACATTTCAGCGTTCAAAACTTGTGAATCATTTAATTTAAAAAAAAAATTATCGTTCGTCTGAACGTCCGAAACATTAGAAACGTGATTTATAGTTTCTTCTTTAATTCAAAAAGATCAGATTTTAAAATAAATGCTACAAAGTAAAACTCCTGAATAAGCAATCGAGATAAAATTAAGTATATCGTGTGGCACGGGACTAATTTTTTTTTCTTTTTTATATATAGAAAAATAAAACGTTCTCTCATATGCATATTATATAGATATATATATATATACGTACGTATGCGATTATTACGTGAGCAAAGAGCTCTTAACAATCAATAAAAATTTCATTTTTCATTTCTTCCCCCAGCAGCATTAACAGTTATGATTGAAGAGAAATGCTTATTTCTCGCAGAGATTTTATTTAATCAATGATCCTATTATAAGAATACTTTATTTGTTAAGTTTACCATTTTACGCTGAAATGTATTGCTAATTTAATTTTTTAATTATTTTTTTAATTTAGGATGATTTACAATTTTTCGTTAAGAAAATTGATATTTTCTTAACAAAATTAATTTCTTAAAAGAAAATATTTATTCAGTATTTAATTTTTATATACACTATGTACCTATTTAAATTTTTAATTCAAACTGCGCCTTTTAAAGCTTAAAAGAGCAATTTTACTTTGAACTAGCAGTCATAATTCTTACTGTGTAACACTCTAAAAACCACTTTTGGTAAAGGTCCATATTTCTTGATAAAAAGCTTTTAAATTGATATAAGATGTTGTGAAAATTCACATCAAAATAATTTCTACAGTCATTTATGTACAACAAAAATTAGGTTCTATAAATAATGTTAAAAAAATTTTCCAACGTTCAGATGAACATTTTTTCATTATAAATATTTTCAAAAAATTACTCATCAAAAGCAACAAGATAAATTAAATATTTTGAAACTTTGTAAACTATTTTTTAATAAAAAATTTTACACATCAAAAGCAATAAGATAAATTATTTTTCAATACATGACCCATTATTATTAAAATTTGAATAAATTTCGTTCGGAACTTTAGGAACATTAAATGACTCTATATGAAATTCTAATCATTCAAATCGAACAAAATTTATTTATTTCTACTGCAAATCAAATTTTTGTTGCAGAATAATTTTGGACCTCTATCAAAAAAATTAATTATTCACAAAAAAAAGTTCAGACTTTTTTTGTGAATAACTAATTTTGAAACCGAAATGATAATAAAAAAGAAGATTATTAGAAATTATTTATTTTTAGAAAATTGTCAACAAACAACTTTTAGTATTTAAAATCTTAATTTGAAAGCTTACATTCAATCAAAAATATTCGGTTCTAATATATAAATGTTTGTAGACAAAAGTGGACTGAAAATAAATTTTATTCTTTTACAGCGAAATCTCTTTTTTCCATCCCTTTAAAATGATTTAATTCGAAAAAATAATCCCCTTTATTTTCCTCTTTTCTCTTCATTAGGTTTTTAGCCTCATTGTAAATTGAACTGAATAAACTTCTCGAAACTCGCATTTATTCATTTATCTATATATATACATTCACAATTTAGATTTATAAAAAAAAATTTATATTCAAAAAAAAAAGTATTATAAGCAATTAACCTACATTATAATAGTAAAACGAAATTGTGCATTTTGGTATAGCTTATGTCGGTAATCGACAATTAGTAGCAACCAATTATCACATTATCTGCCTGATGCTTGACATGATCATGATATCGACGTTATAAAATGAACTAATTTTTCCTCTCCACAGAAGCACATAAAAGTGTAAAATAAAAATAAAAAGAAAACTTTATCTTCACTTTATTATCACCTTTTTTTATCAATTCACCTGAGATCCACTCTGTTATAGTGGAGATTATTAAGGGAATTAGGATTATTTTCCGCTAATTCAATTCTTGGTTTTTTTCAATATCGAGTTGCAGCAAATTACATGTAGAAAAAAGGTCAGAGTCAACTAAACTTTTTATTTGTTACAAATAAATTTCATCTGAATAAAATAAAATTTTTATGCTGTTTAAATAAAAATTTTATTTGTGTCGAGTAAAAGTTTTATGTATAAAACAAATAAATAATTTAGTAGTAGATTCTTATGTGACATATAGATATTATATATTTTTTTATTTAAATCGAATAAATTGTACTGGTTTAAATGAAATTTTTTTTTCTATTTTCACAAAAACTTATGATAGAAATCATTATCGATTTTCTAAAAACAAAAAATTTTTCCATCTTTCCTTTTTGGAGAATTCTCGTTTCAGAGTTCACACTTGATAATTAATTTTAAAAACGTAGCAAAAAGTAGCTTCAAGACTAAAAAGAAAAAGGAGCTAAAAAAAGGAGCTTTTAAAAAATTAAATTTGATAACTAAAAAAACTCGTTTTAGTCGATTCACAAAAATAAAAAAAATCTAATTTTGTATTTCTCTGACTTTTTCCTGGATTCCATAAAAAATATTTACTTTTTTGTATTGGAAATAACTTCAATTTTATTTTTTTAATTCAATTCTTTTCCAAATAATTAGACTTCAAAAATACGATATTTAAAAATAATATTCTTTAAGATAAAATTATATAAATTTATTTCAATTAAATTTTTACAAAATTTATAATTAATTAAAAATTTAATTAATTTTTACTGGGAATTAATTAATTTTCAAAAAATTTTAATTATTATTTTTCAAAAGACTAATTTTTTATAATAATTCCAAAATTAAATTATATTCAAAACGTGAATAATTTTTGTTAAATAAATATTTAAATACTTATTCTTATTTACTTTTTCACAGGAATTAAAATTTTAAACAATTTTAATCCAAAACCTTTTCGAAATTTTAATTATTTAAATATTATTACAGTTCTACAACAATTAAAATTTTCGAAGAATTCAATTTAAAAATCATTAAAAATTTAAGTATTTCTAAAAATTTATACTATTTCCACAAAAAATTTATTATAATTTTTAAAAAATATAAAATTCTTCAGAATAATTTCCTTACAATTGCACTAAAAATAATTGACACTCTTCAAAAAAATTTATTTAAATTTGTATTACTTATATTTTTCAAGAAATTTTATTCAAATTGTATTAAAAATAATTGAATTTGCCAAATTTTATTATTTATGCAAAAATATTTGAATTTCTTTGAAGAATTTAATTATTTATGAAAATAATATTTGTGACAATAATAATTGTATTCTTGAAAAAAATTTAATTAAACTTTTTGAAAATAATTAAATTTCTGAAAGGAATTTTTTTATTTGTAAAAATAATTAAATTTCTGCAAGGAATTTTAATATTTGTGAAAATAATTAAATTTCAGCAAAGAATTTTTTTATTTTCAAAAATAATTAAATTTCTGCAAGCAATTTTATTATTTGTGAAAATAATTGAATTCTTGAGCAGAATTTTATTATTTCTGAAAATAATTGAATTCATGTGAAGGAATTTTATTATTTCTGAAAATAATTGAATTCTTTCGAGGAAGTTAATTACAATTGTAATGAGAATAATTGAATTCTAGCGAAGAATTTTCTTAAAACTTTGAAAAAAAATTTTTTGTTGATAATTAATAATTGATGAGATTTTTCAAAACATTTTTTATTAAAAATTTTGAAAATATATTGAATTTCTGTTATGAATTTTATTATTTATGAAAAAATCATATTTTTATGGAGGAATTTAATAAAAATATAATTAATTACTTTCAAAAAATTTTAATTTATTCTTTTCAAAATTTTTTTTTTGAAAATTATATTTTAAATAATTAATTTCTTTCAAAGAATGTTACTTAAAATAATTTAAATAACTATGAAGAACAATAATTTAAATAACTAATTTCTTTCGAAATTCTTTTTTGAAATTTGTCTTTTAAGTTTTAAATAATTGAATTTCTATGAAAATTTTAGTTCATTTATGAAAAGAATTGAATTCTTACAAAGAATTTAATAAAAAAATTTTAAATAATTGATTTTGAAAATTTTTATGAAAATAGTAGTAATTAAAAATAATTGAAATACGTCAAAGAATTTCATTATTTGTACGAAAATAATTAAATTATTTACAAGAGTTTTATTAAAATTTGAGAATAAAATTTTTATATCAACCTAATAGCGGATTTAAAGTCGTGAAAATTCCCCCCCAAAAAAAGAAAATAGCTTTTAGTGTCACAAATCTAAAAAAAAAGTTAGTAAAAAGTACGTTTCAGCTGTAGACGAGTGCAAAGCCTGTTGTTCGTATACTTTTATCATATAAATTCTTGAGATGAACTGCAAAATATTATTGACGAGTAATGATTGAAACCACGGATGTTCTAAATTATTGATAACATCTGTGGTGCATTTTCAGAAACAAATTTACTTAAAGTAATGTCTGACCCAGTTGGCATCTGTCTAGTTTGTATATATCAGGCTGCCTCGTTTTTCATTCTTCATTGTGAAGTTGTAACATGAATCGCTCTGGTTGAGAGGAATTCAATTCCCATTGTATATTTGACAAAAACGAATGACCATCCCGTATAAAATTTTAAACGCTGGGAATATTGAGAACTGTGCAATTTATATGTATAATAGAAAAGACAAGTTTTCATCGCTTTAATTCAACCCGCCTATGCGCTTTTTTCGTCAAATAAAATCCAATGCCCGCAATTTTTTTTCAGCGAAAAAAAGAACATCGTCTGTGTATATAGACTCGTCTTTTAATCTTATCAAACGAAATCATTCCTTGCGGTCTTATTTCTTTTATGTTTTTTAAATTTTGCAATTTTACAAAAATAAAATTCTTTAAAATAATCATTTATTTTTGATAAATAAATTTAAACATCCAGACTTCGCACTCGATAATTAATTTTAAAAAACTAGCAAAAAGTAGCTTTCAAACTAAAAAAAGTAGTAAAATAGTAACTATCGAAAAATTAAATTTGACGACCAAAAAAAAACTCGTTTAAGACACTTCACAAAACTGACAAATATTCCATTCTATATTTTATTTTCCTGACTTTTTCCTAATTTTCATAAAAATAATTACTTCTTTCTTATCCTGCTTATAAATTAAATTGACCTGCAACGAATTTTATTATTCATGAAAGAATTTAAATATATATAAAAATAATTTAATTATTGTGAAGAATTTTATAAAAATTTTTAAATAATTGATTATTCTTTCGACTAATTTTATGCAAATTCTAATTTAAATAATTAAATTCCTAAGAAATTTTTATTATTCATAAAAAAAATTGAATTCTTACGAACATTTTTACAAAAATTTTTTTAAATGATTGAATTCTGTTTGGAAATTTTATGAAAATAGTAGATATTGAAAATTATTACATTGCGAAAAGTTTTTAAAAATAATTAAATGTTACAAAGAATTCTATTAAAATTTTTGACAATAATTGAATGCCTGTGTAATATTTTATTAAATTTTTTTGAAAATAATTGAATTCCTAAAAAGCATTTTATTATTTATGAAAATAATAATTGAATTCTTGCGAGCGATTTTATTAGAATTTTTAAAAATAATTGAATTTCCAAGAAGAAATTTGTTACTTTTAGAAATAATTAAATTCTTGTGATGAATATTGTTATTTTTGAAAACAATTAAATTTTTCAAAGGATTTTATTAAAATGCCTCAAAATAATTGAATTTTCGAGAATAATTTTGTTATTTATCGACATAATTGAATTCTTTCAAAAAATTATTTATGTAAATAATTGAATTCATGGGAAGAATTTTATTAAAATCTTAAAAAATAATTGAATTATTTCAAAAAAATTTAATTAAAATTGTATTTAAAATAATTGATTTCTTTCAAACAAGTTTATTAAAATATTTTAAAATAATTGAATTTCTATGAAAATTCGAATATTTTTGTAAATAATTGAATTCTTACAATGAATTTAAAAAAAACATTTTTTTAAAAATTGATTTTTTCGAAGAATTGAAATTAATTTTTTAAGAATAATTACGTTTTTTCAACAATTCCTGTAAAATTGTATTCAAAATAATTGAAATCCTGCAATGAATTTTATTTTTCATGAAAATAAATGAATTGTTGCAAAGAATTTTATTAGAATTTTTAAAAATAATTAAATTACTCAAAAGAATTTATTATTTATGAAAACAATTGAATTATTGCGAAAAATTTTATTAAAACGTTTAAAAAGAATTGAATTTCTGTGAAAAATTTTGTTATTTTTGAAAATAATTGAATTCTTCAGAAAAATTTTATAAACATTGTTTTAAATGATTAATTTTTTCGAAATATAATAAATTATATTATGAAAATTTTATTTCAAATAATTGAATTCTTGTGGAAAACTTTATTTGTAAAAATAATTGAATTTTTCGATTAATTAATAATCTAAAATAGTAATAATAAAATAATTGAAATACTTCGATGAGTTTTATTATTTATGAAAATACTTGAACTCTTGGTTAGAATTTTATCAATAATTTTTTTTAAAAATTGAATTTCCATAAAAAATGTTATTATTAGTGAAAGTATTTGAATTATTGTGAAGTATTGTATAAAAATTTTCTTAAATTTCTTTTTAGAAATTTTTTAAAAAAAAGATATTCTGAAATAATTGAATTCCTGTGGAAATTTTATTATTTATGAAAATAATTGAATTATTTGTGAAAAATTTTATTAAAATGTTTAAAAAGAATTGAATTTCTGTAAAAAATTTTATTTTTAAAAATAATTGAATTCTTGCTTACAATTTTATGAAAAAATGTTTTAAAAAATTAATTTTCCATGAAAAATGTTATTATTAGTATAAGTAATTGAATTATTGTGAAGAATTGTATAAATAAATTTGATTTAATAATTGATTTTTCGAAATTTTTTTGTAAATTCTATTCTAAAATAATTGAATTCCTGTGAAAATTTTATTATTTATGAAAATAATTGAATTGTGGATGAATTTTATTATTTTCTTTTTTAAATAATTGAATTATTTTGCAAAATTTAATGAAAATACTAGAGATGTATTGAAATTGAAAATTATTGAATTTCAAATATTTTTTGAAAATAATTGAATCGTTTTAAAGAATTTGATGATCATTTTTGAGAACAGTTTTTCAATTCTAAAAAAAAACAGAAATAGTAGCTTTTAGTGGCTGAAGTCTAAAAAAAGTACCCAAATAGTAGCATAACGTAAAAAAAGTAGTAAATATAGTAGGTTTTAGTAGATGAGTGCGAAGCCTAAATGTCTAAATTCATTTGTTGGGCCTAATTGGCTTAGCGATTAGGCCAAACAAATAAATTTAAACATTTTTTATTTATAATTTATGGTTTCCAAAAATATTGAATTATTTTTTTAGAAAATTTGAAATTACAAATTTTATGTTTTTTGGTTTGAATAAAACATTTCTTCAGGTGTATATCATCAATATGTCTAGAATGAATAATAAATAATCTCGCGTAAAGTTGTATATAGAAACTTATAGAACTAGCTCCAAACCAACTTAAACGAATTAACCGTATGAATGCAATTGTAAACTATCATTTAATTCTTAGTGGGAGTTAGACTGTATATATAAGGTATCCAAGTCTCTTCACAAGAGACTGATTTATTCACTCCTCGAAATTCAAGCAGTTTCTACAAGTTTTCGACTCTATAACACTCACATGTAGCGTCATCGAAGTTAAATTTTAAAACCCTCTTGTCATCCTCTATAAAGAGATGTAAATTATTCAACAATACTCCTATATACCAGGATTCAGTAAATAAAATTATTCCTCCTTTTCATCTGTTTTCATTGATCTTCAAGTTACTATATTTATATCTTAGGGTTGCCACAAAAATTTCATTTTATTTTTCCTTAAACTTTTCCCCTCATTTCCAAACAGAATATAACTTTTGACTTTTTTTCTGACTCAAAAGAATATTTTAATTCACTCTAAAAATAATAAGATACCAATAAAAAAAAATGTTTGCAAATACATTTATTTTTTATTTTAAATATTAAAATTATTCGGAACATCGCCATTTTTTAAAAATAAATATTTAAAATAAAAATAAAAATAATTGAAAATTAAATTAGATCTTTTCAATATTTTTAAAGGCTGCTGGACAACAAAATTCAGAATTTTCTTATGAATTCTAGAAATTTAATATTTTTCCAATACTTTTGATAAAATTCTCTGACATTTCCCTGACTTTACCCTGAATTCCCTGACCTGTGGCAAACCTGTACAAGTTTAAAGAAATAAAAAATAACAAACTTTACGAGTTCTCAAAAGAACAAGTCAAATGTTTTATTTAAAAACAAGAAAAGAGAAGAAAATATAAAAAATCTCGTGTATCTCTTTTGCAAGAATTACATTTCCACAAGGGAAACGTTTGTTCCTCTTTCAAAAGATTACAATGCTTGTGGTTCACTGAATTAAAAGTATTGTAAAGCAACTTTCTGTTGCAGATGTTGTGCTTTAAACAATTATACTTTTAAGATTATTTTTATAAACAACAACAATAATAAAAATAATAAAAATAATAATAATAATAATAATAATAATAATAAAAATAATAATTATTATTATCAGATATATCATTTCAAAATTTGAAATCAAATATCGAAATCCCTCTAATGCTGAGAAATGATAATTATACGGTAGTAGTAGTAGTAATAATAATAATAATAATAATACAATTGAAATTATTTTTTAATTAAATATACGAAATTTTGATGAATTTAATTCAAGATCCGTATATTTTTAAATGGAAATGAAATTCCCACTTGCTTTTCACGTTAGTAGAATTATATAATGGAGCATTTTATGCTGTCAGTCATTGTAGACAAAAAAAAATCGTTTCACAGAGCAGTAACGGAACGGCTTTGGATCGATTGTTAAGCGTTATGTTGGTCCATTGAGAGTACTGCAAACGAGAGTAAATATCTTGATAGTGTCATGTTAATTCATCAACGTGATATCTCGTGAATTTTGTATCTGATTTTTTACCTATCATTTATCACTTTTTTTGTATTTATCTTCTATATCTATATATATTTAACATTCTTTTATATTCCTCATTCTATATTGTTAATGGTTTTTTTTAGAGCAGAGGAAGTTTATGAATTAATCAAAGCAATATAAAATTTGAAATTTTGATTAAATCTTTATGATATAATTATACAGTGGATGTTCCAGTTTCTATCAGTGTTCTTAGTATTTGTCCAATTTTTAAAGATTTCTTTTCTATAATGATGTGAATTAATTTTTTTTCAGTGGGTTCATACTGTTGTTTTGAAGTAAAATTTTCTTTTTAATCCAAAAATAAATAGCCAGTCAAAAAAATATATTTGAATTAAACATATTTTACAATTGAATTAAACGTAATAATTTTTATTGAATCGAAAAAAAAAATTATTATTTTTTTATCGAACTTATTATATATTCAAGATGGTCACATTTCAGTTTATCAATTTCCCTGACATTTCCCTGTCAATTTATTGAAGTTAAAATTATTTTCCCTGACAAAATTCTTTTTACAGAAAAATATGAAAGTTTATGGATAATGAGTAAAATTTATAAATTTTAATTATTTCTAAAAATTCTAATTATAACCCTACGTAAATTCAATTAATTTCTACAATTTTCAACAAAACTTCATTTCTAAACCAATTATTTTAAATAATTTTTCAAAAGTTCTTCTAGAATTCAATTATTTAAATACAAAAAACTTAAAAATATTTTAATGTAATTTTTCGAAAATAATTGAATTTCTTATAAGAATTTTTGTATAATTTAAAAATACTAATTAATTTTGTTATGAATTTAAATTAAAAATATTTAACATAATTTTTTTCTCTAAAATGTTAAAAATAATTCTAAAATATTATTTTTTGTGTGTATTTGAATTTTCAGAAATATGTAATTGAAAATATTGAAAATATTGAATTTTAAAAAATTAGAAGCTAATTTTCATTAATTTTCATTTTCAAATTTTACATTTAAAGATTTTTTATTAATATTTTTGATAATTTAATTATTTTCAAAATTTTCAATTAAAATTCTTCAAAAGTTGCGAAAAAATTTAATTCTTGCGAAGAATTTCATGAAAAAAATTGAATTCTTATAAAGATTTTTACAAAAAAATTTTTAAATAATTGAATTCTGTTTGGAAATTTTATGAAAATAGTAGATATTGAAAATTATTAAATTGCAAAAAGTTTTTAAAAATAATTAAATTTTCAAAGAATTCTATTAAAATTTTTCAGAATAATTGAATGTCTTCGGGGTATTTTATTAATTTTTTTTTGAAAATAATTGAATTCCTAAAAAGCATTTTATTATTTATAAAAATAATTGAATTCTTGTGAACGATTTTATTAGAATATTTAAAATAATTGAATTTCCAAGAAAAAATTTATTATAATTAAAAATAATTGAATTCTTGTTATGAATATTGTTATTTATGAAAATAATTGAATTTTGAAAAAAATTTTATTTAAATGCCTCAAAATACTTGAATTTTCAGGAATATTTTTGTTATTTATCGAAATAATTGAATTCTTTCAAAGAATTATTTATGTAAATAATTGAATTCTTTCAAAAAATTTTATTAACATCTAAAAGAATAATTAAATTATTTCAAAAAAATTTCATTAAAATTGTATTTAAAATAATTGATTTCGTTCGAACAATTGTACTAAAATATTTGAAAATAATTAAATTTCTGTTAAAAATTCTAATATTTTTGTAAATAATTGAATTCTTCCAAGAATTAAAAAAAAAACATTTTTTTAAATAATTGATTTTTTCGAAGAATTGAAATCAAATTTATGAAAATTATTACATTTTTTGAGCAATTCCTGTAAAATTGTATTAAAAATAATTAAAATTCTGTGACGAATTTTATTCTTTATGAATATAATGGAATAGTTGATAAGAATTTTATTAAAATTTTCAAAAATAATTGAATTATTGTGAAAAGTTTTATTATTTATAAAAATAATTAAATTATTGCGAAAAAGTTAATTTTCATTAATTTTTATTTTTCAATTTTACATTTAAAGAGTTTTCATTAATATTTTTGGTAATTCAATTATTTTCAAAATTTGCAATTTAAATTATTTAAAAGTTGATTTTCCCAAATTGTAACAAATTACTTGAAAAAGATTAATTATTTTTGATTAAATTTGAGAAAATTTTAATTATTCAAAAAGATGTTTATTAAAGATATATTTGTAAAATTTAATTATATCTTAAAAAAGTGATTCAAAAATAATTTTTTAAGGTTCTGCCCTGCTTTTCAAGAACATTAGGCAAGAACATTACAACAGAAGGTTGTAGAAATGGAAATGACACCGTCCAAGAAAGCTTGCTTCCCCTACCAACATCGAAGCAGAATAACACAAGCTGTGAGATGATTTCCTTGGAGCCAGTAAACAGTGAAGCTTCCAAGGATCAACAAAATTAACCGTCCAGGGAATCAAAACACACCTCGAAAGAATCTTAACTTTAACACGAAAGTTGATCAATACTAGGTGAGTGCTTTAAGCAACTTTTTTTTCTTTATTCCTTTCCTCTAATTTCTTTCGAATTCCCTCTAATATTAGAGTAAAAGTTCACTTTTTACTTTGCAGTCGAAAAAAAAAATTCTATTGAATTCAACTACTCTCTGAATTTGAACTAGTAAAAATTTTCAATAATATGAATTTGACTTTTTGCTTTCCAATTAGTAAATTTTACTAATTAAATACAAGATTGCCATAAAAATTTAATTTCGTTTTTCCCTGATTTCCAGATATAAATTTTCACTTTTTCCCTGACTCCAAAAAAATATTCTGCGATTCACTCTAAAAACATTATAAACTTCACCAAAGTGTTTATAAGGTATGAAAAAGATTGAATGAAAAAGATTCATTTTAAAAGAAGAAATTCCTTATCTTTTGAAAGAAAAACCGTTCTTTATGCGCATAAAATAATTAATCTACATCAATATAATTTTTTTTCCATAAGAAGAATAGTGTGTGCTTTGTATAAATGAAAACAGAATCTGATCACTGACATTCTACAATGAGAAAAAAGAAAATATGATATCAATTTTTTTAAGTGTAAAAATTGATAAATTTTTCAAATACGAGAAAAATGATAAAGTCAAAGGAAACCTTTTCAATTCTTCTACCTGCCATTCTCTGTTCTTCTAAAATTCACTTCACTGAATTTCTAACATAAGTGTCATTCAAAAAAGTAAAACGTTTTTACATATATACATGCTCCTTTTATTCCCTTTGTTATAAGTATACAGAAAAATAACTTTCCGAATTTGAAAATAATATTTTTTTTAATAATTTTAATTAAAAATTCGGAAAATAATTGAATTAAACAAAGAATTTATTCAATTTTTTAAAATAATTGTGTCTGTTCATAATTATAATTGAAAATTTGATTAATTCAATTTTATTAAAATGTATTGATACTAATTGAATTTCTGCAAAGAATTTTGCTATTTATAAAAATAATTGAATCCTTCCAAAGAATGTTATTATTTATGAAAATAATTGAAATTTTAAGGAGAATTTAAAAAAATTATGAAACATAATTGAATTTCGGCGAAGAATTCTATTACTTTTGAAAATAATTGAATTGTTTTTTAGAATTTTATGTAAATTTATGAAAATAATTGAATTCTTATGAAGAATTTTTTTTTATATAATATTCAAAAGAATTTAGTAAATCTGAAGAATTTTGCTCTTTATGGAAATAATTGAATTCTTGAGAAGAATTTTTTTACAGTTTCTAGAAATAATTGAAATTTAATAACATTTTTACGAATAATTCCATTTTTCGAGGAATTCGATTAAAATTGTATGAAAAATAATTAAAATTCTGCAATGAGTTTTACTTTTTATGAAAATAATTGAATAATATATTGCGAAGAAATTTTTAAAAATAAAATTATAATTACAGTGACAAACTTCCCTTGATTATTTTCGGAAAATTTAAATAAAATTCTTTAAAATGCATAATCACAGAATTAAATTATTTTTAATAGAATGTAAAGAAATTTCAAAAATTTTCAATTATTTGTTTATTAAAATTCAATTATCTTGAAACAATGGAATTGAAAAATTTCAAAAATCTTATTTTTCAGAATTTTCAAAAAAACTTTGCGAAAATTCAATTTTATTAAAAAATTTTAAGTGTGTATCCTTTTTTTAAATTAAGTAATAAAAATTTTAATTATTAATCTTAAGAAAATAATTTATTTACTAACTATATTTGAATTAGTGACTGATTTTTTACTATCAAATTAATTATTTTTAACTATGTAATTTAAATTTAAAGAACAGTATAAATATCTATACCTTAAAATTGAAATAAAAAGCGATTTTTTAAAAAAAGATTGCGAATAATTTTTAATTAAATTACATTTGAAAAGATTAATTTTTATTACCAATTTACAAACAAAATTTTGCTTTTCAGTTGCAAAAATTTGCAAATATCGAAAATTGACTCTACGATATAAAAATACCAATCTAAAGTATATATAAAACCCAATTATTTTGTACATTACTTATTGATGTTGACATTTGCATCAAATTTATGCTTTTAATGGAATAGAAGTAAACTCTCTGAATTTTATAAATATAAATTTGAAAAATAAAACAACCGTTTCAGCAAATAATTCACATTCATATCTAGGTAGAATTAAAGGATGTAATAGTTTTATATTCGTATATATTTATTGCCATATACCTCACAACAAAAATTATCTCTTCAAATATAACGAATAGTCATATTTACTGCTACTTCATAAAAAAAATTACACTTTACGTGAAATTAAAATAAAGTAGGTCACTTGTCGACCAGAATAGAGGAAGCATGTAGTATAACTTTAATTTGAATATACTCCCAAAATTGAACAGCTTTTTCCTACACTGAAATTGCAAATGCATAAAATTATTCCATTTTTTTATTACTCCTCTCTGAATGTGATTGCAGATACGTGTGTGGGTGGAAAATTGCATGAATGTAAAAGTAAATAAAAAAAAAATCTGATAAAATATTTGAAGAAACTGAATTAATTCATTTAATTGAAAAAATCAATCCTCCTATCTATGTGTTGAAAATTGAAATTTTAATATTTCAAATGTAAATCAAAAATGAAGTAATGAAAAGAGAAGAAATGAACGTTTTTATTGAATATTCTTGAAAAAAAGAAGAATGAATACTATAATTAATAATTAACTTTAGTTACATATTTACACTGAGAAAATAATATATTTGAAGCAGTGTAGTTAAATAACACAATGTACAACAATTTAAGAGAAATCGATTATTTTACGTGAAAAAATGAATATTAATTAAAGGGGCTTTTTCAATTAATATTTCAATGGCTCGAGCAAAAAGAAGTTATTATCAATATTTGGATAAACCTTTATAATCTGACATAAATGAGATTCATTTGTGGAGAAACACACTGCCATCCTCTCTAATACCTCCGGCTAGAGAATTAATCGTGAATCTTGGATGATATATTTTAGAATGAATAGAGATAATTACTTTGATGGGCCCATTATGAATACAATTAGGGTGGATGTCACCGAAAAGTCGTTATGCACGTTTATCAATCTCTTAGTATTATTATTATTATTATTATCATTATTATTATTATTATCATTATTAATCCTTTGCTTAAAACTCTGAGGAATTTAGACAATAATCCAAATATATCTTTATCGATTTATTTCAAATATACACCCAGAGAAAAATTTTATTTAAACCAAATATATTTCTCTCTAAATCTAAATTAGTAAAAAATTTTACTAATTTGAATTAGTGACTGACTTTTTGCTTTTGAATTAGTAAATTTTGCTAATAAATTATTAGAAATAACTATTTATTACTAAAATTTACTAATACAAAAGCAAAAAGTCAGTCACTAATTCAAATTAGTAAACATTTTTACTAATTCAAATTTAGAGTTTATTTGAGTTAAATAAACGTATATTTGTCTCAGAACCAACTAGACTTTTTATTTGTTTCAAATAAAAATTTTATTTGACACAATTAAAAAATATATTTGAGCCAGAAATAATTTTATTTGATACAAATAAGAAATATATTTGAGCTAAAAATAATTTTATTTAAAGCAAATGAAATTTATTTGAAACAAATAAAAAGTCTAGTTAGTTCTGAGTCAAATTTATCTTTTCTCTGAGTGTAAATTTTATTTATTATAATAAATAAGATTGAAATAAATAAATATGATTCTAAAGTTTTAAATGTGTAAATGAACGGAATTTATTTATATTCTTCAAATTAAATTTTTATTACACCCAGAAAGAAGTTTTTGTTGATTAAAAGTAATCATTTGCTTTGTCTTATTTCTTCGTTTCAAAATTAATTTTTCTGTGATTCGAAGAAAATTTATTTGATTTTCAGAAAATTTATTTGTTTCAAAAACAATTTATTTGCATCAAAGAAATTTTTCTTTTTAAATTGAAGAATTATTTCTCTAACTTTCTTTGATCATTCATAAAATTTCTTGGATTTAAATATAATATTTATACGAATATATAATTATTCACATTTCAGTATATATTTACTTACGAAATAATCTCGACAGGACAAATATGTTGTTCAACTCACCTGAAACAAAAAAAAAAGAAATCACTTTAATATTGAAATTATTATCAAAAAAATTAAAAATTAAAACAAATTAAATTAAATTGTATATAATGATTCCATTAATAAAGTTAAATCTCAATTTATAAATAATAATAAATCATTTTCACTACTTTATTTCGAAAGGTAAATATTTGTCTGACTAAAGTGGACTTTTACTACTGAAATTAATTTTCACAATTCAAATAACAAAATTTACATAGATAATAATATCAAAAGCAACGATGAGAAATTTAAAAAAAGGCAAATATTTGTCTGACTAAAGTGGACTTTTACTACTGAAATTGATTTTCACAATTCAAATAACAAAATTTACATAGATAATATCAAAAGCAACGATGTGACACTGAGAAAATTTTTTTTAATCCAAAAATAAGTATCCAACCAAAAAAAAATATGTTTGAATTAAACATATTTTATAAATTGAATTAAACTTAAATTTTATTGAATCAAATTTATTATGTGTTGAATCAAAATTATTATATTTAATTCAAAAATAATTTTTGATTGACATAAGAAAAGATATATATTTGGTTGTTCATAACAAAGATAATTATGTTTGATTTAAACCTATTATTTTCTCAGTGTACACTTCTCGTTGTAGTCAGAGTAAATTTTAGTCAGACGGATTTTTTTCCCATTTTGTACTATTTAGAAATTCAGAAGTATAAAAATAAATATATTCGAATATTTTCTAAGTGGTAAAAGACACTTACAGTCAGACAATTGTTTTGAACTTCTCGCAGTAGTCAAAGTAAATTTTAGTCAGACGGATTTTTTCCCATTTTGTACTATTTAGAAATTCAGAAGTATAAAAATAAATTCATTCGTATATTTTTATGAGTGGTAAAGGACAATTTTAGTCAACCAATTATTTTGAACTTCTCGCAGTAGTCAAAGTAAATTTTAGTCAGACATAATTTTTCGCATTACGTACTAATTAGAAATTAAAACGTATAAAAATAAATACATTCGTATACTTTTTTAAGTGGTGAAAGACAATTTTAGTCAACCAATTATTTTGTACTTCTCGCAGTAGTAAAAAGAAATTTTAGTCAGACGTTTCTGACTCAAAAAAAAAAATATCCATTTTTTCAGGTTTCTCTGTTTTACACCCAGAGAAAAATATTATTTAAACCAAATATATTTTATTTGAGTTAAATAAACGTATATTTGTCTCAGAACCAACTAGACTTTTTATTTATTTTAAATAAAAATTTTATTCGACATAAATAAAACATATATATATATATATATATATATATATATATATATATATTTGAGTCAAATAAAATTTTATTTAAACCAAATAAAATTTGTTTGAAGCAAATAAAAAGTCTAGTTGGTTTTGTGACAAATATACCATTTCTCTGGGTGTAGGAAAAATTATTATTTAATTAAATTGTTATTTATTTCTTCAAAATTTAATTAATTAAATGGTATGAAAAAGGGGAAAGGAGGAAAAAAGGGGGATTAGATAAATAAGGGGACCAACTGTAATCCCTGAAATACTGAAACTATTAGTTCAGATGTACTAAATTTGATTTAAGTAAATTGATTAGATTCAAGTAAATGTTTATTTGATTTAGGTAAATGTTTATTTGATTTAAGTAAGTATTTATTTGATTTAAGTAAATATTTAATTGATAATAGACAAGTACACCCAGAGAAAAGTTTTATTATTTAAACCAAATATAAATTGAATTAAATAAAATTATTTTTTTCTCAGAGCCTACTTTTTTATTTTATTTCTACCAAATAAAATTTTATTTAGTAGAAATAAAATAAAAAAAAGTAGTATTTCTAAACCAAAGAAAAAAATTTTATTTTAACCAAATATATTATATTTGAGTTAAATAAAAGTTTATTCGTCTCCTAGCCAACTAGGTTATTTATTTTTTTTATATAAAAATTTTATTAGAAGTAAATAAAACTTTTATTTGAACCATATCAAATTTATTCTAACAAAATAAAATTTATTTTTACCAAATAATATTCATTTCAAAAAAATTAAATTGATTTCAAAAAAATTAAATTTCAAACAAATAAATAGTTCAGTAGACTCTGAGTAAAATATCCGTTTTTTCTGGTTAGTTTTCCATTTTACGTAATTGTTAAGTGCGATAATAAATCACAAACAAACTACAGTTTTTTGTACACATTTTTTTTTTTTATATTTAAAGTGATATTAATTTCATATTGAACAGTATAAATAGAAAATCCTGCTCTTTATTTGCGAATATTTATTTTATAGAACATATGCTCATAGAATTTATTCGCACATTCTGCTTATGAATTTTTTTTTCGCGAGAATTAAAATTTTGTTCATAGATAGAAATTAAGAGGTGACTTGAAATGGAAATTTGTTGATTCGACTGTTGCTTTCTATTTTATTATTATTTTTTTTTATTAATATTATCACGCTACTTTTTCAAACATGTCAGTTTCGTTTTTAAGTACTTTCCATGTTCACATATATGTTCATTAGCGTGGCATTTATGAGGATTGAAGTTTGTAAATGCCTCTGGAGAGCTTATAAAATAGCATCGCTTCTTTCTTCACACACGACATGATATGAGAATATTGCGAGTACAGTGTCAATTTCAAGCATCCCTGTCTATATACTATAAATATATATTCGTTTATTATTATTATTATTATTATTATTATTATTATTATTATTATTATTATTATTATTATTATTATTATTGCTTTCACAGTTAACTCGAGAGTATTAAATTGCAATACGAATTGATGACAAAAATTGGAATCGAATCATAATTTGATCGAAATTTTTTGCGTTAATTTGATTTTATTTGATACACGGAGAAGAGGAAAAAATTAACTTTTTATTATTTTCAAAGTAAATGTCACACTGACAGAAACTTTTGCGCATTTTTGTCGGTTTTTAATATTTTTGGAGTAAAAGTTGCTGCGGAAAGTACATTTCTGTAAAAATTAATTCGAGCTTAGTAAAATTCAGTTTGAAAATGGTATCGTTGACAGAAATGCGCAGAAGTTTCAGACAATTTTGGAATTTTTTCAAAACAAACACAATTTTATATTTTGAACAGTGCTAATAAATTTTGGATCTAAAAGTAAAGAAAAATTTTTTCTCATCTATTTAAAAAAAGTTAAATCCAATTTAGTTGAAGACTTAATGATAATAACGAAAGTATTGTGTCGGATAAATTTGAAAACTTTTAAGGAAAAATTGGGAAAAATCTTTCTTTATCGTCCTTTGTCACGGGAAAAAATTTTGCATTGTTGAAAACTCTTTGTATTTTCGCGATAAAGAAGGTACGATTTTTTAGTAAAAAGATCACTTCAATTAAAAGTGTGTTTGTATATTTGCGAATTCAACCGAATTCTTGTTTGGTTGCTTTCCGGTCATTTTATGTCGATTTAGAATACAATGAATACAATAAAATACAATAAAAAAGTAGAAAATAATGTTTTCTTTACTGTTTCGATAAACTTATTATAAAGAGAGGGAGATTTTCTACTTAAAAAAATAGAACACTCAGAAAAAGGTAAATTTGACTCGGAGACAAATTTTTATTTGGTTTAGATAAACTTTATTTTCGTTGAAATAAAATTTTATTTGGTTGAAATAAATTAAAATTTTATTTTATTTAAATAACATTTTGTTTGGTTGAAATAAAAATTTTGTTTGTTTTAAATAAAATTCTATTTGGTTAAAAATAAAATTTTATTTGGTTGAAATAAATTAAAATTTCATTTGATTTAAATAACATTTTGTTTGGTTGAAATAAAAATTTTGTTTGTTTCAAATAAAAATTTTGTTTTAAATAAAATTCTATTAATTCAAACAAAATTTTATTTGTCAAATAAATTATCGAATTTTGCGAATAAAAAATTTTAAAAAATGTCAAATATAATTTTTATTTAAAAGAAATAAATAATTTAGACCACTCGGAGACAAATATACTCTTAATTATTACTTTAAAAGAAATTATATTCGGTTTAAATAAAATTTTTCTCTCTCCGTGTAAAGTTAATAATTTCATTACTTCAATTATAAATAAATTCCCTTTTCTTTCAATTGAAAAATATATTATTACGTCTGATAGAAAAGTTATATACCTTTATATCAATTCACTTTTAATACTTCTCAAGTGAAAATTGATATGAATTCAATGTTCAATAATAATCTTCTGCTCTCCGATACATTTGATGAGATATATAAACTTGTTGTGTAAATAGAAATTGAATTTTCATTTAATAAAGAAAAAAATTTATCAATCATATTATTGGGCTAAATTTATATTAATGAATTTACTAAAATCAATTGTATGATAAATATATATATAGTATATACATTTCAAGTAGCCGTAATTTCATCAGAATTTCCGCAAAAGAAGTTTCTTTTATTATCCCTTTTACTGAACTTTTGTTTCTAAAATACTTCCTATGAGAATCAGCATTAGGGTCAACTGCCCTTCAAATAAGTATCTTTATCAAAACGAGGTGAATAATTTCGTTGAATAACGTGGTGAATAATTTATTTATTCTATTATATTATTTATCATTTTTTATTATTCATTTCTTATTTTTATATATTATATAGTATTTTTATTTGTATATAAAAATAACAAATAAATAATAAAAAATGATTATTAATATCTTTAATGTAAAAATATAAAAAGGATAAAATATTAAAATATATATATTATTTATTAGGTTATTAACATTATGAGTTAGTACCAAAATTTAATATTTATTTAATATTATTTATTTAATAAAGCATTTTATTTAACAGATTCGTAATAATAAATTTGCAAAATGAAAACTTCCACATAAAATAATATTTGAATTTTTATTTGTCTTATTTGTTATGTTTTATAAGAAGAAGAAAAAATGTCATTGAAAGCGAATTTAACTTTTATGAATACGAGAGATAGAGAAAACTTGTTTTATTCTTAAAAATGCATAGCGCTTTAGAAAACGTATTCCGCTTCTTTCTTAAGAGCATGTTTGCAAGTGAGTGAAGATAAAATTTTCCTTCAAATGTTTTTGATATTCTAATTTTTTTATTTTTTGAAATATCTCCTGTCATATTATAAAGGAAATCATAATATTAAAGAATGGCAAATAAAACAATTGTTATAAAAATAAAGACACTTGACTGAAAATATTCTTTCTAAATTCCACTACGTTAGGCAAATCTAGTCACTGAAAAAGAAAATTTCTTTGATTTAAATAAACGATTATTTGATAACAATAAGTATTTATTAATAAATATTTGTTATCAAATGAATATTTGTTTATCGAGAAATTTTTATTTAGTTCAAGTAAATAATAGAATTAAAAATTTAATTTAAAATAAATTTAAAAAAAGTATGTACTTAAATTTTTGGTTCAAATACAAATTGTTTGATTAAAATAAAAATTATTTGATTCAAGTACCTAAATATTTATTTAATAATTATTTAATAGTTATTTGGAAGAAAAAATTTTGTTTTTCAGTGAATGAAATAGAAATAAATAAAAAATAATGACTACACTCAAGTGTTAAAGTTTTCGAGAAGAAATGCTTTTCAAGTGATTGAAATCTCGAATTTTGAGTATTGCTCGGCAATTCCTTTTTGTATTTACTCAGTAATAACACTTTGACTTGTGAAGCACTAGATGTTGAAGTGCAGATTTTCATAGACGACTTGAGTCTTGCAGCAAGCGATAAGCAATTAGTAACAGGCAATAAACAGCGTAAGAGGGAGTCTATTTTTGATTTTATGAAGAGTTGGAAGAGCCATTTAATTTTACTGGATGCTCAAAATTAATTGGACGTTGAGAGTGATTAGAATAAAATTGTACACATTTCTATCGAACTGTAATATAATGATAATGATGTTCAAACACGCGAACAAACTAAGTTAAGTTCAGTGATATTAGTGTTTGGCCGTTTAGTGATCAGCCGAGCACGTTCTTTATTGTTTGCCCATCTCCATTATTCCCTTCATTATATTACTTTACTTTCATCATTAAGATAAATGTTCAAGTCAATATAGAATAGAAGGTGTATTTTTTTTATATAAGATTATAATATACCCTTATTATATATAACATGAAATTATTTCATGCTATTTCATTATTTCATTGGGTCATTATTTCGTTTCAAAAAATACAGTTTTGTCTCAATTTGATATCCGCGAATTCCAGACTTCGCACTCGATAAAATTAATTTTTAAAAAATAGCCATAAGTAGCTCTCCATCAAAAATATATATACTTCTTTCTTATCCTGCTATTAAATTTCATTCCTGTAACGAATTTTATTATTCATCAAAGAATTAAAATATTTATAAAAATAATTTAATTCTTGCCAAGAATTTTCAAAATTTTTTTAAATAATTGATTTCTTTCGACTAATTTTATGCTAATTCTAATTTAAATAATTGAATTCCTGAGAAATTTTTATGATTCATGAAAAAAAAATTGAATTCTTATAAAGATTTTTACAAAATTTTTTTTAAATAATTGAATTCTGTTTGAAAATTTTATGAAAATATTAGATATTGAAAATCATTGAATTGCAAAAAGTTTTTAAAAATAATTAAATTTTACAAATAATTCTATTAAAATTTTTGACAATAATTGAATGTCTGTCTGGTATTTTATTAAATTTTTTTGAAAATAATTAAATTCCTAAAAAGCCCTATAATTGAATTCTTGCGAACGATTTCATTAGAATTTTTTAAAATAATTGAATTTCTAAGAAGAAAATTACTTTTAAAAATAATTGAATTCTTGTGATGAATATTGTTATTTATGAAAATAATTGATTTCTTTTGTCTCATTTTATGCTAATTCTTATTTAAATCATTAAATTCCTAAAAATTTTTAATATTCATGAAAAGAATTGAATTCTTACGAAGATTTTTACAAAATTTTTTTTAAATAATTGAATTCTGTTTGAAAACTTTTATGAAAATAGTAGATATTAAAAATCATTGAATTGCGAACAGTTTTTAAAAATAATTAAATTTTAAAAAGAATTCTATTAAAATTTTTAACAATAATTAAATTTGTATGTAGTATTTTATTAAATTTTTTTTGAAAATAATTGAATTCCTAAAAAGCATTTTATTATTTATGAATATAATTGAATTCTTGCGTACGATTTTATTAAAATTTTCTAAAATAATTGAATTTCCAAGAAGAAATTCATTACTTTTAAAAATAATTGAATTCTTGTGATGAATATTGTTATTTATAATAATAATTGAATTTTCGGGAATAATTTTGTTATTTATCGACATAATTGAATTTTTTCGAAGAATTATTTATGTAAATAATTTAATTCTTGGGAATAATTTTATTAAAATCTAAAAAAATAATTGAATTATTTTTAAAAAAATGGAATTAAAATTGTATTTAAAATAATTGATAGTTCGAACAATTTTATTCAAATATTTGAAAATAATTGAATTAGTGTGAAAAATTCAAATATTTTTGTAAATAATTGAATTCTTCCAAAGAATTTAAAAAAAATATTGTTTTTTAAAATAATTGATTTTTTCAAAAAATTGAAATTAAATTTTTAAGAATACATTACATTTTTCGATCAATTCCTGTAAAATTGTATTAGAAATAATTGAAATCCTGCGATGATTTTATTATTTATAAAAGTAATTGAATAGTTGCTAAGAATTTTACTAAAATTTACAAAAATAATTGAATTACTGAGAAGAATTTTATTATTTATAAAAATAATTGAATTATTGCGAAAAATTTTATTAAAACGTTTAAAAAAGAATTGAATTTCAGTGAAAAATTTTGTTATTTTTGAAAATAATTGAATCCTTCATACGAATTTAAAAAACATTGCTTTAAATAATTAATTTTTTCGAAATATAATAAATATTGTGCAAATTTTATTTTAAATAATTCAATTCTTGTGGAAAACTTTATTTATGAAAATAATTGAAATTTTCGATTAATTAATTTAAAATAGTATTAAAAATAATTGAAATTCCTCGATAAGTTTTATTATTTATGAAAGTAATTAAATTCTTGCTTAGAATTTTATTAGATATTTATGAAAATAATTGAATTTTGGTTGAATTTTATGAATTTTTTTTTTAAATAATTGAATTCTTTTGCGAAATTTTATGAAAATACTATAAATAAAATAATTGAATTTCGAATATTTCTTGAAAATAATTGAATCGTTTTAAAGAATTTGATTATAATTTTTGACAATAGTTTTTTGATTTCTAGTATTAACGAATTTAAAGTATAGTGGAAATTTTCAAAAAAAAGAATTAAGTTTATCTAAACATAGTAAAGAAACATTATTTTCTTCTTGTTTATTATATTTTATTGTAATCCTTGTATTCTAAATCGTCAATAAAATGTCAGCAAAGCAACCAAACAAGAATTCGGTTAAATTCGCAAATACAAACAGACTTTTGATTGAAGTGATCTTTTCACTAAAAAATCGTACCTTCCTTATATAGCGAGATTACAAAGAGTTTTCAACAATGCGAAATTTTTCCCCGTGACAAAGGACGATAAAGCAAGATTTTTCACAATTTTTACTTAAAACTTTTCAAATTTACCAGACACAATACTTTCATTATTACCATTAAGTCTTCAACTAAAGTGGATTTAACTTTTTCTTTTAAATAGATAAAAAAAAATTTGTATTTCTGATTTTTAGTTCCACAATAGCATTGCGTAAAAAATAAAGTTTTTTAAAATTTATATCTTTTATATTAAGACTCTTATTTATATATATATATAAATATTTAAAAGGTGCATTTTGTATTAAGACTCCTTAAAAAATAGACTGAGACTAGGTACCTACACAGAGGAAAAAAAACGAAAGAAATAAAAATAACAATTTGTGCTGATGAACGAAAGAGTCTATTAAGGTCAGATAAACGGGACAATCTCATTGTGTACTTTTCACGAGTTGCAACTCCTACAATAAATATAAGTTGTTTAAATTCTTCAAATTTTGATACTTTCTCGAAAAAAAAGAAAAAAGAGAAAACAAAAACAGAACTCAAACTTTATAAGTATACTAGCACAAATAACGCGCGCTAAAGCGCGCGTGAAATTTCTTATTTCACTTTTAACATATATAACAATAATGTAATTTTTACATTACATGTCACATGAGAATAAGACTTAAATTTTTATTCCGTTAAGCATGTTATATTTCAAAGTTGACTATTGTTCATAGAAAAGCGTGATTGCGAATGAGACGATAATGAAAGATATGTTTATTACAGTATTTTTGACTTATTAATTATCAAAAATAAATTAAATTTAATTACAATTAATTACTTATTTGTTATTTTGTTTCTAATAGTTTTCTAGTCAAAATTAAATAATATTATTTTCATGTCATTAACATTAAAAAATTCAATTATTCAGAAGAATTCTACACAAAATCACTATTTTTCTAAATTTATTCAGGAAAATCAGAAAAATGTCAGAGAATTTTGTCAAAAGTGCTGGAATAATATTGGGTCAAAATAAGTGAAACCGGCCACTTGAAAAATTTTTGTCCCCGAATTTAAAGTTATCTATGGTTTTTGATAGATATATGAGTAAACTTTTACCCGCTAAAATATTTTTCAAAAATTTTATTTATTTTGAAAGTTATCAGGTGTTAAACTTTTAGGTTACTTTTTATTCTTTTCATTATTACTCCGAAACGAATGAAGATAATTTCAATTTTTTTTTTGGAAATTAAAGCTAAAAGTCTGTAGTTTAAAGTGCAACTGAAAAAATTGCTGTATAATAAAAATTTCTAATTGTTATTAACAATTATTTTAAACAATTGCGATTTAAAGTATGTTCTCAATGTCGGAAAAAAATCAAACTATACTCATGTGATGCGCAAAACTCTAACGAGTAAATTAAAAAAAAAAAAAGTGAGTAACCTCTAAAATTACAGAAGTTATGCATATTTTTCTGACGACGCGCGGGAATTAACTGATTCGCAAACTCTCGAGCGCGCGGGAATACGCCCGCGCCCGCCGCACTGCTCACACTTGTGTTTTCAAACAATTTATGTTTACAGAGAAGGAGAAGTAATTAAAATATTATTTTCTTACTGAATAGTTTATTAATATTTTTACTTTTGGAGTAATTATATACATAAAAACCATTTTGTATGTACTCATAAACTGCTTTGCAGTTTTTATGCTTTGATAAAAAAGTTTTTTCGTGGGTCTGATATTCTTGAATCGTACAAAAATCGAAATCGATATTGTTTGTGTAGAATTTCATCAAAAAATTTTTTAAATAATTGGATTTCTAAATAAAATAATTGAATCATTTGTCACTTCTCCAAAATTCAATTTTTATTAGTGTTTTAACTGAAATTTCTTCTATAAATTCGCTATTTTTAATAATTTATTATTTCTTAAAATTGTATTCCCATAAAGAATTTTATTAACAAATTTTTAAATAATTGAATTCTTTGAAAGAGTTTTAATAAAATGTTTAAGAATAATTATTATTAAAAAAAAATAAAATAAAAAATAAAATAAAAAATAAAAATAAATAAAATAATAAATAAAAAATAATAATAATAAATAATAATAATAATAATAATAATAATAATAATAATAATAATAATAATAATAAATAAATAAATAAAATGTTTAAGAATAATAATTATTCTTAAACATTTTATTAAAACTCGTTCAAAGAATTCAATTATTTAAAAATTTGTTAATAAAATTCTTTATGGGAATACAATTTTAAGAAATAATAAATTATTAAAAATAGCGAATTTATAGAAGAAATTTCAGTTAAAACACTAATAAAAATTGAATTTTGGAGAAGTGACAAATGATTCAATTATTTTATTTAGAAATCCAATTATTTAAAAAATTTTTTGATGAAATTCTACACAAACAATATCGATTTCGATTTTTGTACGATTCAAGAATATCAGACCCACGAAAAAAACTTTTTTATCAAAGCATAAAAACTGCAAAGCAGTTTATGAGTACATACAAAATGGTTTTTATGTATATAATTACTCCAAAAGTAAAAATATTAATAAACTATTCAGTAAGAAAATAATATTTTAATTACTTCTCCTTCTCTGTAAACATAAATTGTTTGAAAACACAAGTGTGAGCAGTGCGGCGGGCGCGGGCGTATTCCCGCGCGCTCGAGAGTTTGCGAATCAGTTAATTCCCGCGCGTCGTCAGAAAAATATGCATAACTTCTGTAATTTTAGAGGTTACTCACTTTTTTTTTTTTTAATTTACTCGTTAGAGTTTTGCGCATCACATGAGTATAGTTTGATTTTTTTCCGACATTGAGAACATACTTTAAATCGCAATTGTTTAAAATAATTGTTAATAACAATTAGAAATTTTTATTATACAGCAATTTTTTCAGTTGCACTTTAAACTACAGACTTTTAGCTTTAATTTCCAAAAAAAAAATTGAAATTATCTTCATTCGTTTCGGAGTAATAATGAAAAGAATAAAAAGTAACCTAAAAGTTTAACACCTGATAACTTTCAAAATAAATAAAATTTTTGAAAAATATTTTAGCGGGTAAAAGTTTACTCATATATCTATCAAAAACCATAGATAACTTTAAATTCGGGGACAAAAATTTTTCAAGTGGCCGGTTTCACTTATTTTGACCCTATTCAATTTCAAGAATTCATAAGAAAATTCTGAATGTTATTATTCAGCGTTGAAAAGATTTTATTTATTTCAAACTTTTCCTGTTTTTAACAATAATTAGACTTTACAGATTCAAAATTGATTTTTTTAAATAATTTAATTATTGAAAAACAGTCGAGAAAAAATTATTTTTTATGAATTATTTTGGAATAATTTTTTATTTAAAAATTAAACAAATAATTGAATTTTATGAAATTTGTATTTAAAATTTTTTTATTAAGTAATATAAATAAGTAGCAACTGTCACGCTCACCAAATGAAGTATTTAATTTATTATTATTACTCCAAAGAAATTCAATGATCTTTACAAAATTTCAAAAAAAAATTCTTCGAAAAATTTATGAAAAATTACAAAAATGTTATCTTTTTAAATTATTGTATAGGTAACAGCTAAACAAACGCGCGTGTAGTTTCTCTCAGTATTAATAGATAATTAATTATAATGCCTATATAAACAATAAAAACGGGATTACACATGTGTAATCACAAAAATGAATTCAAATATTTAAAAAAACAAAATTTTGTGCGAAAATTGTGATTATAAAATAGAAATGATCAAATTATGCCTACTTTTTCGTTTAGTAAGAAAAATGAATTTCGTTAAAAATTAAAATTTACAAAATTTATCACTGATTTGCTAACTTTGCATAAAATTATATAAGTGCCTTACTTGTGCCTTCAAAAAATGAATTAATTAAATAATAGAGTTAAAATTATCGATCACCCCGAGTTAGGTTGTTGACTCGGGGTGAAAAAGTGAATTAGTTTTTGAAAATGTTAGTTTTTGAAATGTTACTTCAGTAATTTACAACAAATTCCTGTTACAAATAACAAAAAAACTAAAAAAATTTGTGAGCAAAAATTTTGAATGCTTTGCTAACTTTGCACAAAACTTCATTTTTAAGCCTCCCAATAGTAAATTGAATTTTTGAAAATTTATAACTATGATTGCATAAATGCAATTATTTTTAAAAGTAATAAAATTTTTCGCAGAAATTCAATTATGTTCAAGAATTTTTTAATATTCTCGTCAAAATGTCAATTATTTTTAAAAAATTTAATAAGAAATCTATTATTTACAATATTTTTATAAATTTCTTCGCAATAATTTAATTATTTTTATAAATAATAAAATTTCTTTTAGGAATTTAATTATTTTCATAAATAAAACTCATGGCAGAATTTAAATTATTTTTAATACAATTTTAATCAAATTCATCGAAAATTGTAATTGTTCTTACAAATTTTATGAAAAATCGTTAAAAGAAATAAATGATTTAAAAATGTTTTGACAAAATTCTTTATGAGACGTCAATTTAAAAAAATTTTAAATATTAAATAAATTATTTATTTTTGCATTTAAAATTTTAAATGATTGAATTATCTAATAAAAATTTATTTTAAAATGAATTTCAGTTAAAGTTTTACATAATAATTGAATATTAAAAGCATTATAGCATGAATTTTAAGAAATAATTAAATTTTAAAATGGTTTCAAATCAAATTCTTTAAAAATTTGTATTTTTCATACTTATAACTAACAATTCTGTAGAATTAATTATTTTAATAAAGTTTAATTGAATTTTATCCTGAAATTATTTAAAGTGTTTATTTTTTAATTCGTATTTAATTGAAGAATTTCTGAATAATTTAAATTTCGTAAAATTGATTTGTAAACAAATCGATTTTAAAATTCTCAAAGAACTTTTTTCAAAAATTATTAAAAATAATTTATTCCTGTGAGAAATTAATAATGATTAAAATTTATTTAGAAAAGAAGTTATTGATGTTTTCAAATAATTTCAGAAATTGGTAAATAAATGTAATAGAACATTTTTTGAGTGTCTAATCATTTTTAGAGTGTATCAGAATTTTCTTTAGGGTTAGGGAAGAAGTCAAAATTTTGTCAAGTAATTAAGTTTTTCATATAAAAAAAAGAAAATATTTTGCAGGATTTATTTTTTAGAAACAAAAGAAATAATGAATAATATAATAACATTAATAATTTTTTTAAATTAATAAAAATATTTTTGAATTATTTGAGAAATAAAAATAATATTATTAAATTAAAAAATTAGTGAAAAAATAATGACGTATAATATTATCTATCAGAATATATCAAAAAAACAAAAGCATGTCTAACTTCAAGTGTGGACAGACTGGACAGACCAGGACAGACTGGACAGAATGGACAGAATACGACGATTATTATAGTTAATAATAATTAATAATTAATTGAAAATGTGTTATACCCCATTTTGAACTATTTTTTAATCAATGACTTTAATCGAAAACTGATAATAAACTTCAACACAAGTTAAAATATAGAGTACTCTATTGACGTGCACCAAAACTGCGGAGATAAGTTACTTTGTATATAGTGCCAAATCCACGACCCGATAACAAGTATGTACATATGTATTATATGCTCTAGACTAGAAACAAGTAACAAGTTTCTCGTGCAAACATCCTCCACACATTTTTTCAAAATATATACTAGAGAAAATTTGTGTAACAAAAAAGAATATTTCCGAGTTTACACCCGTAGAGAATTGTTTTAGTTAAATCAAATATAATTTATTTGTTTCAAATCAATTTTTTATCTGGTATAAGTAAATTTTATTTTATTTTTTTTCAAGTAAATTTTTTATCAGCTTTAAGTGCATTTTTTTTAGTTTAAAATTCAAATAAATTTTCTTCGTTTCGAGTACCTAAATTTTATCTGCTTCAAATAAATTTTCTTTGTTTCAAGTAAATTTTATTTCGTTCAAATAAATTTTCTCTGTTTCAAGTAAATTTTACTTCGTTCAAATAAATTCTATTCAGTTCAAATAAAAGTTTTATTTGTGTTGAATAAAATTTTCATTTTAAATAAATAAATAATTTAATATATACCGAGACAAATAATACACTGAAAAAACAATATATTTGAATCAAACATAATTATCTTTGTTATACAAACAACTAAAAATTACGTTTAATTCAAAGAGAAATTTTTTTTTAAATATAAAAATAAGTCGCCAACCAAAAAAATATGTTTGAATTAAACATATTTTATAATTGAATTAAAGGTCATTTTTATTGAACCAAACTAATTATGTGTTGAATCAAAATTATTATGTTTAATTCAAAAATAATTTTTGGTTGCTTGTATGACAAAGATAATTATGTTTGATTTAAACATATTTTTTTTAATCCACAAATAAGTAGCCAACCAAAAATATATGTTTGAATTAATTAATTCAAACCTATTTTTTTGGTTGGCTACTTATTTGTGAATTAAAAAAAATTTTTTCTCAGTGATTTTTAATTTTTATTCTAGTCAGTAAGAACTTCACAGGAAATACATTAATAATATTAGTAAATATGAGAGAAAAGATAGTTGGCATAATAAACGATCTACCAGGCGCTGATATATATTAAATAACAATCAAATTTGAACCAACGATTATCAATTTTACCTTGATAAACATTTTGCGCCAAGGATTAATTTTATAATAATAATTCTCATTCGAATTTTGAATAAAATAGTAAATGCAAGTAAATATTTTCGAGAAAATTATTATTAATGCCAAAACACTTTTTGCATATTTTAAACTAAAATATTCGTCTATTCTGATGATGTTATGTTAACAGAAAATTTATTTTACGCAGGTTCATTGTTTAATTTACACAAAGAAACTTTGACTGGGAAAAATAATATTTCTCTCTCTCTTTTATTTTAATTAATATAAAATATTATTATTTTTTCCCTAAAGTTCTAAAATGATCGATATTTATTCATTCCTTTTTCAAATTAAAATTTTATAACAATAATAATTAACTTTTTATTAAAAAAAATTTGTTTTAAAAATATTTAATTTATGTTCTTGCTTTTTATTCAAAATAAATTTCTCTTTAAAACAAAAAGAGTCAACTTTTTTATTTGTTTCTATAATTAAATTGTTTGGTTTAACTAAAATTTTATTTAAACCAAGAAAATAATTCTGTAACTTAAAAAGAATAATTGCTTTGAAACAAATAAATTGTTCTTGAAGCAAATAAATTTTTTTTGTATCAAATACACTTTGTTCGTATCAAAAAATTTTTTTGTATATCAAATACATTTTTTCGAATCAAAAGAAAAAAAAATTCGTTGAAACGAAAGCAAATAATTTACTCAAATCAACAAAATCTTTTCCCTGGTTATATATTCAATATCAATATTATAATAAATATTTGTTAAATAAATATTTATATAATAAAATATATTATTATATATTAATGATTTAACGATAGTTTTACCAGCATTGTCTTCTGTCTAACTGTGTAATATAATCATAGAAGCCAAATTTAATGACATGTGGTTACACAAAATAATTCAATTAAACGTTGACATGTTATACGAAATTTAGTTAACTACTCTATTATAACTCTCTAAAAGTGATAAAAGCACAATTTTATTCAAACTTCTCTCTCATTTTTCCTCTTCATCACCAATATAATTCTCGCCATTCCAACTATTATTTTTAAATTCACGTCCCCGTATTTAAGTTAATTTATTCTAAATTTTATAATTTTATCAATACAATAGAAACAATCAAGTAATTGTATCAGAAAATAATTATTTGAAATTAGTTACTAATTGAATTCATGACGCCACTTTTCATTCTACTGCCAATGGGTTAAAATATTCGCGCGATGCACAATTATTTTGATATATAATTTCCATGACAAATAAATTTGTAAAAAATTACAAGAGAAAAAAAAATTTTAATAAAAAAAATTAATTTAAATGAAAGATTAATTGAATTCAATTGAAAAAAAATTTAGAAGAAAAATTTTTGATCGTATTTTTTTTAATTTTATCCTATTTTCAGAAATTCTAAATGTGTGTGTGTGTGTATTTTTTTAATTAATTCTATTTTTAGCACTTTTATTGAGTTGTGCATTAAAAGTGAGGCGAATAAAAAAAGAACAGAATGGGGAGGTTTTATTTTCCTCTTTACACGTTTTAATTATAATACAACTTAAGTTCAAATATCAAGTTTTTAATTTTGCACTATACTCGAGTTTTATTCCGCAAAATGAAATTTTCTTTGAATTTTTTATAGCTTGTATTTCTAAATAGGATTTCACTTTCACATAATTAAACATTGCTTTAAATTATATTTGTGTTCCGCACAAATTTTCAACCATCAAATGAACGAAATATTATGTGTTAAAAAAATGTTTTCATAAATTACAGCGATTGTAATAAAAATTAAACACAACTTTTACATTTAGAAAATATAATTTATTTTTATATTTTAGGCATATAATTATTTTTTTCGTGACGCAACATTATTATATAATAAAAATTTAATTTAATTTAAAAATAAATGTTTAAAATAAGTAACTTTTTTTTAATTTCAGATTATTACCATCCGAGGTGAGATCAACATTAAAGTAAATCGACATAGAAGAACCCACTGACGACATATTATAGAAACGAAATTTTTTAAGAATGAGACATGTCAAGAAAAGTGTTTATCAAAAAACAAATAGAAAACTAGAAATTTATTATAATATAATAGGCCTAATTTAGACACTACCTACAATGAAGTTGTAAAGTTATTAAAATAAAAATATAAAAGTTAGCTGTTCAATAATAATAATTATTATACTGTAAATTAAATTTTAAGAAAAGTATTAAGTAAAAGTATTACTAATCATTTATAATTTTGTAAAATAATATCACACTTACATCACACAGTGTAAAATATTTATTACGAAAAAATTTCTAGATATACATGTCGAAATTGCGAACTTTCTGCACTACTCCATATTGTTCGATTGTAAAATTGTGGAACAGATTTTTCAAAAATTCAAATTCCAATCAAAAATTTTTCAAAGAAATATCAAATTATTTTTTTATTTATACATTTTTTAAAAAGAATATCTCTTCCAAAATTATATAAAGTATGTTTTTTAAATTTATTTTCAAATCATTTATCATATAAGCTGACATAGTATACGTGTAAAGAAAATTAATAAACAAATATAAATGTATAAAATTCATTAAAGAAATGCGAATATAAAACACCGAGTGGTTTTTCATTATTTAAATGTCACTCAATTTTCGAGATTATTTAAAACTTTCGATAATGTCAATTTCTGACTTGGATAATGTCAACTTTTTTTTTATAAAACGTTGGTCAAGTTTAAAATGTTTAAAATTTATTCTATTCATTTATTTATTATTCAAATCAATGATTTTATAGAGAAAAAATATTATTTTTTCAAGTTTTGGCTAAAATCTTTTAGTAACAATATTTCTACATCAAAAAATTCAAAAACTAAAAATTTGTAATCAAAAAAATATTCTTTTCCATGTGGAAAAAATTTTTTTCTTACAGTCTTTGAATCATGAAAATTGTGAACCTCATCAGAGCCTAGTAAATTATTTACTTAAAAAAAAATTTATTTGATTCATTAATTAATTTACTATATTTGATTCCAATCAATTTTATATATTTACTTGAATCAAATAATTTTTATTTGCATCAATTAAATGGTATTTGGTTCAAATACCAAAATTTTTGGTTCAAATAAATACAATTTATTTAATTTAAATAAAAATTATTTAATTCAAGTAAATATTTATTTGATAATAGACAAGTAATTAGTTATTTGAATAAAATAAAATTTGTTTTCAGTGTAAATTATATTTGTTTCAAATGAATTATATTCGTTTCAAATAAAGTATATTCGGTTCAAATAATTTATATTCGGATTAAAAAAATTATATTCGGTTCAAATAAATTATATTCGGTTCAAAAAAATTATATTTCTTTCAAACAAAATTATAATTGTTTCAAAAAAATTATATTCGGTGCAAACAAAATTATAATTGTTTCAAAAAAATTATTTTTGGTGCAAACAAAATTATAATTGTTTCAAAAAAATTATATTCGGTGCAAACAAAATTATAATTGTTTCAAAAAATCATATTCGGTTCAAATAGATTATATTCGGTTCAAAAAAATCATATTCGAGTCAAATAAATTATATTCGGTTCAACAAAATAATATTCGAGTCAAATAAATTATATTCGGTTCAAACAAAATTATATTTGCTTCAAAAAAATCATATTCAAGTCAAATAAATTATATTCGGTTCAAAAAAATTATATTTCTTTCAAACAAAATTATAATTATTTCAAAAAAATTATATTCGGTGCAAATAAAATTATAATTGTTTCAAAAAAATTATTTTTGGTGCGAAAAAAATTATAATTGTTTCAAAAATATTATATTCGGCTCAAATAAATAATATTTGATTCAAATAAACCATATTCGAATCAAATAAATTATTTTCAGTTCAAAAAAATTATATTTGTTTCAAAGAAATTATATTCGGTTCAGATAAATTACACTCAGTTAAAAAATAAATATCCCTGTGGGCGTTAAAAAAGACGCAATAGAGAGAAAATTAAAAGACCAATTCAAAATCGGTAGTTTAGTGTAATAAGTTCGAGTTACAGGGAAGGGACCCTATTGTGGAGGATGAGTCAGTTTCAAGGTTTCAACATAAAGAAGGGCTGACTGAAATGTGAAGAAAAGCTTATGAGGAGCAAAGATAAAAACCTACGATATTTATGTTCCCATAACCACGAAAAGACATGGGAAGAAAAAAAAATAAATGTCTATATATATCATTAAAAGTTTCTGGACTCCACCGTTCCAGTTCAGCTTTTACGAAGTCGAGCCGAGAGCCGCAACAACAATGGTACAGTTCCACCAAGCCCATGAAAATAAATAGTGTCATTTGTGCATGGCTTCTTTTATAAAAATAAATGTTATTTAGTTGTTTTTCTTTTAAAACAGTAGCTAAATAGTTTTCATACTGCGCTTTTTTTCCTGTTTATTATTCTCCTTTTCTAAAAATTCTAATTTTCTATTTTTTTACCCAAAAGTTTTGTTCTACTCTTTCTATTGTTTTCTATTAATATATTAATTAATATTAATTCACAAGTGCATATGCACACTGAGAAAATAATTTCTAAACATAATTTGTTTAAATTAAACTTTGAATTGAATAAAATAAATAATTTTGTTTCGAATAAAATTTTTATGGAAACCAAATAAATATTTACTTCAATCTAATAAATATTTACTTGTATCTAAGAGTTTGATTTATTTTTGAATTCAGATTCAATTATATAACAAAGCTTTACTTAAGAAAATTATCAAGTTCTAAAATATTTAATTCAAATTTTAGATTTTTAATACAAGCAGTAATTGAAAATTTTTTTTTCGACAGAAAACGAAAAATTTAACTCAATCTAAAAATTTCAAAAAAATCCATTTTTATCACTTCCCAAAAGTTCTGTTCTTATTCTATTGTTAACAAACGGTTTTATCTATTTTTAACAGCACAATAATTGGCTCCAAGCGGAAAAAAATTTCATACGCACACCACTGAACAAAGTTCATTGCGGATGCAATTTTACTTTAAAACTGACAATTGCTTTCTATATGCTACTCTCTTTCACAAAAACAAATTCTCCTCGAATTTTTAATTAATTTTAATGAAATGAAGTGAATAATATTACAGTTTAACAGAATAGAGGCGATATTTAAAATTAAAAAGTGAAATTGCAAATGTTAAATAAAATGAAAAAGACAAGTGAATTTCAAAACAAAACAAAAAATAAATAAATAAAAAGAAGGAAAGAAAGAAAGAGAAGAAAACGGTTAAAGAAAAATAAATCACGTGAAAACATTTCCTTCATCATTTATCAAAGTTAATGAATTTCAGATTCAGAAACTCAAACATTTTTAAAGAAGCTTATGGGTATTAAATATACTTTTTGTTAGGAAACTAAAACTTATTAAGTGTTAGTGGCAAACAATATTCCTAGAATCAATTTTCTCAGTAAATATATTTCTATTCCAAATCCTTTCTTTGTATTGGCAATTTCATTCAGAGACAGTAGATTAAAGGGTCGCTTGAGAAATAGCAGCGGATTTAGGAAAATAAATCGAATTGTATATAAATTAAAGGAAATTAAAAATTTTATTACCAAATTCAAATTTTTATGAGTAACAAATAAAATATTTCACAAGTTTAAAAAAAAACGTTTCTATGTGAATGAAACATTTTTCATAAAAAAATATTTTCATAAATTACTCAAAGCAGTAAAAATTAAAAAATTAAATTAAACACAAAGAAACTTTATAATTAATTTATTTGTTACGTGACGCAAAACTATTGTAATAAAAAATAAATAAATTTCCTTCAAAATTTTAGGGAAATTAAAAAATTCAAATTCATAAATCAAATTTTATAAGTGGCTCAAATAAATTAATTACATTAATTTAAATCAAAAAATTTTTTTTTAAATCAAATAAATTGTATTTGAACAAAAAATTTCGTTATTCGAAGCAAATAACATTTAATTGTTTTAATTAAAAATTATTTGATTCAAGCAAATTTTTATTTGATAATAAACAAATAATTAGTTATTTTAATCAAAGAATTTTTTTTAATGATTCATTTATTTGCTAAATTTATTCGTTAAACAAACAATAAACGATTGTTCATTTAAATAAAACAAATTTTTTCCAATAAAAAGAAAGAAAAGTAAAAAATAATCAAAATTTTCCAATTTACGCAAAAAACTATTAAAAACCTAAAGTTTAAAAATCCAAAAAACTATTTAGATACATATTCTTTACACCTCCGGTTAGTTTAAATTTAAACGAGTTACGAAACTAAACAAACCCAAAAATACTCTCAATTTTGATAGGAATAACAGAAAATTAAAAAAAAATCTAATTCTTTTTTACACCTCCAGCATATATACAGAATACAGAAATGGAAATACCAACTAAAAGAGAGAAACAAAAGAAAATCTAAATTTAATGTTACACACAAATTTCATTCTCTTTTGATTCTCGAAAAAGAGAATCAAAATTTCTACTCGAGTTGTATTTGAACTTGTTACAGTTGTATTACTTTTTTTCTGCAGTATACATAGGTACAAATTGTCCATTATCAAATTAAAAAGAAAAAAAGAGAGAAAACGGTTGAAAGCTATTATTAGAAAAAAGTTTTTCCTAAATTTAAATTCACTGCAAGGGCAAAAAGGATTTTATATTGAAACAGTAAAATGTCAAACCGCTTTTTCAATTCCATACTATAAGAGGGAGAACATTTATGAAATTCTTTTCATTCTTAATACACTTCATTGTACAAAATAAAAGGACACTATATTGACGTTTTTCGCTGTAAAATATTTTTGTTTTGTTTATATTTTTGCCGCGAAACTTTCATTAAAACTATATACGTATGTCTTTTTTTATGTAAAAACATATATATTTTGTTTTGTGTTTTAAAAATATGTTTTAATATCAAAAAACTTTGAATTTCGTTTTCGAACCTTCAGTTGACACACACTGGGTCATTTTGATCCGAATGAAGTATTAATTCAATTAAACCAAAATTTAATGAATAAAAAATTTTTATATTAAATTTTTGCTATTGATTAAAAAAGTTTTTTTTCGACTAAAAAGAATTTTTCATTTCGTTCAATTAGAAGTTAAATTTAATTAAATTTAATTAAATAATTGAATTTTCTACTTTTAAAATTTAATAACACGAATGTAGCTTATTCTGTAAATTTCTGTACAACACTAAGGAGAAAATTTTGAAAAATATTTATATTAGAATTTTACTTTTAGTAAAAATCCTATAGAATATTTACTATAGCCACAATTAACAAACAGTATTTGACAAAAATTGAGGTCCTTGAAAAAATACCGAAATAGAATATTTACTGAATTTTATCTAAAATCATTCTGTAGAACAATTCCAATTCTAAATGATTTTTTCGACTGAGGGAAATTAAGAGAAAAAATAAATTCTACTTTTCTTTTTTTTTTTTTTGATTTCGTGAAACAGAACTTTGTGCAAAAGATACGATACATTATACATAAGGACAATCGATTAAACAGAAGGAGGCTTTACTGATAGTTCCTCTTCATTTGCTGATGTATATCACTTCAAAGGAAGTCCTACAATAGTTACAGAAACAGAACTAGAGTGGACATCACAACTCTGTTCACTGAGACAAAGTACTTCCACTTGATAATATAACTATACTAAACTAAAAATTAACAAATGTCTAACACTACTATTAATGCGAGACAACTATCAAGTCAAATTAAAAAAGCATTCTTTCATTTCTAAACATAAATGCATAATTAAAATAGAAACAATTTTCAGTAGTTCTTCATCTTACTCTCTAATTTTTAATTCGTCATTTCTGGCTATAATCTAATAGTGCCGTTTCCATCATTAAATCAATGACTAATTTTTTGTCAAAAAACTACTAGTTCTTAGTAAATAAAAAACTACTAATTCATTAATTGTGGCTATTATTTCAATTAGTAATGTTTAGATCTATCTGTTGGGTGATAAGAATAACTCATTAATAACAATTAAAATTACCACATTTAATGGTTACTAATTAGAATAGTTTGATCTGTATTAATGATAAACTACTGTACTATATAATACTGTGTACTATACTGATCGAATTTTGGTTATGAAGAAACTTTATAGGTTCAAAATTTAGGCATGGGATAAAGATGGAAAAAGAAAAGGCAAATATACTGATCGAATTTTTGTTCTAAAAAAACTTTAGGTTCAAAATTTAGGTAACAGATAAGGATGGAAAAAAGAATAACAATTAGTAATGTTTATTAAATGAATTTATAATCTTATCAAATAATTAAATAGTTTTCTAAAGATATCTAGACAATAAACTTATCAAAATTGTTCCGATGCTATAATCATCTCAATTTGAGAATCTTTAAAAAACTTTGAGTAATTTTTGACTAAAAATTAGTAAAAATTCTTTCTGATTCATTAGGCACTATTATTCAGAAGCAACTAATTCAGAATTAGAAACTATATTGCAGTATATTAATTATTAATATTAACAAAATTAGTTCTGTATAATCTATAATTATTAATATTATATAACTAGCTTTCTATTGAGGAAAGCAAAGTCATCAAGTTTGACAGATGCCTGTCAAGTTTCCGCTCTATGAAAGGGTATTAACGGAAATTGTTCATTCATAGTATAACAACCGTGTTGTTCCGCCTCAATAACTTTAAATACAGATATTTCCCTAATTGTACAACAATTCTGGGAGTATTCGATTTTTAAACTGGCACGACAGTTATAAATCTTTCTTTTTTGTGTTTTGATTTATCAACTTGTGTGCAATTATTATTTATAAATTTTGTTTGACACTTTATTTTCTTTTGCGTCTACTCTCTAAATTTAAATGTTTCTGAATCAATTAAAAATAATTACTGATTGACAGTGAAAAAACGACTGATTTTCAGTAAAAAATAACAGAAAAATTAGTTAAATTTGATTAATTAGTAATTTTAAAATGGACTTGGGGAGAAAATATTAAACCATCGAAAAAAAATTTACTATCTTTAAAAGTACTTTCTATAAGCAAACACAGAATAAAAATAATAGGGTAGAAATATATATGCGAAGGTAATGGTGAGATACTGATCTAGTGGAACAGAGTCTTTATCGTCAGACAGTTTCTCATGTAATTTAGATTGACTACTTAAACACAATTTAAATTCGTTTACGTAAATTAAAAAAAAAAATTATAATTAAATTAAATAAAGAAAAAAATATTTTTCTTCTCGTAAAAAAATAAAGTTTATTAACGAATATGTATTTCATTTAATTGAAGAAAAAAGTAATTCCTGCAGAAATTTTCCTATCTTGCTCCAATTCAAACGGAACTTTAACAGAGACCTACACTGATTAAGAAAATTTACCTGATTCAAATAAACGATTACTTGTCGATTACTTAATTTTGTTTTATCAATAAAATATTTACTTGAATCAAATAATTTTTATTTAAATCAAGTAATTAATCTATCGAAAAAAATAGTTTGCTTGGATAAATAAATAAAAGTTATGCGATTTTAATTTTCATTTACTTGAATAAATATACAAAAAAAATTTTTTAATTTTTCTCCTATAATGTTGAATAAAACCCGTATTGGCAACGTACAAAAGAAAAGTGACCTGAAAGCTTCGTATTGGTCAACCGCAAACCAAAATCTGTCCACCAAATGGAAAAAAAATGTTCCACCTACATATGAAATTGAGAGACAATAAAAAATTTAAATACAATATTAGAAGAAGTTTCGATTACAGTAGAAATAAATTAAATAATAAAAAATAAAAAAAATAAATAAACATTAAAATAATTATTTATATTTTCTACTTGTAATTAATACACCATTATCTAATGTCGTTCTTTGTCCATAAAACATCTCAAAAATAACAAATATGAATATCATTATTGCCTTTAGTTTATACACCTTTCAGGAAACTATTTAATAACTAATTACAACAGCAGAATTTATTAATTTCATAACTTTGAAATTGCACGATATATTAATTATCACATCATTAAGATTATATAATAATTTTAAACTATAAAATACTGGCATATTTAGAAGTAAATTTGTATTTTAAACTTTATTTTCCCCCATATACAGTTCAAATGAATAATTTTTTTCTTTCTGTTTAAATACTTTCAAAAACTATTCTACTGAAACAAAAATTAATATAAATAAAAAATTTACTTTTAGTTACAAGAATTAATATTTTTTTAAATATACAAAATAATTTTTTCGTTGAAATATAAATTAAAAAGAAGTAAAAAAATTATTTATTTATTTATTTCAAAATTACTCTCTGAATTTAAATTGGTTAAAAATGATTAGAAATTTGAATCAGTGACTGACTTTTTGCTTTTAAATTAGTAAATTTTACTAATAAATAGTAATTTCTACTAATTTATAGGTAAAATTTACTAATTTAAAAGCAAAAAATAAGTTACTAATAAATAGTAATTTCTACTAATTATTTATTAGTAAAATTTACTAATTTAAAATTCGGGAGTTAGAAATATTAAACATTAAACAATTATAACGAATCAAAGAGTCGAGAAAGAGAAAATAGTAAAACACTATTAAGTTTTTATTTCAAATAGAGAAAATTTGTTAATTTTATTAATTGTTAATTTCACCAAAAGAAAAATTAAAAATAATAAAAATAATAAAAAAATTAGGTAAAATTAATTAATTCGGTAAAATAATAAAGAATAATTAACAAAATGAATCTTTCTCTATAATTTAGATTTATGTACTCATATTTTTTTCCTACGAGTCTCAATTTAAATTAACATTAATACTCCATACTGACTGTATTTTTATTTTCTATATTAATTAATTTAATTAATTTAATTAATTTTTTTTATTGACAGACTTATATTTTATTTATGCAAATTGCGTTTCAACTTGCATTAGAATTAAATTAAACAAAAGTTTAAACAATAATAATTAAGGCAACAATAAATTGGTTCAACCAAAAATTACTTGTTTGAAATAAATTTTGTTCCAAGTATAAAATATTAAACACCTTTCTTTTAAATCTGTCATATTAACGGAATGAAGTATCAATTTCTCTTCAAAACTAAATATTCATTATTTCTCTTAATTCATTAAAATCACTCTAATAACTCGCTTTCCAAGAAATGTATTATAAAATACAGATATATTTCTCGGAAAGCAATGAAACTGAAATAATTACTTTTACTAGTAAAAAGTAATTTATTTTTTAATTGTGAATCAAGTTTTTTTTAATCAATTCTTTCGCTATATTTTAATTTTGTACGTAGGTACTGTAAATTAATTTTAAAACTGTCACTGTTGTTTTTATCAATAAACTAAAAAAAACTGTATATTAAAGTTAATAAGAAATTTTCTTTCACTATATGTATATATAACTGGAGAAACAAATGAATATCGAAAATACAATCTTCTTGAGTATTGTTCGGTGGGAAATTAGTTCCCGTTTGCCTTTTCCTTGAAAATGATATAGATGAAGAAATGTACGCAGCAGACACAATTCTGATGGGAATGTACCTGTTAATTTCTATACTCTATACAGATATATTGTTTCAACAAAAGCTCGAGACTTCTATCAATTTTTTTAAATTATTTTTTTTATTTATTATTATTTTTCTATTTTTTATTTATTTTTTTCTATATTTATCTTTAAAGAAGACTTCTGTTATATGAATAATATTACATCCTCGATTTTATTGTTCGTATGTTTCTGTATATTTGCATGAAAAAAGTAATTCAAAATGAAATGAATTACATTTCTTGAAAAATATATTCAATAGAACAGAAAATAGTTTTCTATGAGATTTTTCTTTTCTTATTGCGTTCATCGATTTAAATCGTTTTTTTTTTATTATTTACATGGAAGACTGTAATGGGTTTTCAGTATTTCTAAGCGATGTATATTTATACTTTGATTATAAATGTATATAATTTATATAAAAAAATGTAAGACTGAAGAAAGAACGTTTCAAAGAATTTTTAATTTAATTCTAACTATATAAAAAGAAAGTAGACATTTATGTTTCAATTCTGAATTTTAAGAAAATTCAATAATTTTTTAAATTTTAATTTTAAATTCTTCAAAAATACGATTATATTTAAAAAAAAATAAATAATTTAATGGAAAACTGAATATTTCTTAAAATTCAATTCTTAGAAAGAATTTTCTTAAAATAATTGAATTCTTTCGAAGAATTTTAATAAAATTTTTGAGAAATAATTGCATTTTTCGGATAATTCTGCGATAAGTTTTTTATTATTCATGAAAATAATTATATTCTTGCGAAAATATGTTTTTAAATAATTGATTTTGTTCGAAAAATTGTAGGAAAATTGTATTTGAAATAATTGAATTCCTGTAAAAATTTTTATTACCAACTTATTATGAAAATAAATGAATTTCTGCGAAAAATTTTATTAAAATGATATTTAAAACAATTGAATTTATCTGAAGTATTTTATTTTATGAGTTTATCTGAAGTATGTTACTATTTATGAAAATAATTTAATTCCCGCGAAGAATTTTAATATTTATGAGAATAATTGAATTCTTACAATTTTTTCAACGAATTTAAATAAAATTTTATTGAAAGTGATTTAATTCTTATATAGAATTTTATAAAAATTTTTGAAAATAATTGAATTTCCGAGGAAATTTTATCATATAAATATTGAAAATAATTTAATTTTGAGAAGTATTTTATAAAAATTCCTTTAAATAATTGATTATTATCGAAAAATTTACTAATTTTATGTTAAATAATTGAATTCCTATGAAAAATTTTATTATCATAAAAAATTGAATGTTTGCGAAGAATTCTATTAAAATTCTTTTAAATAGTTGAAATTCTTTGGGAAATTTTATTAATCTAATAAATATTGAAAATAATTGAATTTCAAAAAATTTTTGAAAATAATTGAATCGATTCTAAAAGTTCCACTAAAAATTTTTGAGAAAAATAAAAAAAAACTATTTATTTCAATTTAGAAAATAATTTTTTAAATAGTAAAATACAAATGAACAAACATTATCGTTCATTTGACGCAGTTCGGAAACTTTAATAATATTATCAATAATTTTACCATTTGTTAGTAAAATTTTACTAATTCCGATTCAAAAAGCAAATTAAATATTTATAAAATTAATAAAAATAATAAAATAATTACGATTTTCAAAATTATTATAAAATTACAGAATTATATCAACGAATTTATCCATTTCGAAACAAATAAAGTGTTTATTGTGGCTATAAAATGAACCAAAATGAGCGTTGCATTAAATGAACGGGATTACACATTACATTATAACGAATAATATACATTTATATGTATATTGTATTAGAGGTTTTCCACAATGCAATAGTGGAAATCAGTAGTAGAACATAAATTTCAATAATAAATGAAAATTTCATTTCCAAATGACCGAAATATATATATATAGCTGCCGGAACTTGAAGTAGACTTAATTAATATTCCTCCCCTTTTATTCTCCACTCTCATTCCGTGTGACACTTTTTAATTGATGAAAACGTGAAAAGTGCTCACTGATTGAAATTCCTTTAAAGTCAGAGGCAAAATCTTTGTGGGTATAACGAATAGAGATAAAAAAAAAATTAAAAAGATTTTTTGCACAGGAATATTAAATTAATATTCAGTAAGATATTTTTTTCATTTTGTTAATAGATAAATATATTCAAAGTGGTCTTTGTTTTTTTAATGACTTTTAAAAATAATTTACAAGTCTTTAAGAATGAAATATTTTTCATTGAATTTCAAAAATTGAACACTTCAATTTTATATTTAGAAACTTTTAAGTAACTTTAATGAAGCATTAATTATTAAAATTTTAATTTGAAGAAGAAATAATAATAAACAACTATATTATTTCTTATAGAAAATGAATTTTCTTATAGAAATGGAACAATTGTTTCTTATAAAAAATATGGAACAACTATTTATTCGCCTATAAAAGAATAAATTTTGATTTTAATAAAAGAATTCGCAGTATTTACTACAAATTTCGCTGAAACTAAGATCTTTGTGGTTGCGGCTTATTTCCCTCGAGTCAACAGTGAATTTAGTATATTGAGTGCAAATCAAATAAGTAATCGATTTTCTTAGAGTCTCTACGCCAATAATAAACAAAAGCGCGTCCGCAGAAAATAAAATATAGCCTTCAAATAAAGCATGAAAAATTTGTATGTATTTTTCACTTGATTCAAAACCGCCAATTATAATATATTAATTAAAAATATACCTATATAATTTGCAATAAACTACAAATTTCCATAAAGTTTTAAACTATCAAATGAAGGAAATATTTTTTTGTGCTCAAATAATAAAAAAAAATTTCTACATTGGAATGAAAAATATTTGAACTGAACTTTTAGTTAAAAATTAATTTTCTAATTATAAAAAGAAAATGTAAAGAAATACCAAACTAGTCAGTAAATTTAAATAATACAATTTTTAAATGTATTTTTCGAAAGTTATTATTCTTAGAAGTCTTCTTTTTTAGAAGATAATATTAGTCGTTTTTAAAGAGTGACAAAACTCAAGTGAAAAAGTTACTGTAAAGAGTTTTTTTTTTTTTTTTTAATATTTTGCATCGTTTAGCTTTCACGAGTTAAAAGTTTAAAAAAAGAGAAGAAAAAAGAAAGTGAACAAAAACAATTCGTTCAATAGAGTTTGTCTAACAAAAATAAAGTTCGTTTTCAGAGAATGTTTATAAATTCCCTCTTTGGCGAAACTATCTAAATTTTAATGTTTTCATAACCTTTAGTTCATATGCAAAATTATACCTCGAAATTGTGAAACCAGTTGAAAGGGAATTAATGTAAATTGTACTCTGCTATAGTAATTGCTATTCTATCACGAGTATTATTTTTTTTGTATTTCTTTTCATTTATTTTTAATTTACAAATAAATTTAATGCTTTTGATAAATATTGTTTTCAGAATTTTCATTTTTAAATCTTACATTTAAAGATTTTTACTAACATTTTTGATAATTCAATTATTTTCAAAATTTGCAATTAAAATTCTTCAAAAGTTGATTTTTCAAAATTTTAACAAAATACTTGAAAAAAATTAATTATTTTCAATTAAATTTTAGAAAATTTCAATTATTCGAAAAGATTTTTATTACAGATATATTTGAAAAATTTAATTATATCTTAAAAAAGTGATTCAAAATTATTTTGTTGTAATATTTGGGAAAAAAGTCGAAAAAGTCGCAATTTTTGAAAATTAGTCAAAAAAAGTTTCAATTTCCTTAATTTCCCTGATAAAATTTGTTTTCCTGTCATTTTCCTGTTTTTACTGACAAATATTTTACTTTCCTGACATTTCCCTGACTTTACCCTGAAAATAGTCTCAATAACACGAAAACAATTAACAATTAAAATAATGACTCTACCATAAGTATCTGATGTAAAAAATTTTATATTTTGTATTTATTTATTTATACTTATGAAAAATGAATTTCTGCGAAGAATTTTATTAAAATTATATTCAAAATAATTGAATTTATCTAAAGTTTTTTATTATTTATGAAAATAATTTGATTCTAGCGAAGAATTTTATTATTTAGGAAAATAATTGAATTCTTGCGAACGATTTTATTGGAATTTTTTTAAATATTTGAATTTCCAAGAAAAAATTTGTTACTTTTAGAAATAATTGAATTCTTGTGATAAATATTGCTATTTATGAAAATAATTTAATTTTGCAAAGAATTTTATTAAAATACCTCAAAATAATTGAATTTTTGGGAATAATTTTGTTATTTATCGACATAAGTGAATTCTTTCGAAGAATTATGAATTATTTATGTAAATAATTGAATTCTTGGGAGGAATTTTATTAAAATCTTAAAAAATAATTGAATTATTTTTAAAAAAAACTTTAATTAAAATTGTATTTAAAATAATTGATTTCATTCGAACAATTATATTATAATATTTGAAAATAATTGAATTCCTGTTAAAAATTCTAATATTTTTGTAAATAATTGAATTCTTTCAAAGAATAAAAAAAACATTTTTTTAAATAATTCATTTTTTAAAGGAATTGAAATTAAATTCTTTTTGAGCAATTCCTGTAAAATTGTATTAAAAATAATTGAAATCCTGCGATGAATTTTATTATTTATGAAAATAATTGAATTCTTACAATTTTTTTCAACGAATTTAAATAAAATTTTAATGAAAGTGATTCAATTCTTATATTTTATTAAAATTCATTTAAAAATATATTAAATATAATTGAATTCCTGTAAAAATTGTATTATTTACAAAAATAATTCAATTTCTACGAAGGATTTTATTTTTTATGAAAATAATTGAATTTCCGCGAAGAATTTTATTATTTATGAGAATAATTGAATTCTTACCAATTTTTTCGAATAAATTAATTAAAATTTTATTGAAAATAATTCAATTCTTTTGAAGAATTTTATTTATTTAATACAAATTCATTTTTTATATTTATAATATTGAATTGAAATAATTATATTGAAATTTTTCGTAAAATTGAATTTTACGAAAAAAAATATTTTTGAAATGAACATTTTCACTCGAGATTGTTTGGATATTATAAAGAGTAAATTTTGTTCTTCTATACATCGAAACGAAGGAAGAAGTAATCATAAGTCAACCAGTAATTTTTTTTCCCTTTTCTTTTGGTAATCCCAAAGCACATATATAAGATGTTCATGTGAAACCCAAGGCAGAGCTTTTCTTTGACACTATAAACATAGACTTTCTTCTCCCAGCTCTTAACTGTCAACGGATATATTTGAGACTTCCTTTCTGCTGGGACAACAGGTCGTAATTCCTACTGTGATATGTTTCTTTGAACATTATAGATGATGTCGGATAAAGTGAACTTTTTTTTCCTCTTATTGTACAGCGAACATTAAGAGGAAAATGTCGTTTAAAATCAAGTTGCAAGTATTTGAAATTACATTAAATTAAGTGATCAATAAAAAAGGTCAGTATCAATAAAAAATGATTAGAAAAAAGATTAGAAAAAAATGCTTTTATTCTGACGCTGCAAGATAACAACAATTAATAAACAATAAACCAGAGGAAAAACACCCCGTTGAACAACAACTTTCGTGTTCAAAATTAGATTTCGCACAAAAATTCTTTTCATGCTAAAATAATTCGATTTCCAATTTCTGTTTTTTTCTCTAATGATACTCGGAGTAAAGCTATTAACTTTCCGTAATGGAAACAGTTTTCGCATTTTTATTTTTCACTCCCTCGATTAACAAGATTGTCTGATTTGATGACAATTTCTTTCATTGTCAAACAGTGTTGTCAATTTTGTGATTTATAATACTTTATGAGAAGAGAAAGAGTACGTTTTTTTCCCTCTTTTTGCACTATAAAATTGTTGTTGTTTCTTTAATCTAAATCTATAATAGAATCATGATGAGATTAATTTATGAGAAACGTTCTGTACTTGAAATGAAATTTCTGATGATGTTTATAAAATAACTGAAAAACAATTCCATTATGTATAGAAATATAAATATACTTTTTGTTCTTTTTTTTTCTTCCAATCGATTGCGGAAAAATGTGTTTTTTCCATTAAAGTAAGTGGAGAAGACATAAAAGATTTTCTCTACAATAAAAGAGTGGCTTTAAAATTCACATTCTCCCTAAATAATATCATTTGACCTCGAATCCCTTGAAAGCTATTCCCATTACGTTTAACGTAATTCTATTTTACATATCTCGAATATTAATGTTCTGACATGAATGGTCAGGTTAATTGGCAATATGATTGTTTCAAAAGATTTTTCTCAGTCTCGAAAGGTCCCTTAAGTTCTGAACTTTCAAATAAACGGAATTTATTCACTTCTTTTTCAATCGAACATTTAAAACAATTCGCGAGAATTCAATTATTTTTATAAATGATAAAATACTTTAAATAAATTCTATTATTTTCAATATAATTTTAATAAAATTCTTTGCAGAAATTCAATTATTTTTATAAATAATATAATTTTCACAGGAAATCAATTATTTAATATACAATTATCATTAAAGTTATTCGACAAAAAGGAATTATTTAAAAAAAATTTTTTTAATTCGCGGAATTCAATTATTTTTAATTGAAATTTTAATAAAATTTCTTGAAAGAATTCAATTCCATTCAAAATTTTAATAAAATTCTATATAAGAATTGAATTATTTTCTATAAGATTTTAATGTTGTAAATCTTTTTAATGTTGCAGATCTTATGTTGTAAATAAAAAAATAAATAAATAAATAAAATTAAACTGATCAAAAAAATTTCTTAAGTTGAATTAAATTATTTTTATAAATAATAAAATTTTCGCGGGAATTCAATTATTTTCAATAAAATTTTAATTAAATTCCTCGAAAAAGTTCCTTAAGATCTCGAGTAAAAATGTTCATTTCAAAAATATTTTTTTACGTAAAATTCAATTTCGTAAAATTTCAATTCATTATTTGAATTCATTATTATAAATATCAAAAATGAATTTGTATTAAATAAATAAAATTCTACATAAGAATTGAATTTTTTTAAATAAAATTTTAATTAAATTAGGTATTCGAAAAAATTTGTAAATATTCAATTATTCTAATAATTAATTTTAATAAAATCCTTTTCTGAAATTCAATTATTTTTGTAAATAATAAAATTTTTACAGGAATTCAATTATTTTTAAATTTTATTATATTTTAATATTTTTTTTAAATTTAATATTTTTTTATTTTTTTATTTAAATTCGTTGAAAAAAATTGTAAGAATTCAATTGTTTTCATAAATAATAAAATTCTTAATATGGAAATTCAATTTTTTTCATCAAACTTTAATTATTTAAAATACCTACAATTTTCATAAAATTTTTCGAACAAAATCAATTATTTAAAATATTTTTACAAAATTATTGTCAAGAATTCTATTATTTTCATAAAAAATAATAAAAACTATCGCAGTATTTCAATTATTTTTAAAACAATTTAAAATAAATTCCCGGGAAAATGCGATTATTTAAAAAAATTTCATTAAAATTCTTTGAAAAAATTCAATTATTTTTAGAAATTTTGATAAAATTTTTTATAAGAATTCAGTGTTAAGAAATATTTAATTCTTCAACAAGTTATTTATTTTTACATTAAAATAATTGAATTCTCTAATAAAAATTGAATTAAAAATAAATTTTATTTAAAATTTCAGTTAATTATTGAATATTACCAAAGTTATATTATTAATTTTTAGAAATAAATAAATTCTCAAAGATTTTTAAATTGAAATATTTGAAAATTGTAATTTTTGGGAAACTGTGATTAATATTTAAATTTTTATTTAAAAAAAATATGAATTTATTATTTTCTTAAAGAACGATTAATGAAAATTGTCAACAGAAAATTACTGAATTTTTGAAGAATTAGTTGTAATTTTTAGAAATTGTAAAACTTTAAAAAGATTTTGCAAACTAATCATTTAAAATATTTTTTTATTTACTATTTATTTATTTATTTATAAAGG